>NC_133333.1:37352464-38087464 GCF_042186555.1 Aquarana catesbeiana
TTCTAAAGCTGGTATTGCTTATCAGAAAGCACGGCGCACACCTCAAGTAACATTTGCCTTGGCAATGGTGGGGATTTAGCTAGGAGTTTAAAAGCAAAGCATGACGGTTGTCAGTCTATTTTTTTTTTTTTTTTTTTATGAGTATAAGTGTGAAAGCTGACATGGTATAGATCTTTTTATTATTTATATAATCCCCTTATATCACACGTAAACATTTAATAGCGGGTACCATTAATGGCACTCAGTTTGCAAAGAATGCTTCCTAATAGGAAAGTCTAACATTGCCTAGATTCTGGGAATGTACCCTGTAAACCAGTATTACTCATCCTTTTTAAGTCAAGGAACCCTTTCAAATTCTCAAAACAATTTCGAGAGGCATTCCATTATAAAATGTAAAAAACTAAACAAAATAGTTTTACATAATGCAGCAGCCTCTATACATGTAGGACATTCAACGTTAGAGGGTATTTATTTTTACAAAGCAATATACCTTGCACTCTGAGACAGGCTAGTATCCAGGGTTTTTACTTCTCTTAAAGTTTCTCTCCCTCATTCAGCTAGCGTGACCCAAGTGCTGATGGACAACGAGGGGCAAGGGAGGAGGAAACAAGGATGCCCTCAGGCGCCCTACATCCTCCTTTTCAACCTTTGATGGCATCAGTTGTTAGGATGCCAGCAGCTGTCTTGCACAATGCCCAAGGTTGTAATGCTGCATAATACAAACACGTGGCTAAAAAGGCAGGCTTGATCCATTGTCTGAATTTTGGGCAAATTTGGTGGAATGTTTAGGTCTTTTGCCAAGGCACCCTTGAAGAACCCAGAAGGCACCTCAGGGTGCCTCAGCACCCTGGTTGAAAGAGGATAATGTAAACAACTAAAGATGCCCATAATTTTTATATAAAAAATAGTCATACTGGGGGAGGATCTAATGCAGTGATGGAAAACCTTGGCACCCCAAGATGTTTTGTAACTACATTTCCCATGATGCTCAACTACACTGAAAAGTGCATGAAGATCATGGGAAATGTAGTTCCAAACCATCTGGGGTGCCAAGGTTCACAATCACTGATCTAATGTCTATGGGGCACCCTCACATTCTGTGGTCAAACTGGACAGGTTTGAAAACCACTATGGTTTTCCCATTGCCAAGTCAGCACTAGAGCTGTCCATATCATGATCTACTTCCAAGGTATGAATACAAACAGTTACCTGATGCAGCTGATTGGGACTAGGAAGGGGTGGTCCCACAGATGTTCTTCAGGTCTATTTCAAAAGCAAAGCTAAAAACCAAGCTAAAAAAATCCTGGAGCTCGCCACCTGCTGGCTGTAAGTTATCATTATGATTTTTTTTTTTTTTTTTAATATAGTATTTAATACGTTTCCCCAATTACTAACTTGAAAAAAAGTGTCAGCTTGAGTTGGACATTAAAGCAAAACTCCAGCCACATATAAAATAAATATGAAAATGAACTAGCTTATGCTGCAATATTCATCTTCAGTGCATAGACTTCTCCCCGCAGCATTTTTTTTTCTGCCACTAGATGTCTTTTGGCAAGCATCATTAAACCCACTTGCTCTGAGCCTGCGTTATCCTTTATCTGCCCCACCCTGTGACTGGACATTGAAAGGAGAAGGATCACAGTGACGAGATGATCTCTCCATCACTTTGCTCTTCTTGTCAACACAAACTGAGTGTCTCCTTGCAGGAACCCGATATCGGGGACAGGTTCAGGTACTTACACTGCTTGCATTTAATAAAATACATTCAAGCATCTATAGATGATTACAGAGCTGCATTAACAACATAAGGACCGCCCTATAGCAGATATACTTAGTCACCCGAGGAAGCTCTTTTGGGCGAAACATGTAGAGCAGAAATCGCTGCACAGTTGAATGAATTGCAGGTTATTGTGATACTTTTTTTTTTAAATATGTTGACATTACATTTTTTTTAATTTTTACTCTATATGATATTGTTGTAAACTAAATTTTGGCACCTTTAATTTCCCACCTTTTGTATCTCCACATTTGTTCCCTTAGTAAAAGTAGTACACAAAAAAAAAAAAATGGCTAGGCACACTATTAACCCTTTGATTACCCTATATGTTTAACCCCTTCCCAGCCAGTGTCATTAGTACAGTGACAGTGCATATTTTTAGCACTGATCACTGTATTAGCGTTACTGGTTCCACAAAGTGTCAGATTATCCTCCACAATATCCCAGTCCCGCTATAGGTCACTGATCGCTGCCACTGCTAGCATAAAAAAATGAATACAAATTCCAGTATATATTCCATCGTTTGTACTGTAAACGCCATAACTTTTGCGGAAACCAATCAATATATGCTTTTTTTTTTTACCAAAAGTATGTAGCAGAATACATATTGTCCTAAATTTATGAAGAAACTCATTTTAATGTTTTTATTGGATATGGTTTTATAGCAGAAAAGAAAAAAAAATATTGGATGTGGTGATCAAATACCACCAAAAGGGTCAAGTGGTTTATTTGTGTATTATAGAATTACTTAAATACCAAAATTCTTCTGAATTCATTTGAATGTGTAATTTGCTCATCTCCGAAGACCCCAAAACTCAAGTCTTTGTTTTTAGGGACTAATGGAAAAACAACTCCATTGTCCAAGCATTCTAGCCAATTTTTTTGCATCAGATCTTTGCACATAGGAAGTTTCCTGCTTTGATTAGCAATGTTGTATTAGCAGACGTTTCTCTTTTCATCTCCACTGTAAAAAGGTAAAGCCTGCTTTTTGAAGCTGCTTTATGGATCAGGACCACCAGGATGAGCTGTACTGCTGATTGCACTTCAAATGAATAATAGCCAGCAGCCCGGACCTCCAGCATGTGCCGGATAGAGATAATCTGAATGAGCTACGTTTCTCTGCAGATAATAGGACAATCCGCATTATTACATCCACCAAGTCAAAGTCAGCTGCCAGAAATCTGTCAATTCATTTCCACTTATCAAAAGGATATTGCCTCAATTGGGTTTTTTTTTCTGGGATAGGGGTGGGTACCATCATCCATATATCATAGGAATAGATGCCTGAGGTCACCTCAGAAGTGCCCCTGGAAAAAGGGAGAAAAGTTTTGACTAACTCGGAACCTCAAGGACGTAGACAAGCATATATATATTTTTATATAAAATAAATTTAATAATATATAAAATATAAAAGCATTGTGGGGCAAAACCACATTGACAAAATAGTTAGATACAGTTGATAATTACAGCCTTTTATGCTGCTTCAAACAATTATACAAGAAATGGAATGAAGGTGACCCCCGGTGTTGAAGTGGGGTGTCGAAGATGATGCATCTTGGCGATAGTCCTTAACTAGTTTTGCAACAATTGCTGCTTCTTCAGAAGGAGCTAGTCATAAGCCTCTATTGAGATAAATCATAATTTCATGTTTAAACCATTATTTATGACATTGATATATATTTCAAAACATGAAGGTTATTTTCTTTAATATCATATAAAATTGATGCGAGTTCTGAGAGGGATACATAGGCACTGCTTACCTAGAGAGGGGGGAGACTGAGGCAGTGTGGCAGGATTAACAGAGGGACCCAAATGCAATTTTCCCCCCCACGGCGGACATGGGAAGCACCTAGGACCACGGAATTTTAAGTTTATATAGTTTACAGATAGTATGGTACATCTTCTGACAATCATCTATAAGGTGTGTAGTGCACATATTTGCATAGCAGTTAGTGCCTATAGCCATGCGTGTGTCCCCGATGCCTGGCTTGGCATTTGGTATATGGTTAGCATGGGGTTGAGAATATTTATATATATATATATATATATATATATATATATATTTCTATTTATTTAGATTTATAATATCTCATGACTCAACGTTTCCCTCCTACTTCCGTGTATTCCCGGGAAGTGGCCGCCATGCTAGGGGTTGTTCTCAGCATCCTTATGTGCCTCCAACCCAGCTGATGCCAGCGGATGACGTCGCTGGATCCATCTGTCCACACCGTGCATGCGCAAAATTACGCATGTGCGGTGACCAAATAGTGGGAGCGGCCATCGTCTGGTGGGAATAGATCGTAGCTCTCTAAGGAGCATCATCATTCCCTGGAGAGGCGCGTGCCCACCGCTGGGGGAGCTAAACCTCAAGCTGTCTCACGCCACAGTCAATCTAGGGGCAGTGCAAAATACAACAAACATAACAGTTTATAACTTTGCATAGGCATGGGGTAGGGGACAGCCTGGTTATGAGGGTTGACCATGGCTGTCCTACTAACCTTATTACAACAGATATATATGAATACAGGAATATTGAAATACTACTACTCCACATTTTAGTTAAAACTGTAATAGTTATTAATTTCGATTCAATATTGGAATCAAAAGAAAAAGAATTGAATCAGTGGGTCTCACCAGAAAGAGCGTGTTGGTCCCTCATGATGGAGATAGAGACCAGCCTAATCGATATATAAAGAGATTTCAAAGGTTGGTTAAAGAAATGCTTTGTATGTGTGAATTTCATTTAGACCGGGAGGTATATTGGCATTTAAACGTTCAATCCAAACAGCTTCTCGCTGTAGGATTAGGCGAGCCCAGTCTCCTCCACGAACATCCTCAGGGATCATTTCAAGCACCACAAATTTAGCCACTTCAGGCTTAAATCTGTGGTGCAGGCCTATATGTCGTCCCACTGTGGTAAATTTACCATTAGTGGAATAGTATAGGTGATCTCCTATTCATTGGCAAGGCTCTCTTATGGTATTCCCCACATAAAACGCATTGCAAGCACAGACCATCAAGTAGACGACTTCTCTTGTGTTGTAATAGGCATGAAAGGCAGGTGTAAATATTTCTCCATTGGAGAGTATAAATTTTGTGCCCTCCTGTATCCAAGGGCAACCCGCGCATTGTCCACAACGGAAAATTCCACGAGGATTCCTTGGACCACGAGATCCTTCCCGATAGTGGCTGCTTGTTAATTTGTCTTTCAATAACATTGCTCTACGAAAAACCAGGTGTGGCGTAACCTGTTTCCGGCTGTGGGTTTGTGATAAAGGTCTGTTTTGATTTGGCCGTTCTGACCTTTAATATTTCTCAAGTCTAGAAATGGGATACTGCTGTGATCGTAGCTAAGGGTAAAGCAAAGATTGAAATGATTGTTGTTGAGTGATTCAACAAATTCTATTAGGGTTCTTTCGGTTCCTGTCCAAATTATAAATAGATCATCAATAAACCTATGCCAGCAGAGGACCTGATCTAGAAAAGGTTGGAGTGTCTCATCAGCGAAGACTGTCCTCTCCCATCCTCCTAGGAATAAAGTTGGCATATGAAGGTGTACAGGATGTTCCCATAGCCACACCCTGTGTTTGTAAGTAGAGCTGGTCCATGTAAGTAAGATAATTTTTGGCAAGGATAAATTCCAGCATTTTCAAAATAAAGGAGGTTTAAAGGCCAGGTATTGTTGTCCTGCTCCATTAGGAAAGTGCCAGCCGTTCGGACGCCCTGCTCGTGGGGGATACTCGAGTAAAGTGCCTCGATATCGATAGCCACGAGCAAGGCATCTGGAGAGATGAGATTTGGACTCCCTCAATGTGTTTAAGTAAATCTGTTGTATCTCGAATATATGAGGGTAGACTAAGGACACGGGGCATTAAGAATGTATTTATAAATTTGGTGGCATTTTCTGTTAGGGAGCCTATTCCTGAGACTATCGGTCTTCCTGGTGGACAATCTAGATTTTTATATGTTTTAGGAAGTGTATAGAAGGTAGGCATACGTGGAGTTTTTGTATTGATGAAATCTATCTTTGTCAATCAGGCCCTCCACGTATTCCTACCTTCTATACACTTCCTAAATCATATAAAAAATCTAGATTGTCCACCAGGAAGACCGATAGAGAATATATATATATATATATCATATACACACATATACACACACCCCATGCTAACCATATACCTAATTCCAAGCCTGGCATCGGGGACAGACGCATGGCTATAGGCACTAACTGCTATGCAAATATGGCAGAAGAAATTTAATCTATATCCCCTCTCTCTACTGACCTCTAACTACCTTAATTATATATACCTATCAGGGGAAGTTTTTCTTGCTGCGACACATCGCTAGAATAGATCTCCGTTTAAATAAACACCAGTCAACAACTGCCTGGCAATAGACTGCTAAATAACAACCAGCTGTAACCATCATTACTCCTGCATTTCCTTATCCCAGGGAGTCATACTAAAAGGAGTGTCAAGAGGAGTAACTAATATAGGCATTGAGGGAAGATTAGCTGGCCTGATTTTATTTTCTATATAAAAAAAAAAAAAAATGGATTAAGGAGGATATAATCACAAAGTCTAAATACATAAACAGTCCACATAGTAAACTTAAAGTCACTGCCATAGGCAAGGGGACATTCCTTGTATAGGGCAAAGCTCAGGCATCCTCTGATCTCATTTGTAGCCAAACTTTCAACTTGCGCTCGTTCTTTACTCCCCCAGCAGCAGGCTTGTTCATTCCCATCCCATAGCTCACGTAAACAGAGCTGGGGTGGAAATAATGTGCCCCACAACTCCAACCAATCTCACAAGTTCCGAGATTGGTTCTGAGACTAGTTGGAGGATGCCTTAGCACATCTCTATTATCGGAACGAAAACATAGGTTTGACCTCCTGAATACAAAAAGCCTTCTTTGCAGCAACAGGTGTAAAAAAGTTTATAATTGCCTATGACATGAACTAGTTCTAGCTAGCTCAGTAGATTGCTTCATAAAAGGTTGGATGTGTCTCTAAACACATTAAAAAAAAAAAAAAAAAATGATGGCTATTAATGCTCATAATATATAACGCTGCATGGACAACATCAAATAATTTATTTTACTGTTCGAAGAAATGGAACCTCCCTTTTTATAAGTGTTTTTTGCCTTTTTTTCAAAGTTTCTGGACATGGGTATTTTGCAATCTATATAACTCGACCCCAGCTTTCATTTGCTGCATTATTCCATAACTGCTCTGTAGTGACTGTACGGTTAGATGATCATAAATGGAAACTCTATGGATTTCGGCATGACTCCAGAGCCAATTAATCTAATTGGGCCTCCAGATGTACCCTTTAGCCTAGCTGCTATTGGCTAACTAGACTGGTAGAATCAACATAACTACTAGTCGAACAGCAGCCAGCATTGCAGAGGAGTAGAGGGGCAGAAGGAGGCGTGGCTATGCTTTCTCCTCCTTCAGCTCCTTCCTGCGACTACCAAGGGCATGGGGTGGCCAGAGGGAGAAACAGATCCCTGCATATAAGTGGCAAGCTGGATTTAAAAAAGCGGTGGTAAGAGGCACATGGGTTTTCTGTTATGAGGAAAGCACCAAAAGTAGACCATAAAAATTCCAGATTCCACTCTTACCCTAAAATCAGGGTGTGTGTAACTACAAATCATTGCAAAATTGTGATGGGGGGGGGGGCTAGTTAACTATCTCTGTCACAACTATCCCAGCAGGGTGGCACCCTCAGCTCCCGGGTGGAACCCCTGCTGTGGTGACCTTTCCACGGTTCTGGGATCCAGGTGTTTTTGATCCAATTTATTATTATCTACCTATGTCTGAGTATACTTAGTGCATATTAATGGACCTTGTCCAATTTAAACTGACATACCTTCTAAACCTAGATGGACTGGTCTATTTTGACGTTTAATTAGTTGCTTTTACTATGACATGGTCTTTACACATATATACATCAAAAACCAACTTTGGCTGTCTCCTGAAGAAGTGGGTGATGTCCCACGAAACACATAGAGATTACAGCTCCTGCTTAGTAGGAATTTAATGTTCCAGTAAGTACGTTAGCATCTTGCATTTACCTTGGTGATTTGCTTTTTATGATGACACAATTAATGCTGAATTGTACATGGTTTTTATGTTTAATGAAATACATTTTTGTATTTTTTTTTAGATTTGATATATGGTTTTATTTTAGCACCTCCACGAAAAAGTCCTATGGGCAAATCTTTTCTTCATTTTTCAGAATATTGGGGACTGAGTGTTGCTTTGGTCTGAGCATATGTAGTCTCCGCTCCTCTTCACCTGGTAAAAAATGGTCGTCCAAAAATCGGCTGTATTTTTTTTTTTTTTCTTTTTAGTCTGCATTCTTACTGTTTGTGCAGCTTTAGTGTTATGTCTTTGTGACCAAGTCAGTGCTGTTTGTCTGTTGACCATATCTTACCATAATTTAATTCCTGCAGACTTGTCAATTTCAGTCCACGCCCCTAAATTCTCAAATATTTTGTCCCCAGTTTACCGTGGTGCGCTATGCATGTTGCTATTACTTCACATTTTGCACACTGTGTGCACCATTATAGCCACACCCCAACCACAGATCTCAAAATCTTGAGTCCCTCTATATATTCCCAGGTCTGCAGATAATAAAAATGATGGACCAAAAGTCTGGCTATTTTACTGCATTTTGCACCTCGCTTTGCATGATTTAATAAGCTGAGAAGATTTGTCCCCTTCACTATATTATCCCCCCCCCACTGCCAGCAGGCTGTCCTGCAAGCTTTGATGAAATCCTCTGAATTCTCTACATTATTACCGTTGAGTTTTCATGTACGATTTTTACATTATCATCTTTTCTTCAGGTTCAAAACATGAATCATGCCAGCGCCTTTTCCAAGTGTTAACATAAGTGGAAATAAAATAGGTGCCTGGGCACTCAGAAGTGCCCCTGGAAAAAGGGAGAAAAGTTTGGACTATCTCGGTACCTCAAGGACATAGACAAGGATATGTACTGTATAGTTTTATATAAAATAAATGTAATAGTATATAAAAACATTGTGAGACAAAACCACATTGACAAAATAGTTATATACAGTTGGTAATTACAGCCGTTTATGCTGCTTCAAACAATTATACAAGAAATGGAATGAAGGTGACCCCCAGTGTTGAAGTGGGGTGTCGAATATGATGTGTCTTGGCGATCGTCCTTAACCAGTTTTGCAGCAATTGCTGCTTCTTCAGAAGCAGCCAGTCATAAGCATCTATTAAGATAAATCATAATTTCATGTTTAAACCATTATTTATGACACTGATATAGATTTCAAAACATGAAGGTTATTTCTTTAATATCATTTAAAATTGATGTGAGTTCTGAGAGGGATACATAGGCACTGCTTACCTAGAGCGGGGGAAGACTGCGGCAGTGTGGCAGCATTAACAGAGGCACCCGAAGGCAATCCCCCCCCCACGGCGGACAAGGGAAGCACCTAGGACCACTGAATTTTAAATTTATATAGTTTGTAGATAGATATACCATACTATCTGTTATCATCTATAAGGTGTGTAGTGCAAGGAAATGCAAGAGAAAAAAAAAGTGAGAAGAGAGGGCGAGAGAGGGGAGGGGGGAATTTGGGGGGGGGGGGGGGGGAGGGGAATGGGGGGTTAAAAAAGAGGGGGGGGGGGGGGGAGTAAGGAAAAAAGGGGGGGGGGGGACATAGTGGGATCAGATACAAAGCAAGAGTACAGATTAGACATTTAGAATTGAGCGATAAATTTAGGTGAGATAGAACTATTTAAAAACTGATATATTAGACTACCAACCTATTGAGTCAAAGTATCCAGTTTCTCACAACATCTTTTGTTAACTGGTATCCACAACTGAACTGCATATTCAGTATGAGGTCTTACTAATGCTTTGTATAAAGGCAAGGTTATGAAAGCCTCTTGCTCACACTTGAAGCTGCCGATTACCAGAATTGCTTTTCTCTATCCTCATTTCTTCATCAACCCGTACACATGAAGTAACCCTTGGAATAACTTTCTGGTATCAGGGAACCCCTGCAATTAAGTTCTATAGCTCACAGTACATTAACATGATGGTCAGTGGGAAGAACGTCCCCGACACTGGCCGTCAGTGGGAAGAACGTCCCCAACACTGGCCATCAGCGGGAAGAACTAGGGTTGCACCGATACCAGCATCTGTAAAATATATTCATATTGTATGAGCTCAAATCGCACCTCAAAGGAATCAGAGAGTACTTGACCAAAAGTATTAGTACTCATACTCGCCGGTTTAAAGAAATGGTATAGTTGCAACCCTAGGAAGAATGTCCCTGACACTGATGGACAGCGGGAAGAATGCCCCTCTTACAGACAGCTTAAAAGATCATTGGTTGTTTATTGGAAAGGCAGAAATTGCTCTTTGCTCAAAGAACCCCTAACTACCTCAGGGGGAACTCTAGTTGAGAAAAGCTGTTTTGGACAGACCTGGAGGAATTAAATAAACGAGAGAGGCTACATTACTAACAGATGAACTATCCCAGAAAAGCTGATTAGATTAGGCCTTGCCTAATGGGCGGTTGATGGCTAGATGGCAGGGAGAAGCCCTAGATGTAGGCACTTTGGATTGCTGGGAGGACATTTCACAAGGGTCAGCATGAGAGAGGTGGTGTTCCAAGTACTGTCTGCCCAAAATGGGATCGGAATGTAGGATTGTCATAGCAGTTGGAGGAGTTAGGGGGTCTCCCATTACAAACGGAAGACTGAATGGTAATGATAGTATGGTGCTTCCTCTTTAGCCTGGTTGTTCTATCAGAGGCTCAGTTCATTGGAGAAGTCAGAAAATGTTCACTTTTGGAACCGTCCTGGAGCCAGTGTTGTATGGCTGGGAAAAGGGCTGGATCTAAGTCAAGCATTTCAGCTGGCAGACACCCAAAGAACCTCTCCTGGCAACATTTCCCAATAGTTGGCATGCAATTTATCTGCTTTACTGTTTAATGTTATTTATGTAATTGTTCAGTTTTTTTTTTTTTTTAATCAAAAAGGTGCAGAGGCCATTGTAAATCCATACAAAGCTGTCCGAGTTTTTTTTTTTTGGGTCACAAAGGGAAGGAGGAATAGACACATCCATCAGTCATTACTTTGGCCTGGCCACTCTTGGCTGCTGATGTGAAATCTGTGTGACGGCAACACAGACAGAAACAAAACACATTTATAGTACGGTGGGGAAGAGTTGGAACCTCTGACAATGTTGTAATTGCTGTCTGTACCCTTTTGTCCTTATGACAGCGATTGAGATCATAGAACTTAAAAAAATTACAAATAATTCTCTACTCATTTCAAAAATATACTTTAAATGATTTACACCAAAAGCATAGTCAGTCGCTGGTTACGTTCCCCTTTTCTTTGGAGCACCTCAGTAGAGTTTAGATTTTTTCCCCTTCTTAATCTATACAGTACTTACATTTATTGATGTCTCAGGTCTTCTTTACCTTCTTCCTCTGGTGGTGGGCAGATCCTAAATGCTGCTTTATATAACACCGCTCTCGGCATAATTTTCCTGTGAGTCCAGGGCATGGGATGGAGCCATGATGTCCTGGGCTCACAGGAAGTGGGTTGAATGATGCCAGGTGTCATTCAACTAGGTAGACGAGTGGTGCTGGATCAATAACGGAGTTTGTGGGAGACAGCACTTTAAAAGGAGGGAAGTATAGCAACAGCTTATTTAGGAGCTGGTCTGAGAATCATTTGGTGTTTTTTACCAAAGTGGAAATTTTGTATTTTTTTGTGCCCAAGCGGGAATTTGCTGCGGGGGGGGGGGGTGGGGGGGGGCGTTTTTGTCCAAGCTGGAATTGGCAGGGTTTTTTTGCCCAAGTGGGAATTGTTGGGGGGGGGGGGGGGTGCCCAAGTGAGGATTGACAGATGTTTTGTTTTTTTTGCCCAAGCAGGAATTGTCAGATTTTTTTTTTTTTTTTTGCCCAAGTGGGAATTGGCGGATGTTTTTTTTTGCCCAAGCGGGAATTGGCAGAGGATATTTCTTGCCCAAGCGGGAATTGGCGGGTGTTTATTTTGCCCAAGCAGGAATTGGCTTGTTTTTTTTTTTGCCCAAACAGGACTTGTCTGGGAGTGTTTTGCCCAAGCAGGACTTGGCTGGGGTTTTTAAACCAATCAGGAATTGGCTGTGTTTTTTTTTTTACCCAAGCGGGAGTTGGCTGTTTATTCACCCAAGTGGGAATCAGGCTATACATTTCAGTGTCCATCACAGCTCAAACAACCATTCCAGGTGACAACACAGTATTATTATAGCCTGCCATTTGCTCCACATCCTTTATACTCCTCATAGTTCCATGAACAGGCCTCTTCTTTGAACAACATTAGAAGAAACAGAAGTAGGAATTTGATTAATACTGCTTGGGTGGATACTCGAAATTCAGATGGAAATATTCAGGAACGATACACAAAGGTGTTCTCTTTTGATGTGAGTCTTTGAAGTGGTAAGCAGTTCTCATTGTTTAGGGGGTTTAATTTTCCAGGAAAGAAGGTTTTATGATGAATGGAGAAGAAACAAATTTCCACATCAATGGCGGTCACACATGAAAAAGCGTGAAGAGACCTTAGGAAATGATATGAAATATCATAAAAGGCTTTTTAAGTAAAAAGAGTAAGAAGACATTTGCCCCAAACCCACCAGGAGACTTTCAGGTAATATAAACTTAGATGGTTAAGATGTTTAAGCACTAATATTCATGGATGGATTTACCATTAGGTTTGTGGCTATAGTCAGGAGAAGGAGAAGAAAATAGTTTATTTTTCCTAAAATTATGTTTAGAAGAGATACTCATAGAAGTGCTACTTTGCATGCCAAAGGCCCTTTGCACACCAGGACGTCTTGGAGCAGTGCACATGGATCCTGCTCCACTGCAGGTAGCCTGCCAGCTAGACGGGGGGTATATTCTGTACCAAGTGGTACCTGTGTTTAGGGGCCCTGTGCATTTAGGGACAAGGGTTCGGAACACAGAAGACTTTAAACAGAGAGGGTCCTAAATGTGGGTACCACTTGGTACAGCATTCAACCCCATTCAGCAACATCACAATACCATGGACTTTGAGAGGCTACCCTCAACAGGGCTGGACTCTGCACCTTTCCCTCCTTGGTGCACCAAAACACTGGTAGGGACGCACTGCTCCTAGATGGCCCCATGTGGAACAGGTCAAACGGCTATATCTACAGGCTCCAGTGATGGAAATTCTGCCCTGCTAAGATTCCACCTCTGGCTCACTATAAAGTGAGTTTATCCTAAACAGACCTATATCACAAGATTACAGAGAAAGAGAATCAATATGAACTGGTGCACTACAAAATTATATGAATGAAAAACTAAAAAACTCAGCAGGGTTGCCTTTGCTCTAAACCCAAGAAGAAATATGCATATTGCAGCTTACAAATTCTGAGTGATGGCTGCATCTCCTGTCACCTGGTGATGCTTTCAGAAACACTTCCTGTCCCAGGGAGACAATGCTCACTCATTGTACTGCATCTATGGAGGAGCAGCATTGCCACCCTGAGCCAAGACCACAGAACCCCCCCCCCCCCCCTCTTCTCCATAACCAAGGAAGAGGTCTTCTGTAGTCCAGAGAGAGAGCTAGGAACAAGGATAACTGACTTCTGCCAAGATCAATTGGTATTTTTTTTTCACTTATCAAAACAGATATAACAAAATGTTTTAGGGCTCATTTACACTGTTTAAGTCACCTAATCCTGTGCTAATTATCCACTTGCCGACCGCACAGTGTAGCTCTACTGTTAGTGTGGGCTAGCTGCACAGAATCACGTAAACATATATATATCTCTGACTCTGCTCTTCCGGGTAGGGGGTGCGCACGCCGGCTAAGCTCTGATTAGTCAAAGCACAAGCCAATCAGCGGGTGCCGGCCAATGGATGACCGCCAGCACCTGCTGATTGGCGAGGAGGAAAACAGGACAGAGCTCTGTCTATGTAAATGTCAGGGCTGGGCTCAGCCCTTCCTTCTCTGAGCTGGCCGCTTAGCTGTCGGCTAATTGCCAGCTCCTATCTCTCTCCATAGTGACTCACCTGTTGATGATTTTCTGCTCCTCAGTCCTGCCTCCTTAAGCCGTCCAGCCCAGATGATCTCTGCCTTCGCCTTGGTCACATCTCTAGAGACGCTCTCCTATGTTCCTGTTAAAGACTTGCTTGGATGACATTCCTTCTGACTCCAGATCCTGCTTGCTGTTCTACTACGCTCATCTCTGGCTCCCTGACATTTTGGCTTGTCTGACTATCCGTTTCAGTTCCTAAACTATTATTAAACAAGTGAGATTTAACTGTACTTCTGTCTCAGTCTGATTCATGGTTTCTGACAGTAAATAATGCAGAGCTCCGACCTTTCAGCAGGAATGTGCTGGTTTTTGTTTAGGGAATAAAAGAGTTTGTTTTTTATTTGTTAATAAAGAAATTGTCAATGTCCTCCCCCCTCATGTAGATTCATTGTCAATCATGACACCACTGGACCCGGAAAAAAAAAAAAAAAAAGGGAAGAGCTCCACTCATGACAAACGAACCTAGGGTCTGCCTGCCACGTGTCAGTTCTTGAATAGCTATGGGGCGGGGCCATCCTGTGACATCATCTGGTAGCACTGCCCCATGTGACGTGGGTGGCCCAGCATGCACTGGTCGATGATGCCAAGAAGGTACAGGTGCAGCGTCCAGCCCTGCTGCAGGTAGCCTGTCAAAGTCCATGGCAGGTTGTGGCTGAATGGGCACAAGGGCCTCTTCTCCACAACCCTGGGCTGTGGTTGTCTTTGGGCAGGGGGCTTATCAGAATCTGTCCCCCCCCTATATGAATGGGTATGTAAACATAGTAGCCCCACCCATCCACTAAAAAAGTGTAATAGTGAATAAAGACAGTACAAGAGTTTTTGACAATTCCTTTATTAAAAAATAAAAAACAAAACAAATGTCCCCCAAAGTAGATCCATCATCTGACCCAAAAAAAAAAAAAAAAAGGAAGAAGAGGAGCCTCATGGTCTGCCTGCCTCGCTGTGTGACATTTCTTAAATAGCTATGGATCGGGGCCATCTGGCACCATCAACTGGTGGCACCGCCCAGTGACATGGGCAGCCCAGCATGCACAGGTCAATGATATCAAAGGGGGGGGGGGGGGGGGGGGAGTGCCACCAGGTGATGTTGCCGGATGGCCCTGACCCACAGCTATTTAAGAAGGCAGGCAGACAGCAGGAGCGTTTATCGCAAATAGAGCTCTCTTTTTTCCAGCTCCAATGGTGGCATCGGTGTTGTGGTTGATCTACATCGGGGGGGGGGGGGACGACGCCGCCGACATTGGTTTTTTTATAAAGGAATTATCAAAAACTCATGCATTGTCTTTATTCACTTTTAAACTTTTTGAGTACCCCATGCTCATTCACATGGGGGGGGGGAATCTGGGGGCCCCCACAACCCCAGCCCAGGGTTGTGCGGAAGAGGTCCTTGTCCTCATCAACATGGGGACAAGGTGCTTTGGGGGGGTGTGGCCTTGGTTTGGGGGGGGGCGTTCACTCATCCCCTTCCCTGACGTGCCAGGCTGCATGCTCGGATAAGGGTCTGGTATGGATTTTGGGGGACCCCACGGGATTTTTTTCTTTTTTATTTGGTGTGGGGTTCCCCTCCAAATTCATACCAGACCCGAAGGGCCCCACGCCATTTTTTTTTCTTTATTTGCCGTGGGGTACCCCTCCAAATTCATACCAAACCTGAAAGGCCAACCCCATTTTTTTTCACAAATTTTTTTGCCGCCAATTGTTTTTTTTTTTTTTTACATTCAACTGTCATCGGGAAACTCCGCCGACAGCTGATGACTCATCGGTTGTTAAAGATGTGGTGGCCGGCTTCCCCAACCAGCTATATACAGTGTTTTTAAAGAGGGAAAAAAAAAAAAGCACAAAACACATTTAAAAAAATGCAACACTTGCGTTTTTGGTGCAACCTTATTGAAGTCTATTACACGCAAAATGCAATCTGCTGCAGTAAAAAAAGTCCCCGACCCTTTCCAAGAATGCATCTGCTGAAAAATGCATAGATGTGAACGTGTACCATACGAAACCATGTTATATGGATTGTAGTGCGTTTCTGAAGAATGGAAAATGCACAAAAAAAAATAAAAGGCATACATGTGAACGTAGGGTAACAATATTAAAAAAAAAAACATGGAGGAACTTCTGCCAACACCCTAATTAATAAAAATATGAAGGAACTACATTTTTTATGGTGGGTCTTTTCAGACACCATTATTTCTGACACAAACTGTACTACTTATTAAATAAAAAATAAAATTATTACACATAAGATTTCTGACATAAACTGTGACCTGTGAGTATGTCTGAGTTTAAAGATGAGAGTATTCACTGACTGGTGGTGGATCACAAGGTGTTCTTTGAAGCTGAGGCTCACTGTGGACACATGCCAGATATCTGGTTACATGTAATGTACGTTTTACTGACAGTTCTGCTTCATTCTTTTCACAAAATTAAGACTTTTTAGTTGGGAGGTTCCCACCATTGTTGCACTTTGGATGTTTTTTTTTGGTTTGCTTAAATTGTTACACTGAATGTATTATGTTTTAGTTATTTTAATGTTACTGTTTGTACTTATTCATTTAATTAGTATTGCACATTGCATCTATAGGAGGGGTTTCCACCATCCCTGCTTTTTTTTTTTTTTTATGCATTACATGTGAAGTCACATATCACTTGAAAGCAATTTGTATGACAAATATCAATAGACTATAGCTAAGTTAGTTTGTTGTGTATTACATGGGTAGTTACATATCACAGAGACTTATTGTGGTATAATTGAAGTTTATTGAGAATACTATACAAGAGGGTTCCACCATTATTGATTAGTAAGGAAGTGCTGCACTTTGTATAAAAAAAAAACTTATTTAAAAAAAAAAATTACACATAAGATTCTGACACAAACTATTGTATATGAAAAAAAAAATTCACAAAGTCAGCCCTTTTTTTTTTTTTTTTTTTTTTTTTTTATGCACAATAAAACTTTTTTTTTTGTAATGTAATACACAGTTTGCGCCAGAAATGTTGGTATAAACATTGGTGCCTCAAAAGTCCCACCACAAAAAAGTAGTTCTTAAATATTGTAGTTATATTTCTTTCTTAAGTGTGAGTGAATTGAACGATTAGAAAAGATGTTTCTTCCCATTCATTTCGGGCCTGGTTCACATTGATTTGGCAAATGCGATATGACATGTCAAATTGGCGACAATGGCAGCATCCGAATCGATGCGATGCTACATTTGCGGCGCCGCACCAATTCCCAAAAGTAGTTTCTGCACTATTTTTGGCCATTTCATGGTGCGATTTCAATTGATATCTGTGCAGAAAACCGCACAGATGTCTCTGACATCGCCTCGGAAATCGGGACTGACATGCGGGAATGAAATCGTGCGAGTTCGGCTGAACTCGCACGATTTCATACCTGCGGTCAGTGTGAACCAGGGCTAAAGAAAAATTTGTCATTCCCGTCCTTCAATTTTTTTTTTCACTCCCTGTGGTCGAAGAAGCTTGTTGAATCAGTCCCTTTAAGGCCGGGTTCACATATGTGTGCCTGTGGGTTCGCACCTGGGGTCCAGTGCGTGTCTGTTCACCGGTTCAAGTGCGATTCAGGTACGAATTTTTGCCTGAATTCGCACATGAACCGGACCCTTTTACAATCCAGACCGCGGCCTCCCCGGAGATGTGTGAACTGACTCCACTGAGAGCTGGTCACACTCGCCTGTCATGTGAATTGGATGCGGAGAAACCTGCATTATTATGTGGACCCAGCCCAACTCTTAGCCCCCATTCACATCGGCATGATTTGACATGTCAAATCACAGCCTATTGCCGGCAATGGCACTGTCCCAATCGGTGCGACGTCAACTTTGCGGCACCGCACCGATTTCCAAAAGTCATTTCTGCACTACTTTTGCCAACTTTGGGGTGATTTCAATACAGATGTCTTTCAAATTGCCCCTGAACTTGCACTGAAATGCGGGTCTGAAATTGTGCGAGTTCGGCTGAACTCGCACGATTTCAGACCCGCATTCAGTGTGAATGAGGTCTAAGGGCCCTTTCACACAGAACGCAGTTTGATGCATTTTGGACTGCACTCCAACTGCATAGACAGTCCAAAATCCAGGCTATCCTATGGGAATATCTCTAACCATTGCAGTGCAGAAAAGTACAGCATGCTGCATTTTTCTGCATGCAAATGCACTGCAACACATCACAATGCACATAGAAGCCCAAGGAAAAAAAGATGAAGGAAGTGACCTCACAGGACAAAAGCAACCAGAAAAAACACACGTCAACTGCATGCATGGGTACAAGGAAGAATGCGCAGTTACTTGCAGTTTCTGGTATGAATGGGCCCTTAGATAATCGGACAAACATTCTCAAAATAACTTTTTTCTAACAAAATTTTACAGTTATAAGGCCATTTAAGGTTTCCCTTACAGATTTTATTTTTTGGCTTGGCCAGGGGCTATGCGGAGCGTACACTTATGGCTATCAGTAGCCCAATAACTCGAGGCTCATATATAACTTATAAAGGGTTCTCAACTTGGAACAGGTAAGACCACTGTACAAAAGATGTAAGTTATGTGAATAATTGTATTCATGTATGTAAAAAAAAAAAAGATAATTAACATTTCTCAACTGTACCTGAATCCTAAGCAGCACAGTCAACAGAGTTCAAGCAAAATCATCCAAAACAGGGCTTAGTCAGGTCAGATAGGAGACACCAGAGGAGAAATCAAAGGGCAAGCTGGGTGATCAGGTCACGTCAGGTGGAGCTATTCCCAGGACCAGCTGAACAATCACCCAGCATTAAATCCAGATGAAGGGATCCTTATGTATGGATTAGGGAGAGCTTTGGCATTCTTTGTGCACAGACGCACTTCGATGTTCTATTTCCTGGGTTTTTTTTTTTTTTTTTTGGTGAACCGCATTGTTCTCAGCTGAAAACCAGAGAAAAAATATTCTTCAGTATAGCTATGTACAGTGCATACAGAAAGTATTCACAGCGCTTCACTTTTTCCACATTTTGTTATGTTACAGCCCTATTCCAAAATGGATTAAATTCATTATTTTTCTCAAAATTCGACAAACAATACCCCATAATGACAACGTGAAAGAAGTTTGTTTAACTGCTTTCCGACCAGCGCACGCTGATTTACGTCGGCAGAATGGCATTGGTGGGCAGAAGGGCGTACAGGTACGTCCCCTTTAAGAAGCTGCGCATGCGCCCGCCACGTTCTCCATGACCGCGGGTCCCGCGGACTCGATGTCTGCGATCGTGTCACGGAGAGGTCATTTCCCTGTTCTACCTTGTGTCATGACGGAGATCACAGCTCTGTCATCGGGAGCAGTGATCACTGTCAAGTGACTGGAAGCCCATCCCCCCCCACAGTTAGAATCACTCCCTAGGACACACTTAACCCCTTCATCACCCCCTAGTGGTTAACCCCTTCCCTGCCAGTGACATTTACACCGTAATCAGTGCATTTTTATAGCACTGATTGCTGTATACATGACAATGGTCCCAAAAATAGTGTCAAAAGTGTCCGATCTGTCTGTCATAATGTCGCAGTCCCAATAAAAATCGCAGATTGCCGCCATTACTCATGAAAAAAATTAATAATAAAAATGCTATAAAGCTATCTGCCAATCGGATAGGCCAAAATGCATAGGGGTTGAGTCGCATCATCGTGAAAACTTCTGCCCATACCCGGAAATCGAGCCCTTCACCGCGATAGCGGCTGCATGAATTGATCAGGCAGATTTCCCGGATGATATTTTTACCTGCTGTTCACTCTGGGTGCCAGGATATCAGGCACTCATACATGTAAGGTGAATACCCTTTAATTGTTTGGAATAAAAGTTCTTTTTAAACGGTACTGCGCAATGAGGCTTTTTCTATTGTATCTATCTATATGAAGAACATAGTCAACCAACAGTCCAGAGGATATCTACAGGGGTCGCCCTACATATGCATTTGACCTAACTAGCGATAGTTGGTCCAATCCCAAGGTTGAGTGCACATCTACTAGGGGGGCACCCTATTTAACCACTTGCCGACCGCCGCATGTACATATATATCTGTAGAATGGCACAGCTGGGCAAATGGGCGTACAGGTACGTCCCTTTGAATTTGCAGCCGCGTGGTCACGTGCGCACAGCCCTGCCGTGAGCTCCGTGAGTCGGGTCGCGGGTCCCGCGGACTCGTTCGCCGCCGGGGATACCCGCGATCATTTCACTTTGGTGAAGAACGAGGAGATGCTAATGTAAACAAGCATCTCCTTGTTCTGCCTATTGACAGTGTCACTGATCACAACTCCCTGTTATCAGGAGCTATGATCAGTGAAGTGCTGTTCATAGCCCATCCCCCTAAAAGTTAGAAACACTCCCCAGGACACACTTAACCCCTCCCTAGCCCCCTACTGGTTAACCCCTTCACTGCCAGTGTCATTTTTACAGTAATCAGTGCAATTTTATAGCACTGATCGCTGTAAAAATGACAATAGTCCCAAAAATGTGTCAAAAGTGTCCGATGTGTCCACCATAATGTCGCAGTCACGATAAGAATCGCAAATCACCGCCATTACTAGTAAAAAAAAAAAATATTAATAAAAATGCCATAAAACTATCTCCTATTTTGTAGACGCTATAACTTTTGCGCAAACCAATCAACAAACGCTTTTTGCGATTTTTTTTTTTTTTTTTACCAAAAATATGTAGAAGTATATGTATCGGCCTAAACTGAGGAAAAAAATATTTTTTTTTATATATTTTTGGGGGATATTTATTTTAGCAAAAAGTAAAAAATATTGTGTTTTTTTTCAAAATTGTTGCTCTATTTTTGTTTATAGCGCAAAAAATAAAAAGAAAGCTCTATTTGTGGGAAAAAAAGGACGTCAGTTTTGTTTGGGAGCCACGTCGCATGACTGCACAATTGTCAGTTAAAGCGACGCAGTGCCGAATCGCAAAAAGTGCTCTGGTCTTTGGCCAGCGAAATGGTCCGAAGTGGTTAAGCACATAAGGAGGATGGAACTACTTATCAAGTCACAGCACTGTATATGAGTTCTTCATCATTGTTCCACAAGCACCAGCACTTTTTACTGGGGACTGTTTTATATTTTTATTTAGTGATTGTTTTCAGTATTTCACATTTATTTTTCTGTATGTAGCATTATATTGCATATTGCATATAGCATTTAGCGCGGTATATTTATTTTCTATTATCAATTGTTTACACCAATTTCACACTGCAACTGCTCAATCATGTGGTCATTTTCAAATTTTATTCATGAGATTAATACATACATGAGGTGATTTATACTTACTTTACTATCTATCTTTTGGTGCTTTGGTCCATATATATATATATATATATATATATATATATATATATATATATATATATATATATATATATAAATATATATATATATATATATATATATATATATATATATATATATATATATATATATATATATATATATATATTTTCTCATATTATATGGTTTTGGTAAATCTAAAGGAAAATTGTATAATGTGTAGCCAGCTTAAAGTGGGGTTCCACCCAAAAAAAAAAAAAACTACATGAAAAATTTACACACATTTAACATTTGGATATTTTTTTTTTTTACTTACCTCTAAATGCCTGTTGCTAGGGGGTCCCTCGTAGTCTGCCTCTTCCAGTGCCTGGGCTGGTGACATCACTTCCCCCTCGGCACAGGAAGGGCTCAGCTCTGCTCCCTCCCTCCCTCCTGTCAATCATCTGGGACCCATTACAGGTCCCAGGTGACTGAGCGGCCAATCACGGCGCATGGCGCCACTCGCGCATGCGCAGTGGGTGCCAGGCTGTGAAGCCACAGCCCGCCGCCCACAGTTGCAATGCCGGCACCGCTGAACGGAGGGGGAGACGAGCGGGGCTTCGATCCCCAGCATCGCTGGACCCTGGGACAGGTAAGTGTCCAATTAAAAGTCAGCAGCTGCAGTATTTGTAGCTGCTGACTTTTAATTTTTTTTTTTTTTTTTTTACCGGACCTCGGGTAGAACTCCTCTTTAAGTTCACGCGTTTTTTTTTCATGATTTTGCACATCACGTTTAGGAAAACCTTTAAGTGGTTAAAACAGTCCCTTAGTGATTGATTTGTGTTTTTCGTGATTAATAGCTGACTTTTTCAGTAGCTTGGCTCAGCTATAAAATCAATCTTTTAGCCTTAGGGGTGAGGCTGAGGTTAATGGTTCTGCCTAGGAATATGAGATTTATGTCAGGGATTGGTTTAGGGTGCAATGCAATTGGGTGTGTTGTGATAACATGTATTGTACAGTTCCACAAAGGCACATTAGTTGCATGTTATATGCATTACTGCATAGTGGTGCCCCTTCTCCCCCCCCCCCCCATCCCAAAAACACCCCCCGGTTATGATCCCCTACATTTTATACTAGGAAAAGAGAAGATCCTGATATTGTGTACAGTATGCTTGGTACGTCTCTCATTTGCCCCCATACACAGAATGTTCAGCTGCCACAATGAGTATATCAAGATCTCTGAACAGAATTTCAAGGGACACAGTTGACGGGAGCATGTATGTATAAATGCGTCATTGCATGAAATCTCTGGAGACCCGTCCTCATAATGGGCTCCCTCGTCACAGTTATCCCTCGACTGGATTTGAAACACTGTTCTTAAATTAGAAATAACTTAGAGGAAATATAAGGAAGCCTCTTAACGTAGGAAACCAGGGAAAGCCTGGCTTTCTAAATAAAAATAAATAAATCAAAGGCATGCGCACAGAGTTTGCCAGGTGTGCCTGGGCACCCCCTAATCACCCCATGTGGTGCAGATTCCCCCTGTTATAATTATTATTATTATACAGGATTTATATAGCGCCAACAGTTTGCGCAGCGCTTTACAACATGAGGGCAGACAGTACACTTACAATATATAGTTACATAGTAGGTGAGGTCGAAGAAATGCACAAGTCCATCAAGTCCAACCTATGTGTGTGATTATATGTCAGTATTACATTGTATATCCCTGTATGTTGCGGTCGTTCAGGTTCAATAAAATTTAATACAGGAGGAATCAGAGGGCCCTGCTCATTAGAGCTTACAATATAAAAGGGAGAGTCAAGTGATACAAAAGGTAATAACTGTGGGGGGATGAGCTGATGGGGAAAATTAAAGTACAGTTGTTAGGTGGGGGCAGAATAGGCTTCTGTGAAGAGGATGGTTTTCAGGGTTTGTCTAAAAGATAACAGAGTAGGAGATAATCAGACAGATTGGGGTAGGGAGTTCCATGGGATGGGAGAGGCTCTGGAAAAGTCCTGGAGGTGAGCATGGGAGGAGGTGACGAGGGAACTAGAGAGCAGGAGGTCTTGGGAGGAACAAAGGGAACGAGTAGGTTGGTATTTTGAAACTAGGTTAGTGATGCAGCTGGGGGCTGAGTTGTGGATGGCTTTGTATGTTATTGTTTAAAGTGGTTGTAAACTCTTTACAACCAATTTATACTACAGGTAAGCCTATAATTAGGCTTACCTGTAGTTACACCGGATATCTCCTAAACCTGAACGGTTTAGGACACAAGTGTCAAACACAAGGCCCTCCAGGCCATTTCATGTGGCCCTCACACCTCTTCTGCAGCTGCAGGAGAGCTCCAGCCCTCCTCTAGTCCTCCTCCAGCCCCTTACATTCTGCTTTCAAGCAATGCATCCAGCTTCTTCCCAGCAGCAGCATAAGGAAAGGGGGTGCACTGTGATGTTAGGGAGAGTAGGGGACTCAACTTCTGATGGTGGGGTGGCTCTTGACATCTAATGTAAGGGGAGGGGATGCGTTGGACATCTAATCTTACAGATACAACCGGCCCTTTTGAGGACAATCATGGTGGTGATGCGGCCCACGATGAAGTTGAGTTTGACACCCCTGGTTTAGGAGATATCCCTGTATTTGAATGTGCCAACGTCATCAGCACATGCGCACTTAAGCAATCTGAAGCAGTACGTGCCGTTGCTTCAATTTTATTTTTTTTAGGAATTTTTTAAAAGGGTTTACAACTACTTTTTGTTGGGTGAGTGGCAGCCAATGGAGGGATTGGCAGAGAGGAGTAGCAGACGCTGAGAGGTTTGTAAGGAGGACGAGCCTGGCAGCAGCATTCATGATGGACTGAAGGGGGGATAACCTATTAAGAGGTAAGCCAATAAGGAGGGAGTTGCAGTAGTCGAGGTGAGAGATGACCAGGGAGTGAACTAGGAGTTTTGTGGTGACATTGGTTAGAAAGGGACGTATTTTGAAGATGTTGCGGAGGTTGAGGCGGCAAGATTTGGACAGTGATTGGATGTGTGGCCTAAAGATTAGTTCAGAGTCCAGGATAACACCTAGGACCTTGGAGTGCGGGGACGGGTTGATGGTTGTGCCATCGATCTTGACATAGAGATTAGGGGAAGGAAATATAATGAGTTCGGTTTTCGATAGATTGAGTTTGAAGAAGTGGTGTGACATCCAGGCTGATATGTCTGTTAGTAAATTGGTGATACGTGAGGAGACTGAAAGAGTGAGCTGAGGGGAAGAGAGATAAATTTGAGTGTCGTCGGCGTAGAGATGGTACACTTTAGACCCTTGATATTTCAGAGCAAAGCCCCCTAACGGCGGCTCCTAAAAAAATAAAGAATAAAAATAATATAAAAAAAAATTATAAAAAATAAAAATAAAAACTGAAAAATAAAAAATAATACTGACACCAACCATTCACTGGCTTACCAACACCAGTCTCTGCCCTACTGACACCGTCCACTGTTTTACTGACACCACCAGTATATATACACATGCACACATATACGCATATGTGTTTGAGCTTTGGGGTGCACATCATAATGCAATAGGCTGCGCACATCTATGATATAAATAAACCCACAGTGAAACGGGGGCACTCAACCCAAAGCTACTGATTTTAGGAGGGAACTTAAAGAGTTAAGTGATGGGTTTTTAAGTTAAAAAAAAAGAAATAATAATATATTTTTTTCCCCTTTTATAGGTTGAACTAGAAGGACTTGTGTCTTTTTTTCAACCTGACTAATTATGTGACCAACTATGTAACTGTGTTTAAAGTGAACATGTAATTTGCCCAGGTAGGGCAAGCCAAAGGGTACACTTTAATGCCAGTCTCACCAGATGCTTATTCCTAGTGTAACTAAAATGAGCACCACAACCTGAAAAGGCTATTTAACCACTTCAGCCCCGGAAGGATTTGCCCCCTTCCTGACCAGGCCATTTTTTTGCGATACGGCACTGTGTCGATTTAACTGACAATTGCGCGATCGTGTGATGTTGTAATAAAACAAAATTGATGTCTTTTATTTCCCCACAAATAGAGCTTTCTCTTTTGGTGGTATTTGATCACCTCTGCGTTTTTTTTTTTTTGCGCTATAAACAAATGTATTGTTCTACATATTTTGGTAAAAAAAATCGCAATAGGCGTATATTGATTGGTTTGCGCAAAATTGATAGATTCTACAAAATAGGGGATAGTTTTATGGCATTTTTATTATTAATGTTTTTTTACTAGTAATGGCGGCAATCTGCGATTTTTATCGGGACTGCGACATTATGGCAGACACGTCGGACAATTTTGACACAGTGCTATAAAATTGCATTGATTACTGTAAAAATGTCACTCGCGGTAAAGGGGTTAACCACCAGGGGGCAGTGAAGGGGTTAAGTGTGTCCTCGTGTGTGTTCTAACTGAAGGGGGGATGAGACTATGCAGGGGAGATGACAGATCGCTGTTCATACTCTGTATGAACAGACGATCAGTCTGTTCTCCCCTCAGAGAACCGGAAACTGTGTGTTTACACACACAGATCCCGGGTTCTCTGTGTGCCCCGAGCGATCGCGGGAGCCCGGTGGTGACCGCGACCGCCGGGCACTCGCATCGGCTCTGTGGGCGAGCAGGGGGCGCGAGCTGGTGGCCGTCTATGTTACCGATGTAACATTATGGCGATTCACGCAGCCAAGCCACGTTGCCGCAGTGCAACTGCGGCGGCTGGTCAGCAAGCAGTTAATATTCAAAGCAACCCCCCCGTCCATCCATGTCTCCATGCTTTCATTTTATTGAGAAATCACTTTGAAAAATATCCCTCTAGCATTTCTAACCACGGCCATCTTGAGTAAGGGCAGATGATTAATATAGCATTTGCTTCCTGGAATTTGACTGCCCTTAGCTCAGGCATGCAGGCAGAAGAGTGTGCTTAGACAAGAAGGCCCTTCCTCCCTTCCTCCAGATGAAGGGGAAAAATTGCCCATGAAGACTCCTGGGATGTATGACATCATTTAGGCCTAGGCCAGAAACCAGGAAACACTTCAAGAAATGAACAAAAAAAGAAGTTTAAAACAAAGAAATATAATACATCTTCCTTTCCATTTACAAATGCTAGCAGCATAGAGATTAAAATAGTTAATGTTGATTGAGAGAGTTTTAGTTCCGCTTAAAAGTGGAACTTAATTCCCAAAAGGAATTTTCTTCTATTAAAACCCATCATCCCCCATGCAATCACAAAATTCTTTTTTTTCTTCTGCCCCCTCCCCCCTCCCCCACTGCCATCTTGGCCTAGGTCAGAAAGACATGTCCCTGGTCCTGTATCCCCCTGGATACTCATGTCACATCTCCCAGGAGTTAAATTCTGTTTTAACTTCCCTTTCCTCCCCCTGTCAAATAGGAGAAAGGAAGGCTAAGCTTAAAGTAGTAGTAAATTGTAAAAAAAAAAAAAAAAAAAAAAAATATTCCCCTGCAGCATAATAGCATAATGCGATGCATGCTAGCACATAATGAAGCCTGCCAGCGGTTCACTGTACCAGCTCCCTGGTGCTTCCATCTTCACTTGATCTTCCTTTCGCGTTCACGGGCTTCGACTGCTTGAATGGCCGAGCCGCAATGATGTCACTCCCATGCATGCTGTCCATTGAGAGCGCAATGCGCATGCACCAGTGACGTCACCAGCTACTTTTGTAAATATCTCCTAAACGGTGCACGTTTAGGAGGCAGTGGCAGCTGGTATTTGAAATTTTTGAGGGGCGCACAAACAAACTGAAAAATTCTGAAAAAAAACCCCATTGATTGCAGCCTCACTGTACCATCAATCGCAGCCACTGTGCCCATCAATTGCCGCCACTGTACCATCAAACGCAGCCACTGTGCCCACCAATTGCCGCCTCTGTGCCATCAAGCGCAGCCACTGTGCCCATCAATTGCCGCCACTGTACCATCAAACGCAGCCACTGTGCCCACCAATTGCCGCCACTGTACCATCAAACGCAGCCACTGTGCCATCAAACGCAGCCACTGTGCCATCAAACGCAGCCACTGTGCCCATCAATTGCAGCCACTGTGCCATCAAATGCAGTCACTGTACCATCAAACGCAGCCACTGTGCCCATCAATTGCCGCCACTTTGCCCATCAAACGCAGCCACTGTGCCCATCAAACGCAGCCAATGTGCCATCAAACGCAGCCACTGTGCCCATTTATTGCCGCCACTGTGCCATCAAACGCAGCCACTGTGCCCGTCAATTTCCGCCACTGTGCCATCAAACGCAGCCACTGTTCCCATCAATTGCCGCCACTAGGCCCATCAAACGCAGCCACTGTGCCCATCAAACGCAGCCGCTGTGCCATCAAAAGCAGCCACTGTGCCCATTAATTGCCGCCACTGTGTCATCAAACGCAGCCACCGTGCCCATCAAACGCAGCCGCTGTGCCATCAAAAGCAGCCACTGTGCCCATTAATTGCCGCCACTGTGTCATCAAACGCAGCCACTGTGCCCATCAATTGCCGCCACTGTGCCATCAAACGCAGCCACTGTGCCCATCAAAAGCAGCCACTGTGCCCATCAAACGCAGCCACTGTGTCATCAAACGCAGCCACTCCCACCTATGCTCCACTTCCCCCCCACCCTTCCTGAAGCCCTTTCAAGTGCTCGCCCATCCCTTGTGATAGCAAAAAAGTTGATTCAAATTACATAAATAAAAACAAAGAAACAGCGTATCTAATTTAAACAAAACATTGTCGTGCAAACACATACGTAGGTCCAGCACGCATATGTTAACAGTAATTACACCACACATCTGAGGTATCGCCGCAAACGTCAGACCGAGGGCACTAATAATCTAGCAATAATTCTAGCACCAGACCTCCAGTGTAACGTTAAACTGGCAGCCTGTAAAGAAGCATGGGCATGTTAACGCATGACATGGTAGGTATCTATTTAATCGGCGCAATATCATCTTTTATATTTTAGCCAATAATTCGGGATTAGATTGGGTTTGATAAATGAAATGCATTAACATGTATTGCAATAATAATTCTGCCACTGGACCTCCTGTGTAACTTTGAACTGGTAGCCTCTAAAGTTTTACCTATGGATAATTTAAAAACACCATTTTTTTCTCCAGGGCCTTTGATAAAAAAAAAGATATGGTGTTTGGCGGTTCTAAGTAATTTTTATGCAAATGCTAATTTTTGCTTTTTTCATATGCCCACACTGGGCTAGATAGGTGATCCTCTACACCCAATCCCCCCCATATTACTGAGCCCAAGCAATTCAATACCTTTCCCCAACTTCAAATTCAGCAGGTGGTTAAGGTTAGATAGGCTGCCTCAAAAACACATGATAAGGTGCCAGCATTTTCAGAACTATCACAAGCACCTTGGATGGTGGCGCAAGTGGACGAGCACTGGCTCGTAAGCAAGAAGTCACTAGTTCAAATCCCCTGGACCAGCGTGTGCTAAGAATGTGGGAGAACGTAATTCGGATTCCCTAGAGTGCAGGCTCAAAAAATTGAGCGAAAGAGCTGGCTGGTACGTGTGGGGATCAAAGGAGACCCCGAGGGAGGAAAGTATCCACAGTATCCTTTAAGGGGTTGAGTGGGTTGTCGGGGGCCAAGAGGCACTTGGTGTGTATAGCTGTGTGCTGGAGGAAGTGGAATTAGTAGGGCAGGTCTTGGGTTGAATAGTAAACACAGTTCAGCAAGCATGGAGGCTTTGGTGCAGGCAAGGTTGTGGTGCCCCATAGAAAAAGGGAAGAGGTTGGCATGTGAAGCATAGAGCTGCTGAACATTGGTGCATGCCTAAGGTTGGTTCCATAGAAGTGTGGCAAAGAGAGAAAATAATATTATTACTAAGACCCCCTTTGCTGAACCCAGTAACCATCCCCACTTTTTTTACGGTTATCCAACAGCAACCTCCTCTTCTGAACCCTGTTTTGGTGTTCCCCTATACACTTCTTCCCCCCTACCCTTCTTGTGGTGCAACACCAATTTCTTCTTCTGACCCCCCCACTCCCAAACCCTGTTTTAGTGTTCGCCTATACACTTCTCCCCCCCCCCTACCCATGGTCCAACTTCAACCTCCTCTTCTGAACCATCTTTTGGTGTTCCCCTATACACTTTTCCCCCCTACCCATGGTCCAACACCAACCTCCTCTTCTGACCCCCCCTCTCCTGAACCCTGTTTTGGTGTTTTCCAAAGCAACTCCCTACTCCCAATTTCTTTCTCTCAGGGTGCACATACTAATCCTTTTTCTGTTTTCCCACAACCATTTTGTCCTTTCTCCTCCCCTTTATGGTGTTCCCACATCTATACTCCACCTCCCCTTACCAAACTCATACCACCTATTTTATCTGGCCCACATGGGCAATCCTTGGCACCCAATCAAGTCAATAACTCCCCCCCCACCTGAAATTCAGCATGCCACAGCAGGGATTTAAACTCAACCTCACGATAACACATCAGGCACTGGTCTAGGGAAAATGTAGTAGACTAGTAGGTCCTATGAGATAAAAAGGGACACATCCCTACTCACCCCCCCAACCCCTTTTTGGTGTTGCCGTACCCACCCAGGCTTCACCTCCCCCCTTCCCCCTTTCTGAACCCCTTGTCTGTACCCCTTGTCTGTGTTCCCCCAACTACCTCCTCTTCTCCCCCCACTCTTGCTGAACCCTATTTCAGTGTTCCCCCACCCACTGCACTGCTCTTCTCCCCAAACCCTTTCTTGGTGTTTTCCTACCCACCTATGCTCCACTTCCCCCCCACCCTTCCTGAAGCCCTTTTAAGTGCTCGCCCACCTACCTCCAGTTTTGCTGTTCATCCCTTGTGATAGCAAAAAAGCTGGTTCAAATTACATAAATAAAAACAAAGAAACAGCGTATCTAATTTAAACAAAACATTGTCGTACAAACACATACGTAGGTCCAGCACGCATATGTTAACAGTAATCGCACCACACATCTGAGGTATCGTCGCAAACGTCAGACCGAGGGCAATAATAATCCAATTCAATACCTTTCCCCAACTTCAAATTCAGCAGGTGGTTAAGGTTAGATAGGCTGCCTCAAAAACACATAATAAGGCCCCAGCGTTTTCAGAGGCATCACAAGCACCTTGGATGGTGACGCAAGTGGTAGAGCACTGTGCTTGTAAGCGAGAAGTCACTAGTTCAGATCCCTGGACTGGTGTGTGCTAAGACTGTGGGATTCCCTAGAGTGCAGGCTCAAAAAAAATGAGCAAGGAAGCTGGCTGGTACATGTGGCAATCAAACGAGACTTTGAGGGAGGGAAGTATCCACAGAATCCCTTAAGGGGTGGAGTGTGTTGTTGGGGCTGAGAAGCACTGGGTGTGTATAACTATGCAATGGAGGAAGTGGAGTTAGTAGGGCAGGTCTTGGGTGGAGGGGGGTTGAATAGGAAACACAGTTCCGCAAGCATGGAGGGTTTGGTGCAGGCAAAGTTGGGGTGCCCAATAGAAAAAGGGAGGAGGTTGGCATGTGAAGCATCGTAACATGGAGCTGCTGAACGTGGGTAACTAAGGTTGGTTACACAGAAGTGTGGCAACGAGAGAAAATAATACCCACCAGACACCTTTTCAGAGCCCAGTATCTACCCCCACCTCTTTACGGTGATCCAACACTGACCTCCTCTTCTGAACCATCTTTTGGTTTTCCCCTATACAGGGGTGGATCAAGAGCCTAGTCTCGGGAGGGGTACTGCCAGAAAATATGTATTTTTTGGGGTAAATCTATCAGGGAAATGGCTGGTGTTGGCGCTTCAATTTATCACGGCACCATAGTTGTTATGGTGCCAGGATGATTGCAGTGCATTATTACAAAAAAATAAATAGTTTAACTCACCATAATGCAGAAGCAGTGGGAGCCCCGAGTGTGTCACATCACCTGATGCAGATTGTCACATCACCTGATGCAGATTGACAATCACTTGTCCTGCTTGTCTCTTGTGTCCCAGAGTCAGGCAGCAGAATACCTCTCAGGCAGCAGAGAGATGATGTAATCTTTCTGCTGCCGTCACTGCCTGATTGGCCAGCAGCACACTCACACATCAAGTCGCACAGCTGCTCATCCACACTCACCTCTCATCAACCAGCTGTCTCACTCCCACGGAGCCACCCGGTGGCTCTCTCATCACCCTCAGTTGCCCCCCTCCCTACCCATGGTACAACATCAAGCTTCTCTTCTGACCCCCCCCCCCTACTCCCAATTTCATTCTCTCAGGGTGCACATACTTATCCGTTTTCAGTGTTCCTGCAACCACTTTGCCCTTCCTCCACTTTTTAGTGTTCCCACAAGCAGTTTGCTGTTCCTCCCCCCTTTTTGGTGTTCCCACACCCACCAGTGATGTTTCTTCTTCCCAATACCTCCCCTGTTCTTTTCAAGGCTCCCCAACAATCCTGACTCCATCTCCCCTTTTTATCAGTCACTTCTCCCATCTATGCTCCACCTCCCCTTACCCAACTCATACTACCCATTTTATCTGGGCTAGATAGGCAATTCTTGGTACCCAATACCTTCCCCCCCCCCACCTGAAATTCTGCATGCCACAGCAGGGATTTGAACTCACAACCTCACGACAACACATCAGGTGCTTTACCCATTGCACCACCACTGTAGGTGTTTGCAAAGGCCTATAAAAAACAGGGCTATATCAGACATGGTAACTGTATACTCTATACCAAGGGATTTTAATACATCCTAGATCTCTCCATAAAGAAGAGGAGGGCCACAACCATATGCTCTACTGCAGGAAGACGGCAATGGAGGCCAGTCCACCATGTGGTCCTCATTAGTATAGTGGTGAGTATCCCCACCTGTCACGCGGGCGACTGGGGTTCGATTCCCTGACGGGGATATGAGTTTTCATTTTCGACACATACTACACGAGCTATGCTTAACTCAAGTCCTTTAAATGGTCTTTTAGGAGGGGCCTTATTGGTCTGGAAATTAATCTTGTGGCATCCCCGCTCAAAACACCAAGTCTAAAGGGTTTCTGTCCAGTGTCAAATTTGACGGAAGGAGGACAGAGATGCTTTAAAGCATGTGCGCAATTTTACGCTGGCGTATTCATTTCTCCCATTTCCTCTCATGTTCAAATCTCTCAACCAGCTCCCTCTCTACCCCTGCACGGTCCTTGGCACTGTCCCAGGTTTGGCCCCAGAGACCTCGGTATGGCAGCGTCTAAGTTCCTGCCCCTTTGCTGGTCAAGTCTGGATGTAAAAGTGCTGCCAGATGGTCTAGGGAAAATTTAGTAGATTAGTAGGTCCTATGAGATGAAAAGGGACACATCCCTACTCACCCCCCCAACCCCTTTTTGGTGTTGCCGTACCCACCCAGGCTTCACCCCCCCCCTTTCTGAACCCCTTATTTGTGTTCCCCCAACTACCATCTCTTCTCCCCCCACTCTTGCTGAACCCTATTTCAGTGTTCCCCCACCCACCGCACTGCTCTTCTCCCCAAACCCTTTCTTGGTGTTTTCCTACCCGTCACTGTGCCCATTAATTGCCGCCACTGTGCCATTAAACGCAGCCAGCAGCCACTGTGTCCATCAATTGCTGCCACTGTGCCTTCAAAAGCAATGCATGAATCTATCTATTGGTGCTAGAGGGGGTGGCAGGAGAGAGGGGGTGGCGCCCGTGTGCCCTTATGGACGCACCACCACTGTTAGGAGGTATTTACTGTACCTTATTATAGGCTTACCTGTAGGTACAAGTAAACAAGGGGGCTTTACTATCACTTTAAGCTCTTAGTTGCAACTGTGAACATATAAAAGGGATTGAGGACTCCTCCCCACTCCCATGGAGCAGACTTCACTTCCTGAGCAGTCAATCTGTACCTTGTGGCAGAGCCTGGCATGTAGAGGGAGGCCTCTTGTACAACCCCTGGCTTTGAGACCACTGATGTTGCGACAGTGGCCGCTGGAGCGTGACGAGGTATGAGTGCCTGTAAGATGTTCCATCAGCAACAGCAATAGGCAGCAGGTGTGTTGCCAGAGACGAGTCGGATCACTGGAACAGCCGATTACAGCAGAGACAAGTGACCCAGGTGCTTGACAGGCAGCTGGCAAGTAGCAGGTGCAGAAGGACTGGTAGCACTCAGCAGATGAAGAACCAGCAGGGACCAGGTAGTATGCCGAGTAGAACAGGGTGATAACTGGATGCAAGGTCAGATACAGGCATATATATATATATATATTTACAGTATATATATATATATATATATATATATATATATATATATATATATATATATATATATTGCTGTGCGCCGCTAAAGTGTTCAGGTTTGACTTGAAGAAAAGGTACCCTAGGCGCGACTGCGAATGTGCAACTGTGCATGGTTATGCACAGAAAGACAGGCACCCACACATCTGCGCTTGCACACCTATGTACATCTAGGGGCTTCAGCTGTACTATGGCAGGTGCCTTCCTGACACATTTACCATGCACTGTCACATGGGTTGGTGGGGCCATGGGCAGGGCACAGATTCCATTTAAATGTAGTCCAGCCAAAAATGTAATTTATAGGTGATATCTGCTATTTAAAGTCACCATTTTGCCTCTTATAGATTTTGGGAACTCCAGGTAGATGAATACTTTGACCACTTAAAGGGGTTGTAAAGGTAAAAATTTTTTCACCTTAATGCATTCTATGCATTAAGGTGAAAAAACTTTTGACAGTACCGCCGCCCCCAGCCCCCCCGTTTTACTTACCTGACGCCTCGAATCTTCGCTGCGCGTCCTCGTCATCTTCATTGCAGCTCAGCCTGGTCGCTGATTGGCTGCAGTGGATGGATTGAAAGCAGCGCAGCCATTGGCTCGCGCTGCTGTCAATCACATCCGATGACGTGGCGCGCCGGGGGGCGGGGCCGAGTGATACAGCGAGCGGCTATAGCCGCCGGCTGTATCACGGGAGCGCGCCCGCAAGCACTCACCACCATGCGAGCCCTCGCATTAAGGTGGTAAATGCTTGCGGGGAGGAGCTGAAACAGCCGCGGAGGGACCCCAGAAGACCAGGTTCGGGGCCACTCTGTGCAGAACGAGCTGCACAGTGAAGGTAAGTATAACATGTTTGTTATTTAAAAAAAAAAAAAATAATAACTTTACAACCCCTTTAAATTTAAAATTAGTAAAAATCAATGGCATCAACTTCACATTTACCAATTCCATACACAACCTCCCATGGGGATGGGGAGGTGGAGGATCAAGATTTTTTTTTAGGGATTCCAGATGGGAAAGGGGCCACTGACACTCTCTGCAACAGGAAGCAAACAATATAGGAGTCCAAGTGACCCCTTTGCCAGTGCACACACCCAATTGGCCATTTGAGACAAAAAAGAGATCCATGACAAATATCTGATATCTGTAGAATAAGTCACTACAGAAGGCTTCATCGGATAACCTTTGCACAGCTCCCACATCAAATTCCTTCCATCCATGCCTCCTGACTTTCTGGACTATAATAGAAGTATAGAATATAAGATCCAAGAGCAGTACCTGGGGATCCCAGAGCACCCCCCCCCCCCACCTGCTCTTCCCATGTGTCAGTGAGTTAAAGCCCAACTCTTGGTTGGGAACGAAGTCCATTTCTTTTTTAAATATTTTTTTTTTAATAATGCATACCTTTATCCAGCTGTCTTCTCTTTGGTCACATGATGTGCAAGGTCCTCTTCTTTACCTCTGGTGATGGGCAGTACAGTACTCAGCGTAACATAGTAGACGGCTCCTTCCTTGGGTGAACATGGCACTGCACAGTGACATGGACATTTCCCATTTGTTTGACGTTATCCTCAAAGGATCATGAAGACTACGGTAAGTGGTGGAATAATGATGTCCTAAAGAAAAACAGCAACAAAACCAGAGAGTATTGGAACTAGATTGTACAGCGTAGGGTCACATGACAGTCAACTCTGATAAATTAAAAAGAACTTTAAAAATATTTTTTTGTAAATTGTATGAATAGATGAGAGTAGGGTTAGTAGGAGGGATGGGGCAGTTGAAAATTTGTTCAGACATGAACCTTAATACTCAGAACTACAGTAGGGATAAGCTTCGAGTTCGACTCGAAAATCGCCTGTTCGATTGTTCGTCGAATTGCGAACCTTATGGGCCGTTCATGCCAAATTCAAGTGGCGCGTCAAGGCCCATAATTCACTGCGGCATCGCAGTCCACTGATGGCTGATGATTGGCCAAGCATGCACTATGACCCGCATGCTTAGCCAATCACAGCATTGTCTGTACAGAGAGCTGTAATTGGCCAAAGCCAGGGTGGCTTTGGCCAATTATGGCTCAGGGGGTTTAGTACACGCCCCACACTATATAAGGCTGCCTGTGCGGCGGCCTTGTGTAGTGTGTTGCGGCGGCGGAGAGAGATAGACAGAGAGACAGTGTCATTTGATTTAAGTTAGATAGAGTAGGCAGGCGAGTCAGTTAGCTGCACTTACAGTGTATCGTGTATATATATATGCATCCTTGGTGTTGTATGTGTATATATATATATATATATATATATATATATATATATATATATATATATATATATATATATATACACACTGTATTCAGTTTAGCTAGATCAGTTCCTGTTATTCTCTCCCTAACATACTAACAGACAGACAGGCAGGTGTTTTTACAGTATTTACAGCATTTACAGTTAGTGTACTGTGTCCTTTGCACAATGTGCACCTAAAGCTACCTGAAGACATTTGCTGGTGTTCTGATCCTATTAATACCACATTCAGGCAGTTGCAGTATTTACAGTTAGTGTACTGTGTCCTCTGCACAGTGTGCACCTAAAGCTACCTGAAGACAATTGCTGGTGTTCTGATCCTATTAATACCACAGGCAGGCAGCTGCAGTATTTACAGTTAGTGTACTGTGTCCTCTGCACAGTGTGCACCTAAAGTTACCTGAAGACAATTGCTGGTGTTCTTCTGATCCTATTAATACCACAGGCAGGCAGCTGCAGTATTTACAGTTAGTGTACTGTGTCCTCTGCACAGTGTGCACCTAAAGCTACCTGAAGACAACTGCTGGTGTTCTGATCCTATTAATACCACAGGCAGGCAGCTGCAGTATTTACAGTTAGTGTACTGTGTCCTCTGCACAGTGTGCACCTAAAGCTACCTGAAGACAATTGCTGGTGTTCTTCTGATCCTTTTAATACCACAGGCAGGCAGCTGCAGTGTTTACAGTTGGTGTACTGTGTCCTCTGCATAGTGGGCACCTAAAGCTACCTGAAGACAATTGCTGGTGTTCTGATCCTAATAATACCACAGGCAGGTAGCTGCAGTATTTACAGTTAGTGTACTGTGTCCTCTGCACAGTGTGCACCTAAAGCTACCTGAAGACAATTGCTGGTGTTCTCATACTAGTAATACTACAGGCAGGCAGTTGATTCTGCTAGCTGCAGTATAATCAGTATATATATATACATCCCAGCTTTGTGCAGCTACATCTCACTGCAGGCCATTAGTATGTCTGGAAGGCCAACAAGGAGAGGCAGACAGTCACAAGCCAATAAAAGAGGGCAAGCAGGCTCTGTGTCCAGAGCCAACAGTGCTGGTCATGGACATGGTGCATCCTCATCAGCACGTGGCTGTGGGGCACGCTTGTCCTTTTTTTCGGCAGCTGGCCGTGTTGAGCCGCAACATACCGAAGACTTGGTAGAGTGGATGACCAAGCTGTCCTCATCTTCCCCATCCTCTCTCACCCAGGCTCAAGGTACTTTGTCTGGCAAAGCAGCTGCCAACGTGGCCTCTTCCCTCGGCTCAATAGCATGAGTCACTCCTTCCCTAGCCCCACCATGTCGTCCTGAGGAGTCCCCCGAACTGTTTGACCACAGTGTTGGGTACATGCTCCAGGAGGATGCCCAGCGTTTTGAAGGCTCAGATGATGGTACCCAGCTAGAGGAAGGCAGTAACCTAACCTGAGCCCAGAGAGAGGGGGTGCCCAAGAAGGACAGCAATCTGGCAGTCATGTTCCCCCAGCTGCAGCATACTGCCAGCTTTGCTCCAGTGATGAGGAGGGAGGGGGTGATGAGGATGTCACTGACTCCACGTGGGTGCCTGATAGGAGAGAGGAGAAGGAGGAGGAGGAGGCACATCTCCAACGAGGCAGGATGCCCTCCAGGGGCCAGTTTAAGGGAAACGCACTGACTGTATCACACCGCAGAGCTCTGCATGTGCAGGGCGCTGCTGTCTCTGCGTGTTATTCCAAAAGTTCTTTGGTGTGGGCCTTTTTTGAGACAAGTGCATCAGATCCCACCACTGCTATTTGCAACATATGTCTCAAGCGTATCTCGCATGGCCAAAACATCACCCGCTTGGGCACCACATGCTTGACCAGACATATGTTGACCTGCCATGCAGTTCATTGGTCAGCGTACCTAAGAGACCCACACCAAAGAACAAAACGGACCTCTCCTTGCTCCTCATCAGCGGGGATCTCCAACCCCACTATACCATCAGTCCTCTCTGAAACCTGCACTGAGAGGAATGAAGGTGTAGAATACGGTGTGTCACAGCCAAGCACTTGCAGGCAATCTGCTATTGGTACACCAACGTCAGATTGCACTAGGAAAATTTCCCTGCCCCAGCTGCTGCACCGCCGAAAGAAGTTTGCTCCCAGCCATCCTCATGCCCAGCGGTTGAATGCTAGCTTGGCTAAATTGCTAGCACTTCAACTGCTGCCTTTTCAGTTGGTAGACTCTGCCCCCTTCCGTAAGTTTGTGGAATGTGCGGTTCCTCAGTGGCAGGGTCCCAAATGCCACTTTTTCTCACGGAAGGCGATTCCGGCTCTCTACCGGCATGTGGAAGGCAATGTCTTGGCTTCGCTGGACAGGGCAGTCAGCGGTAAGGTGCATATTACCGCTGACTCATGGTCAGGCAGGCATGGACAGGGACGTTACCTATCTTTCACCGCGCACTGGGTGACTCTTCTGGCAGCTGGGAAGGATGCATGACAAGGTGCAGTAGTGTTGGAGGTTGTTCTGCCACCGCGCCTCCAAAATTCTACTAGTGGTGATTCTGCCACACCTCTCTCCTCCACCCCCTCCCCTTCTTCTTCCTCCATGGCCTCTTCCTGTGCTGATTTGTCCTCTGAACCAGCGGTGCTCCATAGGCGTTCAAGGGGCTACGCAAGCACTCAGGTAAAAAGATGCCATGTGGTGCTTGAGCTGGTGTGCTTGGGGGAAAGGAGGCACACTGGGGCAGAGATTCTGTCAGCTCTGCAGCGGCAGGTTCAGAGGTGGTTGACGCCATGCCAGCTTAAGCCAGGAATGGTGGTTTGCGACAATGGTACCAACCACCTCTCTGCCCTCCGACAGGGACAACTGACCCACGTGCCCTGTTTGGCTCACGTCCTTAGTTTGGTGGTGCAGCAGTTCTTGGGCAGGTACCCGGGCTTACAGGATGTCCTGAGGCAGGCCAGGAAAGTCTGTGTGCATTTCCGAAGGTCATATAATGCCAGTGCTCGGCTGGCTGACCTCCAAAAGGAATTTAACCTGCCCAAGAACCGCCTAATCTGCGACATGCCCACCAGGTGGAACTCAACGTTGCCATGCTGCAGCGGCTGCACACGCAGCAGAGGGCCATCAATAAGTACCTATGCGACTATGGCACCAGGACAGGGTCAGGGGAGCTTGTTTTTTTTCCCCACGCCAGTGGGCTATGATCAGGGATGCATGCACTGTCCTGTCACCATTTGAGGAGGCCACGAGGATAGTGAGCAGTGACAGTGCATGCATCAGTGACACTGTCCCTCTTGTCCACCTGTTGGAGCACACGCTGCGTGGAATAATGGACAGGGCACTAGAGGCAGAACAGAGGGAGGAAGAGGAGGATTTTGTTACCTCTCAAGGCCCCCTTTATCCAGACAGTGTTCCTGCGTGCCCGCCGATCACACAGGAAGAGGATGAGGAGGAGGAGGATTGTGTCAGCATGGAGGTGGAGCCTGGCACTCAGCATCAGTAGCAGTTCTTCAAGGGATCATTTACAGTCCGACGAAACCCATGGACTTGTACGTGGCTGGGAGGAGGTGGCTGCAGATCATGTCTTCCTTAGTGACCCAGAGGACTCTGGACGGAATGCCTTAGCAAACCTACGCTGCATGGCCTCCCTGATCCTGCAAAGCCTGCGGAAGGTTCCTGTATTTGTGGTATCAAGGGGAGGGATCATTACTGGCTGGCAACCCTCCTTGATCCACGTTACAAGGGTAAGGTTGCGGACCTTATCTTGCTGTCACAGAGGGAGCAGAGGATGAAACATCTTCGGGAGGCCTTGCAGAAAGGTTTGTGCAACGCGTTTCCAGAGCCTGGGAGGTTACAATTTCCTGGTCCTCCTGGACAACGTGTTGCTGAGGCTGCGGTTAGTCACAGAAGGAGTGGTGGAGAAGGTGGCTGTATGGCCAATGCGTTCAGACAATTTTTTAGTCAGCAGCCCCACGGTATGATCGGTTCCAGCAACCATCGCCAGCGTCTGATTCACATGGTGCAGGAATACCTAGGGGCAAGATCAGACTTGGACACCTTTCCCACCGAAAATTCTCTGGGTTACTGGGTCTTGAGGATGGATCACTGGCCAGAGCTTGCACAGTATGCAATTGAGCTAATGGCCTGTCCTGCATCCAGCGTTCTTTCGGAACGCACATTCAGTGCTGCTGGAGACTTTGTAACTGATCACAGGGTGCGCCTGTCCACCGAATCGGTCGATCGGCTGACCTTCATAAAAATGAATCAGTCTTGGATCACCAGCTACCAAGCACCTGATGCTGATGTAAACGAATAATTTTTTTTTTAATGTGAGATCCCTTCAAAGACTGCCTATGCTGAATGACTATCCTGTTATGCTGAGTGACAATTTTCATGCTGATAGCTTGTAAGAACATTTTTGGTTCTGGGCACCGCCACAAGTGGCTAAGGCCCAATTTTTCTGTCCCTGTTTAACAGGGGCGTGTAATTACAATTTTTGATGCAATACTTTGCAGCAGGGCTCATTCCTGCGCTCCAACTAGAGTATCTGTGAGGGGTTGCAGTGTTGTGGCACCAGTACCAGTGCCCAAGGCCCAATTTTTCTGCCCCTGTTTAACAGGGGCGTATAATTACAATTTTTGATGCAATACTTTGCAGCAAGGCTAATTCCTGCGCTCCAACTATAGCATCTGTGAGGGGTTGCCGTGTTGTGGCACCAGTGCCTAAGGTCCAATTTTTCTGCCCCTGTTTAACAGGGACATGTAATTACAATTCTTGATCTAATATTTCACAGCTGGGCCCATTCCTGCGCCCACCAAGAGTAACTGTAAGGGCTTACAGTGTTGTGGTAACACCACCACCACCAAAGGCCCAATTTTTCTGCCCCTGTTCAACAGGTGCATGTAATTACAACTCTTGATCTAATATTTCACAGCAGGGCCCGTTCCAGCGCCTACCAGGAGTAACTGTGAGGACTTACAGTGTTGTGGCGCCAGCACCACCACCACCAAAGGCCCAATTTTTCTACCACTGTTCAACAATGGCATGTAATTACAATTCTTGATCTAATATTTCACAGCAGGGCCCGTTCCTGCGCCCACCAAGAGTAACAGTGAGGGCTTACAGTGTTGTGGCAACACCAACATCTAAGGCCCCAATCTCTGCAGAGTATATAGGACAGGCCCCTATTTTCAAACATCCAACTTACAAACGACTCCTACTTGCAAACAGAAGGAGACAACAGGAAGTGAGATGAATCTAACCCTAGGAAGGGAAATTCTCTCCTGTAGGAGTTAATATGGGAAAAACGTGTCTCCTCTCCACTGATGCTTTATCACCAATCCTTGTTTCACTAAAAACCCCAAATTTTCAAAAAACATTTGTCATTGGGACAGAAAGTGAGGTGAAATCTTCTGAAGAGGTGCACAGACAGTAAAACAAATGTTACAGGGGTGATAACCCTGCCCTATGTTTTCCAAAAAGCATAAAAATAGATTTTTTGGCTGGAGCTACACTTTTTTTGCATTGATACATGTCCCCTGGGGCAGGACCCGGGTCCCCAAACCCTTTTTAGGACAATAACTTGCATATTAGCCTTTAAAATTAGCACTTTTGATTTCGAACGTTTGAGTCCCATAGACTTTAACGGGGTTCTAAAGTTTGCGCGAACTTTCGGTCCGTTCGCAGGTTCTGGTGCGAACCGAACCGGGGGGTGTTCGGCTCATCCCTGCTCAGAACTCCTTGTATATACAATTCCATCTTTCTTACATAGAAATACCTAAACAGGGGTCAGCAACCTATTGGACATGTGAGATGTATGTGGCGGCGTATTCTGACAACTATGCCAAGTTGTAGGCAGGGCCGCTCGCCCTGCACATTGGGGTACCTTTCACGTGGGACATGGTCATGTGAGAATTAAACCCCTGCTTAGAGACAAGGCGTACACTGTATGCAGTAGATAAATGTATAGAGCTCCTCTCTGAAACGCGTTGTGTTACTACACACCTTTTCTGATGTAAGTTGTATTTAAGGGGGACACTGCTGAGCCTAAGCCCACTAAACCGTACCTCTGTCACCTCACACCCAATGACAGAATAGGGTGTCGCCGAGCACCTAGTGTGGACCTCATGCGTGCTATCACTTGACTCCTTCACTATTCCGTACATTGCAGCAGTACATGGGGTCTCCATACTGCTGTTTCAGTCCCAGTTTCTTTGGGGGAACCTTCCGCTAGGGAGGGATTCAGATCAAGGACAAAGTTCAACAGCACAGCACACATGTAATAGAGTCCAGCCTTAACTAACTATTGCAGGTTGCCAAGGCTTATACCTTCCAGAGAAGCAAAGTCCATGGAGCAAAAGTCCAGTAATGGTAAGCTCCTAGTCCAGGCAGAATCCCAGCAGGGTGACCCAGAAGGTGTCCAGCAGGCCTACATGGTATAGCAGACCTTCGCTGTAAATCCCATGTGGAAGAGAGCATCTCTGAGCCCTCCCTGGTATTTATGTGGCTTACAGCAGGGGGGCAGGACTCAAAAAGCCCGGGAAAGAGTTTAGACACAGTCAACCCCTTCCCATCCTTTTAAGCCTGTAACTGTCTGTACACAGTGCCTTAAAAAAGTATTCATACTCCTTGAACTGTTCTACATTTTGTCATGTTACAACCAAAAACATACCGGTAAATGTATTTTATTGTGATTTTATGTGATAGACCAACACAAAGCGGCACATAACTGTAAAGTGAAAAGAAACTCATAAATGTTTTTTTAAATTTTTTTTTACAAATAAAAATCTGAAAAGTGTGGTGTGCATTTGTATTCAGCCCCCTTTACTCTGCTACCCCTAACTAAAATCCAGTGGAACCAATTGCCTTCAGAAGTCATCTAATTACCGTGTTTCCCCGAAAATAAGACATCCTCCGAAAATAAGACCTACTTACAGTTTTGCCTCTCGTTGTACTATAAGGCATCCCCCCGATAATAAGACCTCCCCGATAATAAGACCTCCCCCGATAATAAGACCTCCCCCGATAATAAGGCATCCACCGATAATAAGGCATCCACCGAACATAAGGTACCCCCCGAACATAAGGCATCTGACTCTAGACTCTCGTACGGTATCGGCAGGCACCGCCGCACAGCTCACTGATTGGCCGCAGCTGTTCAGGCAGTGCGAGGTCTCTTCAAATCAGTGAGCTGCGGCGGGCTCTCTGGATGACGAGTGACGTCCCTGATGTTGCGCAGGGGAACGTCGCCCGTCAGAGAGCCCGCGCCGCCGCTGCCAGACACAGGAGTCGGGCACATTGTGTGTAATCTCGCCGCCACAGGGGTGACTGAGGTGTGGGGGGGATGTCTGGTGAAGGTGGGAGGGGGAAGAGACTAAACTGTCCACTGGCACAGGGGTGGGGGGAGGGGGGCTTAAAATGACTTAAAATGACACATGGTGGATTTGAGGGGGGGGAATCAAATTGGCACAGGAGGATCAGAAGGGGGGAATCAAAATGGCACAGGAGGTTCTAAAATGGTAATCCCCCCTCTGATCCTCCTGTGCCATTTTTATTGATTCCCCCCTCTGATCCCCCCTGTGTCATTTTAAGTGATCCCCCCATTTCAATCCCCACTCTGATCCAGTGTGTCACTTTAGGGGGTGACTGCTTTTCTGCTGATACAAGAAATACTGGTAAACAGTGCTAGTATATTTTTACCCCTAGACATGAGCTCAAAAAGAAAGAGCTACTCCATGGAGTACTAGCAAGGAATCGTGGAAGACTCTTGGGGCCAAAATCTTACTGCTTTCTGCAAAGAGAAGATGTTGAATATCCGATTGGTCCGAAAATGACGAGCAGAGTACGGTAACCTCATTGAACAAGTGGACAAGGGAAATGCTAAAAAGCGCAAGTGTGGATCAGGTCGGCAACCATTATTTTCCGAGCTGGAAGACCTGATCTGTGAATCAAAGCATCACAACACTGGCTGGATAATTTCCTTCAGCGAAGTGAACTGTCTTTAAGAAGATCCACAACACTGTTTAGGCTGGAAGATGCTCAAGTTATTCAGCGAGCACTTGCATTCAAGTCCTTTATTGATGATGCTGACTTCTCTAAATATAATCTTTCCAACATGATTGCTATGGATGAAACTGCAGTGTTTATGGGCCAATCATCTCAAACAACAATTGAACAGCGGGGTGTCTCCTCAGTGTACATTCCCTCCACTGCTTACGAAAGTGCACGTGTTACCTGTATTTTGGCAATTTGTCTGGATGGCACTAAAATCCCACCTTTAATCATTTCTAAGGGCAAGAAGGAAAAGATTGAACGTGTTTCGGGCATTTTTATTCTTGAAACTGAAAAAGCCTGGGCCACACAAGCAGTTATAAGGAAGTGGGTCGATTTAATGCTGCCGCTTGTTATGCGAGGGAGCCAAAGAGGTCTGCTAGTCTGGGATGCAGCCAGCACTCACCGCGCTAAAGACATGAAGAAATTTCTTCACAAAAGAAAAATAGATCAAATAATGATTCCCGCAGGAATGACGGCCTATCTCCAGACTCTTGATATTGCAATAAACAAGCCATTCAAGGACAATTTGCGCATGGAAATTAACGACTACATTGAAAATAGAAAGGAGAGAAATCAGCGTGGAAACTTCGTGAAACCTAAACTGCAAGAGGTTGTGACTTGGGTGAAGAATTCATGGGAGAAAATCACTGACAGTTGCATTGCAAATGCACTACGAGCAGGTTACCTTGACAAGAAGTACTCATTTAAGGACAGTGCTATTGCTAAACATGAGAGATTTGGTCCACTGATTCTGAAAGAAATGGAGTCACAAGAAATTCACCAGGAAATTCAGGGTTTGGATTGTTATGATGATGTTCCAGAAGATGACGACATGACTGTCATTGAATAAATCTTACTTTGTGTTCATACCAGTAAATATCAGTATCAGTAAATGTACCATAGATTGTTGTACATGGAAATGGTAGTAACAAGAAATTCTTGATACCGTAGGATTCACAGTTTGTCTGGTTATGCTGGTTTGTGATGACCACTACTACCGTACCGTATACAGGTAATAAATTTACTTTTTTTTGTTCAACAAAAAATGTGTACCGTATTCTTCTTCATTGAAAAATAAGACATCCCTTGAAAATAAGACCTAGCGCATCTTTGGGAGCAAAAATTAATATAAGACACTGTCTTATTTTCAGGGAAACAGGGTAGTAAATAGAGTCCACCTATGTGCAATTTAATCTCAGTATTAATACAGCTGTTCTGTGAAGCCCTCTGAGGTTTTTGAGAGAACCTTAGTGAACAAACAGCATCATGAAGGCCAAGGAACACGAATAAAGTTGTGGATAAGTATAAAGCAGGTATAGGTTATAAAAAAATATCCCAAGCTTTGAACATCTCAAGGAGCACTGTTCAATCCATCATCCGAAAATGGAAAGAGTATGGCACAACTGCAAATCTACCAAGACATGGCCGTCCACCTAAACTTACAGGCGGGTAAGGAGAGCATTGACCAGAGAAGCAGCCAAAAGGTAGAAAGCCATAAGAAGTTCTGTTTTCAGTTTGCGAGAAGCCATGTGGGGGACACAGCAAACGTGTGGAAGAAGGTGCTCTGGTCAGATGAGACCAAAATTTAACTTTTTGGCCTAAAACCAAAACACAATGTGTGGCGGAAAACGAACACTTCACATCACCCTGGACACACTATCCCCACCGTGAAACATGGTGATGGCAGCATTATGTTGTGGGGATGCTTATCTTCAGCAGGGACAGGGAAGCTGGTCAGAGTTGATAAGAAGATGAATGGAGCCAAATACAGGGCAATCTTAGAAGAAGGCCTGTTAGAGTCTGCAAAAGACTTGAGACTGGGGCGGAGGTTCACCTTCCAGCAGGACAACGACCCTAAACATACAGTCAGAGCTACAATGGAATGGTTTAGATCAAAGCATATTCATGTGTTAGAATGGCCCAGTCAAAGTCCAGATGTAAATCCAATTGAGAATCTGTGGCAAGACTTGAAAATTTCTGTTCACAGACGCTCTTCATCCAATCTGACGGAGCTTGAGCTATTTTGCAAAGAAGAATGAGCAAAAATGTCACTTTCTAGATGTGCAAAGCTGGTAGAGATATACCCAAAAGCATGCAGTTGTAATTGCAGTGAAAGGTGGTTCTACAAAGTATTGACTTTGGGGGCTAAATACAAATGCACGCTGCACTTTTCAGATATTTATATGTACAAAATGTTGAAAACCATTTATCATTTTCCTTCCACTTCACATATATGTGCACTTTGTGTTGGTCTATCACATAAAATCCCAATAAAATATGTTTACGTTTTTGGTTGTAACATGACAAAATGTGGAAAATTTCAAGGGGTATGAATACTTTTTCAAGGAACTACACAGTGCAATAAATACAACAGCAGAAATACATTTAATGGCACCCCACAAGCACCTGCTTACACACGTCATGTTCACAAACATTAAACAACCGACATGCCTGTGAAAAATAGAGCATCATAGTTTTGGTTAGTTTTCAATTTCTGCACTCATTCTTTTACCGCCAATGGCAAGTTAAACTTATTCATTATTAAGAAGTTTAACTTGTCATTAGCAGTACAACATTGAGTGCAGATGTAGATTAGCTGGTGCACACATAAAACATGTTCAGACCAATGCATGTCCTTCAGACCTTAAATCTGCCACAATGCATGAACTTCAGACCTCAGATCAGCCCTAATTTATGAACTTCAGACCTCACATCAGCCCCAATGCATGAAATTCAGACCTCAGATCAGCCCCAATACATGAAATTCAGACCTCAGATCAGCCCCAATGCATGAACTTCAGACCTTAGATCGGCTCCAAAACATCAACTTTAGACTTTAAATCAGCCTCAAATGCTATACCTTTAGGAAAACAGGGTACCACTGTATGTGTGTGGGATGTTTTCCTCTGCATGTCAAGTTTCTTAGCAGCTAATGGGCTTTCAGTTACATCAGGGAGGTGGATGGGCCAGGATTTGAAAATGACAGCCTAGTGCGCCGTTAATTACAACCAATGGCAGTGGGTGTCAGAACAAGCGGCATTGATTGCCTACCCTGGCACATATGACAATGGTTGCTGAAGCCTGACCTAGAAAATTAGTGTAGCACCCTCTAGTGTGTGCTAGAAGTTAGAGTAGGTAAAATATAGTTTGGCTCAGGGCTAAGCCTGAGCCAGGGGATCTAGGTCAGGGGTTCATTGGAGTTCAGAGCTGGATAACTCATCCTGGCAGCTCTCTGGTGACCCCCCCCACACACAGGTTGAATAATATTCTATAATTAGAGGGTGGAGGTTAGGAGGAGCTGCCTTGAATATTTATGGAGCCTTGGACAATCCTCAGAGATAGGCTCGCAGGGGGCTGAAACCACTTCATAAATAGACATGAGCCATGCCAGAAGGCGCGGTTGGGTGGAAGATGGAGATACAGTGATGAGGAGGATGTCGGTGGCCCTCAGGGTGCCCCCTAGTCTGGGGAGGTGGTGTCCTGCTTTGGGCCGAGGCTTGGGTGCTGGAAAGGATTCTGCCAAAACACATGGGGAGGAAGCCTTTCCTGGAGGAATGGGAGTAAGAGAGGACAGAGTGAGTAGATCAACACTGTGGGGACCTACAAAGGGGGGAGACTGCCACATGTAGCCAGTCTCCCTTAAAGACAGTGGTGTGCTTAAGTCTTCAGCCTTTCCCAAGAGATCTCCTGAGAGTCAGCCTGAGTGGGCTGGTGAAGAGTCAGTCGGTTGGATTGGTATGGAGAGATGGCCAGGAGGGCTGGTGAAAGGGGCAGCTGCAGCCAGATGGTTTGGCAGTGCCTGAAGGGGTGGTGCTGGGATTGGTGGCCACAGGGGAGAAATTACAAGCTGTTTCACTACATCTGTTCTACACAAAAAGGGGATACAAGTTCCTGCCTGTAATGGGCTAGTCTGACTGTACCTGTCAAATCATTCAAAGTGATTCAGCTGGAACATGCAAGTGAATGTGCAGGAGGAAAGTGATGGAGACTGTGTATAGGTGTATATAGAAAGATGTCCCTGATGTTTTGCTAAAGTCAAGTGGGCATCCCATATCCTCCCATCCCTATCCAAGTTATTAACACCCTAATAAATAACGAAAAAGCCACGGACTGTTCTCTGACTCTGGGTGCTTGTGAAGATTCGGTGTGCCTGGCTGTGTAGGAGTGGGGGATCCAAGTTCATCTGCAGTCCCTACTGGGGTGTGCTACATTAGGATGGCCTGGTGCACCTCACCTGTTTCCCCCATGTTCCAGATTGTGTTCTCTGTGCACATTTGAACGCATATGTTTCCTTTAAAACCTTTTTTTTTAGCTCTGTTCCTTTATCCCCAGGTGTTTCCTATTCTAAGTCTGACAATAGGAGGAATCTTGAGACTTTTCCATTGAAGCCCATGGTGACCTCCTCCTCCTCTTTATACTGATTACAGCAGAGCTGTCACTATACACAGCTGATTCACTCTATAGCACTGAGGAGAACAGCTATTTTTAGACCTCTGTGCATGAAAGAGCAAAGCTTTTTCCTCCCCCATCTTTGAAAGAGTCAGAAAATTCTTATATGGTTTCCGGAGAGTTTTACAAAGAAAACTCAGTGGTCAGAATGCTTAGAAAACAAATCCAGCAGTGCATTGGATCTCATTGTAACAATAGGAGGACAACTGAAAAGACCAGCCATTGAGGAAGAAGGTTAGGAGTGTTTTATTATGTTCAACAAATGTTCAAATGGACTTCACTGTTAAAGCCCAACTCCAGCCAGATATTTTGTTTTGATTTTGGAGAGTGGAAGGGTTAGAACCGCTATACTTTTTTTTTTTTGCTGTGTCTCAGGAGATTTCTCTTCACTTACTATTTGCCAGGTGTCAGACAAAACAGGAAGTGTGGTCAAATCTCTCCACTTCCTATTTGGTGGGTGTGAGGCAGAGCAGGAAATAAGAGAGAAATCCCCTCAAGGATTTCCTAGTAGAGTGAAGAAGGTTAAACCATCTGTCGGGATTTGAAAGCTCATTCAAAAAAATAGCCAGCACACCAAAAATTAACTTTAAAAGTCCAAAAACGTATTGAGGTTCAAGTGCAATAGTGTAGTGATAGAGTAGTGGTTAATGATTCTTACTCTGAATGGTCAAGGTTATCAGTGGTGTACCCCAAGGTTTAGTGCTGGGACCCATACTTTTTAATATCTTTATAAATGATATAGGGTCTGGAATAAAAAGTAACATTTCTGTCTTTGCAGATGACACCAAGCCAAGCAGTGGAATAACGTCCTTACAGGATGTCTCCAATTTACAAGCTGACCTCAATGCACTGTCTAATTGGGCGACTATGTGGCAGATGAGGTTTAAGGTTGATAAATGTAAAGTTATGCACTTGGGGTATAAGAATATGCATGCATCATACATACTAGGAGGAGTACAACTGGGGGAATCAATGGTGGAGAAGGATCTGGGGGTTTTGGTAGATCATAAGCTCAATAATAGCATGCAATGCTAAGCTGCGGTTTCCAAAGCGAGCAAAGTCCTTTCTTGTATTAAGAGAGGTATGGACTCCAGAGAGAGAGATATCATTTTGCCCCCCTGTACAAATCATTAGTAAGACCTCATCTGGAATATGAAGTTCAGTTTTGGACACCAGTTCACAAAAAGGATATCTGGGACCTGGAGAAGAAAGTGCAGAGAAGGGCAACCAAACTGATAAGAGCCATGGAGGAGCTCAGCTATGAGGAAAGATTAGAGGAACTGAATTTATTCACTCTTGAGAAGAGGAGATTAAGGGGGATATGATCACTATGTATAAATATAAAAGGGGTCCATATAGTGAATTTGGTGTTGAGTTATTCACTTTACGGTCAACACAGAGGACAAGGGGGCACTCTTTATGTCTGGAGGAAAAGAGATTTCATCTCCAAATACGGAAAGGTTTCTTCACAGTAAGAGCTGTGAAAATGTGGAATAGACTCCCTCCAGAGGTGGTTCTGGCCAGCTCAGTAGATTGCTTTAAGAAAGGCTTGGATTCTTTCCTAAATGTACAGAATATAACTGGGTACTAACATTTATAGGTAAAGTTGATCCAGGGAAAATCCGATTGCCTCTCTGGGATCAGGAAGGAATTTTTTCCCCTGCTATAGCAAATTGGATCATACTTTGCTGGGTTTTTTTTCGCCTTCCTCTGGATCAACTGTGGGTATAGGATTGGGTATATGGGATGTATGATATTTTTTATTTTATTTATTTATTTTTTATGGTTGAACTGGATGGACTTGTGTCTTTTTTCAACCTGACTAACTATGTAACTATGTAATTATGCAATGAAGTAACATGCAAAAGCAAGAATATCCACCAACATTTTGGGACCATACTGGACCCCTTTCTCAAAGTGACAGACGTCATAGCTACCAAACATAGATGCATATGTTTGGTTATTGCACTTTTCTAATTGCACTTTATGCATTTCAACCTCAAATTTGTGGATTTTTTGAGATTCAAGAGCAATGAAGTATTGTGCAAAAAGCAAGCATATCCACCAACATTTCAGGGCCATATTGCACCCCTTTCTCAAGGTGACAGATGTAATGTCTGTCACCATGAGAAAGGAGTCCCACCATGGCCTCCAAACATAGATGCATATGTTTGGTTATTGCACTTTACTAATTGTATTTTGACAAATGTGAATACATTCCTGTGCTACCTCTATTTTCCTCAATAGTGAATAAATAATAAATAAGGTTAAATAAATATATATGTAGAAAAAATTAACAGTGAAGAGTGGTTGCAAACAAATAAATTGTGTTCCCACAAAGTCTCAGTAAAAAAATAAGCAAACATTTTTGTTGCACCTACCCAAAAGAATTACATATGTAATTATTTAGTTGTTTGCAGTGTATCATATGATGTATCATGATATGTAATTGTATTTTATGCATTCCAACCTCAATTTTTTGGACCTTTTGAGGTTCAAGTGCAATGAAGAATCAAAAAGCAAGCATATTTACCAAAGTTTTGGGGACGATCCTTACCCCTTTCTCAAGGTGTCTGACACCTTGAGAAAAGAGTGTCGGCATGGCCTCCACACATAGACAGATATGTTTGATTATTGCACTTCACTAATTGCAATTTATGCAATTTTACCTCAATTTCTGGGATTTATTTAAGTTCGAGTGCAATGAAGTATTGTGCAAAAAGTAATCATATCCACCAAAGTTTCGGGTCCATACCAGACCCCTTTCTCAAAGTGACAGACAGAATTTCTGTCACCTTGAGAAAAGAGTGCCATCATGGCCTCCAAACATAGATGCAGATGTTTGGTTATTGCACTTTACTAACTGCATTTTATACATTTCAATCTCAAATGTTTGGAATTTTGAGATTCAAGTGCAATGAAGTACAGTGATACCTCAGTTCACGAACGCTTCAGTTCACGAACAACTCGGTTTGCAAACAGAAGAGTTCACAAAAATTTGCTTCAGTACACAAACTCCGCTTCGGTTCGGATTGAGAAGAGCAGTGCAAGATGAGAATTTTAGGAGAACCAGTCCACTCAGATAGAGGTTTCTGCCCCCTGACTACCATGAGGGTGGGCTCACTTGATTGAGAATTATGGAAAAACAGAACATATGAATTCTACAACTTTATTGTGCCCTCAGATGATCTTTTCCTGGATGCACAGTGCTGTATTCTGGCCCCTAGATTCGCTATTTAAATTGGGGTATGGGATTGTTTCAAACAAGGATTAACCTCCCTGGCGGTACAATTACTTTGCATGAAAATTTGGCGTTTTATATTGTAGGCCTGTAATTCTTAGGAATAGCTCACTTAAATCTGTCCAAACAAGAGTCTAGAAGACATCCTGGGTATGATAAAGTTTGAAACACAAAATCATAAATTATAAAATAATAAATAACTATAAATAATTATAACAAATACTAATATAATAAAAATAAAAATTATTCAATAATGTAATCAAATCAAAAACACTGAAATTTGCTCAGTTGCAGAATTGTCGCTGTCATTACTTTCAGTGTTTGATGACGGATTTCCCCACCAATCACTATCGCTCAATTCTGCAAGTGATTCTAATTTATTATTGCTGTTTTCTAGCTGGTCTAAAACCACTTTTGATGTAAAAGGGACACTTTTTGGTTGCTATGGACAATCTCCAGTTTCCAGGCAGAAAGAACAGTATTTATAACATAAAACTGCATGCCTGCCATGCCCACCACACTCCTCTCCTGTATATACTGCTCACAGTCATACCCTCCACTAGGGATGAGCTTCGTGTTCGAGTCGAACCCATGTTCGACTCGAACATCGGCTGTTCGATCGTTCGCCGAATTGCGAACGTTATGGGCCGTTCGCGCTAAATTCGTGTGGCGCGTCACGGCCCATAATTCACTGCGGCATCGCAGTGCATTGCTGGCTGATGATTGGCCAAGCATGCACTATGACCCGCATGCTTGGCCAATCACAGCGCCGTCAGTAGAGAGAGCTGTAATTGGCCAAAGCCAGGGTGGCTTTGGCCAATTATGGCTCAGGGGATTTAGTACACACCCCACACTATATAAGGCCGCCTGCACGGCGGCCCTGTGTAGTGTGTGTTCCGGTGTGCTGAGAGATAGAGAGAGAGAGAGACAGTGTCATTTGATTTGAGTTAGATAGATTAGGCAGAACAGTCAGTCAGTTAGCTGCACTTACAGTGTATTGTGTATATATATGCATCCCAGGTGTTGCATATATATATATACACTGTATTCAGTTTAGCTAGATCCGTTCCTGTTATCTTCTATCTAGACTATTTACATTTAATGCAGTGCGTCCTGCTCACAGTGTTCAGCTAGATCCGTTCCTGCTATTTACATTTAGTGCAGTCAGTGCGTCCTGCTCACAGTGTTCAGCTAGATCCGTTCCTGTTATCTTCTAGACTATTTACATTTAGTGCAGTGCGTCCTGCTCACAGTGTTCAGCTAGATCCGTTCCTGTTAAATTCCTACTGACAGGCAGGCTTGTCTGGTTACAGTATATAAAGCTACCTGAAGAAAATTACAGGTGTTCTATTTGATCCTATTAGTACCACGGTCAGGCAGCTAGACTATTTACATTTAGTACAGTGCGTCCTGCTCACAGTGTTCAGCTAGATCCGTTCCTGTTATCTTCCTACTGACAGGCAGGCTTGTCTGGTTACAGTATATAAAGCTACCTGAAGAAAATTACAGGTGTTCTATTTGATCCTATTAGTACCACGGTCAGGCAGCTAGACTATTTACATTTAGTACAGTGCGTCCTGCTCACAGTGTACAGCTAGATCCGTTCCTGTTATCTTCCTACTGACAGGCAGGCTTGTCTGGTTACAGTATATAAAGCTACCTGAAGAAAATTACAGGTGTTCTATTTGATCCTATTAGTACCACGGTCAGGCAGCTAGACTATTTACATTTAGTACAGTGCGTCCTGCTCACAGTGTTCAGCTAGATCCGTTCCTGTTATCTTCCTACTGACAGGCAGGCTTGTCTGGTTACAGTATATAAAGCTACCTGAAGAAAATTACAGGTGTTCTATTTGATCCTATTAGTACCACGGTCAGGCAGCTAGACTATTTACATTTAGTACAGTGCGTCCTGCTCACAGTGTACAGCTAGATCCGTTCCTGTTATCTTCCTACTGACAGGCAGGCTTGTCTGGTTACAGTATATAAAGCTACCTGAAGAAAATTACAGGTGTTCTATTTGATCCTATTAGTACCACGGTCAGGCAGCTAGACTATTTACATTTAGTACAGTGCGTTCTGCTCACAGTGTTCAGCTAGATCCGTTCCTGTTATCTTCCTACTGACAGGCAGGCTTGTCTGGTTACAGTATATAAAGCTACCTGAAGAAAATTACAGGTGTTCTATTTGATCCTATTAGTACCACGGTCAGGCAGCTAGACTATTTACATTTAGTACAGTGCGTCCTGCTCACAGTGTTCAGCTAGATCCGTTCCTGTTATCTTCCTACTGACAGGCAGGCTTGTCTGGTTACTGTATATAAAGCTACCTGAAGAAAATTACAGGTGTTCTATTTGATCCTATTAGTACCACGGTCAGGCAGCTAGACTATTTACATTTAGTACAGTGCGTCCTGCTCACAGTGTACAGCTAGATCCGTTCCTGTTATCTTCCTACTGACAGGCAGGCTTGTCTGGTTACTGTATATAAAGCTACCTGAAGAAAATTACAGGTGTTCTATTTGATCCTATTAGTACCACGGTCAGGCAGCTAGACTATTTACATTTAGTACAGTGCGTCCTGCTCACAGTGTTCAGCTAGATCCGTTCCTGTTATCTTCCTACTGACAGGCAGGCTTGTCTGGTTACAGTATATAAAGCTACCTGAAGAAAATTACAGGTGTTCTATTTGATCCTATTAGTACCACGGTCAGGCAGCTAGACTATTTACATTTAGTACAGTGCGTCCTGCTCACAGTGTTCAGCTAGATCCGTTCCTGTTATCTTCCTACTGACAGGCAGGCTTGTCTGGTTACTGTATATAAAGCTACCTGAAGAAAATTACAGGTGTTCTATTTGATCCTATTAGTACCACGGTCAGGCAGCTAGACTATTTACATTTAGTACAGTGCGTCCTGCTCACAGTGTACAGCTAGATCCGTTCCTGTTATCTTCCTACTGACAGGCAGGCTTGTCTGGTTACTGTATATAAAGCTACCTGAAGAAAATTACAGGTGTTCTATTTGATCCTATTAGTACCACGGTCAGGCAGCTAGACTATTTACATTTAGTACAGTGCGTCCTGCTCACAGTGTTCAGCTAGATCCGTTCCTGTTATCTTCCTACTGACAGGCAGGCTTGTCTGGTTACAGTATATAAAGCTACCTGAAGAAAATTACAGGTGTTCTATTTGATCCTATTAGTACCACGGTCAGGCAGCTAGACTATTTACATTTAGTACAGTGCGTCCTGCTCACAGTGTTCAGCTAGATCCGTTCCTGTTATCTTCCTACTGACAGGCAGGCTTGTCTGGTTACAGTATATAAAGCTACTTGAAGAAAATTACAGGTGTTCTATCCCAGCTTAGTGCAGCTACAGGCCATTAGTATGTCTGGAAGGCCAAGAAGGAGAGGCAGACAGTCACAAGCCAATAAGAGAGGGCAAGCAGGCTCTGTGTCTAGTGCTGGTCGTGGAGACGGTGCATCCTCATCAGCACGTGGCCATGGGACACGCTTGGCCTTTTTTTCGGCAGCTGGCCGTGTTGAGCCGCAACATGCGGAAGACTTGGTCGAGTGGATGACCAAGCCGTCCTCATCCTCCTCATCCTCTCTCACCCATGCCCAGGGTGCTTTGTCTGGCAAAGCAGCGGCCTCTTCCCTCAGCTCAATGTCATCAGTGACTCCTTCCCTAGCTCCACCATGTCCTCATGAGGATTCCCTCGAACTGTTTGACCACAGTGTTGGGTACATGCTCCAGGAGGATGCCCAGCGTTTGGAAGGCTCTGATGACGATACTGAGCTCGATGAAGGCAGTAACATGAGCACGGACAGAGGGGGTGCCCAAGAAGGACAGCAATCTGGCAGTCATGCTCCCCCTGCTGCAGCATACTGCCAGGTTTGCTCCAGTGATGAGGAGGGAGGGGATGATGAGGTCACTGACTCAACGTGGGTGCCTGATAGGAGAGAGGAGGAGGAGGAGGAGGAGGAGGCGGCGGCACATCACCAACGAGGCAGGATGCCCTCCAGGGGCCAGCCTAAGGGCAGCACATTGACTGCATCACACCCCAAAGCTCCACATGTGCAGGGCGCTGCAGTCTCTGCGCGTTATTCAAAAAGTTCTTTGGTGTGGGCCTTTTTTGAGACGAGTGCATCAGATCGCACCGCTGCTATTTGCAACATATGTCTCAAGCGTATCTCGCGTGGCCAAAACATCTCCCGCTTGGGTACCACATGCTTGACCAGACATATGTTGACCTGCCATGCAGTTCGTTGGCAAGCGTATCTAAAAGACCCACACCAAAGAACAAAGAGGATCTCTCCTTGCTCCTCATCAGCTGAGATTTCCAACCCCACTAGACCTTCAGTCCTCTCTGAGACCTGCAGTGAGAGGAATGAAGGTGTAGAATTAGGTGTGTCACAGCCAAGTACTTGTGGGCAATCTGCTTTTGGTACACCGACGTCAGATTGTACCAGGCAAATTTCCCTGCCCCAGCTGCTGCACCGCCGAAAGAAGTTTGCTCCCAGCCATCCACATGCCCAGCGGTTGAATGCTAGCTTGGCAAAATTGCTAGCACTTCAACTGCTGCCTTTTCAGTTGGTAGACTCTGCCCCCTTCCGTGAGTTTGTGGAATGTGCGGTTCCTCAGTGGCAGGTACCCAAACGCCACTTTTTCTCACGGAAGGCGATTCCGGCTCTCTACCGGCATGTGGAAGGCAATGTCCATGCCTCGCTGGACAGGGCGGTCAGCGGTAAGGTGCATATTACCGCTGACTCATGGTCCAGCAGGCATGGACAGGGACGTTACCTAAGTTTCACGGCGCATTGGGTGACTCTGCTGGCAGCTGGGAAGGATGCAGGACAAGGTGCAGTAGTGTTGGAGGTTGTTCCGCCACCACGCCTCCAAAATGCTGATTGTGACACACCTCTCTCCTCCACCCCCTCCTCTTCTTCTTCCTCCATGGCCTCTTCCTCGGAACCAGCGGTGCTCCGTAGGCGTTCAAGGGGCTACGCAAGTACGCAGGCCAAAAGATGCCATGCGGTGCTTGAGCTGGTGTGCTTGGGGGACAGGAGCCACACTGGGGCAGAGTTTTTGTCAGCTCTGCAGGGGCAGGTTCAGAGGTGGTTGACGCCACGCCAACTTAAGGCAGGAATGGTGGTTTGCGACAATGGCACCAACCTCCTCTCTGCCCTCCGACAGGGACAAATGACCCATGTGCCCTGTTTGGCTCACGTCCTTAACTTGGTGGTGCAGCGGTTCTTGGGCAGGTACCCGGGCTTACAGGATGTCCTGAGGCAGGCCAGGAAAGTCTGTGTGCATTTCCGCCGGTCATATAATGCCAGTGCTCGGCTGACGGACCTCCAAAAGGAGTTTAACCTGCCCAAGAACCGCCTAATCTGTGACATGCCCACCAGGTGGAACTCAACGTTGGCCATGCTGCAGCGGCTGCACACGCAGCAGAGGGCCATCAATGAGTACCTGTGCGACTATGGCACCAGGACAGGGTCAGGGGAGCTTGGTTTTTTTTCCCCACGCCAGTGGGCCATAATCAGGGATGCATGCACTGTCCTGTCACCATTCGAGGAGGCCACGAGGATGGTGAGCAGTGACAGTGCATGCATCAGTGACACTGTCCCCCTTGTCCACCTGTTGGAGCACACGCTGCGTGGAATAATGGACAGGGCACTGGAGGCAGAACAGAGGCAGGAAGAGGAGGACTTCCTTAGCTCTCAAGGCCCCCTTTATCCAGACAGTGTTCCTGCGTGCCCGCCGATCACACAGGAAGAGGACGAGGAGGAAGAGGAGGAGGAGGAAGATTGTGTCAGTATGGAGGTGGAGCCTGGCACTCAGCATCAGCAGCAGTCTTTAAGGGATCAGTCCCAAGAAACACATGGACTTGTACGTGGCTGGGAGGAGGTGGCTGCGGACCATGTCGTTCTTAGTGACCCAGAGGACTCCGGACCGAATGCCTCAGCAAACCTACGCTGCATGGCCTCCCTGATCCTGCAAAGCCTGCGTAAGGATCCTCGTATTCGTGGTATCAAGGAGAAGGACCAATACTGGCTGGCAACCCTCCTTGATCCACGTTACAAGGGTAAGGTTGCGGACCTTATCTTGCCATCGCAGAGGGAGCAGAGGATGAAACATCTTCGGGAGGCCTTGCAGAAAGGTCTGTGCAACGCGTTCCCAGAGACTGGGAGGTTACAAACTCCTGTTTCTGGACAACGTGTTGCTGAGGCTTCGGTCAGTCAAAGAAGGAGCGGTGGAGAAGGTGGCCGTCTGACCGATGCGTTCAGACAATTTTTTGGTCCGCAGCCCCAAGGTATGATCGGTTCCAGCAACCATCGCCAGCGTCTGTTTTACATGGTGCAGGAATACCTAGGGGCAAGATCAGACTTGGACACCTTTCCCACCGAAAATCCTCTGGGTTACTGGGTCTTGAGGATGGATCACTGGCCAGAGCTTGCACAGTATGCAATTGAGCTACTGGCCTGTCCTGCATCCAGCGTTCTTTCGGAACGCACATTCAGTGCTGCTGGAGGCGTGGTAACCGATCACAGGGTGCGTCTGTCCACCGACTCGGTCGATCGGCTGACCTTCATAAAAATTAATGAGTCTTGGATCACCACCAGCTACCAAGCACCTGATGCTGATGTAACCGAATAATTTTTTTTGAAATCTCAGATCCCTTCAAAGACTGCCTATGCTGATGCTGAGTGACTATCCCTGAGTAATTATCCTCTTCCTCCTCAATCATCACGCTGATAGCTTGTAAGAACATTTTTGGTTCTGGGCGCCACCACCAGTGCCTAAGGCACAATTTTTCAGCCCCTGTTTAACAGGGGCGTGTAATTACAATTTTTGATGTAATACTTTGCAGCAGGGCTCGTTCCTGCATTCCAACTAGAGTGTCTGTGAGGGGTTGCAGTGTTGTGGCACCAGCACCAGTGCCTAAGGCCCAATTTTTCTGCCCCTGTCTAACAGGGGCGTGTAATTACAATTTTTGATGCAATACTTTGCAGCAGGGCTCATTCCTGCGTTCCAACTAGAGTGTCTGTGAGGGGTTGCAGTGTTGTGGCACCAGCACCAGTGCCTAAGGCCCAATTTTTCTGCCCCTGTCTAACAGGGGCGTGTAATTACAATTTTTGATGCAATACTTTGCAGCAGGGCTCGTTCCTGCGTTCCAACTAGAGTGTCTGTGAGGGGTTGCAGTGTTGTGGCACCAGCACCAGTGCCTAAGGCCTAATTTTTCAGCTCCTGTTCAACAGGGGCATGTAATTACAATTCTTGATCTAATATTTCACAGCAGGGCCCTGTGAGGGCTTACAGTGTTGTGGCCACAGCAACACCTAAGGCCCAAATTTCTGCTGAGTATATAGGGCAGGACCCTACTTTCAAACATCTAACTTACAAACGACTCCTACTTGCAAACGGAAGGAGACAACAGGAAGTGAGATGAAATCTACCCCTAGGAAGGGAAATTCTTTCCTGTAAGAGTTAATATGGGAAAACAATTTCTCCTTTCCACTGATGCTTTCCAATCCTTGTTCCACAAAAAAACCCAAATTTTCAAAAAACATTTTTCATTGGGACAAAAAAGTGAGGTGAAATCTTCTGAAGAGGAGGAAAGACAGCAAAACAAATGTCACAGGGGTGATAACCCTTCCCTATGTTTTCCAAAAAGCTTAGAAAAGATTTTTTGGCTGGAGCTAAACACGTTAAAAATGTTCAAAATTACAAACAGATTCTACTTAACAACAAACCTGTATACTGCTGTTCAGAGTATATAGGGCCTGGTGGCCCCACACCTTTCCTTATTTTAATTTGGGTGCGGGGTTCCCCTTAATATCCATACAAGACCCAAAGGGCCAGGTAATGGACTGGGGGGTACCCATGCCGTTTGTCTCACTGATTTTCATGACCCGACATGACATTAAACCCGCAAGCAGTTTTAAATGAGATTTTTTCCTTTAAAAATGACATTTGGTGCAGGGACTGTTCTAAACATGGGAAACACGCGTCACTTTACAGGCATACTATAGACACCCCCCAGGTACGATATTTAAAGGAATATTTCACTTTTTTTTTTTTACTTTAAGCATCATTAAAATCACTGCTCCCGAAAAAACGGCCGTTTTTAAAAGTTTTTTTTGCATTGATACATGTCCCCTGGGGTAGGACCCGGGTCCCCAAACCCTTTTTAGGACAATACCATGCAAATTAGCCTTTAAAATGAGCACTTTTGATTTCGAACGTTCGAGTCCCATAGACGTCAATGGGGTTCTAACGTTCGTGCGAACTTTCGGTCCGTTCGCGGGTTCTGGTGCGAACCGAACCGGGGGGTGTTCGGCTCATCCCTACCCTCCACACTCCTCTCCTGTACATACTGCTCCCTGCCATATCCTCCAAACTCCTCTCCTGTATATACTGCTCACTGCCATACCCCCCACACTCCTCTCCCATACATACTGCTTCCTGCCATGCCCACCACACTCCTCTCCTGTATATACTGCTCCCTGCCATGCCCACCACACTCCTCTCCTGTACATACTGCTCCCTGTCAGATCCTCCACACTCCTGTACTGTACATACTGCCATACTCATACTTATACTCATACTTTTAGACCTCTCTGCTGCCTTTGACACAGTTGACCACCTGCTGCTCCTCAGCAAATTACACTCCCTTGGCCTCTGTGATTCTGCATTATCCTGGTTCTCCTCCTACCTATCTCAGCACACTTTCAGTGTCACTTACAACTCCATCTCCTCCGCTCCCCTTCCTCTTTCTGTTGGGGTACCCCAAGGCTCCGTCCTTGGGCCTCTCCTTTTCTCACTCTATACCTCTTCCCTGGGCCAGTTGATAACCTCCCATGGCTTCCAATACCACTTCTATGCCGATGACACACAGATCTATCTCTCCACTCCTCAACTCACCCCCTCTATCTCCTCACTGATCTCAAACTTGTTGAATGACATATCGGTATGGATGTCACACCACTTCCTCAAACTTAATCTTTCTAAAACTGAGCTTGTTATATTTCTTCCTTCACGGTCCCCCTCCTGTGACTTCACCATTAATATCAACAACACAACCATTTGTCCCTCCACACATGCCAGGGTCCTGGGTGTAATCCTTGACTCTGACCTCTCCTTCAGCCCCCATATCCAATCACTGGCTAAATCCTGCTGCCTTAACCTCCGCAACATCTCCAGAATTCGACCCCTCCTGACTAATGACACCACAAAGCAACTTATTCACTCCTTGATTATTTCCCGCCTCGACTACTGCAACTCTCCCTTAATGGCCTACCCTTAAGCAGGATATCCCCCCTCAGTCTATTATGAATGCTGCTGCTAGACTAATACACCTCACTAATCGATCCGTGACTGCTGCTCCTCTCTGCCAATCCCTTTACTGGCTTCCCCTCCCCCACCGTATAAAACTCAAAATGCTAACCATAACATACAAGGCCATTCACAACATCGTCCCCATCTACATCACCAACCTCATCTGCAGATATCGCCCAAATCGCCCCCTCCGCTCCTCCCAGGACCTCCTGCTCTCTAGCTCCCTTGTTACCTCCTCCCATGCTCGCCTTCAGGACTTCTCCAGAGCCTCTCCCATCCTCTGGAATTCCCTGCCCCGGTATATCCGATCAGCCCCTACCCTGTCCACCTTTAGGAGATCCCTGAAAACTCATTTATTCAGAGAAGCCTATCCCACACCCACATAACTGTCCCTGAGCCACCCCCCATCAAATCATTCTTTGCAGCTATTACCTTTTGTACCACCACCCCCTCCCTTTAGAATGTAAGCTCTACGAGCAGGGCCCTCCTGTACCTTTTGTATTGAACTGTACTGTAATTGTGTTGTCCCCCCTTATACATTGTAAAGCGCTGAGTAAACTGTTGGCGCTATATAAATCTCGTATAATAATAATAATAATACCCCCCACACTCCTCTCCCTGCCATACCCCCCACACTCCTCTCCTGTACATACTGCTCCCTGCCATACCCAGCCAGCAAGGCTGTTGGTTCCAAAGAAGTGGGGGAGCTTTGTCAGGGTTATTTTTGTTTTTCCCACACCCCCCTCTTTCAACAAGCACTTTGCTTTTCCTTGCCCTCCCCCTTTCATTATTCCCTTATCTATATCCACCCCCCTACTTGATCCCCTGTTCCCCCCAATCCTCTTCTCGGTCTTTCCACAAGCACTTTGCTCTTCCTTGCCCCCCACTTTCAGCATTCCCTTATCTACACCCCCCACTTACGTGAACTCACAACCCCACGTTAACACTTCAGGCGCTTTACCCACTGCGCCACCTCTGTAGGTACTTACAATAGGGAAGAAAAAATGGGGCCTTGTCAGACATCCTAACTGCATACTCTCAAAGGGATTTTATTACACCCTAGATCACTCCATAAAGAGGACCTGTCATGGCCCATGCTTTCGCAAGAGTTGTTGTTCATCCCTTATGATAGGAATGCAGTTGATCAAAAAAAACCTCCAAAGGAACAGTTTAAATAAGAAATACATTTTAAAGTGCTCAAATGAGAACGCATACTTAAGTCACGTACACGGATGTAAATGGTAATTGTACTTGTGCACTCTACCAATCGCATTTCAACCTCAATACATTTTTGGGTTTTTGAGGTTCACTTTTGGTGTGTTGGCTATTTCTTGAATGAGCTATACTATGAGTCACAGTTAGCAGTGCACCCCTCAACAGGGCAAACAGAGTATGGTGATAGATGGACTGAATGCTACAGGATTTTATTGCTGTCTGTTACCCCATGAGGCAACATCTATAAGGAGCTGGCTGTAGCTGCTACTACCAGCTGCTGATGAGCATTTGTGCCAATATACACAAACATCTCTATACTAAGCTATTCATTCACAAACAGGTCTACATACATTGGGCCATATCTTGAAAGCCCTGATGAAGGGACAAGGCTTGGCTACAAAAACGCATTGGCTTTTTGTTTATAGTCTTTCATCTGATATTACATTGGCATAACATTTGTAGGTGGATTCCACTTCCCACCGACTCTCCATGACATTGTTCCTCCTCCATGTCCTGGTCCCTTTAGCCGTCAAGGTGCAGGGTCCTGTACTCCAACTTATCCTCCCGAAAAAAATCTTCTCATGCTTAAGGAGTAGGAGATGCTCTAGAAGGGGTCCTCACGAACCACTGGTAATACATATCCCCACTGTGGTTAGTAATTAGAAGGGCTTAAGAGTTGATGGTGTAGCGCCTGCTTGAGGTAGAGTATTTAAACACAAATCTACCAGTAGCAGGATAGATGGAGATTGTCAATTTAATTTTTAGACCCAATGTGTCACCATAGTAGGCTCCAGTGCCATTTTGAAAAGTTTTGGTGATATTGGGTTCTGAATTTGTCTAGCTATAGACCAATTACTCCCAAAAGGCCATGTTTTGAGAATTTCTCTTAAGACTTTTTCATACATACAGTAGTGCTACTGCTTACTGCCCCTTTAAAAAGTAATCCACAAGGGATTGCTTTAAAGTAGGTGGTATAGCACTGGCTGGCAGATGTTTAGGACGCGACTCTGCCACTTCCATAATGCCTGATTTTTTTAAAAATCCCAGCGAGGATTTTGCATTAAAATACAGCATCACAACCACGAGCCAAGTGTTTGGCTCACGGTTGTGGCGTGCTCCCATTGACCTCAGTGGGTGAGTTTGACAGGTGGTGCTGCCTGTCAAACTCTACATGCTGGGTTGCCGCAAATTGTGGTTGTGGGATGCATACAGCCTTGTCTGGCTATAATGTTAGAATTTAGGGCAGCTGGGGGAAGGGGTGGTGTTGTAAAACCATGGCTCAGTCGCCTGTTTTTGCTGCTCCCTGGCTGCCAAACCCACCCATTGAGCTCAAAAGGGTCGTGCTGCACTATAAGGGTCAATCAGGTGATATAACGCCTCCTCACCACCTGTCAAATGCCCTCAGAAAAGAGATCCAAATATGGATCACTCTTCAGAAGGCAAAGCACTCCACTGAGAGTGTGAAAAAGCCCACAGATAAAATAGCTGTCATTAATACCAAAAACATTGACACTGATTTAAAGCACCTGTGCAAGGTGAAAGAAATCCTGAAAATGTGACCTCTTGGGGGTACTTGAGGAATAAGGTTTGGAACCACTGCTATGGACATTAGAGGTCAGTTGTATTTGCAAGTGTAGCACCTTCTATTGTGCTACTAGCTTAGTGCAGGCAAATTTAAGTATGATTCATGGTTAGTTAGTGAGTCGGAAATTGGGTGAGAGTTACTGCAGGTCAGACTGGATGGCTCTACAAAGGCAGGTCTCTGGTACATCCCCCTGGATTAGTGGGCGGAGGCAGGGCCGTCTTTAAGGCAGGGCAAAAGGGGCAGCTGCCCTGGGCCCTGTCATTGTTGTGGGGCCCAAAGCAGCTGCCTCATACTTGCCAACTATCCCAGTTTAAATTCCCTTGTCCCTTGAAGATTTAGTCCTGTGCTGTGTGAAGTGCTGGTACTAATGCTGCCCAGCTCTGCCCTATTGTTTATATGTAAATAACCGGCATTCATATGTAAATAGTGGCGGCATTACTAAGTAAAGAACTACGGCAGGCGGCATTGATATGTAAATAAAGGCAGCATTCATGCTCCCCTGCAGTGAGGAGATGATGTGCTGTAACCTCTAGCAACCAATCAGTGAGCAGTGTTACTGTACAGTAATCTCTAGCAACCAATTAACAAGCAGAAATCATTTGCTGTAACCTCTAGCAACTAATCAGTGAGCCATAATGTGTGCTGTAACCTCTAGCAACCAGTCAGTAAGCGGTAATGATATGCTGTAATTGCTGGCAACCAACCACAATTGCTGCCTGATCTGATACAGTAAACTGATTTTAAGTCTAGCTACTATTTGTTGTATGTCGCAGAGCAGATGGAGAGTGAAATTGAATGGGGGGGGGGCAAGAAAATTTTTGCCCAGGGTCCAATCAATATTAAAGATGGCACTGGGCGGAGGCCAGGAAGACCTGATCTGCATGCTTAAGGGAATCTGACCAAACCCCAGGAAGAATGTCCTGGCAGGGTGAATGGATCAGCCCTTAAATAAGACAGAGCCTGGCCAGCAGGGGAGTCAAATGGAAGATGGAGTGCCTAGGAGGGGGACCCCTGGGTCTGGGGGGGTCGGCCTCCAGGCTGGGCTCAGGCTGGCTTGGGAAGATCCTTTCAATGTCTAGGTTTGAGAAGGAATCTTGCCTATGGAACAACAGGGAGAAAAAAGGAAAGAGTGAGTACATCAGCACACCCAGGGATTCACAAGGGGAACAAGGAACAAGCTTCTGAATGGAAGGGAAAAATGCTTGTTGCCTAGCTTTGCAGAAATAGGGGAACCAGTTAGCAGCAGCTCCTGCAGGGGTAAAACTATATAAGCAAGATCAGATTGGCCTCAGGTTGACTCCTAGACAGAATGTACAAAAAACATGACAACCATGTATGTCGGTTTCTGCTCAGAGAGGTGAGGGGACAGACATGGGGCCACTGCTTAATGGTTGACACAAATATAATCGCTCCACAAGAAAAAAATGCCAAGGAGCATGAGATCATCAACCTAATCCGCCTTGTGATACTCTAAGAAGGCAGAGCATACGGCTGGTAAATAGGGCACCTTTTATCAGAACAGATGTTACTCAGATAAGGAAGAGGTTGTGACGTTGGCACTTAATTGTCCAAAGTTTTATAAACACTAATGTAGAGCATCGCTTTACCGCCAGAGAAAAAAAAAAATCGCACACCACTGCAAAGCCACCTACAGTGCTTTGTCCAAGGCTCCCCTTGAATAACCTCTGTAATTAAACACATCACATCTCCTATCCTCCACGGCTCTTATCTCCGGGCCAATGTCAGGCTTCCGGAGGGGTGGGCAACAGATAATGTCCTGGGAGCACGCTGTTAGTGTAGCAGAATCAATGTTTCAGGTGTAATTAAGTACATCTGCTGATGGGTTGTAACATGCCCTTCAAGGCAAAGAGGACCCGTCTGAGTATGACCTCCATACCTGGAGGGAACAATAAAGGACAGCAGTTAGATCCTTTACATCTGTTCAAATGAAAAGGTCAGGAGATGCTTAACCTCTACTACTTCAATGCCAGGGGATTGTTCTTCCTACGCCACAGTCTTATACTGAGTTTCTATGACAATCAATGTCAACCAATGGGCAGTTGCCATTGGGGCAGAAGATGCTGCTATGGTAACCAGCAAGGCCTGCTTCCTCAGCGGTCCAGCCAAGTCCATGGTAACAGGAGGTGAGGTTTCCATAGTAACATCAGGGGCAGGTCCCTTGTTATCAAGTAGACAAGGAAGGAAAAGTAGGTGTAAGCTTGAGGGCTATACACAGGCTTGTAACCCCTAGGACTTGGGCAGAGGTCTTACGTTTAAAGGATGACATAGAAACATGGCTGACAATGACGATTAGAGGTTAAGGAAGATTATTGGTTATTGATTTTAAACACACACACATATATACATGTAAAAAAAGAAAAACATATATATGTGTGTGTAAAAACTATTAAAAGAAATGAAAAAAAAAACATGTAAATATATATGTAGCATATTTGTAAAATAAATGTAAAAGATAATTAAAAAAAAAATAATAATAATTATATATATATATATATATATATATATATATATATATATATATATATATATATATATATATATATATATGTACATATATACACTATATGACCAAAAGTATTGGGACGCCTGCCTTTACACACACAGAAATTTTATTGGCATCCCAGTCTTAGTCCGTAGGGTTCAATATTGAGTTGGCCCACCCTTTGCAGCTATAACAGCTTCAACTCTTCTGGGAAGGCTGTCCACAAGGTTTAGGAGTGTGTCTATGGGAATGTTTAACCATTCTTCCAGAAGCGCATTTGTGAGGTCAGGCACTGATGTTGGATGAGAAAGCTTGGCTCACAGTTTCCGCTCTAATTCATCTCAAAGGTGTTCTATCGGGTTGAGGTCATTACTCTGTGCAGGCCAGTCAAGTTCCTACACCCCAAACTCGCTCATCCATGTCTTTATGGACCTTGCTTTGTGCACTGGTGTGCAGTCATGTTGGAACAGGAAGGGGCCATCCCCAAACTGTTCCCACAAAGTTGGGAGCATGAGATTGTCCAAAATGTCTTGGTATGCTGACGCCTTAAGAGTTCCCTTCACTGGAACTAAGGGGCCAAACCCAACCCCTGAAAAACAACCCCACACCATAATCCCCCCTCCACCAAATGATTTGGACTAGTGCACAAAGCAAAGGATGGGCCAACTCAATGTTGAACCCTATGGACTAAAACTGGGATGCCATTAAAGTTTATGTGTGTGTAAAGGCAGGTGTCCCAATACTTTTGGTCATATTATATATATATATATATATATATATATATATATATATATATATATATATATATATATATATAACATACAGTATCATAAAAGTGAGTACACCCCTCACATTTTGGTAAATATTTTATTATACCTTTTCATGTGACAACACTGAAGAAATTACACTTTGCTACAATGTAAAGTAGTGAGTGTACAGCTTGTATAACAGTGTAAATTTGCTGTCCCCTCAATATAACTCAACACACAGCCATTAATGTCTAAACCACTGGCAACAAAAGTGAGTACACCCCTAAGTGAAAATGTCCAAATTGGGTCCAAAGTGTCAATATTTTGTGTGGCCACCATTATTTTCCCAGCACTGTCTTAACCCTCTTGGGCATGGAGTTCACCAGAGCTTCACAGGTTGCCACTGGAGTCCTCTTCCACTCCTCCATGACGACATCACGGGGTTGGTGGATGTTAGAGACCTTGCGCTCCTCCACCTTCCGTTTGAGGATGCCCCACAGATGCTCAATAGGGTTTAGGTCTGGAGACATGCTTGGCCAATCCATCACCTTTACTGTCAGCTTCTTTAGCAAGGCAGTGGTCGTCTTGGAGGTGTGTTTGGGGTCGTTATCATGTTGGAATACTGCCCTGCAGCCCAGTCTCTGAAGAGAGGGGATCATGCTCTGCTTCAGTGTGTCACAGTACATGTTGGCATTCATGGTTCCCTCAATGAACTGTAGCTCCCCAGTGTCGGTAGCACTCATGCAGCCCCAGACCATGACACTCCCACCACCATGCTTGACTGTAGGCAAGACACACTTGTCTTTGTACTCCTCACCTGGTTGCTGCCACTCACACTTGACACCATCTGAACCAAATAAGTTTATCTTGGTCTCTTCAGACCACAGGACATGGTTCCAGTAATCCATGTCCTTAGTCTGCGTGTCTTCAGCAAACTGTTTGCGGGCTTCTTGTGTGCATCATCTTTAGAAGAGGCTTCCTTCCGGGATGACAGCCATGCAGACTTATTTGATGCAGTGTGCGGCGTGTGGTCTGAGCACTGACAGGCTGACCCCCCACCCCTTCAACCTCTGGAGCAATGCTGGCAGCGCTCATATGTCTATTTCCCAAAGACAACCTCTGGATATGACGCTGAGCATGTGCACTCAACTTCTTTGGTCGTCCATGTAGAGGCCTGTTCTGAGTGGAACCTGTCCTGTTAAACCGCTGTATGATCTTGGCCACCGTGCTGCAGCTCAGTTTCAGGATCTTGGCAATCTTCTTATAGCCTAGGCCATCTTTATGTAGAGCAACAATTCTGTCATTCAGATCCTCAGAGAGTTCTTTGCCATGAGGTGCCATGTTGAACTTCCAGTGACCAGTATGAGAGAGTGAGAGCGATAACACCAAATTTAACACACCTGCTCCCCATTCACACCTGAGACCTTGTCACACTAACGAGTCACATGACACTGGGGAGGAGAAATGGCTAATTGGGCCCAATTTGGACATTTTCACTTAGGGGTGTACTCACTTTTGTTGCCAGTGGTTTAGACATTAATGGCTGTGTGTTGAGTTATTTTGAGGGGACAGCAAATTTACACTGTTATACAAGCTGTACACTCACTACTTTACATTGTAGCAAAGTGTCATTTCTTCGGTGTTGTCATGAAAAGATAGAATAAAATATTTACAAAAATGTGAGAGGGGTGTACTCACTTTTGTGAGATTCTGTGTATGTATATATATATATATATATATATATATATATATATATATATATATATATATATATATATATGTGTGTGTGTGTGTGTGTAAAAGAAAATACAAATAAACATATATATATTAAGCTACTAGTCAATATGATTTAGATAAAATAGGTTACAAAATATACATTTATTAAATGTAAACATTTTATTATATCTGATTTAAAACGATTTCATTTATTGATCGGAGCACTTGTATCCCTACTCCATGTTCCGCACATCAATCACACGTAAATGGCAGATCTGCATGTACATACGCCCGAGGATTCCCCTTCATCCGGATAGAAGGCCCTTCCTCATGACACTCAGCTTTTCCGCTGTGTTACGGGTATAAAAATAGAAATTATGTCAGCAGTTACTATGGAAACGTGGAAGATTGGACTTCCATGTCACGATTGCCCCCCCTCCCTCTTTCCTTCCCCTCCTTCCAGTGGTATCCCCCAGTTCCCCCATTACACACCAGTAAGGGGAGGGCTCCTGGAATCTCCAAGGCCAAGACAGAGGGGAGGGAGAATGGGGGGGGAGCGAGGACGCCATTAACCCTACAAATGCCACAGATGACTGCTCCGGGAGGATGCAGCGACACTGCTGAGCTGGTATAATGACTTGGCTCTCCAATTATAATTACTAAGGAATGTGGCTTCCTCTATTATCCGCTCTAATCATGTTCAGCGTGACACCTGCAGTCCCCATAGGCAGGAGCATTTGTAGAAAAATGAATGAATGTTGCGGTTAATACAATAAAATCACCATTGCCAGAGGTCAGGATTAACCCCTGAATGAAAATATTTAATGTCGCAGGTTTACCCTTTGTTAACATAGAACTTAAGGCAAAGCTTTTTTTTTTTTCTATTTCGGAGAGAGTAGTGTAGGGTTATAGCCCCTGTCCTTTTTTTTTGCCATTGGTGAGCTTTCCTTCCACTTCCTGTCCCATAGCTTAAACAGGAAGTAAGAGGAAATCCCTCCAAAGTGAATGTAGGGAAGTATCCCCATTGGAAGATTTACCCTCTATTCCTGTTCTGGTGGCAACCCAAAATTTGGGATTTTGGAGAAACAGAGAGGATGAATCTCCCTAAAGGGATCACGGACCTAACCCCTCGCCACTCTGTCCATAATATACTTTAACCCCTTCCTGCCCAACCCAGGCTTCCCTTTAACTGGGCTAGTATTCCTGGGGGGGGGTTCAGGACAGACTTCCTGATCATGTTACCACTGTCGTTGGCTGCCACAGTGGTCACATGATCGAGAGCCAGTGCCACCAGCTCCAGATCATTACTAGAGGCTGGGAGCTGTCTATGACAGCTCAATTACTGTGCTGGATATGCATATGTGCTGCATGTGAGCCCACCCACCCACTTTTGCCACTGCACATAGCCGTTCGAGGCCGGTACTAACACTAGACAAACTAGGCAGCCGCCTAGGGTGCACTGCTGCCTAGGGGTGCGCCTCCACTGGTGTTCCTACTCTCTTCTCTCTGCAACAAGTAACTAAGTCTCAGCATCAGCAGACAGCAGCCGCTCTGTTCGCACATAGTGTCAGAGGCACAGTGGCGGCGGAGGACTGTGTCTGTGTCCCGACTCCCGAAGGAATGGAAGCAAGCAAACATTTATTGATGGGCGCTGGTGAGGCTGCATTGATGGGCACTGGTGAGGCTGTATTGAAGGGCACTGGTGAGGCTGTATTGAAGGGCACTGGTGAGGCTGCATTGATGGGCGCTGATGAGGCTGCATTGATGGGTGCTGGTGAGGCTGTATTGATGGGCGCTGGTGAGGCTGCATTGATGGGCGCTGGTGAGGCTGTATTGAAGGGCGCTGGTGAAGCTGCATTGATGGGCGCTGGTGAGGCTGCATTGATGGGCGCTGGTGAGGCTGTATTGAAGGGCGCTGGTGAGGCTGTATTGATGGGCGCTGGTGAGGCTGTATTGATGGGCACTGGTGAGGCTGCATTGATGGGCACTGGTAAGGCTACATTGATGGGCGCTGGTAAGGCTGCATTGATGGGCGCTGGTAAGGCTGCATTGATGGGCGCTTCATTAAAAAGGTGGGGGATACATGGGCAGGACAAAGGGGGTGGGGTCAGGGGTGGTGCCAAGGGGGGGTGCAGCAAAATGAGGTTTCGCTTAGGGTTTTAAAAAATCCTTGCACCAGCCCTGTAGCCGTTACAAGTTAAACAAAGCCTTATCATGTGCATTTTCAGATTGCTTTTCAGAGAGCATTTGATAGACAGTAATGAAGTGGTATAACACCTCCTGGAATAAACAGTGAATTGTATGGAGCAATATTGATTGTATAGTATGGGAACCAGCCCCTTTAAAAGTCCAGTATGAATGAAAGCCACTTGTGGATGGTTGCAGCTCCTCAACAAACACGCACAAGGTAAATCCTCTGGACTTAACACTAGGAATAAAAAGCAAGCGGAGGGGGCGGCCATCTAAGTGCAGCAATTTTATTAACACAGCAGATAAAGGCATGAATGCACTCACATGTGGTTCAAATGAGCAGGAATAACATCCAAACAAAAGGAATCACTACTGGCAGGCTCAAGATGGATAACAGTGAGTGATGAGTGTTGCCAGGAAGCGGCTGTGAGTGTGGGGCGGTAATCAGAACCAGGGTAGAGATCACGAAAGCACGTCCGAAGTCCATGTGGATGTGGTACGTGGAACTGGCTACGCATTTCAGGGCATACGCGGCCCTTTCTGGCTTAACAAAAAGGGCGTGTATGCCCTGAAATGCGTAGCCACGCCCATGTGCCATGCCCACATTGATGTCTGATGTTATCAGTCTATCCCGGAACTGCCACCTCTGCCACCTCTGTGCTTCTGTGCGTTCCATGCTGCTTATCACTTCTTCAGCTGGTTCCCCATGGAGGCAAGTCATTCAAAACATATAAAAAGATGGCGGGTAATCCGTCCCACCAATATCCAGGCTGATTTGTCATTTTTGGTGGATTTGCTCTTCAAGAGAACTGCATCCCTTACTGAAAATACAAGGATTGCAATAGATTAACAAGGGCTACTATGGCTGGTGTATTTATTTTATTTGTTACAGGTACTTACACTCACTGGCCACTTTATTAGGTACACCTTTTCAATTGCTTAGTAACACAAATTGCTAATCAACCAATCACATGGCAGCAACTCAATGCATTTAGACATCTAGACGTGGTGAAGACAACTTTCTGAAGTTCAAACCGAGCATCAAAATGGGGAAGAAAGGGGATTTAAGTGACTTTGAACATGGCATGGTTGTTGGTGCCAGACACTCTGGTCTGAGTATTTTAAAAGCTGCTGATCTACTGGGATTTTCAGGCACAACCATCTCTCGGGTTTACAGAGAATGGTCCAAAAAAGAGAAAATATCCAGTGAGCGGCAGTTGTGTGGATGAAAATGCCTTGTTGATGTCAGAGGTCAGAGGAGAATAGGCAGAATGGTTAGAGATGATAGAAAGGCAACAGTAACTCAAATAACCACTCGTTACAACCAAGGTATGCAGAATACCATCTCTCTGAACACAAAACACATCAAACATTGAAGCAGATGGGCTACAACAGCAGAAAACCACACCGCGTGCCACTCCTGTCAGCTAAGAACAGGAAACTGAGGCTACAATATGCACAGGATCACCAAAATTGGACAATAGAAGACTGGAAAAACGTTGCAAAAACGAAGGATTAGTCCCGCAGAGTGGGAGAGTTACAAGGCGGTTATTAGCAGAGACTCAGGCTGTTTGGATTCAAGGTGGGGAGAGTGTAATCCCACCAGGGTGACCATATTTTAAGAAATTTAGAGTGGGAATAATGTAAAATGCTAGACATTTGTTTCATTAATCAAAAGGTCGGTCAGAATGCTCTTCACCATGGCAAATAAAACAGAGGGTTTCTTCAAAGCTCTGGCTATCGCCTGTTTAGCAGCAGGTAGGATGCCAGTTTTTGTTGGTATGAGAATAATCCCTGGATCAGGCAGTACAGCAAAGGAATTTTGGCATCCTTATGGATGGGTATATGGAACAAGGAATAAAGAAGCCCATGCATATTACAAAGTGCATATTACAAAGGGAAAACAACCATGCAGTCCCTGCATGTATTGGAAAATAATGTCCTTGTGAAAAAATTAATATAGAAATCTCAATGGAAAAATGGAAAAAAGTCCATGTGCAAAATAATATACAAATCAATATACGTGAATCTTCCGCTGTTGCAAAATATAATGTACAAATCAATAAATGTGAATCTTCCGCTGTGTGGATGAACAACCTTCACCAGCTGTATTATACACCCAAAGTGCTCTATTAAGTGGATGTCCGCTTACCAGAAGATGTTGACCTTTTTAATTAAAAAGAGGTCAAATAAAGCCTTTAGCAAGAAATGGCTTGCTGCCATGGTATGGATAAGCCTTGTGGGTAACCTTTTCCTCTCCCCCAGTAGAATGTCAGGAAATATGTAGAAGGATACAAGAAGGGCTAAAATAGTTTAATCCCATTTATTGATAAAACGATTAAAAACAAAAGCCAAATGGCTGCTTACATTTAGAAGTGCCCTCGCCCGGCACTGACGCTGTACCGCTCGTAAAAATCTAAAGGCTCCGCTCTGCGCGTGGTAGCTGGCGTGCGCGTCACCAACAGCTGCCGACAAGCACAGGGACCGGAATAGTGTACGTCTCCTGAAGAAGGGAATCGAAACGTACGTCGAGGCGTGCCTGGTTACGCAATTTCGATCCACTATTCCGGTCCATGTGGTTGTCGGCGGCTGTTGGTGAAGCGCAAGATAAGGAAGGGAAACGCCATGATTTCATCAAAGACGGGAGCGATCGTAATAGGGGGTAGTAATTGGTGGCAAGTAGGAGTAGTTGGCTTAATACCCAGGTAATCCAGGGACGAGAAGTTCCAATGATACGAGAAAGAGGCTCATAGTTAGGACACAGTAGAGAGAGTCAAGGTAATATTCAGAGCTGTGGTCTTGTGGTGGTTGATCCAGGGAATGGAGAGAGCTGAAAAACGGGAAAGGAGGTTCTGAAGATTGGATAGAGTCGTCAGAGGGTTGGTCAGAGTCAGGAGGGCATCATCAGCAAAGAGGCTGACTTTGTGATGTGTACTTGCATATTGAATAACAAGCATGCTTTACTGCATATACAGACTGATTTTACTGTTGTGGGTTCAGTAACATTTTAAGAGTTCGCTTCACTGGAACTAAGGGGCCAACCCTAACCTCTGAAAAACAGCCCACACCAAAATCCCCCCTCCACTAAATGATTTGGACCAGTGCACAAAGCAAGGTCCATAAAGACATGGATGAGCGAGTTTGGGGTGGAGGAACTTGACTGACCTGCAGAGTCCTGACCTCAACTTGATAGAACACCTTTGGGATGTATTAAAGTGGAGACTGCAAGCCATGCCTTCTCATCCAACATCAGTGCCTGACCTCACAATGTGTTTCCGGATGAATGGTCAAACATTCCCATAGACACACCCCTAAACCTTGTGGACGGCCTTCCTAGAAAAGTTGAAGCTATTATAGCTGCAAAGGGTTGGCCAACTCAATATTGAACCCTACGGACTAAGACTGGGATGCCATTAAAGGTCATGTGTGTGTAAAGGCAGGTGTCCCAATACTTTTGACAATATAGTGTATGTATGTATACTGTATACCTGTGTGTCCCAACTAGGACGGAGCTCCATTGTCCAAACTCACCTGAACTATAACATCTGGAAGCTATCACGCCCCCCCACCAGTCATAAGTGGCGGAGGCATTCTCCGCCCTGAAGTTGGACGCATTCACACCCCTTGCCTCGATTGCTTATGATTGGAGGCCACTGTGACAGCTTCCTAATGGGATAGCTCAGGTGGGTTCGGACTAAGATCTGAACAAGCCTGAGTTTATCTCTAGTCCCAACCAGTGTTCAATTCAACCAGCACACCACCTGCATGAAGGCTTGTTTTCACTGTGCTCAGAGTTTGCAAACCCTTATATATACCCAGTGAAGTGACTTGCCTCAGGTAATAGACAGAGATGCAACAATTCCCTCCTATGTAAGTTGCACCTGTTTATCTGCAGTCTTCTCTACATCCGTTCAAAGTGTTGAATTTTAAAGTATGAGATTTCAGAAAAAAGGGGAGCTGAAGTTACACTCTCTGCAGAGCTCTGTGAAAGGAGCTCTGAGAGCTGATTGGAAGGAAGGGACACAACCCCTTCCACACTGCACACATGAACAGAGCTAAGGTTGTCAATCAGCTGGAGATCCCTACCCACCATTTTTCTCTTGGTGTCAGGAAAATGTGTCAGAAGTGACTCATGCAGATAGCATAGGAATGAAGCAGCAGACAGAAATGACACTTGGTGTTCTTAGGAATATGCTTTGTTCATATTTCATGTCCGAGGTTTACAACCACTTTAATTGTATTTCCCTTACCTACTCCAGTTTCCTTTCACATCCAAAGACATGCTTGTAGGTATTCCACTTCTGCCTAAATTGGCCCTAGTATGTGTATGTACGCATATGAGTTAGAGACCTTAGATTATAAGCTCCTTGAGGGCAAGGATTGATGTCAATGTAAAGTAATGCATAAATAAACTGTTGGTTAAACTGTAATAATGTATGATAGATACATAATGGATAAGTATCTGCCTGTATTTCTCAGCATTGAGGAGACCATTGATCCTGAGCAAATCTCCAACTTTATGTGCAGAAATTCAGCCCCAAACTTGCAAGGAACCTCTACCATGCTTCACTGTTGCCTGTAGACACTCATTATTGTCCAGCCCTACGGTGAACAAACTGCCTCCTCCTGCTACAACCAAATACTTTTTTCACTTTTAACTCATCCTTCCAGATCACATGTTGCCATTTTTCTGCACCCCAGTTTCTGTTTTCCTGCATAGTTGAGTCGCTTAACCATGTTTCCATTTCAGACGTATGGCTTTTTGGCCACAATTATCCATGAAGACCATTTCTTGCCAGACTTCTCCAGACAGTAGATGAGTGTACCTGGGTCCCACTGGTTTCTACCAGTTCTGTGCTGATGATACTGCTTGACATCTTCCAGTGTTGAAGGGAATTAAGCATGATGTGTCTTTCATCTGCTGCATTAAGTTTCCTTGTCCGACCACTGCGTTTATGGTCCTCAACATTGGCTGTTTCTTTGTGCTTCTTCAAAAGAGCTTGAACAGCACATCTTGAAACCCCAGTTTGTTTTGAAATCTTTGCCAGGGAGAGACCTTGTTGATGTAGTATCTCTACTCAGCGTAAGTTAAACCAGATTGCCAGCACCAGAAAACCCCTGCAGACTTATGATCATATTTGTGCGCATGTGCATTGCTCACATGCTAATACCTACTAGACAAAGAGGCAATTTATGTACTATTCCATTTTCGCGTTTGTGCATGCACTTGCACACATACACATGTGCATACGAATAAGTGTGCGTACTTAGTGCCCAGTGGCCTATTTAAACCATAAACAGTTGCTGAATGATCTTCAGCTTGTACCTGTATTCTTGTGACCTGATCCATTGAATCTGCTTATCTGTGTATGACCTGGCTTTCTCCTGGACTTTGTCTTTGCTCCTGCATTAACCCTGTTCACCTGTTCTCTCTGACCTCAGTCTGTTTACTGGACTTGTGTTTGCCTGCTGATTTTGTACTGTGCTGCCCAGCTGTTACCAACCTTGGCCTGCTTCCTGAATTTGCTCTGCCTGCTGACTCGGTCCCTTGTTACCTGACTGCTGCTGGTCACTGCCTGCATACCGGCTCTGCTACCATCTCCTGTTCTGGTGCCAAGCTGCTTAAATATCCTGCTCTTAGGACTGCGACCCCCAGCTTCATCCACCTAAAAGAGAACTTCACCAGCCAGGCCAGCTACTCCAGCATTTGTACCACTCCATGCACTCACACTCTCTGTCTCCAGCTTCAGGAATGTTGGGCTGGAGGTGCAAGAGAGGCCTTCACAACATTCCAGTCATCACCAGGTACATGATACCCAGTTTTAAGCCTCCTACACAGCTGTTTTTGTTTCAGTTAATGGGAGATAGGAATAACTATAGCACTATGTTGATAACTGTCATCAACTGGGGCTGTGGTAGCAAGTTGGTAAAAAGTCGGTGAAAGGTCTTTTTAGGCACGCACTTTAGACATGAGCAGCTCCCTTTATAGGGTCTTGAGAAAGCTATAGCACTTATCAAAGAGGCACGTATCAAGGAAATAAACAAAAGTTGGAGGCAGATCTAAGTGTAGAGGGTAAATCAAAATAAATGTAGAAGGTATAAAAATGCACTCACAGGATAGAATGTCATCCAACTCAGAGTGGAGCCATCTGAGTGCTGTGACTACCCGGAAGCATCAGCATTACATCGGCTTTCATTCCAGAGTGGTTGACAGCACCCCAAACTCCAGCAGCTTCCCGAGGCAGCTCTGCATCCAGCCCAGCAGCATCCCTGATAATCTAAGCAACATTCCAATGGCTCCCCAGATGGCTTCACTCTGAGTTGCATGACATGCCTATTAACTCCTTCCATCCTTTTGAGTGCTTTTTAACACTTTTGTCATTTATTTTCATTTACCCTCTACATTTGGATCTGGTGCCTCTTGTGGTTATTTTTAGTTATTGGATGTGTTTCACATTACATATGAAATTGATGATCATTAGCCCCTGTTTTGTATAGTTGGTTAATCATACACCTAACTCTAATCCTACAAAATCCCTGACTTTGTGCAAGTGTGCGAATTGATGCTGGTTTGAAGCCAAAGGCTAGTAACCCCAAACATTTAAATTCAGATTTTATTTCTGTTCGCTCACTTTGCATTTTGTAAAAAAAAAGCATTAAAATATATATTTTTGAAAGCATACTTAATGTTACATGTTGCATGTTACTTTACAATATGTCTTCACATCTGCCTAAAACTTTTGCACAGTGCTGTATATGTATAAATATTATCTGGGCATACACAAGTAACACTGCATTGCAGGTAGGACTGGCTATTCTGCTACAGAATAAAAAAACAAATAATTATTTTTTCTCTTGCTGGCCCTGCTTTTCTATGGTCACTATGGTGGTTGTTTTTAACCACACCCACTCACCGTAAGCCACACCTGCGTTTTACTGCAGGATGCTGCCTGTGCCCCTCATGGGTGGGCCCTCACTCTTGTTTTCTCTGCCAAACCCTTGGTACTCCAGTCCAACACTGGCTAGGCTTTAGCTCTGCTTTGAGGAAGTCCCACTAAGTCTGCTGCTTCCCTTGGTTTACACCATAACAGCTCACGCGGGAAATGCTCCTGTATTCAGGCAGTTCATTTAAACCGGAGATCAGAACAAAAAAAAAAACAGAACAGCCTAAGCAGGCGCTGTGAGAAGAGCTTATATGGTGTTATTCCTATCACGTGTTAATGCACCTAGCCTCCATACAATACAGCAGCAGCTTCGCACCTCTCCATTCTGCTCAGTACTGCAATGCACCTCTCTTCAACAGCAGCCCCTTATCTCTACAGCACAACCGGCTTCCCGGCCACCAAACCATTAAATTGCACTTCTAGCTACTTTCACTGGTTCAATCCAATATACGGAACACAAAACGTTATCATAAATATATGTAAATACATGGCATAGGCGATGAGAGAATAGTCACTGTAATCACGTATGTAGAGGTTGCATTAGTACGTATTAGTAATGCCGCATTCAAAACAGACTCGTAATCAGGTCTGTATTTACAATTCATGATGCCTTAGGAACACATAGAGTATTCATTCCATATCAGCCCCATTGTCACCAGCTGTGTTGTATTGTAAACTCTTGGGGCCATTAACCTCCCTGGCTGAATGATTATTTCAGATTTTTGATGCTGAAAGCGGTACAATTATTTTGCATGGAAATTTGGCGTTTTATATTGTAGGTCTGTAATTCTTAGGAATAACTCACTTAAATCTGTCCAAATAAGAGTCTAGTAGACATCCCGAATATGATAAAGTTTGAAACACGAAATCATAAATTATAATATAATAAATAACTATAAATAATTATAACAAATAATAATATAATAATAATAAAAATTCTTCAATAATGTAATCAAATCAAAAACACTGAAATTTGCTCAGTTGCAGAATTGTCGCTGTCATTACTTTCAGTGTTTGATGACGGATTTCCCCACCAATCACTATCGCTCAATTCTGCGAGTGATTCTAATTTATTATTGCTGTTTTCTAGCTGGTCTAAAGCTGCTTTTGATGTAAAGGGACACTTTTTGGTTGCTATGGACAATCTCAAGTTTCCAGGCAGAAAGAACAGTATATAGAATATAAAACTGTATGTAGGGCACTGGACAAACCACTAGGGACAAAAGGGATGTGAAATAATGTGATACAGTAATGTAATCTGTAAGATTACAATGTACTGTATGTTTAATGTGTTTTTTACTTTTTGAATTTGGCGCCGGTTCTCCATACCCGTGCGTCGCAACGCTTGCAGGGAACGGAGCTCGGCACTGTGATAGATCCGGCGGAGGACACGGCTCGCACACACAGCGGGGAAACATCGCAGGTTCCTGGGGACAAGGTAAGTAACTTTGCCTGTATCCTGAGATGCGATCCCGAGTGTGGCTCGAGGTTACCGCTTTTGGTACTGAGAACCCCGAGCCAGACTTGGGAATACAGCTAAGGAGGTTAAAGGAGCAATTCACCCAAATGTGATAATTCAGTTGTAGGTGGAGTCTGGTTGGCTAAGTCACATCAAGGCTTTGTATGTCTTCTGGGGACTGAGAACTTACCAACATACCTCCTGACTACTTATCCCATCCACCATGGAGTTTTAGGTGTAACAATCTGCATACTGACCTTTAGGTAGGTTAAAGGGGATGCACTGTATAGTCTTCTGAATATTTTTTTTTAATTGCGTGTTTGTGATAGGGCTGGACCAATAGAAGCGAGAATTGGTTCTGATGGGTATACAGTCGTAAAGCATTTTCCTTCAAGGAACCAGATCCATGGTGGAAGCATGGTGCATATCAGTGTTCCTCAACCTTTTTTAACATGGAGGAACCCTTAAAATAGCTATTAGGTCTCTGGGAACCCCTTTCCAAAAATTACTATACCTACAGCTCACAGTACATTAGCATGGTGGACAAAAGGAAAGAATGCTGTATACTTTGGTGGTCAGTAGGACTAATGTACCTTATATTGGTGGTCATTGGAAAGAATGCCTCAATACATTGGCGGTCATGAGGAAGAATACTCCTTACATTGGCGGTCATGAGGAAGAATACTCCTTACATTGGCGGTCATGAGGAAGAATACTCCTTACATTGGTGATCAGCGAGAAGAATGCCCCCTACTTTGGTGGTAATTAGGAAGAATGCTCATTACTTGGTGGTCACTGGGCAGATTGGCTCTTACATTGGCGGGCAGTCAGTGGGAAGAATGCTCCTTAGATTGATGGCCAGTGGGAAGAATGCTCATTACATTGATGGTCAGTGGAAAGAATGCTCTTTACATTGGTGGTTGTTGTTGTTGGAAAGTCCGATTGTGTGTACACAAGTCCGTCGCACAAAAGTTCACGCATGCTCTGAATCAAGCAGAAGGAGCCGCACTGGCTATTGAACTTCCTTTTTCTCAGCTCGTCGTACGTGTTGTACGTCACCGTGTTCCTACATTCAGAATTTTTGTGTGACTGTGTGTATGCAAGACAAGTTTGAGCCAACATCCGTCGGAAAAAAAATCCACGATTTTGTTGGCGGAAAGTCCGATCGTGTGTACGCGGCCTTACAGTGGTGATCAGTGGGAAGAATGCCTCTTACATTGGTGGTCAGTGGGAAGTCTGTCTCTATACATATTAGTAATGCCTTTTTGTGTTGTTTTGTGCCAAACATAGTCAGGGGTATTTATCAAACCTTGAGTGATCAAAATCTGGAGCAGCTCTGCAAAGGATGCCGAAAAATCAGCTTCCATCTTTAATTTACAAAATGTAACTGAACAAGCTAAAGATAGAAGCTGATTGATTTCCGTGCACAGCTGCTCCAGATTTTGTCTGCTCCACTTTTGATAAATTCCCTCCATCCATTGTTACCGTGACTAAACAACAAATCTTCGGTTCACAGCATATTGTTCCAGAAAGCCTATACGTTGCCTCTATGTTGAATGGTAAACTATAGTCATATTCTTTTTGGATGGCAAAGGCTTTTTCCAGCACACCTCTGATGCAGTTTGTTTTGTGCATTCTCATTCTGATTGTAGATACATGCACTTCCACCCTAACTGTTGCAAGCGTTACCTGCAGATCCAGAAGAATCCAGAAGAAATTTTGGGTTTCTTGAAGGCTGCTTATAGCATCAGTCAGCTTTTGGGTCGAATTTGCTTGGCTGGCCAATCCTGAACAAATTAGCAGTAATAAATCTACACCAATTGTATATTATTTTCCTTATGATGGAATGATAGATTTTAAATAATTTGGTGATCTTTTTAAATCTATTGCTAGACTCATAGACATCCACAACCTCTATGGGCTTCCTCCAACATAGTCCCTAAAGAGGTTCTAATTATTAGCACATAGTATGGAACACCTGATGCTAACTTCATGGATTTGGAGTGATGGTAAATATAGGGGTGTACTTACTTTTTCACAAGACAAATCTGCATTTTTGTTTAGATTTTGAAAATAAATATATGATGTAAATTGTGTTATTTGTTCCAGTATATTGCTTATATCAGTAGGCACTGTATGCTGGTTTTAATATGTTCAAAAAGTCAAATACTTCCATGGGATGTACTTGCTTTTCACATGGCTATATACTGTATATTAACATACACTAGATTACCAAAAGTATTGGGACGCCTGCCTTTACACGCACATGAACTTTAATGACATCCCAGGCTTAGTCTGTAGGGTTCAATATTGAGTGGGCCCACCCTTTGCAGCTATAACAGCCTTCTGGGAAGGCTGTCCACAAGCTTTAGGAGTGTGTCTATGGGAATGTTTGACCATTCTTCCAGAAGCACATTTGTGAGGTTAGGCACTGATGTGGATGACAAGGCCTGGTTTGCAGTCTCCGGTCTAATTCATCCCAAATGTGTTTTATTGGGTTGAGGTCAGGACTCTGTGCAGGCCAGTCAAGTTCCTTCACCCCAAACTTGCTCAGTCATGTCTTTATGGACCTTGCTTTGTGCACTGGTGCGCAGTCATGTTGGAACAGGAAGGGGCCATCCTCAACCTGAATCAGAAATCGGCTGGCGACTTGGATGCTCTTGAATAAAAGTTCTTTATTTGGTTACATGGGTACACGGGTATAGGCTACGCTGACATGTTTCGGCTTCTTAGCCGAAACGCGTCAGCATAACCTGTACCCGTTTACCCATGTAACAAAATAAAGGACTTTTATTCAAGAGCATCCGAGTCGCCAGCTGATTTCTGATTCAAGTACTGCATTTTGTGGCCTGAACATCCTGGCTAGAGCACCGGTTCACAGTTCATAGATCATCATATTGGTAGTGGAGCATAGGTATCATTTTGCTCCTCTTCCATCCTCAACCTATTCCCACAGGGTTGGGGGGCATGAAATTGTCCAAAATGTCTTGGTATGCTGACGCCTTAAGAGTTTCCTTCACTGGAGCCCAACCCTTGAAATACAAACCTACATCATAATCCCCCCTCCACCAAATGATTTGGACCTGTGCACAAAGCAAGGTCCATAAAGACATGGATGAGCGAGTTTGGGGTGGAGGAACTTGACTGGCCTGCACAGAGTTCGGACCTCAACCCGATAGAACACCTTTGGGATGAATTAGAACGGAGAATGTAAGCCAGGCCTTCTCGTCCAACATCAGTGCCTGACTTTACAAATGCGCTTCTGGAAGAATAGTCAAACATTTTCATAGACACACTCTTAAACCTTGTGGACAGCCTTCCCAAAAGAATTTAAGCTGTTATAGCCGCAAAGGATGGGCCAACTCAATATTGAACCCTACGGACTAAGACTGGGATGTCATAAAATTTCATGTGCGTGTAAAGGCAGGTGTCCCAATACTTTTGGCAATATAGTGTATATCAAAAGAAAACAATGTTAGTTTAGTAGCCTGCCAGATCCAGAGCATCCTGTATGCTTTTTCTATAGAATTCCAAGATCTAATGACATGTTCAGATCGGATATGGCTCTATTTTTTTAAGCCCTGATGAAGCCCCTCAGAACCCCTGCAATGTGTTGGCTTTCTAAATGATTACTGTGACCTATGAACTTTATCTGGACTATTAAAATAACTTGGCACTCTCTTCTCTGCAAATTCTGAGAAAGGTAGAGCATGGCAAGCAGACAACTAGCGTTTTCATCAAAAGTGGTCAGCAATGCAAACCTTCATTTTCTCTTATTACAGGAAGGGAATTTGTCACTTTACCAATATAGGCCAAGTGACAGGTTCTCTTTGTAAGAACAACCCTCCACCCAGTGATACCTTTGCTCACTGCTCTGTTGGTCTGAATGGATAAGTAAGTTACACTGGCAGTTTAGGGGCCCGTAAAAACAGATGGTTGAGACACACTTTTACCAACACCCCCCCCCCCCCCAGCGCAAATGGTGCAGCCATATAGAGGTAAAAAAATGTAACCCCCCCCTGCGCAAATGGTGCGCAGTACTGCCCATTAAATGCTCCATTTAGGTGAATGGGGTCACAGGGGTGGGGGGGGGATAAAGGGGTTAAAACAGGCAGTGAGGAGGCACCATAATACTTCCTCAACACCTGTCACATGCCCACTAAAGAGCAATACACTGTATCATCTTTTAGACACACACACAAATGTAAAACAAGCCCTTGCCACTCCTCCAAAAAGTGATTGGCAAGCCGTGAATGGGCGATATGTCACCTGAGCGGCTGCATGTCTGTGTTCAGGTAGCTGGTCAAAACCATCTGGTTTTACTGCCCCTTGGCCACGTGTGTGTGAATGAACACTTACAGAATCTCTCATTAAATAAGAGCTAATTAACATTGAGAGCTCCCTCTAGTGGCTAATCTATGAAGACCTATATTCAAAATGATGAGAAAAATATGGTAGTGTTAACATGTAGAAATGTGTTTTATGGTGAACGCTGCAATAAAAAGTCAAATAATACGTCAAAATGTGTGTCTGATGGACATAAATTGCACTTTCCCTTTAACTTTTCAGCATCTCTGAGCAGCTGAAATATCGCTGTTTGATCGCCTGCCCTGGATGTTCTAGGGCTCTTTGCTCTAATAGGGTGATGTGATGGGCGTTGGAACACACTGCACATTTATTAATAGAAAGCTCAGTGAGTCTCGCCCCTAATAGGCGGCATCAGAACTGCACTGACTTGAAGAATGATCACTTTCTTTCTAATACACAAGCATAAGCGAGAGCAATTACTGCAAAAAAACGCTACAGTTTTCTCCCGAAGCTTGTGTGCCAGAGATTGATGTAAATTTATATTCTCGCTGGGGTCCAAAACAGTCTTCTGTTAATTAAAGTGCAGCATTTGTATCATCACCAATCATCACCCTTCGCTATAATTGGGCTGCACGGTCTGCCAGTCAAATCACATCTCACAATTCTCAAGGTGGCCAGGCTAGCAGATATAGAAACAATAAAAATCTCTCACTTTAATTTCCTTAGCACAAGTTATGTGACCCATGTGACCCACACGGTCACAGCTATAAACTTTTCATAAATGACAACCTTTAAACTCTTTCCAATATGTAGCTGACTGTGAAGGTAGGTTATATGGTTCGCTGATAAATCCCCGTTTGAGGGCAGGCCCTCACAGTCCTCGCATATTACACTTGGACCTGATGTTGGAGGTCTGCAAATGGCGAAGCAGTACTGAAAAGCAGCTTTAGGGTAAAGGTTACCAGATGGTTGCCATGCTCAAAAAAACACCAAAAAACAATATGGAGTAGAAAAACCAGCTCAAGAGTCAATTGCTGTGCATCTGTAGGCAATTGCAGGTTGACCTCCCTACACAGGTGGTGCTGTTGCATCTGCCTTGCAGGGAGAGTGGAGGACAAGAGAAATATGTATTCCTATTGGGACCCTGCACGGTCATCGGGTGGGCTATTGTCCGATTGGACGCTGCCACCCAGGTGAACCCGTAGCCATCTTTGTTGAAGGCAGAGCTTACAAAAAGCAGTACGGAAAAGCAGCTTTAGGGTAAAGGTTACCAGATGGTTACCATGCTCAAAAAAACACCAAAAAAACATATGGCGTAGAATAACCAGCCCAAGAGTCAATTGCAATGCATGTGTAGGCAATTGCAGGTTGACCTCCCTACACAGGTGGCACTGTTGCATCTGCCTTGCAGGGAGAGTAGAGGACAAGAGAAATATATAATTTTCTTAGGACCTTGCACGGTCATCGGGTGGGCTGTTGTCCAATTGGACACTGCCACCCAGGTGAACCCGTAGCCATCTTTGTTGAAGGCAGAGCTTTCAAAAAGTTCTGGCTCACTGCTGTTGGTGTGCAGTCTGCATGTGGTGAGGCTAGGCCAGGAACCCGCTTGACAGGGAGAGTAACCTTAGCACAGAGACAGATTCCAGAGGCAAAGGGACAGTATAGGGATTGGAGCAGATTTATTGGGAAACTTTTCCATTACAGTGGAACCTTGGATTATGAGCATAATCCGTTCCAGGAGAATGCTTGTAATCCAAAGCACTCACATATCAAAGTGAGTTTCCCCATAGAAGTCAACGGAAACGAAGAGAATTTGTTCCGCATTGACTTCTATTACATGCAATACCGCATGTGGCCAGAGGTGGGGGGGCGCCGGAGAGCCTCGGAAATACTCGGGGACAGCTCGGCTGAACTCGGAAAGCCTCGGAAACACTCGGGAACGGAGTATTTCCGAGTGTTTCCGAGTATTTCCGAGTGGTTCCGAGAATTTCTGAACAGCTCCGAACCGTTCTGAGTGTCCCCGGCGCCCACCTCTGGCCAAATGCGGTACTGCACACCCCATTAGCTTGAATTCTGCTCGTTTTGCGAGACAACACTCGCAAACCGAGTCAGAATAAAAAAAAAAAAAAGTTGCTCGTCTTTCAAAACGCTCGTTAACCGCGTTACTCGTAAACCAAGATTCCACTGTATTGTGGTTACTGCATCTGCCTGCCTACTGCCTCTGTGCCAGGTGCCACCGTCCTCCTGTTGTGATGTTGCCACACAGTCATTACTGTTGAAGAGATTCAATTGTTGTATCTGGAACTGTTAACAATATATTCTGCATTCTCAACCACTGTGTGTACTGTAGACATGTGCAGAATGGAAAAATGTGTTTAGTCTTGGATAGATTCGTTATGTTACTAATTCTGTTTCTTTATGGAATTCGTTTAGTTTGGTTTTGGAATTAGTTTAGTTTTGTTTTGTTTAATTTATTCATTTTCTAACGAATTCCAACTTTTCAGAACAATTCAAATTCGGATCGGTCGAAAAACAATCGACCAATTAGAATTCTGTGTGAAGAAATAGCTGGTTGTTAAGCAGCAGGCTGGGAAGCCGGGCCGCCCGCGTCCTTAACAACCATGAGTCATCATCTGTCAGGTGGCTTCCTCACTGACAGATGAATTTAAAGATAATGAATGCCGGCAATTGCCCGGCATTAGAAAAGTGTTTAAGAAAAAAAAACGCGTGAGGTCCCCCCCAAAAAGGCATTCCAGACCCTTATCCGAGCATGCAACCAGGCAGGTCAGGAAAGCTGGGGGGGCCCCCTTCCTGAACCATACCAGGCCACATGCCCTCAATATGGGGGGTGCTTTGGAGCAGGGGGGGTTCTACGCCCCCCACCCCAAAGCACCTTACCCCCATGTTGATGGGGACCAGGGCCTTTTCCCGACAACCCTGGTCTGTGGTTGTCAGGGTTTGCGGACGGGGGGCCCATCGGAATCTGGAAGCCCCCTTTAACAAGAGGGCCCCCAGATCCCGCCCCCCCCCCCCATTGTACCCAAATTTTTGAAAAGCTTACAAATAATATGGCTGAAAGTTTGTGTACTCCTGACCATCACACCTCTATGAGCTTGTTGGACATCCTATTCCAAAATCATAGGCATTAATATAGAGTTAGACCTCCACTTTGTGCCTATAATCTTCACCAAGGCTGGTGCAAGGATTTTTGACACCCTAGGCAAAACCTAATTTTGCCGCCCCCCCCTGGCACCAGCCCCAACTCCACCCCCTTTGCCCTGCCCATGTATTGCTTGCTTCCATTCATTCAGGAGTCAGAACACAGACACAGTCCTCCACCGCCATTGCGCCTCTGACACTATGTGCGAACAGAGCGGCGGCTGCCTGCTGATGCTGAGACTTAGTTGCTTGCTGCAGAGAGCAGAGAGTAGAAACACCAGTGGCCGGGTGCCCTAGGCAGCAGTGCACCCTAGGCGACTGCCTAGTTTGCCTAGCAGTAGCGCCGGCCCTGATCTCCACTCTCAGAAGACTTTCTACAACATTTTGGAGTGTGTCTGTGGGAAACTGTGCCCATCATTCTTCCAAAAGGTCAGGTATTTATTGGAGGAGAAGACCTGGCTTGCAATGAGCGTTCCAACATTTACTAAAGTTGTTCAGTAGGGTTGAAGTCAGAGCTCTGTGTAGGACATTCCAGCTTCTCTACACCAGGGGTGTCAAACTCAATTTCATTGCGGGCCGCATCAGAATTATGGTTGCCCTCAATGGGTCAATTGTATCTGTAAGACTATATAAATTTATTCAGGGCTTTTTTGCTGAGAGAATAGGTGGAGGAACTCCACAATGCCCTGAATGGTGGATGTGGCAAAACAGTGGGAGGGTCTTAAAGGTACAATAAATACCAGGAGTGCATTATGTGCAGGGTTGAGGAGTGCCTTATATACAAAGTGCAGGGTTTGGGGAGTTCTGTCATGTCCTGGTTGAAAAAAAGCCCTAGATGCGGGGGCCACATTAAATGGCCTGGCGGGCCAGATTCGGACCCCGGGCCTTGTGTTTGACACGTGTTCTACACCATTGGTTTTCAAACTGTGACCCGGGGCTGGATGTGGCCATTTGATTGTCTTTATCTAGCCCTTGGAGCACTATTTTTCCCACTGATGCCAACAATGGGTTACCATTCCTCCCAATTACACCAATAATGGGTCACTATTACTGCCGCCGACACCAATAATGGGGCACTATAGCTCCAACTGATACCAGGATGGGGCGCTTTTAAATCCAATGATGGGGTATTGCTTACTCCCATTGACGGCAGGGCATTTTCCACTACTAACACCCACATTCTGGCCCCCCTAAAGCCTCAAGGACAATAAACTGGCCTTTTGTGTAGAAAGTTTGGAGACCCCTGCTCTCCACCAAACTTATCAAACCATGTGGACCTGGTTTTGTGCACAGGGGCACAGTAATGCTGGAACAGAAATGTACCTACCCCAAACTGTTACCATAAGGTTGGAAGTGCACAGGTATCTACAGTAAATGTCTTGTATGCTGTAGCATTAACAGGTTTTGATGACAGAGGAGAAGACCTGGTTAGCAATTAGCATTTAATCTCATACCAAAGGTGTTCTGTAGGGTTGAAGTCAGAGCTCTGTGTAGGACATTTGGGTTCCTCCACACCAAACTCTTCAAACCATGCAAAGCTGACTTTGTGCACAGGGGGGCAGTCATGCTGGAACAGAAAAGTACCTACCCCAAACTGTTATCATAAGGTTGGTGCACATATCTAAATGTCCTGTATGCTGTAGCATTTACAGTACCCTTTACTGAAAACATCTGACCCCAATAATTTGGAGGGGTGTCCACATCCTTTTGGCTGTATAGTGTTGGTGTGATGGTCAATTGTCCACAAAAGTTTACCCATATAACAGATGGTTCTTCGGTTATCCATCTAATTAATACATGGAAAAAAAGACAGCTCAACTCTGCCACAAACTCCCAATATTCCTCCCTACCATCTGCTGTAAATTGCAGTTGTGACTCACAAGTTGGAAAGCCGGTCAGTCCCGAGGCCTTTAGGTCAGCAGCATTTGCCGTTGTTACAGATAAGTTACAAGCAATGAAGGCACAGATTTCGGCCTCATCTCCTGCGTTTCAGGATTGACTCTTTAATCCTTGTGTAGCTCTTTATCTTTCCTAGGACAGACATATCTAGTTCTTTCCACATTACGCTGTGTTTGCTTTGCTAAATGACCCTCTAATGTTCACACTAGGAACAGCTGCTATGTCCTGATGAGGTGTGAAATTTGCAAGTCAGCCGAACGCTAACTTAATTTGGAATGAATAACTAATCTGTGCTATCCAGCACATTGACCTTCAAAATGTACACTTGTGTGAAATGAAGGCACCTGCCTCAAGCTCATTCGATAGTTGGCTTCCCTCAAGAGAATGTGGACCAAATATCACTACTACATAAACTGCTTCAAAGATTAAAGCCCAACTCCAGGTAGAGCACATTACTACACTCCCTCCTTCCACTTAGGCTCACCCCCCCCCCCCTCATTTTTTTATTAAAATTATTTTTTACAATATGTTCCCTTTAATCTAGGTATCTTCTCTTCAGTCAAGTGACATCCATGGGCCCCATTCCTTCTTTTCTTCCTTCGGTGGCAATGCAGCCTTTCACCTGCATGGATCTGCAGTCACATAATTACATATGAGTAGCTTTCCATTCAGTAGTCCGATGAGCCCAGGTTGCCCCCAAGGGGTGGGTCCATGATACTTTGGGCTCACAGGAAGTGAGATAAATGATGCTGGGGGTCATTTAAATTAACATTAAATTGTGCTTTAAAAAACAAAAACTTTATTCAAATTATTCAAAAGGTCTCTTCTATTGCACTTTGACTTCTCCAAATCTCTAAATTCCTTTTTACCCTTCCTGCTAGACTCGCAGGGGTCTCAAACTGGCGGCCCTCCAGCTGTTACAAAACTACAATTCCCATGAGGCATTGTGAAGCTGAGCGTTACAAGCATGACTCCCACAGGCAGAGACATGATGGGACTTGTAGTTTTGCAAAAGCTGGAGGGCCACCAGTTTGAGACTCCTGTGCTAGAGGGTGGCTAGGCTCATTCTCCAATGTCCCATTGCATGTAGGAATGTCGCCACCCATGCTCAACCCCGAGAAGAATTATGGAATGTGTAGCGTGCACAGAGCAGTGTACATGTCCTCAACTAATGTGTGCTGTTCCTTCCAAACAAACCAAGGAGGCAGAAAAACACAATATGGAAAGATTTCATGAAAAATAGTTTAGGAGGCCATTATGTAGTGGATGTATATGGATTATTTTTGGAGAATAAGGATATCATTTAGTGTCCCTTTAACCTAGATGAAGAAAAAAGCTTCTGCAAAGGGCAGTGCTGAAGAGGAGGTACATATTGTATCAAAAGAAGCTTTTATAATTTAAAGTGGTTGTAAACCTCAGACATGTAATATAAACAAAGCACATCCCTCTATAGCGTGTACTTGTCTCAATCCAGAGCAGTAAGTGTAGTTTCTGTCTGCTGCTTCCTTCCTCTGCTACTAGCATGAGTCACTTCTGACAAGTTTTCCTGACATCAAGGGAAAAAAGAGTGCAGGGCTCAGGAGTGTGTAACATGCAGAGTGCAGGGATCAGGAGTGCCTAATACACAGAGTGCAGATGTCAGAAGTGTGTAACACACAGAGTGCAGGAGTCAGGAGTGTGTAACACGCAGAGTGCAGGTTTCAGGAGTGCCTAACACACAGAGTGCAGGGGTCAGGAGTTTGTAACACACAGGGTGCAGGGATTAGGAGTGCCTAACACACAGGGTGCAGGTGTCAGGAAAGAGTAAGGCGCCATGTACACTAACTTGGGATTGTTTAGGAGCTGCTGCAGTTTGGGGAGGTTCAGCCTCCCCTAACCTCCCTCTCCCGAACACAGAAAAATCGCGTTTAGGATAAGTTGCTCTCTATAACTGTCATGCTCAGCACTGAGTCAACACAAGGAGGAACTGATAGCCGCATACATGATCAACAGTGACAGTGACAAACTGCCAGAGGGAGGAAGCAGGAGCTGTGCTTAGAATTGACAGGATTCTGACATTTTGAAAAGTGTCTAGATTCCAATTACATAAAGAAGGAAAAAATGTTAAGGTGATTATACACTATACAATTTGATTGTACATTCTCTGTAAGAGACTATACCTAAAACTATGTAGTTCAAGGAAAGTGTAACACACAGAGTGCAGGGATCAGGGGTGCCTAATACACAGAGTGCAGGGATCAGGAGTGTGTAACACACAGAGTGCAGGGGTCAGGAAAGTGTAACACACAGAATGCAGGGATCAGGAGTGCCTAATACACGGAGTGCAGGGATCAGGAGTGTGTAACACACAGAGTGCAGGGATCAGGAGTGCCTAATACACAGAGTGCAGGGATCAGGAGTGTGTAACACACAGAGTGCAGGGGTCAGGAAAGTGTAACACACAGAGTGCAGGTGTCAGGAGTGCCTAACACACAGAGTGCAGGGGTCAGGAGTGCCTAACATATAGAGTGAAGGGGTCAGGAGTGTGTAATACACATAGTGCAGGGGTCAGGAGTGTTTAAAACACAGAGTGCAGGGATCAGGAGTGGGTAACACACAGAGTACAGGTTTCAGAAGTGCCTAACACACAGAGTGCAGAGGTCAGGAGTGTGTATCACACAGGGTGCAGGTGTCAGGAGTGCCTAACAAACAGAGTGCAGGGATTAGCAGTGCCTAACACACAGGGTGCAGGTGTCAAGAAAGTGTAAGGCTCCATGTACACTAGCAGCTCCTAAACTTGAGTTTAGGAGCTTTTTGGCGTTTTTTTGCCAAAGCTCCTAAACTCAACTCTATAAAAACCTAAGTGTCCATGTACACATAGGCTTTTGGGATTGTTTAGGAGCTGCTGCGATTTGGGGAGGTTCAACCTAACCTAACCTCCCTCTCCTGAACACAGAAGAATCGCGTTCAAGATAGGAACGTTTTGACTGCAGGTAGCAAAATCATGGCACGATTTTGTTGCAGTAGTCAAAGTAATTCATGTGTACATGAAGCCTAACCCACAGAGTGCAGGGGTCAGGAGTGTGTAACACGCAGAGTGCAGGGATCAGGAGTGTGTAATATACAGAGTGCAGGGGTCTGGAAAGTGTAACACACAGAGTGCAGGGGTCAGGAGTATGTAACACATAGAGTGCAGGGTTTAGAAAAGTGTAACACACAGAGTGCAGGGGTCAGGAAAATGTAACATGCAGAGTGCAGGGCAGTAGCGGTGCATCCATAAGGGTGCATGGGCGCTGCCCCCTCTCTCCTACCGCCCCCTCTAGCACCAATAGATAGATTCCTGCATTGCATTGTGATAGGCTCTAATAGGCGTCATAAAAAAGGTGACCTGCGAGCGACATGCTGGGCGCTCGCAGGTCACTCGGCTGTGTTAGAAAAGCGAATGAATATTCGCTTTTCGAACACTAAACCACCTCTCTGCCAATCAGGTGCTCGGATCTGTTACTCGTCACCTGATTGGCTGAAACGACAGGCGCTGTGATTGGAAGCCTGGCGTCCAATCATAGCAGAGGACGGGAAGAGAGGACAGGAGAAGACATTGAGAAGCTTTCCCACCGAGACAGGTAAGTGCAGACGGCGGGCCGGCGGGGGGCACACTGGCAGCACTTGATATGGCACAGTGGCTGTGTTTGATGGGGCACAGTGGGAACAATTGATGAGCACAGTGGTGGCAATTGATGGGCACACATGGCTGCATATGATGGGCACAATGGTTGCATATGATGGGCACAAGTGGCTGCATTTGATGGGCACAGTGGCTGCGTATGATGGGCACATTGGCTGCATATGATGGTAACAAGTGGTTGCAGTTGATGGGCACAAGTGGCTGCATTTGACGGGGACAAGTGGCTGCATTTTGATGGGCACAGTGGCTGCAAATGATGGGCACAGTGGCTGCATATGATGGGCACAAGTGGCTGCATTTGACGGGCACAAGTGGCTGCATTTGACGGGCACAAGTGGCTGCATTTGACGGGCACAATTGGCTGCAAATGATGGGCACAAGTGGCTGCATATGATGGGCACAGTGGCTGCATATGATGGGCACAGTGGCTGCAATTGATGGGCACAGTGGCTGAATTTGATGGGCACAGTGGCTTCATATGATGGGCACAGTGGCTGCGTTTGATGGGCACAGTGGCTGAATTTGATGGGCACAGTGAGGCTGCAATTGATGGGGGGAGGATGTTTCAGTATTTTTCAGTTTGTTCGTGCCCCCCCAAAAATGTTGAGCACCAGCCGCCACTGGTGCAGGGGTCAGGAGTGTGTAACACACAGAGTGCAGGGGTCAGAAAATTGTAACGCACAGAGTGCAGGGATCAGGAAAGCGTAACATACAGAATGCAGGGATCAGGAGTATGCAAACCACAGAGTGCAGGTGTCAGGAGTGTGTAATATACAGAGTTCAGGGGTCAGGAGTGTGTAATATACAGAGTGCAGGGGTCAGTAAAGTGTAACACACAGAGTGCGATGGTTAGGAGTGACCTCACACTATAAAATCTGATTGTACAATCTCCATTAGATCTACTAGCAACTATGTAGTGCAAGGGTCTGCCTGATTGGATACAAATTGATTGTATAGATTCAGTGGGTTCTACAGAGATTATACAGTCAGACTGTAAAGTATATGGTGAACTTTAAAGAACCATATTAAGATCTACTGTAACACTACAAAGCTTTACATAAGAAATTAAGGCCTGGTGACAGGGCCTCTTTAAAGATAATATTTTTTTATGGATTGGATGGTTAATACCCCTGTTGGGTTACTGTTTGTAACCCAGTGAGGAGATTATCCCACAATGTATGTGCTGATGATAAGCAAGGAAGTTTTCAGCAGGACAGACGTCTTTATTAGAAGATCTTCTCTTATAACTAAAATTAGGGATTTCCCAGCACATTCTATCTCAGAGATATGGGTTATAAGAATAAAAGGAAATCTCCTCAGTCGGCACACAAAGAGTAATAATAAAAAGCTGACAAAAACCCAACACCTTTGCCACTTTATCTTAAACAAAACAAAACAAAAAAAACATTAAAAAATTGGGCTTTAGACGCGCTTTCAGGTACATGCAATAAGCTTCTAACTCTCTTTGGGAGAGTTTAGGTCACTTACTAGTAGCTCCCTCTAGTGGACATATGCATTTACTGCAGATTTAAAGGAATTTTGCAGGGTGATGTCATACTATCGAACAGAGAATTGATTTGACCAGCTAACCAAAATGTTCCAGAGCCTGGAGCTCAGCAAAAATATTGTTGCAATATAGGTTAAATGCTTTCTTGAACACGTGCCATTATTTAATACGGCATGTGCATTAAATGTCATCAAATGTGCTGCTTCTCATTTCAATGGTGGTAGGAAAGAGACCTGTAAGTAAAAGTGAAACTTCAGCAGAAATATTTTAGGCCCTGACAGAGATGAGTCCCATGATTGAGTGCACAATATTGATGCATATATGTGATAGCACAGAATAGGGCCACATATATGTGTATGGCCAGCAGGAAAGGGTTAAATGACACTGATCTTTTGTACATTTATAAATAATTGATAAGACTATACATTCCCTTTAAGCCTATATGGAGCAATGCTTCATGACACATACATTCACGTGCGTCAAACCTATAGCTAGCTTCAGTGGAATTGTCTCGGATGGATTAAGGATTAAGAACCTACAATCAAATTCAGGAATGGTGATCTATGAGTAATTCCTCTGAACGAGGACTGGATGTGATGATTCAGAAAGTCCAATACAGCTGAAGGATTACTGTACATGACATATTGGTCACCATATGATTCAATGGGATTGATTTCCTAAAGGATAATTTGCAAGTACAGTTGCTTCAGAGCTTGGTAAATGAGATTAGGTTTCACTTTGCAAAGAATACCCAATCACATGCAAGGAAAATGTAAAAAAAAAAACAAAACAGCATTTTTGCTTGCACGTGATTGGATGATGGAAGTCAGCAGAGTTTTCCCTCATTTACTAAGCTCTGGAACAAACGCCCTTGCCAAGTGCATAGTCTGTTTGCCTCTAGTAAATCAACCCCAATGATTTCAAGCTATACATATAAAAGAGATCACTTTGATACAAATAATCTTATAGGGGTTGATTTACTAAAACTGGAGAGTGCAAAATCTGGTTCAGCTCTGCATAGAAACCAATCAGCCTCCAGAGATTTTTGTCAAAGCTTAATTTAACAAGATGAAGTTAGAAGCTAATTGGCTACCATACCATAGCTCCCAACTGTCCCTGATTTCGAGGGACTGTCCCTGATTTAGAGCAATGTCCCTCTGTCCATCATTCCTCCTCATGGGTCCCTCATTTTGGTCTGATCTATATAGATGTATATAAAATGCACTTTTTATATTTCAAAAAGTGTTTCCCAGTGCTAAACCTTTCATCCATTATCTAAATTGCTGCGTTTGTAGATTTTAAAAGCCAATATAAAGGAATAGTAGTGGTTAAAAAAAGCACTTGTGGGTTTAATTAACCTTTTTTGGGGGGGGTTATTTCTCCTTTAAGTGGGTGTGGCAGGGGGCGTGTCCTATGCCTACATACATTTGCTAGTAGGTGTCCCTCATTCCCATCTCAAAATGTTGGGAGGTATGCCATACACAGCTGTACCAGATTTTTCACTTTGCTGTTTTAGTAAATCAACCCCATTTTGTTTTTTGTTTGAAATAAAATTGTGTTTCCTTATATGGTTTATAGTTGTATGTGTATCAAGGCAGCCATATTTACTTATTAAACAAACAGGCTATACTTCCTGCTTTGCTGTGCTACACAATAGTTGTGCTTTACTGCTTCTTCTCACAATGTAAGTCTTGGGGTCAGCCAACCCATTGAAAACAATGCTCTCCCTATGTGGCTGATATTGGTTGTTATACAGGGAGGTTGAATAGTGCCGCGTACACACGAGCGTACTTTACGGCAGACTTTGCCCCGGCGGACGGGATTTAGTCGGACAATTCGATCGTGTATGGGCTCCAGCGGACTTTGTTTTCTCAAAAGTTGGACGGACTTAGATTTGAAACATGTTTCAAATCTATCCGACGGACTCGAGTCCAGTCGAAAAGTCCGCTCATCTGTATGCTAGTTCAACGGACAAAAAGCCATGCTAGGGCAGCTATTGGCTACTGGCTATGAACTTCCTTGTTTTAGTCCGGTCGTACGTCATCACGTACGAATTCACCGGACTTTGGTTGATTGTGTGTAGGCAAGTCCGTTCATTCAGAAAGTCCATCGTAAAGTCCGTCGAAAAAGCAGGCCAGGCAAAGTCCGCTCGTGTGTACGCGGCATAAGGATAGGTAAAAGGCACAACTCTCTCTAGTGCAACCTTTCTCAACAAGGGTTCCTCCAGAGATTGCTAGGGGTTGCCTGTACAATTAGTCATCTCTGCATCTCAGATAAGTACCTCCTGACAACAATGATCTTTTTAGCTATCTGTAAAGGAGGTATTTTCCCTAATGAAGGATCATTCTTTTCAGTAACCATCACACGAATGTACTGTGAGCTGTAGACATAGTATATATTAGCAGGGGTTCCATGGGATGGGAAGGTTATTTTATGTGTTCCTCTGCATTACAAAGGTAGAGAAATTGTGCTCTAGTGGCTAATCTGCAAATTTGTAGATTTAATACAATAACAAAAATATAGAAGAGCAAACATATCACTGCCCCCTAACCACTGCAACAAATGCCAGATGAGAGGAGCTGGAGTGACTTTGTCTCCTGATGCCACCGAAATGATATGAAATACCTTTTGCTTCTTCACAACAACGCCAGGTCGGTGTAGAAAATTTCTTCATGGATGCCAACCGGCAATGTCTGACCCTTAGTTCCACATGGGTGTCCTTACTGTATTATTCCTTAAACATATCTTGTCTTTTTACTGTCACAATATTTCTCATAATACTTGGAAGCCCTTTCTGAATTGTGGAAAAGGCCAGAAGGTCATATTTAACACATCCACTTTTCTAGCGTATGTGGCAGTTTAAAAATGAGAATCTTTACATTTAAATAAAGTATTCCTATAACCAAACCTGTATAATTTTTAAAGGGATGGGAAAGGTGTAGAGTCCTTGTCAGGTTTTTATTTTTTCTGTGTCCCCTTTGTAGAGATTCACCATCACGTTTTGTCCAGTAAACCACTGTCACTGGAATAGGATGTGATGGGCAATCAAACATTTTTTGAGTTGGCACCAAACAGGAAATGAGGGAAATTTCTCTAATAGGGACACTTGCTTTGGTGATAACTATCATGGGAATAAGAGGGGGTTTTCTCTCCTCTCCTGTTGTGTCTTTAGGACAAAAATTGAAGAAAAATCTCAATAGGACAGAGGCAGCAAAAACAAAAAAAAGTTTTGGCTTTAGATACAGTGTTGTTTTTTATTGGCCTTTCCATTCTGTCAATCAAATACCCATTTCCTTTCCATTTTATTCTAATGTTAATCTATATGAGCCTATCTCAACCTCTTTACCCCAGTGGAACTGTTGACAAACATTTCAGGTTTCAGGGCTAGAATTAACCCATTGAGGGCATGGGCATAATGCTCCTAGCATTGGTGGTCACTGGGAAGAATGCTCCCCTTACAGTGGTTGCCAAAATGTCATGCCAATTTTTGATGTCATGAAGTTGGCTCAGCCAAGTGACATTGAACCTCAAACTTTTCTAGCACTATCAATGACAGGTCAACCAGTTTTTTTTTTTTTTTACAAGAAAAGGTCAACCAGGTTTAGCTTGAAGAACCCCTGGCAACCTCTGGAGGATCCCTAGGGTTCTATGGAACCCTGGTTGAGAACACCTGGTCTACAGCATGTGTCTCCAAACCATGGGCCACAGGCCATATCCAGCTTGCCACAAGATTTTATCCTGCCAGATGTGCACAGACTAAGGATCCAGATCAGTTAGTCTCTACCGATGGGGACTCTGATGTAAGGAGGGCTCTGATGGGGACACTGATATAAAGGCCATAGCCATAAATGACTGCCTTTGCTTCTCTCCCACAGCATAGCACATGTGAGATTTGCTTTCCAGGAGTCTCTTTAATTAGGCAGCTAGTAATAACTGCAACATATATGTGAAAAGCAAATATTAACTGGAAAGCTTAAAACTCTTGGATGTTAGCCCTAGAATTTATACTATAAGACCAAAATATCAAATTATTGAGTTCAGGTGTTTCCAGTGAAGGGTACTGTTAAAGCTACAGTATACATTTTAGACAATTGTGCACTTCCACTTTGACCAACAATTTGGGAAAGGCCCTTTTCTGTCTCAGTGGGGCTGTGCCCTTGTGTACAAAGCCAAAGCCATAAAGACATGGTTTGCTGAGTTTGGTGTGGAGGAACTCAAGTGATCTGCACAAAACCCTGACCTCAACCCTACTGAACATATTTGGAACATTGATTGCTGTTTTCTCCTCCCACATCAGCACCTGACTTCACAATTGCCCTTTTGGCTGAATGGGCACAAATTCGCACACACACATTCCAAACTCTTGTGGGAAGCCTTCCCAGAAAGGTGGAGATTGTTAATGCAGCTCTCAGGGGAGCTCTGTTGTATTAAGGATCATAGATTTATAGTTGAATTGCCAGTTGTCTACAAACCTTTGCCTTTATTGTGTATCACATCCTGTATCATTTACAATTACATTTATATTGGGGTCATTCTTTGGCATTCTTTTAAAGACAGATCAGCAGTGACATAGCTGCAGCTCTGCTTAGGATTCTCCTAATATTGAGCCAAAATGGTGGGCCTTCTCAGTTTCCAGCTTCCTCGCTTTCTGGCTAATAAAGTTGGGGCATGTCTTCAACTATACCTGGATATCTTGAGGAACAAACACCCTATTTTTGTCTTATTTCCCCAGCATAGATGGTCCATTCCATGGATGGTCCACAACCTATTTTTGTCTTATTTCCCTAGCACAGATGGTTCATTCCATGTTGCCTGGCAAGACATTTTTTGGATTTGTTATTTTTAATGACATATCCCTTTAAGGCAATGAAAAAAAGACAGACACCACGCAACGCTCCACTTAATTCATTTGTATCAAAGCTGTACGTATCATAATCAATCTCCCAAACACCTACGACACGCCCATGTCCTCTCATGGATATGCAGATATAAAAAGAAAAGGATAAACAGCAATACGTATATTGCTGATATAGAGATCAACAAAAACACACAGCACCTAGCAGATATTTCTAAACCCGGCTGTGCATTCTAGATAGTTGTGATTTTGGAAGTCAGCAAATCGGAGCGGCAGCAGTCACTTTCCGGCAGATGTAGCGTTCCATGTGCCGTGCCGCCGTTGCTATGTTAATGCATGTGGTGAGAACTGAGACCCTGAGCTGGGACAAACGTCCTGGGTTTGCCCCATCTACACACTCTAATCAATGCTGGGGCACCTTGAGAGGACAGGGCACTGACAAATGGTAGAAGTGACAACAGTACATGGTGTGTCAGGAGGGGGGCAGTCAATTTTTCGCACGCACAGCGTACATTGTAAAATACTGAGGCATCGCAGTGTTTCTGATGAATGCAGAGGAGGCTTCGTCAGGATCCCCCACCCCAAAACATTAGGGGGTACGGGGGGACAGGAACGTGCGTTCAGGGTCCAAAAGCCCCCATGTTCTCTTTCTTTAATACCTCTTCTTCTCCTCCTCTTACACTAAAGGTCCATACAACTAGTCTCCATGACCTCTCCTACATCACTCGGGGGCACTGGCATCTAAGGGGTCTGCCAGTCTCCGATGATGTGAGAGGGGTGTCAGGTCCTCAGGAGGAGGAGGGGGTGGAGGTTTGGGAGACTGGGGTGGTCTCGGCAGCGGCGGTGGCCCCCTCAGAGTCTGTATCCTCCGACACTCCTGGCAGATTCTGAAATGGGCGCACCCTCCCCCCCGACCTGAGGAAGACGTGGGGTCCTCGTGGAGCCTCTGGGCACCTGGGGCTGGTGGAGGGTGTGGTGGTGCTGGAGGGTGCTGGTGGGTCTGGTACAGTCGCCCATTACAGAGGCGTGTCTCCCTGGTGGCACGAGGCGGCCGGCTGAGAGAGAGAAGAGTCCTTCCGTGCAGGTGGCGAGGCGGCCTACGGCGATGGCGAGAGCGGGAGGTCTTTTTGCAGGACACAGCACTGCGAAGTTCACTCAGCATCTCTTGGCATACGGAAATCTGCAGCACAGGGAATAAAACCATTAAGTTAAAGAAGACCTCCTCAATTGACTCTTTTAACCAAAAGGCTCTAAATGTAACCATATAGTCATTTGAGAGATTCTACAGCTCTGTGTAAAACAACTTTCACTGTGTTCCCTCATTTTTGACTTTCGAGTACACTACATTTGCATCTACAGTGCTTGGAAAAACACGTAAATATATTTTATTGGGATTTTATGTGATAGACCAACACAAAGTGGCACATATTTGGGAAGTGGAGGAAAAATGATAAATGGTTTTCAAAATTTTTTAAAAATAAATATCTGAAAAGTGTGGCATGCATTTGTATTCAGCCCTTTTTAGGCCGGGTTCACACTACTCGGACATGGAAGTCAGACAACTTCCAATCGGACTTTGCCCGAGGACTTCATGTCCGACTTTGATGCGACTTCAATGAACAGGATCCGACAATACAAGGCCCTTTCAGTTTGGTATGAATCTTGAGGGGGTAACTCCACGTCAAAATGAAAAAAAAAAACGGAGTGGGCCCCCCAAAACCATGGATTTTAAGGGGAAACCCCATGCCAAAAAAAAGAGTGGGGTCCCCCCCAAAATCCATACCAGACACTTATCCGAGCACGTAGCCAGGTAAGGGGGGGGGTGAGCGCCCCCCCCCGGATCATACCAGGCCACATGCCCTCAACATGGGGCTCTACATCCCCCACCCCAAAGCACCTTGTCCCCATGTTGATGGGGACAAGGGCCTCTTCCCGACAACTGTGGGTGGTGGTCTGCAGGTAGGGGGCTTATCGGAATATGGAAGCCCCCTTTAACAAGAGGGTCCCCAGATCCCGGCCTCCCCACCCTATGTGAATGAGTATGGGGTACATTGTACCTCTACTCATTCACTCAAAAAAGTGTCAAAAATAAATAAAGCCAGTACACAGCTTTTTGACAAAGCCCTTCATTAAAGTAGCTCCAACGTGTCTTCTCCCTCCGCTTCTTCTCTCTTTGGTGATGTCTTCCCCCCTCAGAGCACAAGTCGCATGCCACAAGTCAGATCAGTTAAGATGGTGAGCCGACTTGGATGTGACTTACATTCAAATCAATGGGCTGAAATCGTGCCCAAGTCAGACCAAAGTAGTGCAGGAACCTTTTTCAAAGTCAGATCGATTTGTGTCTGACCAGTTAGGACAGCTCTCATAGGGAACCATTGATTTATACACGTCATGCGACATGTGCTCCCAAAGTTCGTGCGTATGTGGCACCAGTGTAAACCGGGCCTAACTCTGATACCCCTGACTAAAATCTAGTTGAACCGTTTGCCTTCAGAAGTCACCTAATTAGTAAATAGAGCCCACTTGTGTGTAATTTAATCTTAGTATAAATACAGCTGTTCTGTGAAGCTCTCAGAGGTTTGTTAGAGAACATTAGTGAACAAACAGTATCATGAAGGCCAAGGAACACACCAGACAGGCCAGGGATAAAGTTGTGTAGAAGTATAAAGCAGGGTTAGATTATAAAAAAATATCCCAAGCTTTGAACATCTCACCGAGCACTGTTCAATTCATCATCCGAAAATGGAAAGAGTATGGCACAACTGCAAACCTACCAAGACATGGCCATCCACCTAAATTGACAGGCCGGGCAAGGAGAGCATTACTCGGAGAAGAAGCCAAGAGGCCCATGGTAACTCTGGAGGAGCTGCAGAGATCCACAGCTCAGGTGGTAGAATCAGTCCACGGGACAACTATTAGTGGCGCACTCCACAAATTTGGCCTTTATGGAAAAGTGGCAAAAAGAAAGACATTGTTGAAAGAAAACCATAAGTAGTCCCGTTTGCAGTTTGCGAGAAGTCATGTGGGGGACACAGCAAACGTGGAAGAAGGTGCTCTGGTCAGATGAGACCAAAATGTAACTTTTTGGCCTAAAAACAAAACGCTGTGTGGAGGAAAACTAACACTGCACATCACCCTGAACACCCCATTCCCACCGTGAAACATGGTGGCGCCAGCATCATGTTGTGGGGATGCTTTTCTTCAGCAAGGACAGGGAAGCTGGTCAGAGTTAATGGGAAGATGGATTGAGCAAAATACAGGGCAATCTTAGAAGAAAACCTGTTAGAGTCTGCAAAAGGCTCGAGACTGGGGCGGAGGTTCACCTTCCAGCAGGACAACGACCCTTAACATACAACAAGAGCTAAAATGGAATGGTTTAGATCAAAGCATGTTCATGTGTTAGAATGGCCCAGTCAAAGTCCAGACCTAAATCCAATTGAGAATTTGTGGCAAGACTTGAGAATTGCTGTTTACAGATGCTCTCCATCCAATCTGACAGAGCTTGAGTTATTTTACAAAGAAGAATGGGCAAACATTTCACTCTCTAGATGTGCAAAGCTGGTAGAGACATCTCCAAAAAGACTTGCAGCTGCAATTGCAGAGAAAGGAGGTTCTACAAAGTATTGACTCGGGGGGCTGAATACAAATGCAGGCCACACTTTTCGGATATATATTAGTAAAATAATTTGAAAACCATTTATCATTTTCCTTCCACTTCACAATTATGTGCCACTTTATGTTGGTCTATCACACAAAATTCCAATAAAATACATGTAAATAACATGAGAAAATGTGGAAAACTTCAAGAGGTATGAATACTTTTTCAAAGCAGTGTATAATGTATATTTTGATGGTCACTTTCTGCTTATATCACAGCTGACCATGGCTAAACCAGGGGAAAAAAGCTAGGAGAACTAGGTTCTGACATTTATTTCTGCCCTATAAAAACATTTCCTGCACATAATGCATCTAGAAGGTTCTCTTCCACTATGCTCAGTGGTACTTTTCTTACCAATGCATTAAAAAAAATATAGCTTCTCCTTTTTTTTTTTTTGCACAAGGTTTGTGGACACCTGACTATCAAACCTATATGAGTTCTTGAACATCCAATTCCAACACCATGGGCATTGATATAGAGCTGGATCTCCGCTTTCTTGAGAAAAACTGGAAAAGTAAAAATAGTGCACTGACTCTTTCAGTCATCCAATAAAGTGCTAAATGTGCTTAAATATTATAAACCAACTCACAATTGATATTCAGTAATTAAAACAATAAAGTGCTTAATGTGCAATAACTCATCAACCGAATAAAGTGCGTTAGCGCAATAACTCATATCAATAAAGTGCTCTTGCGTCTGTCATTTCATATAACATACAAACATAATACATAATACTCAAAACTCGTAAATGTCTATAAATATAAACTGTCGCAAAAATTCCGTCCAGTGCCGCCTCCACTGTAGCCATGAAGTGTTATCAAGGATTACACCTCTGAGTGAGAGATCATCACCACCAACAGAGAGCGCTTACCAAAAGGTTAACCTTCACATTATAAGAGGTTAAAACAGCATGGTTCTCCACTAATCCCCGGCAAAGTGGTTAGCATCAATATTGGATGGCCCCAGATCCTCCTCTTTCTTGTCATAACAGCCTCCACACTTCTGGGCAGGTGTTCCACAAGATTTTGGGGGGTGTCTGGGGGAATTTGTGCCCATTCAGCCAAGAGAGCATGTGTGAGGTCAGGTACCTATGTTTGATTGGAAGACCTGCCTCACAATCATATTTTCAATTAATCCTAAAAGTGTTCAGTAAGGCATATGTCAGGGCTTTGTGTAGCCCCCCACACATACACCATCGTTATCAAACCATGTGTCTCCCCTTTGTAGCTACAGTAACAGTCCATTGTGGTGCATGACATGTGAAGGACTTAACCCCCAGTCTTCTACGAGCTACCCCTTAAACATAATCTCTAATCCCTCCAAATCCTTCCCCACAAATGACTTGACAAGGTATTGGAGTAAATGGCCTTGACGGCCTTTTATTAACAAATTAACATAAAACTAAATAAATAACATTTTAAATAACTTTCAATAACCTTTTCAGTACTTTTTTGGGGTCTTGGAGGGGAACACACCACTGGTCACTGTGACAAACTTCGCATAAACTTCAGGCCTCCAGTCGCAACCCCCGGACTGTGAAACGGTACCCAACCTTCGCAGTAACCTAACTTTACCCCTTCCTGGTTAACCCCTCGTAACCGGAAGGTACCAGATAAACCCCATATTACATATGGGTACCAACCATGTTATATCTCCATATAACATACATCTCCTCCTCCTCACAAAGCCAAACCACTGCCCAGGCTATCTCTGTAGTCCCCTTTCTAATTAAACCTAACCAAGGGAGGGTGGGTAGGAATCTTTTCTCCCCGCCGCTCACCAATGATGTCACTTCCCCGGTTCCTCCAAATTTCCTTTCCTTGAGCGCCTCCCCTGCTGCAGCCACTCCCCCTTTTTTAAAGGGGAAAACTAACTAACAGCGGGACTGTGCAGTCCGTACATGTCATGCTGCCCCTGTGCCGATCCCCTTCGCTCCTCTGCTCCGGGACTCTCTTTACAGCAAGTACATTAAACAGAACTCAACTCCGTGATACTCACCTCTCCTCTAGAGATGCAATGTCCACAAGCTCACACATACGTGCTGATATCTCCTCCTGGTTCAGTATCTTTATTCATCTTGATTGTTCAGCAAGGGATGATGCAACTCTCACGCCTACACACACAGCAATCGATTTGTCCCAGAACCAAAACATGCCGAGGCTGTACACTGATCCGCACATGCATGAAGTTTGTGAACAGGAAGGTTAGGAGTTTTGCAGAAGAAACCTTGCTGTGTGCTATTTTTTTTTTCAAGACAAAAATTTTGCTTTATCAGTGCATTGCTTTAGGCTGGGTTCCCACCTCCGATGGATGTGGCTCGCAGCAGGGGTCCGGGGCGTCCCTGTTCTCCATTTCAGGGACAAATCAGGGCCAAGTTTTGGCCTGAATTCACCCCTGAAAAGGTGCCAAAGGCGCACAGCGTTCCTGTGCAATCCACTCTGCAACATTGATATGTGAACTGTCTCCACAGAGAGCCAGTCACAATTTCCTTTCATGCGAATTGGATACGGGGAAACCCACATACAATTCGCATAGGTGTGGACCCAGTCTCAAGGTAGCCAATTAATTTAGAATGGGTTGCCAATGCAGGGCAATGCAAGGGAGACCAGTCCTGCACCTTTCTTTTAATGCAGCACTCAACAAGGCATGGCTAGTTCATTGTGGTGCGTTGCAAGATAGGTGTGTTGCTTGTGCAGTCATGTGACATAAAATAAATGAATAGATAAGCCAAAAATTAGTGCTAAATGATCATCTCAAGTGTCGGACATTATTAGGAAAGAAAAGGCAGCCAACGTGTTTTGGGAGCCAAAAGGGCCCTTTTATCAGGGCTTAAAGAATAAGTTCACCTTTGGAACATGTTATGTGCTCCACCTGTTTTTAGGGGGGAACATGTAAAATGTTCCAGCATCTACAGGTTCTCCTCCCCGATTCCCCCCTCCCTGTGATAGCGGGAGGGGGATCTTCTCCCCACACCCGCTGTCAGAATTTGAAAACTTCTGCTCAGCCCACATGCCCGTGTCATTCATTCATTCATTCATAGTTTCCTGTGAATGAATGCCTACAAGTACCGCCAGCCATTGCGGCTGATGGCTTGTTGTTCTTAATGATCTGCGAGGGTGCCGGTGAGCGCTCTCATAGTTCATTGATCCTCCAGCTCCCAGGTAACTGCCTGCCCGTACAATGTACAGGCAGACAGCGATCCTGAGCGTCTACAAGAAAGGTGTAGAAATTGCGCCAGCTCCTAAGAGAAAATGAAGCAGCCAACACAGCAATTTGACCATTGCAAGTGTAAAGATAATAATGAAAAGTGTGGCGCTAATGAGTGGTGAGACACATGTTACTAGTCAAGTAGTAGTGATCTCTATAGAGGAGTAATAAAGCTAAAGTGTAAACTTATGAAGTGAAAGGTAATTGTTTTCTAAAATATCCCAAAGGAATGTAGAGTAATAGTGAATACTTAGATGTGTAAGGGGGTAGGATACTCAATAACAACCTGTAGGTTAATTAAGAAACAATCGTGCATACAGAACCATATTCCAAAAAGATAATCCAGAAAAATAGTGATGCAAGGTATCTTAATATACTAAGTATGCAGCTCCACAAAAATAATGTTCATTAAGGTAAAAGCCAAGAGAAAGGACGTCCAAATCCCTAAAAAGGGTAAACATATATGGATACTCAAAGTCTATTAATGGGTGGATGGGGTACTCCTAATTTAGTCCCACAGCCATCTGGGCGTAAGCCGTATTCCTATAAGATGATTACAGGCTGTTTAGGAAGGGTCCTTAGATACAAGCAGATTCTTGACTCGTGTGGGTGGTCTCAACACAGAGAAAGAAAAGCAAAAGGATGCCCTTACCAGATAAGGTGGACTCACAGGCCGTTGGCGGTGAGTCAAACGAGCTTGCACCGTCAAGCGGTATGGGGTGAAGATCTGTAGGAAGACTTGTGTAGAATCTTGTCAGAAGTCCTCAGATGGTGTACCAAATTAGGATCCGGGGCCCCCAGGATTCGGGGTAGCCCAGCAGAAGCCTTTGGAGGCGAAACGCGTCGGGTCTCTATGACCACACTCCACCACTACCCACTGCGCTGTTTTTATACCGTTTTTTATTCTTTTTTGATATCAATTTTACTTTGAGCCAAGTTTTTACTGCCCTCGCTTGTAAAAATAATTTTTTGGAGTGTACTCCTTAATAAAGTGCTCTAACGCTTTTTACAAAATAAGGATTTACACTATGTGGAAGCTTTTTTCTTTTCTTTGCCTATTGGTTCATATGACGGGCTTTTGAGGAAACGGTCATTCGGCGACTGAAACCGAATCCTGGGGGCCCCGGATCCTAATTTGGTACACCATCTGAGGACTTCTGACAAGATTCTACACAAGTCTTCCTACAGATCTTCACCCCATACCGCTTGACGGTGCAAGCTCGTTTGACTCACCGCCAACGGCCTGTGAGTCCACCTTATCTGGTAAGGGCATCCTTTTGCTTTTCTTTCTCTGTGTTGAGACCACCCACACGAGTCAAGAATCTGCTTGTATCTAAGGACCCTTCCTAAACAGCCTGTAATCATCTTATAGGAAGACGGCTTACGCCCAGATGGCTGTGGGACTAAATTAGGAGTACCCCATCCACCCATTAATAGACTTTGAGTATCCATATATGTTTACCCTTTTTAGGGATTTGGACGTCCTTTCTCTTGGCTTTTACCTTAATGAACATTATTTTTGTGGAGCTGCATACTTAGTATATTAAGATACCTTGCATCACTATTTTTCTGGATTATCTTTTTGGAATATGGTTCTGTATGCACGATTGTTTCTTAATTAACCTACAGGTTGTTATTGAGTATCCTACCCCCTTACACATCTAAGTATTCACTATTACTCTACATTCCTTTGGGATCCTGAGCGTCTGTACGAGCCAGAGAATGCACCCACGATCTGCTGATTGTGGGTGCAATGCTCTGCAGACCCCTTACAAAAATAAATGCACGTTTTTTTTTTTTATCTGCAAAAAATTGCAGTTTTTTTTTCAACAGGTGAACTTAGCCTTTAAAGCTGATGTTTAGTTTTAAAAAAATGTCTTCTCTACAGCTTTAGCTACATTACTTACCTAAGTATGCCCCACGAGATGCGGGCTAATAAATTATGTGGAAATCTTCGCTGCAGGGCTACCCTGCCCTCTTCCTGCCTCTAAACTTCTAGTGCTATGGGGGTTAACAGCTGTGGGCTCTGTTATACTAAAATTGATCTGATGTGGACACGCCCCCCCCTTCCTCCTCCTGCACTGAGAAAAGTTATTTCATTAATTACTATCTGTAACATGATCTGTGAATGGGGGAGCATTTATACAGTCACATGACTCTCCCCTCCATTCACAGATCATGTTACAGGCAATGTAATCATTAAAATAACTTTTCTCAATGGAGGAGATGGCAGGAGGGGGTGTGTCTCCATCAGATCATCTTTAGTGCAGCTGAGCCCAGAGACCCAAAGCTGTTAACCCCCACAGTGCCGGAAGTTCAGCAGCAGGAAGAGGACAGGGCAGCTCTGCAGTGAAGATTTCTTCAGAATCCAGCAGCCTGCTAATCATGGGACTTACTTCTTTACAGGTAAATAATGTAACTAATGCCCCGTACACATAAGCTTTAATTCTGCCAGCAAAAATCCGATGTGAGCTTTTGGTCGGAAATTCCGACCGTGTGTATGCTCCATTTGACTTTTGCTGGCGGAATTTCCGCCAGCAAAAGATTGAGAGCAGGCTCTCTATTTTTCCGTCAGAGAAAGTTCCTATCGGAAATTCCGTTCATCTGTATGCAATTCAGACGCACAAGAAACCACGCATGCTCGGAAACAATTCGACGCATGCTCGGAAGCACTGAACTTCATTTTCTCGGGTCGTCGTAGTACGTCACCGCGTTCTTGACGGTCGAAAGTTCAGAGAACTTTTGTGTGACCGTGTGTATGCAAGCCAAGCTTGAGCGGAATTCCGGACCATCCAAGATTTTTCCGACGGAAATTCCGCTCGTGTGTACAGGGCATAAGGCTGTAGAGAGAAAAATTTTTTGATAAATATGTATGTGGTGAACCGCGCTAATAATCTGATGATAGTCTAATAATAAAGTTCAACCAATACAAAAATAAAACTACAGAACCACCAGATTCACTCCAATTGGACACACACAACAATTCAGATAATAACCAATATATCATCAACTGTGCAAACTGAATATATATAAAAGTGAATAAAAGTCCTTATCAAAAAATCTTTATCAAAAAATGCTCAAGTCCAAAAACCAAAAGAGGTCGTCCAATATTTCCAAGTGTTAAAGTGACTTTCTCAATGCTTGAGTGAATAGAGAAATCCTCCACCAACACCGAACAGTGTCTTCAATAAAAGGAATGGCCAGGCATATCCAGGTTAGACATAGAGTAAAGAACAATCTACCCTATGTCTAACGTGGATATGCCTGGCCATTCCTTTTATTGGAGACATCATTTGGATCTGTAGTGACGGATTCCTGGAAACATTTTGACAACCCCAAGGCTGTTATGATCTCTGTAATAGGGATCATCTCCATCTGGTGAGTAGGCTGTTTGCTCGGTGTTGGTGGAGGATTTCTCTATTCACTCAAGCATTGTAAAAGTCGTTTTAACACTTGGAAATATTGGATGACCTTTTTTGATTTTTGGACTTTTTGATAAAGATTTTTTGATAAGGACTTTTATTCACTTATATATTTTTTCACTTTGTACAGTTAATGATATATTAGTTATTATCTGAATTGTGTATGTCCCATTGGAGTGAATCCGGTGGTTCTGTAGTTTTATTTTTGTATTGGTTGCACTTTATTATTAGACTATCATCAGATTATTAGCGTGGTTCACCACATACATATTTATCTTATTTTTATTAACTTTTTGAATGGGCAGCTGTTTTTATAAATGTATTTATTTGCACGGGTAGGGAGCGACTGTTCCCCTATCACATAGCTTTAAACAATGTAGCAAATGTATCAATTGTACTTAAAGAGGAGCTCCAGCCCCCCCCCCCACCAAAAAAATTCAAGTCAGCAGCTACAAATACTGTAGCTTCTGACTTTTAATATTAGGACACTTACCTATCCAGGGACCCCGTGATGTCGGCACCTCAGCCGATTTTCCATTCGGCTCTCGGGTGCTGCCGCCACCTTTCTTTGTAAGGGGAACTGGCAATGAAGCCTTGTGGCATCACAGCCCATTCAGTGCTGTGCTTTGTGAATGGCCCGGTGGTGGGGGAAGGATGAGGGTGGGCGAACTTCTAAGGGACCTCGCCATGGTGAGGTCTCCTGGAAGTGGGGACGGGTGGCTGTCAAAAACAGGTACCTGCTCCCCCCGAAAGGTGACAAATGTGTCAGCGGAGGGGGGGGGGGGGAGAAAGCAAACAAGCAGAGCTACCCCTTTTGGGTGGAGCTCAACTTTAAAGTATAACTAAAGTCAAAACTTTTTTTTTTAGTTTTGGATAGAGTTTAGAGGGATTAGAACACCTGTCATTTTTTTTTTTATTTTGCTGTCTGTGTCCCCGTTAAGGAGATTCACCCTCTCTATTAGAGCTATTTGCTATAATCGTTGAAAGTAAAAGTAAAAGAAAATCCCAAATTTTGGGTTGTCCCAAGAAAAGTAATAGAGTAGAAATCTTCCAATGGGGACACCAGTTCTGGTGACCTGGGGGGTCCCTGTGGGGTCCCAAGGAATGCCCTTTATTTACAGGGATTTCCTCTCACTTCCTGTAAGTCTATGGGACAGGAAGTGAAGGGAAATCTCTGCAATGGGACATAGATGGTAAAAAAAAAAAAAAATTGACAGGGGTTATAACCCTCTCTTCCTCTATCCAAAATGAAAAAAAAATGCCTATAGTTCTTCTTTAAAACAAAAACTCCTGGGTACAAATCTCTGACAGGAGAAAATAATCACAGGTGACTGCACCCGCATTAGTGTCCAAGTCTATCTAAATGGATGGCACTGCAATGTACCACACAAAGTACATTGAACAAAGCATCGGCTATAAAAGCACTTCATATTTTCTGATTCTAAAGTGCCTTCAAGTGTTCCAGCACTCTCCCAGCAATTAAAGGTATGTGCCTCTGACCATTTTGATTGCTGCTGCTATTGCTTTTCCATGGTTTGTTTCTGTATCATTTTATCTCTAGGAGAACGTTCTGCAATCTACACAGAACTGAACTTTAGATACGACAGATGGAAAAGAGAAAAAAAAAAGCAGGATGGAAAAAAAATGACAAATAAGAATACATAGAGTCAGATGACAGGATGGAGAATAAGAAAGAGGAAAGGAAATAATGGCCGTGTGGGAAGCGGAGAGCAGAACAGCAGAACAAACACAAGCGGCAGGGGACGGGAAGAGTGGGCGAAGAATATGCACTGACCCCTTCAAGGAGCCCGCTCAGAAAATCTGATGCAAAAAAAAAGGCTTATAAAACAATAAAATACCCCGTGTGTGCTCATAGCAGGGGAGTCTTAGATGGAAAGGTTTCATTTATATCTTATGAAGGAATAACAAAGAGTATATGGAGGTGAACTGTGTACAAAGCTGTGTATTTCATTACAGCACTACATGAACTAATCTCGCATATGCAAGTGTGATAAAGTATACTCAAGTATTCTCAAAATCAAAGGGGGAAAACCTTGAATTCACAAAAAAAAAAATCCTTCCATAATATCGAGAAAAGTTGACTCAATAGTGATCCACGTCCCTCTGAGTGCCTCCCACTCCTTGATCTTCTGACTCCTGCCTGGTGCCCACCCAGGAGTACAGTATGTCCTCACTCCACAGACTCACCATCAAAAGGGCATTAATGGGCCACACACCGATTACGTCATCAGCGCTAAAACATTTTAATTCAGTGACAACAGTTCACAACATGTTTGTCCTCCTCCTGTTCCAACGCCTTTCACCCAAGGAATAGTTTACTCATATAGACACGGAGAGTGCAAAATCTGATTCAGCTCCGCATAGAAACCAATAAGCTTCCATGTTTTTTTTTCTCAAAGCTTAACCGCTTACAGACCAGAAGATTTGGCTGCTTAACCAGTTCCGGACCAGCTGCCGCAGTTATACTGCGGCAGGTTGGCTCAGCTGGGCGAAGCATCGTAGCTGTACATCGGGCACGCAGCCGCCTGGGGGCTAGAGATCATCACAGCCCTTCTGTTTCCAGACGGTGCTATGCCCCACCTTCTTAACGCAAATACAGTGAACTGGCTGCATGAGAGGCATTTTCTGTATGTCCTCCCTGGTACCCCTGCCCAAAGAACACCCCAAAGAAGATGTTGTGTCTGCAGAAAACGTGGCTTTAGGCATGACACCCGCTTTTATTGTCCCTCCTGTCCTGACCAACCTGGTCTCTGCATCGGTAACTGTTTCAAACGCTACCACATACTAGTGGAGTATTAGCGTAGGGTACAGCACTACACAGTCCTAGGGCACACTTACACAGGGTCTCGAAAGATGAGATGGCCATCACATTTTGAGAGACCCTAATCTGGAACGTTTACAATTTATATAAGAGGGCAAAAAAAAAAACCCCCCAAAAAAACCCACAAAAACACAAAAAAATTAAAAATTAAAAAAGCCAAAAATAGTTGTGGTTTTATTTTTCTTCTCTCTATTGTACTTTCTCTTATGTTTGCTCTCTATTGTCCGCTCTATTGTTGGCTCTCTATTGTTCTATATATATTGTTCTCTTTCTATTGTTACTGTATTTTAGAACTGTAATGTTTTATTCTTTCTATGTTTTATTGTACTCGATTTGCAGGTATGGTATGTCTTACTGTTTTACTGTAATGTTACTTTGTTTTATTGTTAACCATCATTTTGCTTGGTACGCCATTCAGCTGCAGCACGGGTTTATTTATTCTGACAGCAACATCGTTTGCTCCCACGATACGTAAAGCTGTGACTCCAGCTCTGTAGGAGGTGACTTCACCACCACAGTTAAAAAAAGAGCATATATGCCGAAGCATGGGTGCAGGGGTGGAGGAGCGATTTGCTCCTAACATTAGGGGCGGATTGCCCCCATGCTTCGGCATATATTTTTTAGGCAAGGATTGCGTTAAAAAATTTTTTATTTTTACTATGTTTTATTGTATTTGCTTTGCAGGTATGGTATGTCTTACTGTTATGCCCCGTACACACGGTCAGATTTTCCGATGGACAATGTCCGATCGGAGCGTGTTGTCGGAAATTCCGACCGTGTGTGGGCTTCATCGGACATTTTCCATCGGATTTTCCGACACACAAAGTTGGAGAGCAGGAGATAAAATTTTCCGACAACAAAATCTGTTGTCGGAAATTCCGATCGTGTGTACACAAATCCAACGGACAAAGTGCCACGCATGCTCAGAATAAATAAAGAGATGAAAGCTATTGGCCATTGCCCCGTTTATAGTCCCGACGTACGTGTTTTACGTCACCACGTTTAGAACGATCGGATTTTCCGACAACTTTGTGCGACCGTGTGTAGACAAAACAAGTTTGAGCCAACATCCGTCGGAAAAAATCCTAGGATTTTGTTGTCGGAATGTCCGAACAAAGTCCGACCGTGTGTACGCCCTATTATACTGTAATAATGTTACTTTGTTTTATTGTTAAACATAATTTGCTTAGCAGGTACGCCATTCAGCTGCATCACTGATTTATTTATCTTGACAGCAACAGCGTTTGCTCTCACGATACGTAAATCAGCGACTCCAGTGCTGTAGGAGGTGATTTCACCACCACAGTTAAAAAAAAAAAAATGGTGCATGTATGCCCATCATTAGAAGTGGGTGGATGAAGGGTGGTATTCTAATGGTGGGCATACCCATACGATCAATCTCTTTTTTTTATGCAGCCCACAGGCTGCATGAAAAAAAGTACATTACAATATATGCCCAACAAGGACCAGCAACGTACTGGTATGTTGCTGGACTTTGAGTGGTTATACCAGAATGATGCCTATAGGTTTAGGTATCATCTTGGTATCATTCTTTTCAGCCAGCGGTTAGCTTTAATGTAAAAGCAATCCTAGCAGCCAATTAGCCCCTAGACTGCTTTTACAAGCAGTGGGAGGGAATGGGGAATGTCCCCCCCCCCCACCGTCTTCCATGGTTTTCTCTGGCTCTCCTGTTTCAACAGGGAACCCGAGAATGCGGCCGGTGGTTCTGCCAGCTGACCATAAACCAGACCAGAATGGCTCCAATTATCTCTATGGCCTAAGAAAGCGGAAGCTATGAGCATTTCATGACTTCGTCAGAGGTCAGAGGTTTCGCGACATATTAACAGGTCATTGGGAAATTGGGAAAGCATTTTATCACACCGATCTTGATGTGGTCAGATGCTTTGAGGGCAGAGAAGAGATCTAGGGTCTAATAGACACCATTTTTTTCAAAAAAGAGTACCTGTCACTACCTATTGCTATCATAGGGGATATTTACATTCCTTGAGATAACAATAAAAATGATTAAAAAAAAAAAAAAAAAGGCTCACGCGCAAAGGCGAATGCAAGTGTTGGTCTGGTGTCATATGTAAACAGCAATTGCACCATGCATGTGAGGTATCACCGCGAAGGTCAGATCAAGGGCAGTAATTTTAGCAGTAGACCTCCTCTGTAAATCTAAAGTGGTAACCTGTAAAGATTTTTAAAGGCTTTTAAAAATGCATGTAGTTTGTCACCGCTGCACGTTTGTGCGCAATTTTAAAGCATGTCGTGTTTGGTATCCATGTACTCAGCATAAGATCATCTTTTTTATTTCATCAAACATTTGGGCAATATAGTGTGTCTAGTGCATTAAAATTTAAAAAAGTGTTTTTTTTTTTTCCAAAACAATTGCGTTTGAAAAATCGCTGCGCACATACTGTGTGAAAAAAAATTGCAACACCCACCATTTTAATCTGTAGGGCTTTTGTTTTAAAAAAATATATAATGTTTGGGGGTTCAAAGTAATTTTCTAGCAAAAAAAAAATATTTTTTTCATGTAAACAAAAAGTGTCAGAAAGGGCTTTGTCTTCAAGTGGTTAGAAGAGTGGGTGATGTGTGACATAAGCTTCTAATGTTGTGCATAAAATGCCAGGACAGTTCAAAGTAGACACCCCAAACTATTTGCTGAGAGGCATGTTGTGTCCATGGAATATTTTATATTTTGCCACAAGTTTTGGGAAAATTACAAACTTTTTTTTTTGCACAAAGTTGTCACTAAATGATATATTGCTCACACGTGCCATGGGCATATGTGAAATTACAACCCAAAATACATTCTACTGCTTCTCCTGAGTATGGGGATACCACATGTGCTATCTTGGCATTTCATGTCCTCCGAAACTGTGATAGGAAGTGAGGAGTGAAATAAAAAATTTAAGCCTTTAGAAAGCCTGAAGGCGGTGATTGGATTTCGGGGTCCTGTACGTGGTTAGACTGCCAAAAAGTCCCACACATGTGGTATCCCCATACTCAGGAGAAGCAGCAGAATGTATTTTGGAGTGTAATTCCACATATAACCATGGCATGTGTGAGCAATATATCATTTAGTGACAACTTTCTGTAATTTTTTTTTATCTTTTGTCATTTTTCAATCACGTGACAAAAAAATAAAATATTCAATGGGCTCAACATGTCTCTCAGCAATTGCCTTGGGGTGTCTACTTTCCAAAATGGGGTCATTTGGGGGGGGGGGGTTGTACTGCCCTGCCATTTTAGCACCTCAAGAAATGACATAGGCAGTCATAAACTAAAAGCTGCGTAAATTCCAGAAAATGTACCCTAGTTTTTAGACGCTATAACTTTTGAGCAAAACAATAAATAAACGCTTATTGACATTTTTTTTTTACCAAAGACATGTGGCTGAATAGATTTTGGCATAGATGTATAATTAAAATTGATATTATTGGATTTGTTTTTATAACAAAAAGTAGAAAACATTATTTTTTCAAAATTTGTGGTATTTTTCCGTTTATATCGCAAAAATTTCGTTTGGGTACAACATTGCATGATCGCGCAATTACCAGTAAAAGCAGCGCAGTGCAAAATTGTAAAAAACGCTCTGGTCATTGAGCAGCCAAATGTTCCGGGGCTGAAGTGGTTAATGACCAGGCCATTTTTTGTGATACAGCACTGCGTCACTTTAACTAACAATTGCGTGATCGTGCGATGCTGTACCCAAATAAAATTGATGTCCTTTTTTTCCCACAAATAGAGCTTTCTTTTGGTGGTATTTGATCACCTCTGTGGTTTTTATTTTTTGCGCTATAAACAAAAAAAGAGCGTCAATTTTGAAAAAAAACTTTATTTTTTACTTTGCTATAATAAATATCCCCAAAATGTTTTTTAAAAACACATTTCTTCCTCAGTTTAGGTCAATATATATTCTTCTACATATTTTTGGTAAAAAAAAATCGCAATAAGCGTACATTGATTGGTTTGCACAAAAGTTATAGCGTCTACAAACTATGGGAAAAATGTATGGCATTTTTATGGCATTTTTTTCTCCCCTGACAGAACAAGCATCTGTGTGTTTACTCACATGAATCCCTGTTCCTGCTCTCGTGCACGGGATCGCGTGTGGCCGGCAGGCGATCACGCACGCTGGCCACGTGCATCGGTCTCCCCGCCGTGCAGCGCGCGCTTGCTGTCACCCTTAAAGGTACAGACATACCCATACGGCAATTCGCGGGAATGAACCACTTTGCCACCGTACATCGGCGTGAGCCAGTCGGCAAATGGTAATTGAACAAACTGAAGTTAGAAGATAATTGGCTACCATGCGAGCTGCGCCAGATTTTGCACTCTCCAGTTTTAGTAAATCAACCCTGGTGCTTCCATGATCAGACTCTCTTTGAGCAAGACATGTTGGAACAGGAGGAGGACAGGCGGAATGACATGTTGTGAACCTTTGCCACTGGATTAAAGTATTTTTAGCATTGGTGACATAATCAGTGTATAGTTATCGGCAGTTATGCCCCGTACACACAATAGGATTTTCTGACGGAAAATGTTCGATGGGAGCTTGTTGTCGGAAATTCCGACCGTGTGTAGGCTCCATCGGACATTTTACATCGGAATTTCCGTCACACAAAATTTGAGAGCTGGTTCTCAAATTTTCCGACAACAAAATCCGACGCACAAAGTTCCACGCATGCCCGGAATCAAGCAGAAGAGCAGCACTGGCTATTGAACTTCATTTTTCTCGGCTCGTCGTACGTGTTGTATGTCACCGCGTTCTTGACGTTCAGAATTTCCAACCAACTTTGTGTGACCGTGTGTATGCAAGACAAGTTTGAGTCAGCATCCATCGGAAAAAAAACATGGATTTTGTTGTCGGAAAATCCTATCATGTGTACAGGGCATAAGTCTGTCAAGTGGGGATGCCCTCCTGGGTGGGCACCTGACGGTACCAAAAAGTTCAAGGAGTTGTAGGCGCTTGGAGCCACATAGATCATTGTTGAGTCCATTTTTCTCAATATTATGGAAAGATTTTCTTTTGTGAGTTTAAGGTGATATATTTCCTTCAGGGTGCTCAGTTCTGCCCAACTGCTATAGAATTCCAAAAACAAATTCCCTCTAGAGGATTCGCCATAAAAATTCCTAATAAATTATTGAGGAATCAGCCTGGGAGAAGGAGGACATCTTCCTTATGGAACATACAAATATAAAAATGTTTGCCCGTGGGACTTTAAATAAAAAACAACAGATTTATTGGTTCACACAAGATCTACAGTAGCCTCAAACTGATGTCAATTATATGAACAGATTCATAATGTTGTACACATAATATTGCAGTAAAATACGATTTTCCATGATAAAGCTCCAAGATAAGTACAAGAATACATCCTAGTGACCCAACGCGTGTCCTAGGGGTGTCCGTGGGTCACTAGGATGCATTCTTGTACTTACCTTGGACCTTTATCATGGAAAATTGTAATTTACTGCAATATTATGTGTACAACATTACAAATCTGTTCATATAATTTTTGAGGCTACTGTTTGAGGCTACTGTAGATCTTGTGTGAACCAATAAATCTGTTGTTTTTAATTTAATTAATACCAGTGTCACACCTCATTTAAAGTCCCAAGGTGTACACCAGGTCACACTTTATTGTTCTAAATCTTCCTTATGGAAATGTGGGAGAAGCTGTGAACCCCGAGAGTAGCTTTTCTTAGCCAAGGTTCTGTGAGAACCTAGGGTTCCTCCAGAGGTTGCTAGGTGTTCTTTGAGCACTGATGTACTTTATCTGTCTGTAAGTGGATTATTCTTCCCATTGACCACAAATGTAAGGAAGCACTCTTCTCCCTGACTTTTAATAAACAGACTCTCACCAGCCCAGAAGTCCAGCGCTGTCTTCACTTGGGTTATTTGCTAATCTTCAGACCCCCGGCGCCACCATCTTGGCTGTGGGAGCCAGCTTTGACTTCCTGCTGTTTCACAGCTGGCTCACCACGGCACATGCGTGAGATCGCACTGTTGGATCAGCCACACAGCCTACTGGGACACGTCACATGTCCCAGGAGGCTGCGGGACCAATCTAACAGTGCAGCGGGAGGGGAGGGGGGCGGACCTATCAGAAAATGGTACAAACAGCCCCCTCCCCAACAAAACCCTTTCAAACATGGTAGAGGAGGGGGAGGAGAGGCACATTAGCAGTAATTTTACTTGTTAAAGTGAACTTGCACCCGGATGATTGCATACTAAAGTATTTTATTCGGTGGATCAGTAAAAGCAATTTAAAACAAGCCCACATTTGTTTCTGTATCTTTTAATATATTTTTTTATCTTCTTGGGGTGAAATTTGTTTTCAAAGTTCACAGAAACCTTAGCTATTCTTCTATTACAACAGAATCTTGGCAGTCAGTCCTTTAATGTAAACACATAGTAGAAATTTCTAAGCTGTCAGAAACAGATTGAAACCTTTAGAGCAGCCTTTAAGAGATGGCTTGTTTTAAAGCTCTTTTACTGTTTGTAAAGACCTTGCAAATAGTTTAATGCCCATAGTCTGGGCACAGTGCACTTTAAAGTGACTTTGTTATGAGAAAAATATAAGGGCTACCATTGCTGGCCTCTTTTGAAAATGCTAGTTGCCTGGTTGTGTCTGGCTTCGATACCTTTGAGTCACAGACCTGGTTTAAGCATGCTGTAAATTATTGTCAGAAAAGTGTCAGGCGTCCTTATCTTTATACTTGTTCCAGGTCAGGGACTGAGAAATCATTGAAAAGCAAGCATTAGCATTGCAACCAGGGACAGTTCTGAGCTGTGAAGTGGAGAAACACTTGATTGCGATGTACTGTACTTTTTCCATTTTGTCACTAAGCCTCCTCACCTCCTCGTTGTCCACTGAACGTCTCGTTGACCAGACAAACTCCATAATTGCAACAAATACGGCAATGATTAGACCGCAGATCAAAACCACAAAGATACCTCCGATGTTCTCCATCCCCAGCCCTGTAAATACAAACACAGAATAAATGAAAGGGTGTTCTTCAGGTCACTGTCTGACCAAAGCATAGAAATAGCTGTAATAAATCCCAAACTACCCAAGCAACTACAACATGATTTTCAGCAATGTGACTGGAAATTTCTGCAACTCGTTACAACATTCCTATGACCATCCACTACAACCTGATTGCCATTGAATTTGGTTTTGATTGTTAGATTATGGCCCATTGTTCCAATCTTCTCATAATGGTCCTCTGATTGTGCATGTTTGTGTAGTTTTGAGGCAATCTCTGCAACATTCCTTTGTCTAGTTTTTACAAGAAGTTATAGTCAGTCTATCTATCTATCTATCTATCTATCTATCTATCTATCTATCTATCTATCTATCTATCTATCTATCTATCTATCTATCTATCTATCTATCTGTCTGTCTGTCTGTCTGTCTGTCTGTCTGTCTGTCTGTCTGTCTGTCTGTCTGTCTGTCTGTCTGTCTATCTATCTATCTATCTATCTATCTATCTATCTATCTATCTATCTATCTATCTATCTATCATAGTCACATAGTGACATAGTAGGTGAGGTTGAAAAAAAAGACACAAGTCCAACCTATGTGTGTGATTATATGTCAGTATTACATTGTATATCCCTGTATGTTGTGGTCGTTCAGGTGTTTATCTAATAGTTTTTTGAAACTATAGATGCCCCCCACTGAGACCACCTCCTGTGGAAGGGAGTTCCACATCCTTCCTGCTCTTACAGTGAAGAACCCTCTACGCAGTTTAAGGTTAAACCTCTTTTCTTCTAATTTTATTGAGTGGCCACGTGTCTTATTAAACTCCCTTTCGCAGAAAAGTTTTATCTCTATTGTGGGGTCACCAGTATGGTATCTATCTATCTATCTATCTATCTATCTATCTATCTATCTATCTATCTATCTATCTATCTATCTATCTATCTCCTTACCAGGTAAATTCATCCTCTCTACTTGTCCTGGTGACCATTGTCACCGCAACAGAAAGTGACTGGAAAACCAAAATTTCCAAGAGTTCTCTCTAGAATAGAGTGTAAGGGGAAATTTTACAATGTGGACACCTGTTCTGGTGACACTTTGGATAATTTTCCCTTAGCTTCTTGTGTCTCTAGGAGACAGGATATAAGGGGAAACTGCCAGGTGTCTTCACCACAAAAACTTGATTTGACATACACTTTAAAGCTTAATCCTGGTATTTTTTATGGCTGTTGTCTTTCATATGAGGAAAGGTTAGATCATATTTTCATTGCTGTTTCTGTTCCAAGACAGGAAGTGAGGTGAAACATGACAGTTGTTCTAACCCTTCCACATTCTGAACGAATATAAAAAACATTTGGCTGGAGTTAAGTTTTTAAAGGAAACCAAGTGTCAGAAATAGATTACAGAAGAAATTCTAGTCACGTGACTAAAAACCATCCCGCGGGCTTTGGCGCGGTCTGTGGTGCAGCAGTACCAGCTAAATGCATTCAATGACATAGGCATATGGGAAATTTGCAGGGGTAGCAGCCATGATTGTCTAGCAGCATTACTCCCCTGCAGGACAGTCATCCTTGAAATCCACTCCTGAAATCTACATTGACATCTTTTAGGTGATGTTTGTAGAGGGCAATGATAACCCAAGGGTTTAACAGTCCAGATCTTTTTAGCAGCCTCCAGCAGACTCACAACTCTTCAAGACAAGTGTATTCACCAACTCCTCCTCACCAGATCCAACAAGGACTGTTAAACCCTTGGGACAAAGACCCATCCATGAACTTACGTGCGGAGAGGCAGAATCTACAGGAAGAGCTGGAGAAGAAGCAAGCTGCGTTTATCCTGCTGAATCCATCACTTCCGAACGTCCACCCGGAGGCTGCATCCTATGAATTGAATAGGTGCCTTCCTGGTTACCTTCCAAGCTTGGTTGGCTTATCAGGTGTATACCTGTAGTCCAATCTTTCTGGTACTTCTGGTGGTGGATTCTCTATGTTACTGACTATCCACTCTGATGTTCGCTCAAGATCTTAGTGATTGTCACGCACTTGTCTTGGATCACTCACTTTTGGGACTTACTGGATCTTATATGGTCCCTCATCATCACATATGGACACTAACTTCTATTGAATTTTACCATTGTATTTTTCAGTATCTTCATATTTTTTATATTGATTATATGTCACTATATTTTCTATTTATTTTGTCACTGACAATATTCCCACTTGTTTGATTTTCTGATCATTTTCATCCTCAATATTGTCGATAATTATTATTCTCGACATCAGTTTGTTTATAGCGCTGCACATTTTTCTACCCTTTTATTGTCACATTTTACACTGCTGCGCTGGCTGCTTTGTCAGGTTTTTTGACAGAGCAGTATATTTTGGTGCTTTGCCAGTATAGACAGAGCCAATGGCATCTACCGTATAGTAATCTTTACCAATATAACTCCTAGATATGAAGGGGGGGAGGGGCAAAACTTCGACCTAGCTCAGGGCCCCATTCTGCTTTAATCTTCATATGTTACATCTGAAGAACCTTGGGTGCAATCATACATGGAGGCGAAACATGAAGCACCAAATAATAGGCAGTGGGCCTATCCAGTGTATGAAGATTCATTTGTATTATGATGAAAAATATCAATGTGTTTTGGAGGTTTTGAATTACCCTCATGCTTCAGGGCTTACAGAAGAGGAACATTCAGCCTAAGACTTAAAGTGGTTGGATACCCAGGGAAGTGACTGGCCTCAAGTGATACACATAGATGAAACAAATCCTCCTTCATAAGTTGTACCTCTATATCTGCAGTCTTCTCTTCTCTACATCTGTTCAAAGAGTACATAGTTTTTAAGGCTCGTCTGAACAGTCAGGAAAAAAGAGGGAGGAGAGCTGAAGTCTCACACTGCAGAGCTCACTGAGAAGAGCTCTGAGAGCTGATTGGAGGGAAGGGACACCCCCCTCCACACAGGACCAGAGCTGAGACTGTCAATCAGCTGGAATTCCCTCCCTTGTCACCTTTTATCCCTTGGTGTCAGATAAACGCCTTTGAAGTGACTCATGCTAATAACAGAGGAATGAGGCAGCAGACAGAAATGACACTTAGTGCTCTTAATTGAGACAAGTACACACTATAGAGGGATATGCTTTGTTCATATTTCATGTCTGAGGTTTACAACCACTTTAACCACTCGCCGACCAGCTGCAGTACATATACTGTGGCAGGTTGACTCTATTTCATGAAACGACGTACATCGTTTCGTGCAATAGCCAGCGGGGGCATGTGCGCTGATTGGCCAGAGGGGGAGCCAATCAGCGGGTCCGGCAGACACGATGCTGGCAGACGATACCCGCGATCGCTCCCCAGAAAGACAGGACGGCGGTCTGCCTATGTATGTAAACAAGTGCATACCTGACAGGCTGTCTTGTCAGGTATGAACAGAGAGATCTTTCTGATCGGATCTCTCTGTTCATACAGTGAGTCCATCCCCCACACAGTTAAAAAGCACCCCCTAGGGACACACCTAACCCTTTGAGCGCCCTTGGTGTTAACCCCTTCCATGCCAGTATCATTAGTACAGTAAAAGTGTCAATTAGGTGTCCGATTTGTCCGCAATGTTGCAGTCTCACTAAAAATCGCTGATCAATTACTTACATTACTATTAGAAAAAAAAAAGCCATAAAAATATCCCCTATTTTGTAGACGCTATAACGGTTGCGCAAACCAATCAATATACGCTTATTGGAATTTTTTTACCAAAAATATGTAGCAGAATACATTTTGGCCTAAACTGAAGAAGAAATTTGTTTTTTTACATTTTTTTATTGGGTATGTTTTATAGCAGAAAGTAAGAAATATTGTTTTTTTTTCAAAATTGTCGGCCTTTTTTTGTTTATAGAGCAAAAAAAAAAATAGCAGGAGGGAACTTAGTTCAGACACCACCAGCATTAAAAGCATGTAATGGTGAGGGGTGTTGGTGTGTCAATTGTTTCTGGCTGCTGGGGGATCTATTGTTGCAACGGCAGATCTATTGTTGGGTGGGGGGTCTATAGTTTCTGGGGAGGTCTATTGTTGCTGGAGGGGGGTCAATTGTTGTTGGAACCACTGTTGAGGGAGAGGTCTACTAATTCTGGGGGAGTATTTTGTTGTGGGGGGGGGGGGTAGTTTACTGTAGTTGGCTACATGGGATCTATTTTACTGCTTTAATTTCTATCATTAATACATTCCAAACAAATTACTTAGCACTATAAATTATACTTGGTTCTGTACTCTCTAAAAAGGGTGGTACTGGGAGGTGGGTAGGTGGTGGAAGCAAGGTACGTTGCTCAGAAGTGGGTAAGTGGCGGAGACCAGGGGTAACTCGGAAGTGGGGAGTACCTGCACCTATTCTCTGAGAAAAAAAGCCCTCAGTAAAATATTTGGGCAGGTTAGATGACCTTGTCTCACTGACACTGGGCACAGAAGACATCAGAGGTTCCTGTTTGTAGATCATGAGGGAACTTTCACTGCAATAGGAATAACAGTCCCTGTGTTTTTCAGGAACACCAGGCATGAGCAGTGTGTATAGAAGATTGGGATGGCTTCTGGATCCCTCTAGGTGTTTGCCTGGAGTTCAGCCTTAATGTCTCATGTTTTTCATGATGAAATCATAAAATAGTTTCTAAAACGTCTTTAAACAGTCAAACTCCAGCACACTTACACCAGGGCTCAGTATAAAATCATTAGACCTGTAACAGAAAAGTACAAGGAAGAAGATGCAGGACAGAGAGAGATGACATGAGGAGAGAGACTGGAGTTGGTCAAATGAAGCATGAAACCAAAGCTGAGTTGAGATGTTGAGAAGCAAGGTTGTTTAGCTGGCGCAGTAACAGGCTAATGCTATGAGTTACCAGCATGAGACGAGGTGACAGATGATCCAGTAGAGGAGGTTTCTCTATTCCAGTCTGAGATAGCGAGAAGGAGAATGTACAATGAGATTGAAACATGAAAAAGATAAATAGAATAGATAGGTTTGATACTTTGGTTCTGAATGGATAGAAGCGTGAGGCTACAAAGCCCTTAAGACCTCTGACCTTTGGCTCGATGGTCCTCCTCCTTGGGACACTTGCTGCCTTCCCACCACTTGCGTTTTAGTATCTCTAAGCGATTGTTCTCTTGCAGTTGAAGGATGGCAAGTGTGATCTCATCTCTGTATGGTGATTCTGAGGGAACAAAGAGAAAAAAAATGTTGTGATCATTTAAGAAATACATTTTCTCCAGTCTTTTAGTCTTCCCTCTCTCTTCTCACAAATGCTTCTTGGGGCAACGCATTGCAGTTACACCTACCTTTCCCTCAACCCAACCTTCTTGAACTGTCTTATGCATATAAAAGATGAAGATTAAACAAAATTAAAACAAGGCCTCTTCCTTTTTTTCTTCAATACATCTCAACAACTGAAAGAACTCTTCCTTACCAGAGGGATGAGATATATTTTAATGTTTAATTAGTATTTTTTTGGAAATCAGATTTAGTTTTTCCTTTTTTTTTCTCATTTCTTTTGGATGTGGTTTGTTTTGAATACATTTCTTTCCATGGTATATGTGTCAGCAAAAAAATTCAATAAATAAAAAATGGATTAAAAAAACTCTTCCTTTACAGTATTAAGTGTATTGAAAAATCACAGGTCTTCTTTTGGTATCAACTGTATTGCCTTTAAAGTACTATGTAACTCAATCACTAAAATCTAATTTAAATGTTAATACAATTTCAGAACTCCTTTTTAATATTTTTACATTTGTAGCTTTTGTTAAAATAATACCTGGTGATCTTTCACAGGCACTTCATGTTACACTTTGTCCCTATCTCCCAGTTGTGTTCTTTTTGTGTCACCCTGTCATATGGGCTTCTGATGGAGGCTACAAGTGGCAATTGAACACTTAATACTCCGGCATGGTCCGTTGTTGTTAGTTTCAGGAAACCTACCCTCAGAAATGCCACACAGACATGGCTATAGTGCATGAATATAGATAGGAATTGGTGGTAAACAGATTGGAGAAGATCACTAGTACTGAGATGCAACAACAGTTTGCAAAACAAGATGAAAACAGCATTTCATTTTTTAAAAACGCCAATCGTTTAGTACACACAGTGCTTTACCAAACTAAATGTCATTTAGTTGAATTAATAATTAGTTCAAGAATCTTCTGCCAGTCATGTATATAGTAGTCAATACATCTCCATGACATGTGGCACTTACCGTATTTGCACATCTCTGTAGGTCTTTATGCTGCTTTACTAAATATTTTAATTTTACACCTGTTCGCTTTACTAAACATGGCACATATGCAAAAGATACCAATTACCCTAACCCTGCTGGGTTAGGATATTCCCACCAAAACTATATCACTCTATTCCACTTCTCCCCATATCCAGTGCTACTATGATAGTCAATGTGTGGCCATAAACTGAACTTCCTGGTTCTCCCTCTGGTGCTCCATATTTTCCTATGGAGAACCCATTAGGGTACTGGTGTCACCATCATTAAAGTACTGTTGCCAGCATACACTCTGGGCAAACCAATCTTGTGGAGAAAAGATCACTACTTAGATTAAATAACCTTTACAGGTCATTATTGTTTCCCCCAATATAATCCGAAAGCAGAGGTTTTTGGCTGTGCCCCCTACTTTCTACCTTGCAGGAATAAACATACATGAACAAGAACCTGAACATGCATGTTTATGTCTAGAGCTGCCAAAAAAAAAACATGCCCAATGATTTTTGTGCATATACATCCATGTGTCTCCATGGAACAATAGCTACCTATGTGATATAAACTACAATAGTTTCTCCTAAATCACAGCTGTGCCTATAAACAGTATATATACTTATACCATAGATACAATTTCTCCCTTATTTTGAGGGACGGTCGCCCTTTTAAACCAAATCTCTCTGTCCCTTCTTTCTGATTTTTGGCAGGATGTATGGACCCCTGTGAAAAAGTACTATTTAATTACCAAAAGTGTTATACATCACTAAACATTTTATCAAGCATCTAAATCAGCCATTCTTAACTAGGGTGTTAGCTGCTGTATTGAAAATGAAGTTTGGCAATACACAACAAGGAAGGCTGCCCAACCTGGAACACTCGCAGGTAGTAACAGCAACAAAATGTACTGGAAGATTTAAGTGTGCTGACAGCGTCTTTCTCGAGGGGCGAACTGCGGCCCAGCCGATTCAGACCCAAGTGGGGAGGATTCCAAGAAAGATAGCGTGTCCCTGCACTTTCCCTACTTGACTGGAACCTCTCCCAGATGCTAATCACTGTCCCTGACAGACGGATGACCTGTCCCTACTCTAGCCATACGCGAAACACGCACCAAGCCTGGGAGCCAGTGTCTTAAATAGACTCTGCCTGACCCAAGATGGCCACCAGAGTCACATGGGGTGCCAACATCCAATCATATAGCTGGCCCCTGTGACCCAGGAAACCATAGAGTTCCCACTCCCTCTGCAATGACACTGTGGTTAAGCACCACCTGCAGTGGAGAAAGCAGACTGCACCTGCCTACACTTAGCTAGGGGTTCCTTGAACTGATTGACATGATTTTTTGTTGCCTTCATAGTTCCAGGGCTGGTACAACAAGGTACAGCCAACAACACCAATTATATTTTTAGCTGTCTGTAAGGGTCGCAGTCTGACCTCCACTGTAAAGCAGGCCATACATGGAGCGAAATTTGCTCGATTCCCCCATCAACACACAGAAAGTGTTTGTCATGGTTATGCAATAGAGTCTTGTCTGTCAGCTTACCTGTCTCCATGTGTTCATCTCTAAAAACCAGCTGTCTCTCACCTGACTGCTTTTATTAACTCTCCTCTAGCATGACTCCACCCCAGCTCCTATCAGAGAACTCTATATTAACCTCTGCTTTGCAGGCCAGCCCTGCTGATTAAACTTTGTGTGTTTGGCTTCCTGTTCCTGCCTGCCGTGTGCTCTACGTTTGTTTCTGTTACCGACCTTGGCGTGTTCTCTACTATTCCTGTCTGCTCGTGACCCTGACCTTTGGCGTGTCCCCGACTATCCCTGTTTGCCTGTGACCCTGAACCTTGGCGTGTACTCTGTTGTCCTTGTCTGCTTGTGGCCCTGACCATGGCTTATTCCTTTACTATCCCTATCCTCCTGTTGCCTACTGTGGGTGTGAGCTGTGGGACCCCTGGGGTCGCGACCTGGAGCCAGTTGCAGCCCAGTCCATCCTCACCACTAGAGGCTCTGGTGAACACCTGCTGGCTCTTAGACTCCGAGCCCCAGGGAATCCTACGCTCTAACCCCGGTGGGATCCGTGTTGGTGTTCCAGCGGCCCTGCCTTCCTTACACCCGGACTCCCATCCACAGCAGTCAGCCATAGGGTCCACTGCCTTGCGGTGCACTCCTGATCCCAACGGTGTGCATCTGTCACCTAGCCTCAAGGTGACCTGACAGTGTTGACAGGAAAATCTCTTCTGTGGAGCCATTGTGTTTTCCCGATGGGGGGCGGGGAAAGCCACCCCTGCTGGGAGAAGACAGTAATTATTGCTAGCAGCTATACTAGCTGTAAGTGTAGCTATACTCGCATGCAAAATCTGGCAGGCTTGTTGTACCCAAGTTGATTGATCGATCATCTTGGTACATTCAGTCTGCCTGTACATGGTTTGAATCTCGGCTGGTTCTTGTTGAACCAGCCGAGATTCGAACAGTCTATGATTGGCTTTAGGGGGGCCATTTTTCCCACTAGCCACCATTGTAGGGAGCATTCTTCCCACTGAATTGTTTTTTGCAGGAGTTCCCCGAAACCTGAAAATTATTTCAAAGGTTCCTCTGGTGTAAAGAGGTTAAGAAAAAATGTTTTGCTATTTTGAAAAGCTGAAAACAGCACGTCAGGGCTTAACTAATCCTTTTCTGCATTTGCATTCTTCATGGTTGGCAGAATTGGGTGCACGGCAGTGGTGTGTCCTTTGCCTTCACGTTTTGTGATAAAAGGCGTCCCTCTTTCTCATCTCAGAAAATTGGGAGGTATTCTTACACAATAGGCCACATGTTTCCACATAGGCTTTTCGCTTTATGCAATCAATCTCTGGAAACGTGATTCAGATTAAACGCCCAAATCCCTTTTGCCAGCAACTGAAGTTCTCTACAGAGAGTTAAGTTTTCAGCTGTCGAGAGACTACTGGCATGCTGTGCCAGCTAAGACCACCTGCTTCCATTGTATGCTTGCGCTGTGGACCTACTGTGAGTCGCTTTCCTGCTTGCGCTATCTTAATTACTATATTTTTTTAGGGACATTGATGCACCATCAACCCAGATGGTCTAAAAGTTTCCAGGAAGAGTGGCCATCTGCCAGAAAGCAATTAATTGAAACAGCTTGAGAGGAAAGCAGCAGTGAAAAGAATTAGCATGCAACAGCCTCGGAACTGTAATATACTGCCCCTTGTTCCTTTTAAGTAGCATTAAAATAAACTCTCTGGCCCGGTAAGACTTTCCGACTCCTGGCCTTGCGGCCACTGTAAAAGTCTACAATGATGTAGCACTTCTGGTAAAATAAAAAGAATAAAAAAGTTACAAGAAATCCAGATAAAAAGCAAAACTCTTTCTGCTAAAAGCTTAACTCCAGGCAATCAACTAAATATGTAGATAAAATATATACATGAAAGTAATTTACTTGCTGAAGAATGTATATTTCTGAGATTTATGAAGCTCTGCACTTAGCACAGTCCTGTCTGGGAAGGCAGGAGCCCTGAAATTTCTTTGGTGCAGTTAAGTAAGACTAATGCCGCGTACATACGGTCGGACTTTTCGGCTACAAAAGTCCGACAGCCCGTCCGACAGACTTTCGACAGACTTTCGACTGACTTTTGGCGGACTTTTGGCGGACTTGCGGCAGACTTTCTAACGAACGGACTTGCCTACATACGATCACACAAAAGACCGACGGATTCGTACGTGATGACGTACACCGGACTAAAATAAGGAAGTTGATAGCCAGTAGCCAATAGCTGCCCTAGCGTGGCTTTTTGTCCGTCGGACTAGCATACAGACGAGCGGATTTCTGGGTCTGGTGTAGTTACGACGTAAAGATTTGAAGCATGTTTCAAATCTAAAGTCCCTCAGATTTGCGGCTGAAAAAGTCAGCTGAAAGTCCAGGGAAGCCCACACACGATCGGATTATCAGCCAGCTTTGGTCCGTTGGCGTCCGTCAGACTTTTGTAGATGAAAAGTCCGACCGTGTGTACGCGGCATAACAGGTCTTGTCTCTCCCCCAGGTTGTGATTGGACAGCGAAGGGAGAGACAGTAAACTGATGAGTGTCTCGGGATATCCTTTTTGTTTGAATTTACTGGTCAGCTTAGCACCCTGATAGACATAATCCTCTGTCCTAGAACGGTGCCTGTGCAGCCTTTGGAACTGCCCCAAGGGAACGTTATTCTTACATGCAGGGTGATGGCAGCTAGAAAAATGAAGATAGGAGTTCCCACTAGTGGGTTTACAGGAATTTTTAGTTTTAATCACTCCTCCTTCATAAAACAATTCAAGATCTAAAAAGACCAAAGATAGAGGGTCAAGCATATGTGTAAATTTTAGACCTAGGTCATTGCAGTTACAGTGTCTAACAAAGGCTGCAAAATCTTCCTGGCTACCACTCCATAGGAGGAGAATGTCGTCAATGTAGCGACCAAAAAATACAATGTACCTAGCATAGGGGTTGTGACTCCAGATATAGCGTTCTTCCCAAAAACCCATTGTAACATTTGCGTAAGAGGGAGCAAAACTAGCTCCCATTGCGGTGCCATTAATTTGAAGATAGAACTTGTCTTGGAACACAAAATAGTTGTGGCATCTATTAAGAACTGAGCTTGTCTGTGGTTCATGTTGGTATCTGTAAATAAAGCAAGTATGATGTTTAACATGGATTGTCTGTCAGCCATGTTTTAACCCTTTGCATTCTTGGAATATTTTGATTTTACAATAAATCTTCTTACACAAACCGTGGCATAGACATTTTTATGGCTTCTTTGAGGCCTCAAGTGGTTTGTAGCCATCACCCCCCAGCCCTGGATTAAGAGGAATCCTTTTGTTGTTTGTTCTTTTGCACAACACCATCCCCGGTGTTTTGGTTCCCCTCTACCTGCAGAGGGCTAACATTTATTAAACAGACTGCCATATGTTGGTTCACCATACAGCGCCTGAACTTTTTAGAAGCACACTTGTAGTAAACCGATGAGCTCATCTCTCCGTCATTCTGTTTTTTCCTCCTATCAGCATGTTCCTTGTTAGCACATGAGAGCGAGAGTACAACAGATTGGCTCCTTGTACTGCGTCTTCCTCACCCAATCTAGACGCTGCTGTCCAGTGGATCTCAAAGGCCAATACTAAGGTAAATTCTGGTACTTATATCGCTTGTTAATTCAAACTTACAAGCCATGCCCCCCCCCCATCTTGTGATTGGACAGTGAAAGTAGAGACAATAGACTGATGGGCTCATCTTTCTGTCATTCTGTTTTCTCCTCCTATCAGCATGTTCCTTGCTAGCACATGAGAACTACAGTTCAACGGATTGGCTCCTTGCGCTGCTTCTTCCTCTCCCAGTGTAGACTCTGCTGTCCAGTGGATCTCAAAGCCCGATACCAAGTCAAATTCAGGTACTTACACTGTTTGTTATTTAACACTTACAAGTCATGTCCCTCCCCCAGCTTGTGATTGGTCAGTGAAAGAAGAGGCAGTAGTCTGATGGGCTCATCTCTCTGCACTCAGTTTTCTCCCCCTACCAGAATGTCCCTTGTTAGTGTATGAGCACCACAGCACAACAGATTGGCTCCTTGTGCTGTTTCTCCCTCTCCCAGTCTATATTCTGCTGTAGGGTGGATTTCAAAAGCCAATGCCAAGTCAAATTCCGGTACTTACATTGCTGGCATTAAAAAAACACATTTAATGGTGTAATAATTAATAAAGAGGTGCTTTAATTTTGGTCTTTGATATCTGTCTGGATTTCAAATTTTAAGTGGAAGAGGTTGCACAAGTTCTTGCAATGCAAATAAGTGATTTCAGAAGATTATTGTATTTTCTCAATAAAATTAGAGTTAAAAGTTAGCACAGAGATCTGGAGTCCAGGTTCTATTAAACCCTACATATGAAAAAAGCTATGATTTAGTGGAAAGAAGGCAGACACAGGAAATCATAAGATCTCATTCACTGGGGTTGAATTACTAAAGGCAAATAGGCCATTACCTTTAAGGGGAAATTGCTTATTGCCAGGCAATTTTCCCTTAGTTTGGTGAATAAGGCAAAGCTCTACTGACTCCCATCATCCAATCACATGCATACAAATTGCAAAAATACTGTTTTTTAAAATCTTCCTAGCACATGATTGGGTATTCTTTGTAAAGTGAATTTTCACCACATTCAGCAAGCCAAGGGAACATTCCCTTGTAAAGTGCAAGTTCTATTATAAAGTGAACAGCTTAATTGCCTCTAGCAAATGAACTCAATAGAATTCCCAAGGAATATTAGAAGTTATCAAGTTAACTCTAGAGCAGGGGTCTCCAAATTTTCCAGTACGAGGGCCACGTTGTATAATTTACAAATATTTGCAGGCAGAACACATATGAGTTTTATAAATAATTTAATAATAAATTATTAAATACGTTTTACGTGGATCTTTTTTGGAATCAGCATGATATGATTCAGAACAAAAGGGAAATAATTTAAGTAAAATAAAGCAAATCAGAATCCCTATCAGGTCCCCTTTACATCAGGACCCCCTTAGATCTAGGCCCCCTTACATTAGGATCCACATCAGTAGAGACCAACTGATCTGAATCCTTAGTCTGTGCACATCTGGCTGGATAAAACCTTGTAGAAGGCTATATGTGGCCTGCGGGCCATAGAGCAGGCATTCTCAATTCGGGTTTGGTGGAACCCTAGAGTTCCTCCAGAGGTTGCTATGGGTTCCTTGAGCTGTGGATGATTGATCTCCCATTTGATAGTGCCCATGCAGTTCTGAGTCCAATGCCACTAGGCAGTGTCAGCCCCATGACACCAATGATCCTTTAAGTTGTCTGCATGAAGGGCATTCTTCTCACTGACCACCACGCTAAGGGAATTTTCCCAACAATCCTTGATGAATATTTTTTTAGCAGGGTTTACCTGAGAAAATTATTTTAAGGGTTCCTATGGGTTGAAAAGATTGAGAAAGGCTGCTCTAGAGCATCCACCAAAGGAAGAAGGCATCAGATTTGCATGGATTGACCCTTTAAGTAACTGACAAATGCAATTACTGTTCTAAACAATCTTGCTGAGAATTAAATTCACACAAATTGTGTGAATTTTAAATGAGATAACAATTATTTTTATATAGTGACCATTACCGTATTTGCGCTGCAGTTCTCTAAGCACAAGCATTGAAAAACTTAACTGTAAATTGTAAGCCTTATATTCCACCAGTTACACCACAAGGGGGCACCAGTGCACTGTACACAGGCCAGCATATCATATTGCATCAATTGGCACCCATCAGTCTGGCAGGCAACATTTCCTTCACAAGGGTGGCAGACTGGTGATTTGACTGCAAAACCTGACAGGCGCAGGAGAAGAACAATGCCAGGTGGAGCACACAGGTCACACTTCAGCAGCAGTTACAATGAATGCACAGGCTTACAGCAGAAGGATCATCATAGTATAAAAGGATGGATAGCTATGCAGCATCCTGTTGCATTTTGGGGGGTGCACAGTTTATTAACACACGCCTGTAATCTGCAAGTACAAAAGGCAGCCATTTTGTCGGCCATCAGCTTTGTAGCTTTGCTCCAATTTTTGTAAATCAACACCAAAGCATTCAATTTATCCTTAACTCTACAGACACCACTAAAGTGTCATTTAAAAAAAGAGCAGGTCGGGAGTGGAAGATCTCTGTGTCCTAGTGCATGAGTGGTTGTGAAAGTAATGTTGCAGCATTTGCATTTTTTTTTCTTGCATTTTTTACAGAGAGAAGTTGAGAAGCTGCAACTCACTTCTTGAAGTTCCCCCTTAAAGACAAGTTGCACCCTCCTAGATAGGTGCTAGGATTGGGTAAATTTAGTTCTGGCTCACTGTAATAAGTGTGGCTGTAATTGATTGTTCTGGTCTGTTCATTGTTTCAGTGGCTGCAGGATTGACTGCTTCCCCTTGGTTGTCCTGAAATGTTCTGGAAGTTAGTGGGCAAAAAGAGTCTAAGCAGCAGAGGGATATTTATGCACCCCTGTCCAAACCCTGGGGAGAGCTGCCCAGATGGTGACTGGGAGTCTGAATAAATACTCTGAGACTGAAACCTATTCTTTTTCCCTAATGAAGAGATCACAGCCTAGTGAAGGCTGTTGGCTCCCTGGGCCATTCTGCCATGTGCCTGTGGGTTACTGAGGCCCCAGTGGATCTAGCTGGAGGCCTACTTTGCTGAGAGTTGCTGAAGCTGAGTGATGGGATGTCTTCTGAGGATCTAGTCTGGTACCAAGAGGTGAAAGTGTCTGGAGGATATTGGAAGGAGGCAAAGAATTTTCCCAAGTAGGTTAGTGAGTACAGGTCAGTGTGAGAGATCCTAGAGACTGTGTGCTCTTGCCATCCCTCTTGTACTAGAGTCAGTGGGTTTAAAAGGGACATTGTGTCCTGAAGAGTTTAGTCTATTTAATTTCTAGTGAAAGGACTTTGCTTGGATGTCCAAGGAGGAAGAATACTCTCCTCAAAGTGTTACAACAAAGCTCAGTCTATCAACAGCTTGTATAAGGACTTGGCTCACAGTCCTGAAGAGAAGGTTCAGTGTCCTCAAATTGTTACTAAGAGTACTGGAGTTTCCTACCATTACCCACTACCTATCCACGTTCTTATTACAGCATCAAGGAAGGCATACCCCTAGACTGGTTAATGAGTTTGAAGAGTGTTCGAAATTGTGTGCCTGGCTGTGAGGAAACTACTGGGAAAAGGGATCCTGGCATCTATTTAGGGGCTGCTACGGGGGGGGGGTAACATTACACACACCTAGACTATTTTCCCATTAGGACTTTAACTATGTTTAAACTGGAATTCTTTCCCCTCTCTCTTTCTCTGAGTTTAATCTAGGTTTATGAGATTCAACACCCCTAAATCAAGAACTATTGATGATGAAGCACTGGAAAGTCCAATTGTGGGAACCACATTCAGATAAGAACAAAGACTACCCTGGTGCACCCAAAGTCAAGTTGATAAACAGTCCAGCAGAAGAGGCACTCACGGGTCTTGTTTCGAACACATTTTGTGGTTGACATTTCAACAAGGCTTTTCTTTCTCAATTGGTGGTCCACTGAATTACCTTTTTTGGTAGGTATTTTGGATCAGTTGATATTTTAATTAAGAGTCTGCTCTCTAAAATCTGATCAGTACAAGGAGGAGGTTCTTTAGGAGGTTCTTTAGGTTCTCGATGGACTGCTCTGCCTTTTTCTGCCATCGCTGTTCTATGTTTCTATGTTCTACGTTTCTATGTTCCCTAGACTGACAGAAGTATGTTTACTGGACTTAAGAGATGGTATGGTTGAGAGTTCAGTTTCCCTTCAGGCCCTTGATCCATGCTAGAGATAAAATCTACTCTCAGTCCAGCTTTCTTCCAGCTCTCACCTGCACAAGCCCTTATGAAGTGGGATCAGTTAGGAAAGGTGGAATCTAAAGAGGCAATAAAGATACTACCTAATCTAATCTCAGTTCTCCTTTATTGTGAACATAATTCTTTGTTTCCCTTTGCATACTGTTAATATCTGTTCTCAATGCCTTCTGTTTCCAGATTACTTTTCTTTCTCCAACTTGCTTATTCCCCATGGTCCTCAAATTGGAACACCTGTGGCCTTGATGCCAGCAGTTTAAACTCTAACTGGATGACATTTAGTTTGCTAAATCATAAACAGTTGCTATGCTAGCAGGGCTGGACTGGGACAAAAATTTGGCCCTGGACTTCCTCATGACCGGCCCACTTTAATTTTGAGTGTCCCCAACAGCGTCGCCCTTACATCAGAGTCCCCACCAGCAGTCCCCTTCACATCAGTGTGTCCTCCCCCTCCTCCTCCTCCCACATGTACTCACAGTTTTAAGGCAGCTTCTCGTTCCTCTCTCCAGTCATGTGATAACAAGTGATAGGGGAGAGAGGAAGGAAAGTCTGCCGTTGGTCTATCTCCCCCTGCAGGCTGGCTGGAGGGAGCAGAAAGCCTAATGCTCTCTCCAGCATATGACGGAAGCTACTCCTCGTGACAGTAGTAAAATTGCGATCACTCACTGTCAGAGAGGAGCGGCTCCAGGACCGCACCTGACTGGCCCACTGAGCCATCGGCCCACCGGGAATCTCCCGGTAGTCCCGATGGCCAGTCCATGCCTGTATGCTAGTGACCTGGAACTTACACAACGCCTTCTCTCTTTATCCTGAGAGGAGAACTGAGCTCTGGTGGAGCAAAGACGAGTTAAATATAGGCAGCGGGGAAAGGAGTCAGTTAGGTGAAGAGTCAAGGGTAAAATTCAGGTTCACTTGAAGCCTCCTAAACATGTAAAATAACAACAGACTATGCATAACAATTCACCCACTCCATGGTTTTTAACAAGATCTTTGTAGAAAAAAGCGTGTGAAGTTCGCATTAAGTAAACTTGCATGTTTGGTCTTTGAACAAAGAAGATGCAAGCACACAGGTGCTGCCATATCTTGAGTAAAATACACTATATTACCAAAAGTATTGGTACGCCTGCCTTTACACGCACATGAACTTTAATGGCATCCCAGTCTTGGTCCGTAGGTTTCAATATTGAGTTGGCCCGCCTTTTGTAGCTATAACAGCTTCAACTCTTCTGGGAAGGGTGTACACAAGATTTAGGAGTGTGTCTATGGGAATGTTTGACCATTTTTCCAAAAGCGCATTTGCGCATTTGTGAGGTCAGGCACTGATGTGGAGGAGAAAGCCTGACTCACAGTCTCTGCTCTATTTCATCCCGAAGGTGTTCTATTGGGTTGAGGTCAGGACTCTGTGCAGGCCAGTCAAGTTCCTCCACCCTAAACTCATCCATGTCTTTATGGACCTTGCTTTGTGCACTGATTCAAATCATTTGGTGGAGGGGGATTATTGTGTGGGGTTGTTTTTCAGGGGTTGGGCTTGGCCACTTAGTTCCAGTGAAGGGAACTCTTAAGGCATCAGCATACCAAGTCATTTTGGACTATTTCATGCTTCCAACTTTGTTGGAACAGTTTGGGGATGGCCCCTTCCTGTTCCTACATGACTGCGCACCAGTGCACAAACAAGGTACTTTTGGTAATATAGTGTATCTTACATGCAGAAAGGGTTTACAGTAAGCTGTGCAAATATGGAGTTAGTTCTGGAAAATTATAGATTATATCTAAATAGGGCTGAATAAATGCAACAAATATAACTGGCTGTTAATATTTATAAAAGAAAAGTACATTTTTGATGCAGGGAGTATCCAATACCTTTGAGAGCCGGTAAGGATTTTTTCTCCTGTTATATCAACCAGACTAACTACAGTATGTAACCACACTAAATAGCTAAAAGTACATGGAAACCCCATTCTAAATCATTACGTTCAGGTGTTTAGAGTTAAGGGTACTATTAATGCTACTGTACATCATACAAGGTATTTTAGACAACTGCATTTCCAAACTTGTGGAAACAGTTTGGGGAAGGTCCTTTATTCTTCCAGGATGACTGTGCCCCTGTGTACAAGCCAGCTCCATAAAGACATGGTTTGATGAGTTTTGATGTGAGGAAACTTAGGTACTCTGCACAGAGCCCTGACCTCAACCCAATTGAACACCTTTGAAATCAACTGGAACACCAGGTCTTCTAGTCCAGCACCAGTACCAGAACTCACAAATGCTCTCTATAGATTCTGTTATAGCCTCAAAGGGAGAAGCAACTCTATATTAATGGTTTTGGAATGGCATATCCAAAAACTCATATAGGTGTGATGATCAGTATATGTAACAAATGACTACAGAACTCCTTAAGCTGCTTTGAAGAGAGCTACTTTCAAGGGCTTGCAGCTTTGCAGCCTAAAAGAGCAAGGAGAGCTTTCTAGAGGACCAGTGAAGTGCAAGAAAAAGTTGGCCACATACCAGTAGGATTTAGTTTGAAGCATTTTTTTTTTGGAACTTTTGTTTGATTTTCTAATGGTTAGTGGAGCAATTCCAACTGAGCACATAGTTACACAGTTACATAGTAGGTGAGGTTGAAAAAAGACACAAGTCCATCAAGTCCAACCTATGTGTGTGATCATATGTCAGTATTACATTGTATATCCCTGTATGTTGTGGTCGTTCAGATGCTTATCTAATATTTTTTTTAAACTATTGATGCGCCCCGCTGAGACCACCCACTGTGGAAGGGAATTCCACATCCATGCCGCTCTTACAGTAAAGAACCCTCTATGTAGTTTAAGGTTAAACCTCTTTTCTTCTAATTTTAACCACTCCTCGCCCGCGCTATAGCCGAAAGACAGCTGCAGCGTGGGGCTTAATTTCGGGGAGGGTGTCCATGGGCGTCCTCCTGTTTACCTGTTCCCCTCGCGCCACCGCGGGCGTGCATCGGGGAAAATCTGTGTTAGCCGTGTCTCTTGGACACAGCCAATCACAGATCGTGGTAAATGGCCAATCACAGCGGCCATTTACCCCACGGTCGGCGTGTTAAATGTGAGATCATCTCTCATTGATGGCTCTCCCTCCTCACACAGAGACCACATGTGAGGAGGAAGAGCTTCTGTGCTGCAGGTCTGTGAGTTCCAACTAACATCTGTGAATTTACAGTAAAAACACAGTACATACAGTGCCCAAATAGTGCCCATTGGTGTCACAGTGCTCATCTGTGTAATTGTGCCCATTGGTGTCACAGTGCTCATCACTGTTAGTGTCACAGTACCCATCATTGTTATCAGTGCCATCTATCAATGCCATCTGTCATCAGTGCCATCTATCAGTGCCATCTGTGATCAGTGCCATCTATCAGTGCCATCTGTCATCAGTGTCACCTGTCAGTGCCATCAGTGCCATCTGTCATCAGTGCCACATCAGTGTCACATGTCATCTGTCATCAGTGTCATGTCAGTGTCACGTGTCATCGGTGCCATCTTTCATCAGTATCACGTCAGTGTCACATGTCATCAGTGCATTTTGTCAGTGTCACATGTAATTAATGCCATCTGTCATCAGTGTCACGTGTAATCAGTGCCATCTGTCATCAGTGTCATGTGTAATCAGTGCCTTCTGTCATCAGTGTCATGTGTAATCAGTGCCTTCTGTCATCAGTGTCACGTATCATCAGTGCCATAATTACCCACCAACAATGTCTAGAAAATTATTTTCAGCTGAGGAGGCCTATAATATTCTTGCGGCCAACAAGAGCAATGGGGAGCTCTTTGCTTTGGATTCCTCCTCAAATTCAGATTCTGAGTCTGACGTTAACTATGAGCAGGTCCTAAGCAGTGGAGCACTGACAGCCTCAGAGGAGGATGATAGTCCGTCCACCAGATGAAGGCGTTCTGGTGAGGAGGCAGTGCCATCCACCAGCACCGCAGTGCCATCCACCAGCACTGAGTACCTCGGAAAGAAAGGCCAAGTACCAGTGGGGTGTCACCTCAGTCCCAAAGGGTTAGGTCCCATGCCAGCCTTCCCTATTCCCTTCAGAACCCCTTGTGGCTTCCTCCTAATTCAGGAGAAGCTAACATTCCCCCTTTCACTGCCCAGCCAGGAGTCCAGGTGGACACAGAAAAATTTTCCCCAATAGATTTTTTCCACTTAATTTTTACTGAGGACATGCTAGCATCAATTGTGGCCCAGTGCAACCTGTATGCACAACAATTCATAGCGAGTAACCCAATGTTCTATTGTGCCCGTCCCTACGAGTGGAGAGCCCTAACAGTGGAGGAGTTTAAGATTTTTTGGGCCTCACATTCTGTATGGGACTAACCAAAAAAAAAATGAATTACATTCATATTGGTCAACCCTCCCCATCCACCACATGTCCATCTTTTCCTCAGTAATGCCCAGAACCAGATAGCTCATGATTATGAGGTTCCTACACTATAATGATAATACCCAGTGCCCTCCCCAAAATGACCCAAATTATGATAAGCTTTATAAAATTCGGCCACTACTAAATTATTTTTCTGAAATCTTCCCCCAGTTGTTTACCACAGACCAACACATATGCGTGGATGAGTCACTTATCAAATTTACTGGCAGGCTGGGATTCAAGCACTTTATTCCCACCAAAAGGGCCCACTATGGGGTGAAGCTGTATAAATTGTGCGACCGAGCCACAGGGTATACATATGCCTTCATGGTATATGAAGCGAAGGACACCCTGCTGCATCCCCCTAATTGCCCAGACTACATGGGATCAAGTGGGAAAGTCGTTTGGGAACTCATAAACCCACTCCTGCAGAAAGGCTACAATTTGTATGTGGACAACTTCTATACGAGTTTGCCCCTGTTCCGCAACCTTCACTGGAAGAACACTCCAGCATGTGGCACCGTAAGGAAAAACCAGAAGGGCTTTCCTTAAAGGCTTGTCAACAAGAAGTTAAGAAGAGGAGAGACGGTGAGTTTGTAGAATGAGGAAATTTTGTCTGTGAAGTGGAGGGACAGAAGGGAAGTCTACATGCTGTCTTCGATCCAGAATAATATCTTCATGAAGATCACCAGAAGGAATGGCCCAATCCAAAAGCCAACACGTATCCACAAATACAATATGTTCATGGGGGTGTCGACTACAATGACCAAATGCTCGAACCCTACCTTGCCACAAGACGAACATACCAGTGGTAGAAAAAAGTATCAATGTATTTGTTTCATTTGGCCATATACAACACCTATATAATCCGTCGCAACTCCACTGAAAGCCCCAATCCCTTCCTTTGCTACCAGGAGGAAATCACCACTGCCCTTATATTCCTGAACGGCTCACCAGAAAACATTTGATCCGATGTGATTAGCAGACTCTCCGAACGCCACTTTCCCGATAAAATCCCTCCCAGACCACCAGGCCAAAAACGTCAGAAAAATTGCTGGGTGTGCTACAGAGGAGGAGTTAGAAGATACACCACTTATTATTGTTCCCAATGTCCTTCCCAACCAGGCCTCTGCATAGGTGACTGTTTCCGCCCTTACCATACTTCGGTAAATTATTAGTGAAGTATGGTAAACATAACCCTCACTTCCTGCCATTTACCTTCACACCCCTTATGCCTCTGCTTGCTCTGTAACTGACCCTGGCTTGTTATTTGACCACGCTTCTGCCTACCGACTCTATACATACCTCTGCCTGATCTGGAACTGACCCTGGCTTGTTATTCGACCATGCTTCTGCCTACCGATTCTGTACATACCTTTGCCTGATCTGGAACTGACCCTGGACTGTTTGACCATGCTTTTTACCTGCCTCTTGGACTGATCTTGTACCCTGCTACTGGACTAGTGGGATTGTTTAACACAGGGGTCCCACATATGTGAGGGGCTCCAGAATTGTTTTTCTGGATGAAGAAATCTATTTTTTTTGTTTTCTCATTCCTAGTTTAGGGTCTGGAGACTCGGAGGCTTCAAAGAGATTTGAGTGGGAGAAGCCTCTACCCCTGTCCCCATTCTGTCCTGAATGAGGCCCTACTTCTGCCTGCTGCCTGTAGGACTTCTGCCATCATGCCTCTGCCTGTCACATGAACTGACCACACCACATGGACCATGTTCCTGCCTACTACCAGAACCAATATTTTGTCACTGCTGACAATCTCTGCCTGCACTGACCCTGGACTGTATATGGACAGTATCCCTGCCTGCTGCCTGTACTGATTATGGATAGTATTCCTGCCTGTTGCCTGGACAATTGCATTCACTTTTGCTGACCAAGTCCCTGCCTGCTGCCTGGACCAGTGCTATCCTCATGTGGATAACTGCGTTACTAAAACCACAGATAATCTTTTGTTTACCCTTTGCTCAGCAGAATGTATTTTGGGGTGTAATTCTTGGTATGTGCATGCTATGTGTCCCTAGAACACCTGACAGTGTTCCTTGCATGTTGGGCCTCTGTATGTGGCCAGGCTATAAAAGTCTCACACATGTGGTATAGCCATACTTAGGAGGAGTAGCAGAATGTATTTTGGGGTGTCATTGTTGCCATGTACATGCTATGTGTTGGAAACATCTTATAAATTGACAACTTTGTGTAAAAAAATGTTTTGATTTTTCCCACATTTTCCAAAAACTTCTGGAAAGAAATGAACAAGTCAAAAGACTCATTATGCCTCATAGATTATACGCTGAGGTGTTAGTTTTCGAAAATGGGGTAATTTTGTGCGTGGTTCCATTGTCCTGGTGCTCCAGGGCCGTTAAAGGTGTAATAGGTAGTCAACAAGTTAGATGTGTAATTTATGCTTCTAGAACCTTTGATGGTGCTCCCTGCATCTTGGGCCTCTCTATGTGGCTAGGCTGTGAAAAAGTCTCACACATGTGGTATCACCATACTCAGGAGGAGTAGCAGAATGTATTTTGGGGAGTCATTTTTGGTATACACATGCCATGTGAGAGAAATAACCTATTACAATGACAATTTTGTAGAAAAAAAATCTTAATTTTGCAAAGAATTGTGGTAAAAAATGACAACATCAAAAACCTCACCATGCATCTTACTAAATACCTTGGAATGCCCACTTTCAAAAAAGGGGTCATTTGGGGGGTATTTGTACTTTCCTGGCTTGTTCGGGTTGCAAGAAATGAGATGAGGCCACCAGTACATCAGGTGTGATCAATTTTATATGATTTGCACCACAGCTTATTGACTCTCTAACTTTCACGCAGACCAAATAATATCCACTAATTTGGGTTATTTTTACCAAAGATATGTAGCAGTATAAATTGTGGCCAGTAAAAATTTGTTTTTTTTCAATATTTTCGGTCTTTTTTCATTTATAGCGGATGATCAAGAAACACATACATGCCGCAAGATGTACACCAAGTAGCATCTCCACACCTACTAATTTAATGAGGATTGGGGATTATACCCTGTCCAAATTACCTAACAACTAGTTTCCTGACATTAATACTCAACATGAAACCATGTGTCAAACTATTTAGTTTATCCTAATATATGGGCAACCAAAGTTATATGCAAATCTTGGCTCTGACACCCTCCAACCTCCAGAACCTACCTGTTCATCCTTTGGTGTGCTGGACAGTCCCATTAACAAATAATTTTTACAGCTAGCAATTAAAAAGTAGCTTATCTAACACTTAGGAGTCATTTAAAGCCCATAGTACCCTTAAATATCCCCAAAACCACCTCAATTACCGTATGACACCAATGATCAATGATATTTGACATTGATGGTGAAACGTACATTTCATGAAAACTATGTACCCCATACTTATTTGTACTGGGGGGGGGGGGGTATCTGGGGACCCCCTTATTATTAAAGGGGGCTTTCAGATTCTGATTATTCCACTCCCAGACCCCCAGGAGGAATTTTCAGAATTTCCGCACAAATGTTTAAACGAAAACCTAAAGGCCGGCTAAAGTCTTGCTCCCAATGTTCTTATTCCTGTTTTTTTTTACATTTTTTTTATATGGGCTTTTGATGCAGTCCAGGACTGAATGTTTATCCTTGCAAAATCTACCAGGGTGCAAATAGCAGGTACACTTGATTGAAACTGTGCCGCTTGTTGACTGATAATGCGTGTGGCTTCTCTGTGTGAACATTGTCAACATGCACCGTGAAGTTGGATGCCTGAAATGATAACAGTGCTGAAGCATTGTAAACAACAGAGGCAGCACAGTGTGCAACCTCCACCAAGCCTGCTTTCGGAACTTCTGTTGCCTTTGGCGTATTGGGAAAAGGCTCCCCTCCCCCCCTTCCCTTTACTCTCCGTGCAACGTTCACAATGCTGCCGCCGACTCCTGCGGGTTAATGCAAATTGTGACTCGATCAGACAGATGTACGTCAAAATTAGAGAAAACATCTCAACCATCATTTAGACGTTAACCCAGAGGAACGGCTTGATTTAAGCTATTGACAACACAAATGTATTCAGGGATTCAGTCGGGGAGAGACTGTTAAACCCAATACGCCATGGCAGAGGCTGTACAGATCCCTTTCATGTAGAGGTATCTGTATTAATCTGTGGTTTTCCACTGTCCGCACATTATTCTAAGGAAGGGAAAAAAATGAAATCAATAGGAGGGGATGACAGGGAAGACCAGAAATTTATTCTCTTGTGAGAATAATAGAACATCAGTGGAATATAAAGAATAAGAGAGCAATTTAAAATGCACCTCTAGCTGTTGAAGGAACAATATGCCCAGCCAGACAGGGAAGGTTGAGTTGAAAGATTTTAGGAAATTTGTGAAGACTGATATTTGTCCCATTTAAGCCCCATCTCTTGTAATAGTTAAAGTAAACCTGTTGCTTTCAATATTAAACATGATAAGTAATAAGTACATCACTGATGTGCGTGAAAGTGCTGGACTGCTAGAAATAAAAGTTGATTACGACAGATCTTTCCCACTTTGGTTATCTGCTGGCACGTCGCTATCTTTTTGAAAAATGTATTTATGTCAGGTTGGTGGTACTATGGGTCCCTCTCATCTTATCTATGTGCCATGGTTCCTTGGTTTCCTGGTCTTTTTTTGTAGGGGGTGGGGGAATTTGCCCCTTCCCACAACTCCCTGGGCAGATACCCATTGGCCTGTTATAATTTGAAAGTCTTTGAATAATTTATCATTTATATCTACTAGAAGCTGATCTATACCATATCAATAGCATTTACTCCTAAAGAAGTGAACTAGGTTCATGAAAAGTGTCAAGAATTGGAATGCATTTGATTTTGGCATTGATAATTATTATTATGGATATTTTGTCTTAATTTGGAAGCTCTAATTAAAGCAGATTTGTTAGCTTATTTCATTAAGGCATGTTTTTTACACATACTGTTACAGTTTATTTTAACTGTACTGTTGTATGGGTTGTACCTCATATAAAGTCCCATGGGCATTGGAATTACTATTGTAGATTATGATGGATCAACCGTAACATGATTTTTCCTTCACAGAATCAGACTGGTGGTCGAGATCTAATATAAGTGACCCTATGCTGGTACTGGCTGCTACCTCTCTGATAGAGACAAAGGAAGTGCTTGCCAGATAGTCAATTCCATCATTAAAAAGCCTTTTGGAAACATTTAATGATTAGGAGCATCAAATACATCTAACCCATTTTGGGGGAAAGGGGCCTCCCCCTTCTTCAGGACTTGAGCAGTCGATGTTAAAGAAATCATGACAGGATGCACTGGGGGACCCTTGTTAAGACTTGATGAAGAATAATGTCTTCTGACAGCACTAAAGGCAGTCAACTGAGTACATGAAACCATGTGTGAAAACAATTGGTAGGTCTCAATATATAGGCAACCAAAGTTATATACAAATTTTGACTTTCCCTATAAAGGTTGTGCTTGGCTCTGTCCTCTCCAATCTCCAGAGCCTTTCATGTTGGTCCTTGGATGTGCTGGACAGACCCATAAATACAGTACATGTGCCAGACCATTGACATTAAGCCTTTAGGGTTAGTACACATGGCAAGAGCACACATAGGCTTATACACAGAACAAAAAAAATACACACAAAAAAAAAAACAGAGCACAGTTAATACAATAACATCGTAGACAATATCCAAAATGCATGGTATGGAAACCTCCCAAAGCACTTATAGTGTGAGCTGGCGGGTATCAAGGAGGAGCTCTTCCCTATGGGTATCTCAATTAACAAAGCAAGCTATGGGTATCTCAATTAACAAAGTAACATAGAGAAAAAGGTAATATATCAGATACAGGGCCCACCCATTACCTCTATGTACTGCTAGGGATGGTCCACTCCAAAAAAAATAAATATGGGAGGGGGGGGGGGGTTTGGGTTACTGTTTAATGTCAAGGTTCACGTTACAGTGATCCACTGGGTACCTTCCTGATGCCCCACTTGTGTGAGGCTCCAGGACAAGGGGTTGTCTTCGGCCACCTCCGGTCAAGAGAAACTCGCAATCCAGGAGGGGGTTCAGCAAGCTGTGTCAGCAGTATAATCTGCTGAAAAAGTAAAGCCAAACAGTAAGGTTTTGCTAAATTGTTCTTCTTTATGATGGGAGGACCCCAGCATTTTTTCCATGATACAAATTTTGTGACCCTAGACCCCCATGGGGGGAGTATCATCAGAACAGAGGTATACAGGCCTTGGCTGGATTAGGCAGCTGAATAGTGAAATGGCGTTTGTATTGCTTGGAGGACATGGGGGCCAGATATAACAGGTAAAACCAGCCCAATTTTAACTCTAATGCATTTTGCTTACAGTGTAAAAGTATAATAACTTGTGAAAATGGAAACTTTTAATTTCTGCCACCTCTAGCTATTATCAGGGATTACATTTACCATTTGCACTAATGCAATGCACAAAACTATTATCACTAATCATTTGCCCTATATGCACTAATGCCAGCATGTAGAGAAGGAAGCTTGTGTGGAAGCAGTGGTCTCTTTAAAGAGATTTGACATGCCACCTACTCAGTCAGAGCCAGAGTTGCCCTGACAGCAAGGAGCATACACCTTTCTAATTGCGAAGCTAAAGGTCTGACTCAGCAGGGAGTTTGCTGGACCTTTGCAAAGAGACCACTGCTTTCACAGAGAGAGCAAAAGTCCTTTTCTGCAGAACGGTGACAGAAGAAAGACTACTCAGGTTTGGCTGCTGTAGCAGGGTGACCCTGTGCCACTGGGTGAAATGGTGGTTTAAGCCAGATTCTGTAGGAAGCAAGCCCACTAATGCAGTGGCAGCTGGTGCTCAAAATTTTTGGGGGGTGCAAACAAACTGAAAAATTATGAAAAATACTGAAACAGAAACATCATATGTAGCCACTGTGCTCATCATATGCAGACTCTGTGCCCATCATATGCAGCCAACTGTGCCCATAATAAGCAGCCAACTGTGCCCATCATATGCAGCCAACTTCACCCATAATATGCAGCCAACTGTGCCCATCATATGCAGCCAACTGTGCCCATCATATGCAGCCTCTGTGCCCATCACATGCAGCCTCTGTGCTCATCAAATTCAGCCATCGTGCCCATCATATACAGCCTCTGTGCCCATCATTTGCGGCCTCTTTGCCCATCAAATGCAGCCAACTGTGCTCCATCAATTGCAGCCTTTGTTCTCATGATATTCAGCCACTGTGCCCTCCCACCCACCTGCTGTCTGCCCGGCACTTACCCCATCTCGCTGGCGGGTCAGGCAGGTCAGGCGGTGAGCTGTGGGACATGTAGCTCAGCGATGGATGCTATGTCCTCCGTGCGTGTCTTGTTCCTGTTCTGCACAATGGCCAATGGGATTACCTCTACTTTCAGCCAATCAGGTGCCCAGTATTACATCCAGGCCTCCTGATTGGCTGAGAGGCGGTTCTGTGTTAGCAAAGCAAATATTCATTTGCTTTGCTAACACACCTGGGTGCACTGCGAGTGCATTGGTTTGCGCTCACATTGCACCTTTTTTGAAGCCTATGGCCACCGCTGCTGTAATTCAGGAGCCCGAACCGACAAGGGGCCGGACGCCTAAATGGGTGTACAATGCATGAATCTATCCATAGTACACAGAGGGGGTGGCTGGAGAGAGGGGGCAGCACCCCTTTTGAGCGTACTGCCACTGCACTAATCGCAAAGGTGTGTGCTGGCTTCATATGAGAGCCAGAGATAGAGCTCAGAGCCCCACCCTTCTGAGGGAGTCAGTGTGTAATGGGAGCCAGGAGAGGTGCTGGTCTGCACCATGGTGTCCAGGTCTGGACAGAGCAAGGCCCGAGCCTGAGAGAGAGTCCATGAGAAACAAAAGCAGCAAGGAAACTGTACAGAGAGAGTCCATGGGGGACAAGAGCAGCTAAGAAGCCAGGAAAGACCCTGAAGAGGTACTTGGAGCAGTAAAGCTGCAACAAGAGAGCCAGGAGGCTTAATGGTATGTTTTGCAGTGATGGTGAGAAGTGAGAACCCCCTGCTTGGGAAGACATACCTTTTTGATGTTTGTTTAAATAAAAGTAGGCTGGAAAGCCCTGAAAACTATATTTGGCATGGAGTAAACTTATTGCTTTGGTGCTACCATTGAGCTAAGAAACCCTGTGTCACTCTGCTTCCTGAAGAAACTGAACTGTAAGACCTTGTACTTTTGGTTTTGACGCACATGGAATTTTTTTTTCCCCCTTCCCCTGGTCCAAACTAATCCACCCTCCCCCTCCACAGATGTGAACTTATCATGATGCAATAACTGCTGTTCTGCTGTCTGTTTACATCCAGCAATGAAAGGCATTGCTGTCCTGGCTGAGCCTACCTATTACAGACCCAAAGACTTCTATAGGTCCGTCTCAGATCATCTCCGGCCTTGAGACAGCCCCATAGAGATATAGGGAGCACCAATGTGCAGGCACAGCAAGTAAAATGAAGACTTGCACGCCAGTCTTCCATCTTTCCCTCAACTCCGACCAGTTTCTCAGTCCCGACTGCTGAAAAACATCCCCACAGCATGATGCTGCCACCAACATGTTTCACTGTGGAGATGGTGTTCTTTGGGTGATGTGATGTGTTGGGTTTGCGCCAGACATAGCGTTTTCTTTGATGGCCAAAAAGTTAAATATTTTTTTCTCATCAGACCAGAGCCCCTTCCTCCATACATTTTGGGAGTCTCCCACATGCCTTTTCGCAAACTTAAAATGTGCCATTTTGTTTTTTGCTGAAAGTAATGGCTTTCTTCTGGCCACTCTGCCATAAAGCCCAACTCTATGGAGTGTACGGCTTATTGTCGTCCTATGTACAGATACTCCAGTCTCTGCTGTGGAACTCTGCAGCTCCTCCAGGGTTACCTTAGGTCTCTGTGCTGCCTCTCTGATTAATGCCCTTCTTGAGTTTTGGTGTGCGGCTGTCTCTTGGCAGGTTTGCTGTTGTGCCATGTTATTTCCATTTGGTTATGATAGATTTGATGGTGCTCCTAGGGATCTTGGATATTTTTTTAAAACCTAACCCTGACTTGTACTTCTCAACTACATTGTCCCTTACTTGTTTGGAGAGTTCCTTGGTCTTCATGGCAGTGTTTGGTTAGTGGTGCCTCTTGCTTAGGTGTTGCAGCATCTGGGGCCTTTCAAAAAGGTGTGTATGTGTAATGACAGATCATGTGACACTTAGATTGCACAGAGGTGGACATCATTTCACTAATTATGTGACTTCTGAAGGTAATTGGTTGCACCAGAGCTTTTTATGGGCTTCATAACAAAGGGGGTGAATACATACGCACATGCCAATTATCAGTTTTTTATTTCTGAAAAATAGATTTATGTATATATTTTTCTAATTTTACTTCACCAACTTAGACTATTGTGTTCTGATCCATCACATATAATTCAGATTAAAAACATCAAACTAAAGGCTGTAATGTAACCAAATAGGTAAAAAGCCAGGGGAGGGGGGGCGAATACTTTTGCAAGGCACTGTACTTAATAATGGAAACCTGAGCCTAGGACAATGCACACAACCACCCTGATGAAATTAACTTCACATCAGAGCCCCCACCTTTTTCATCAGAGTCCCCCCCATCACATCACAGTTCCACCCTTCACATCACAGTCACCATGTTATGTCAGAGGCCCCATCCCATTAGAGCCCCCTCTATACATCAGAGGTCCCCATCACATCAGATTTACCCCTATGCATCAGAGGCCTCCTATACACAGGGTCTCCATCACATTAGACTACCCCCATTACATCAAAACCTTCCGATCACATCAGAATCTCCCCATAACCACAGAGTTCCCCTATTACAGAGCCCCCCAATCACATAGCCTCCCATCACAGAGACCTCCCAATCACAGAGTCCCCCAATCACACAGTCCCCCCATCACAGAGACATCCCAATCACACAGTCCCCCATCACAGAGTCCCCCCATCACAGAGACATCCCAATATCACAGTCCCCCATCATAGAGCTCCCCCAATCACACAGCCTCCCCTTCACAGAGACCTCCCAATCACAGATTCCCTCAATCACACAGTCCCCCCATCACAGAGACATCCCAATCACACAGTCCCCCATCACAGAGACATCCCAATCACACAGTCCCCCATCACAGAGCCCCCCAATCACACAGCCTCCCCTTCACAGAGACCTCCCAATTACACAGTCCCCCATCACATAAACCTCCCAATCACAGAGTCCCCCAATCACACAGTCCCCCCCATCACAGAGACATCCCAATCACACAGTCCCCCATCACAGAGACCTCCCAATCACACAGTCCCCTATCACAGAGACCTCCCAATCACACAGTCCCCTATCACAGAGTCCTCCCAATCACACAGTCCCCCATCACAGAGCCCCCCAATCACACAGCCCCCCCCTTCACAGAGACCTCCCAATCACACAGTCCCCCCATCATAGAGACCTCCCAATCACACAGTCCCCCATCACAGAGACCTCCCAATCACACATTCCCCCATCATAGAGACCTCCCAATCACGCAGTCCTCCATCATAGAGACCTCCCAATCACACATTCCCCATCATAGAGACCTCCCAATCACACAGTCCCCCATCACAGAGACCTCCCAATCACACAGTCCCCCATCATAGAGACCTCCCAATCACACAGTCCCCCATCACAGAGACCTCCCAATCACACAGTCCCCCATCACAGAGACCTCCCAATCACACAGTCCCCCATCATAGAGACCTCCCAATCACACAGTCCCCCATCACAGAGACCTCCCAATCACACAGTCCCCCATCACAGAGACCTCCCAATCACACAGTCCCCCATCATAGAGACCTCCCAATCACACAGTCCCCCATCACAGAGACCTCCCAATCACACAGTCCCCCATCAGAGACCTCCCAATCACACAGTCCCCCATCATAGAGACCTCCCAATCACACAGTCCCCCATCATAGAGACCTCCCAATCACACAGTCTCCCATCAGAGACCTCCCAATCACCTCCCAATCACACCGTCCCCCATCACAGAGTCCCCCAATCTCACAGCCCCCTCTTTACATCAGAATTCTACTTTTGGCCACCTCAGCATGGCAGAGGGTATTAGGGGGAATCTGTCTTGCATGCCGCCTGCCCTGGATAAAAGTCATGTGTTGCTATGGTGTAGCCGCCAGCCCTGTGGCATCATGGAAACTTATCACACTGATCCAGGGCAAACTGGGTCCTGTGCTCGTGACACCCAGGGGTTGCTTTAATCTGCAGTTTGCAGTTCAAAGTTCAAAGTGTATACAGTAAATCCTTAGATGAGATTTATAGTGTTATGTTCATGTAGCTTCTGATTTATTATTGCCAGGACTTTTTTTTTCCTCGGGTAAATATGATCTATTGCATAACATTTGCGTTCAACACACATACTTCCATAAACAGAATTTATAGTGTTTTGGTATACATATTCTTATTTATTATATTCGGGGCCAAAAAATACAAAATTGTATTTTTTTTATTTATTTTATGTCGGGTAAACATGAAATATTGCATATAAATATTTAATATTCACCACTGGCAGCCAGAGGCAAAGCACCAGCTTTTCTGATAACTGATTTACTGCCATGAATGTTGTGAATAGACCAGCAAGAGCAGGAGATCAAATGACTTTCACACAGCTAAATGATTTGCCAAGCAGAGATGGGATGTGTCTAAAATAGTCAATTAGACACAGGCAGCCGGCAAGTAGTCAGTTAGTGCTGAGCTTTCTGATGAGGGAGCGTGCCATGGACACCAACTATTAAAAGTGTGTTTATTAAAAAAAGATTTCAATGAATAAAAAAAAAATATATATAAAACAACATTACTCATTCATTACTGTGCAATAAAATTGATGGACAATTATTATACTTTCCCATGAAAGAGCTCTGTGGTTACAGCATACACTTTAACTGTATAACATCAGCATTGTAAAGTAATACAAATAATAGTTATAGTTGACAATCTAATATAAGCTTAATGGAAAAATTTCCTTTCATATTGTGATTTCTGTCTGTCTGCTGGCCATCTCTTTCCACAACTTCCTGGATTCCCTGCATGCTTTGCAACTTCTCCCTTGCTGTTTACTTTTGTTTTTTTAGGACTACATATCCCATGGTACCTTGTTGCCTGCTAATATGAATTCCTATATTGACTCCTCCTCCTTAAACTCTTCCTCTCAGCACCTTTGTAGTTCAGAAGGTAGGGTCTGTAAAATGTGTGACATCATCCCTCTTCCAAAAAAAAACCTGATGGTTTTCCTATCACCAAACTCCCATTCCCTAACCTGTTCACCAGAGGCGGTCGCTCCATAAGGGGCGCAGAGGCGCCGCCCCCCTAATCCATGCACCCGGCCCCTAATCTACATGCAGGGCACTGGACGCATGGATTTCAATGGGGTTTTTTTTGTTTGAAGCACATGATTAGAGCCTGAGGCTCTGATTGGCTTCAAAAAAGGGTGGGCTTGGGGCGCAGAGCACTGCGCCCTGAGCCCAACCAGTTGTGTGACAATAGCAAATTAATATTAGCTATTGTCTTCCTGCTTCTCCTCCTGACCAATCAAGAAGTGGGTCCTGATACCCAATTGGCCGAGAGAAGTGACCATATTGGCAGGCACTGGGGAGGATGTACAGGGAGATCCGGGAGATGGCTGTACTCATCGGAGCGATCTCTCTTCTCTGCATCGCCGCCAACACAGCCAGCCACAACAAGCCAGAGCCAGACCTCGTGAGTACCACCCGCCGACTGACCCATGGAGAGTATGATAGGGATAGGGACATAGGGATCTGATAACCGTCCGACCGACCAAATGGGGACGGAACCAAAATGGAGCACCAGCTGCCACTGCTTCTGACACTGCTAGAGTCTGATTGGTTGTCACTTGGAATGTCCTTATTTGTCAGCTTTGCAGTAGGCAAAAGCATAATGTATATTCATACACCTATAGGCCCCAAAACATTTTGCTCTTAAGGTGGTTGTAAACCTTTACATATACCCAGTGAAGTGACTACTCTCAGCTGATACACAAAAATGAAATAAATCCTACTAAATAGATTGTACCTGATTATCTGCATCTCTCTCTCTTGCACATCTTTATAACCACTTCCAGCCCAAGCCAATTCTGGCACTTCTCTCCTACATGTAAAAAATCATCATTTTTTTGCTAGAAAATTACTTTTTTTTTTTTGGAAAACAAACACTTTCATAAATTAAAAAAAAAAAAACACTAAAGTTAGCCTAATTTTTTGGTATAATGTGAAAGATGATGTTACGCCGAGTAAATATATACCTAATGCCGCGTACACACGACCGGACTTTACGGCAGACTTTGTCCGGCGGACTTTTCAACGGACTTTACGAGGGACTTTCCGAATGAACGGACTTGCCTACACACGATCAACCAAAGTCCGAAGGATTCGTACATGATGATGTACGACCGGACTAAAATAAGGAAGTTGATAGCCAGTAGCCAATAGCTGCCCTAGCGTCGTTTTTTTGTCCGTCGGACTAGCATACAGATGAGCGGACTTTTCGACCAGACTTGTGTCTGTCGAAAAGATTTGAAACATGTTTCATTTCTAGGTCCGTCCAACTTTTGGGGAAAAAAAGTCAGCTGGAGCCCACACATGATCGAATTGTTCGACGGACTCCGGTCCACAGGACCAAGTATGCCGTAAAGTCCGGTCGTGTGTACGCGGCATAACATGTCACACTCTAAAATTGCGCACACTCGTGAAATATTGCCAAACTTTGTACTTAAAAATCCCCATTGGCGACGCTTTTACATTTTTTACAGGTTACCAGTTTAGCGTTACAGAGGAGGTCTTGCACTAGAAATATTGCTCTAACATTCGTTGTGATACCTCTCATGCGTGGTTTGAACACCATATACGTATGCTGGCTTGACTTACCTATGCATTCACTTCTGTGTGCAAGCACGTGGGGACAGGGGCACTTTAAAAAATATTATTTTTTATTTTATTTATTTAATTTTTTTTTTTTTACACTTTCCCTTTAATTTTTTTTTTTTTTTACACTTTCCCTTTAATTTTTTTTTGCTATTACAAGAATGTAAACATCCCTTGTAATAGGAATAGGGCATGACAGGTCCTCTTTACAGAGAGATCTGGGGTCTATAAGTCCCCAGATCTCTCTTCTAGACTAGAAAGACTGAGATAAAAGCTTTCCAGCTAAAAAAAGGCAGCGTTTACATCTACCAGCCCCGGAAGTGACATCACAATGTTGCTCCCAGTCTCTGAAGGTCATAGAGATGACCGGGGACCATCTGGTCCTCAGTCAGCTCTAGGGTAAATGGCCAGCGCCAGCCGATTCCTTCTCCGGCTCCCTGATCACGCGGGCAGCCCCCTCCCCTCCCGCCGCCTTTAAAAACAATCAAGCGGCTAAACAGCCGATATGTTTGTGTTTACATTGCAGGGAATTGCCAGCAGAAAAAAACTATATCTGAATAATGTCTGCAGCTGCAGGCATCATTCCGATTTAACCACTTAAAGCCAAGGATGTCATATGATGACCACCTAGTGTTAAGTGGTTAAAACACACAGATCAAAGGATTTTTCTCAGCTCCAGCAGTCAGAGGGCAGAGACCTGATGTTGCACATTGCACAGACTACAGAAGAAAGATCGGTGTTACCTGAGACCTGAGTCCTGAGTGAAGGGAAAGGACACATCCCTCTCTACACAGAATAATAGGGAAAATGTACAACTAAAGCTGTCAACCATCTTCTGTGTGTTGGAGGGGAGAGGGACCATCAACTCGTATTCTGTGGTATCCAGTTAGACTTTCAGAAGTGAGTCATGGAGGTAGCAGAGAGAGAACAAATCAGAGAGGGATTACATTAGATGCTTTGGATTTAGCCTAGTACACACATTTTTTTCATTTAGAGGTTTACAACCACTTTAAAGAATTCCAGGTATGGCATTTTTTTCATACTTACATTGGTCCAGCTTTGACCAGTGTAACCATATACCATACCTGTGGGATCCCTCTAGAAGCTAGAAATCACTGAATTAGGCACCACTACTCCAGCGATCTCCATTATCTTCTGGGTCCTGTTCTAAGCAGCTGCCCTGCTGCATTCTGAGCACAGGAGATTGACCAGTGGGCACAGGTGCCATTCAGAGAATGGTTTGCATTTTCTGAATGAATGCAAAGCATTCTCTAATTGGACAAGGTGGAGAGGCGGGGAGGTGACAGTATTTTCTATAGTCTATAATATATAGACAAAAAAAAAAAAACACTTTTTACCTTGACCACTGTTAGTTTTAAGTTAGGAAAAATGTAGATAACAAGTATAAATCGTATACTATAAGTTGTCCAATTTTTGATGAGACTACAATTACTATATGTTACTAGTACAAAGCATTGAAAAGATATTTATAAATAAAAGGCTTTTTTCAGTTTTGCACATTTTAATGCAACACAAAAAATGAATGAATAAAACAAATAATAATGAAAAAAAAAGGTTAAAATATTAATGGTTAAAAAAACAAAATAATTAAAAAACAAAAGCAGTAACATAAAAGCCAAGGGTAAAAATGGGGGAAAGGGTTCATTAAGGCTGAGTAGGATAACCCCATGGAGCCAGCGTCTCCTGTCCCTTTAAAGGGTTTTATAGGCAGGGCTTATGATCATGTGGCCTTGATTGGCTGTCACATGATCGGAACGCTCCCAATCGCAAGAAGCGAGCGGGAGCTTACTGTTAGCCGCCGGTAACTGTGCTGGCAGCATGCAGGGTGAGCTCTCTCAGCACAGCTGAGTCTGCAAATTGGTATGCGAATATGCAGCCTCTCGACGCCACCCGCCGAGAGGCTGTATATCTGCGTACCATCAGCGCCTAGAGGTTGAAGTGGAACTATACTTCATCTGAGCATCACAAACCAAAATTGCTACTTAATTCACTTTTGATGTTCCAAGCAAACTCCCCCATCCATCCATGCATTATTTTTTGAGAAATCACTTTGAAAAACACCCCCTATCACTTCTGGCCGCAGCCATCTTGAGTAAGGGCAGATGATTCATGTAGCATTTACTTCCTGGAATACACCTGCCCTTAGCTCAGGCATGCAAGCAGGAGAGGATGTGCTTAGCTGAGAAAGCCCCTCCTCCCCTACTGAAGACCCCTGGGATGTATGATATCATTTGCCTAGGTAGGGAAACCAGGAAGTAACTGATATGATCGACTTTCCTATCCATTTACTAATGCTAGCAGCATGAGGATTAAAAATAGTCATTGTTGATTGAGAACGTGAAGTTCCACTTTAAGTAAAGGTTAAAAAAAAGGTTAAATGTCAACAAATTTTATTATAAGAGTTTTTTTTTACTTGTAAGGTTACTTTAAAGTGTTTAAAAGCAGACCTTTCACTAATGCCATGTACACACGAGCAGACTTTAGACCAGCAGTTCTCAACCTGGGGGTTGCGACCCCCTGGGGGGTCGATTGCCGATTTGCCAGGGGGTCGCGAATGCTGGCCGAGATGGACCCGAAGATGCTGTGTTACGACGGAGTCCGTCCGTCTCGGCCAGCGAGATGTCACTTCCGGGAGAGGAGAGACCGCATGAGTCTACCAAGATGGCGGCGACGAAGCGTCTTTTCCGGTTAACACAGACGGCTTGCTGATTCTGACGGAACACCAGTGATTTGGTAAGTCAGAGATACTAATTAATAAAAGCATTTTTGTACATCAAATGCCGCCACTGTGCCATCAAACGCAGCCACTGCGCCCATCAATTTCCGCCACTGTGCCCATCAATCGCCGCCACTGTGCCCATCAATTGCCGCCACTGTGCCATCAAACGCCACCACTGTGCCATCAAACGCAGCCACTGTGCCATCAAACGCCGCCACTGTGCTATCAAATGCAGCCGCTGTGCTATCAAACGCAGCCACTGTGCCATCAAGCGCCGCCGCTGTGCCCATCAATTCTTGCCACTGTGCCATCAAATGCAGCCACTATGCCCATCAATTTCCACCACTGTGCCATCAAATGCAGCCACTGTGCCCATCAATTTCCACCACTGTGCCATCAAATGCAGCCACTGTGCCCATCAATTGCCGCCACTGTGCCATCAAACGGAGCCACTGTGCCATCAAACGCTGCCACTGTGCAATCAAACGCCGCCACTGTGCCATCTAGTGCCACCACTGTGCCATCAAACGCAGCCACTGTGCCATCAAACGCCGCCACTGTGCCATCAAACGCAGCCACTGTGCCATCAAGCGCCGCCGCTGTGCCCATCAATTGTCCCCACTGTGCCATCAAATGCAGCCACTGTGCCCATCAATTTCCGCCAATGTGCCATCAAATGCAGCCACTGTGCCCATCAATTGTCATCACTGTGCCCATCAAACGCAGCCACTGTGCCATCAAACGCAGCCACTGTGCCATCAAATGCAACCACTGTGTCCATCAAATGCAGCCACTGTGCCATCAAATGCAGCCACTGTACCATCAAATGCTGCCCCCGTGCCATATCAATGCTCCCACTGTGCCCCGCCGCCCGCCGTCTGCCTGGCACTTACCCTGTCTCTCGGTGGGGCATTTTATTCTTTTGTAACTTATATGTTAAATAAATATTTTGCGCTGTAAATTACAGATTGTTTTTGTGATTAATCACTACGCTTTAAGATGTTAAATTTGTAGGAATGAAAATACATCCTGCATATCAGATATTTATATTTCGATTCATAACAGTCGCAAAATTACAGCAATGAAATGACCAACAAAAATAATTTTACTGTTAGGGGTCCCCACAACTTGGGAAATTTTATCAAGGGGTCACGGCACTAGAAAGGTTGAGAACCACTGCTTTAGACGGACTGAACTCCGGAGGACTTTTTGACGGACTTTCGACGAAGTTCCGAAGCAACAGACTTGCCTATACACGACCACACCAAAGTCCGAACATTTCGAACGTGATTATGTACAACCGGACTAAAATAAGGAAGTTGATAGCCAGTAGCCAATAGCTGCCCTAGCGTCGGTTTTAGTACGTCGGACTAGCATACAGACAAGCGGATTTTTTGACCGGACTCGAGTCCGTTGGAAAGATTTGAAACATGTTCCAAATCTAAAGTCCGTCTGATTTTCGACAGAAAAGGTCCGCTGAAGGTCCGATGAAGCCCACACACGGTCGGATTGTCTGGCGGTTTTGTTCCATCGGACCAGTCTGGTCGAAAAGTCCGGTCGTGTGTACACGGCATAAGTGTTCTTTCTCTGTGTTTTTTCTCCCTCCCTTTCAATCTTGCATATAATTACTGTTTGTTTCATACAAGAAAAAAAAGGAATTTTGTTGGGGTACCCTCCCACTTTTTTATTCCTCCCCTGGGCCAAAAATGACGTAGTCCTTGGCTGCTCTCAGTCTCCTGGAATTTCCATGTCACACATTCCAGGAGGCTTCAGGACAGTCTACTTAGTTGGCTCCCAAATCCAACATGGCGGGTTGCAAAAAACAAACGCTGCAAAAACTTCTGGTGCAAGGAGGGCAGTTCTAGCCTCCAAGTGTTAGTAATTTATGTTTTTTGTATCCTATAGGGACAGTACTTGGAGCGGCTGAATTTTTTGTTGAATAGGCAAGTGGAAGTTTCTTTTCACCTAACATCATATGCAGATTGAAGCTCACCCCTTTGTTCTGCAGATGAATGAAACAAAGAACAAAAGTATGTGTATGGGGGTAATAAACCACCACCAAACCTGCGCAAATGGCAAAACAAATATACAATAATAGTGACAATGAGAGCAGCTTGTTGTAAATAAAAATAATGCCGCGTACACACGGTCGGATTTTCCGACGGGAAATGTTGGATGTGAGCTTGTTGGCTGAAAGTCCGACCGTGTGTACGCTCCATCGAACATTTGTTGGCAGACTTTCCGCCAACAAATGTTGAATAGCAGGTTCTCAAATTTTCTGCCAACAAAACTTTGTTGTCGGACTTTCCGATCGTGTGTACATAAGTCCGTCGCACAAAAGTCCATGCATGCTCGGAATCAAGGACGAGCCGGAAGCGCTCGGTCTTGTAAAACTAGCGTTCGTAATGGAGATATCACATGACTATTAAACTTCCTTTTTATGGGCTCGTCGTACGTCTTGTACATCACCGCGTTCCCACGTTCGTAATTGTTGGCCAACATTTGTGTGACCGTGTGTATGCAAGACAAGTTGGAGCCAACAACCTTCGAACAAAAATCCACGGTTTCGTTGTCGGAAAGTCCGATCGTGTGTACGGGGAATTAGCGAAGAGAAAAAATCAATCAAAAATTAATTAATTTGAACCGTGCTCTCTCAAGAAAAACATTTTAATGTGCAAATGTTGAAAGTGCATCAAACAATGTCAGCAAACACAATCATGTATATGGTGTAAAAAAATATATATGTGTAAAGTCCACAAAATATCTGTTGAGTGTCCAATCAAAGTGAATAATCAGAAATTGCATGTGAATCTTCCTGTTCTCGGTGAACAACAAAGAATAGATCTTCCACCACCATCACCTGCCACACATCCTACTCACCAGAATCCCATGACACCCATTACAGGTAGTCAAACGCCTGTGAATAATACCAGTGGAGAATCGTCACAGCCACAGTACCGGTCCGCATGGATGTTCAATCAGGATCCCATGAAACCCATTACAGGTAATAATGAACGCTTGTATGTAATCCCAATGTGGAAATTTTCATGACCACAGCATCGATCCGAACAGGTATCCAAGGATTAGTGGAAAAAAGGCAAAGAAATAAAGGGCTTCCATGGTGAAGTATATCGCAATTTATTCGAAAAATGATTTAAAATAGTCTAACAACAAGTCTCAGTTGCAACTTTAAACATCCATGTGTTGGAAACGCCGTTAGCAACAAAGTAAATACAAAGTAACAATAATTTTACTTTGTATCTCTGAATCACGCTTCTAAACAGTGTTTACAAACATTGATGAGAAGGTGTTTTTGACAGCAATCATTAATGCCAGCTGATTTATTTACACAGCATGTCCTGGCTGTCATTTTGATAATAGTGAATGAGAGAAAGGGCATGCTATTTACTGTATGCCCTGGTACTTAGGCAAGGTTTTTGGGCATACGTATCTCTCCTAAGGTATGAGATTAATGTATATGTTACATAGTTACATAGTAGGTGAGGTTGAAAAAAGACACAAGTCCATCAAGTCTAACCTATGTGTGTGATTATATGTCAGTATTACATTGTATATCCCTATATGTTGTGGTCGTTCAGGTGCTTATCTAATAGTTTATTGAAACTATCGATGCCCCCCGCTGAGACCACCGCCTGTGGAAGGGAATTCCCGCACTGAATGTATGTAAAAGCATGGAGTGTAGGGTGTTCTGGAGGGTCTATTGATGTTGGCTGCTGGTGATCTATTGTCACTGGTGGGGATCTGATTTTGTGTGAGGGTCTATTGTTGCTGATTGGGAATCTATTGCTGCTGGGGGGGTCTTATGTTGCTGGAAGGGATCTACTGTTGAGGGAGAGGTCTATATTTACTGGCTGCTGGAGGATCTATTGATGCTGGCCGCTGGGAGATCTTTTGTTGCTGCTGGGGGTGTCTAATGTTGCTTGCGTGGATATTTTGTTACTGGGTGGTTCACTGTTGCTGCAGCGAATCTATTGTTGTTGGGGTGGAGTCCATTGTTGCTGGGGTAGTATATTGTTGTGTGGGGATCTATTGCTGGGATTCTATTGTTCCTGGCTGCAGGGGATCTATTTTACTGCTTTTATTTTTATCATTAACATGTTCCATACAAAAGATTTAGCACCACAAAATGATACTTGGTTCTGTATTCTCTAAAAGGGGCAGTACTGGTAGGTGGGTAGGGGGTGGAATCAAGGGACGGTGCTCAGAGGTGGGTAGGGGGCAGAGACAAGAGGTGACTCAGACAGGGGGGGAATTCCTGCACCTATTCTCCGAGAAAAAAAGCCCTGCTCATAACTTATATCCTCCAGACCCTTTATTAGCTTAGTTGCCCTTCTTTGTACTCGCTCCATTTCCAGTACATCCTTCCTGAGGACTGGTGCCCAGAACTGAACAGCATACTCCAGGTGTGGCCGGACCAGAGTCTTGTAGAGCGGGAGAATTATTGTTTTATCTCTGGAATTAATCCCCTTTTTAAGGCATGCCAATATTCTGTTTGCTTTGTTAGTTAATGCAGATACTAGCACAGACCCTCTACACCCCAAATGGAATGTAGAGATGGTACCATGGGTCAACACATTGAACCAGCAGGGACCCAATACTAGCCTTAACTGTTGCCAACTCCCATTCATACAGCAAATGCAACTGCAACACCAAAAGCAACATTCGACGTTCTCAAGTCACGCTTCATTTTCATTTTCAATATTACAAACAACAAAAATAATGAAACTGCTTACAGCAAAAATAACTAAGATAAATTTAAAATGCATTACAGCCATAAATTATTGTACCGTAATGTAATTAGAGCTTTAGTCTAGCTGCCTTGATGTGAGGATATTAGTAATATCAGTAAAAGCTATGGATTATTTTTAAATAAAAGGACCATTATTTAACAAACAACTACACATAAATATGAAAAATAGAAAAAAACAACTCCAATAAAGGATACCTTCATCTAAAAGTATTACAATGCACTTCTGCTCACACTATGCATATTAAAGTGTTTACATAGTAGTAAAGGAGCTTTTGAAACAAGCCATCCCTGAGCTCTCTAGGTGCTTGTATTGCAAAGTAATATGTTCTCGATGGCCCTCAAAGATCACAACAGACTCTAAAGTCGGAATTTCCAATTCTTAAAAAGCTGGATGAAAATGCAAAAAAAAAAAAAGAAACCTATACCTTCCTTTCCCCTGCTTCCTTCTGCAGCTCTAGGTTAAGATGGTGTCATTCTCCTTCCAGCAAGATCTCTGAGAAAAGCCAGAATCTTGGGAAAAGATGATACTGCATTGCGCTGCGGTGTCCTCTTGTGAGATTTGGGCTACCCAGTATTCCCCGGGATATTGTCAGAAGGAGGATGACGTCACCCCCCGCACTATGGAAGTTGGGGAAAAGTGATGCAACGCACATATGTGAACCAGACTGATTGAAAGTAATAGATTTTAAAATGGTCTGCAAATTGGATGGTGTGTAAGCCCCATGCAATTCTCATAGGTTTCAACCCAGCCTTAAGGTCCGATACATGCTAGGGGTTTATTTTTGGTGCATGACTCCAGCAATTAGGTGTAGCGGTGGCCACAGTTGCATACCTCCCAACTTTTTGAGATGGGAATGCGGGACACCTATCAGCAAAATTATGCAAGCATAGGGCACACCCCTGCCACGCCCCCTTAAAGGAGAATTGTACAAAAAAACAAGATTGGTTAAACCCACAAGTGCTTTTTTTTTTACCGCTACTATTCCTCTATATTGGCTTTTGGAATTTACAAATGCAGCAATTTAGAAATCAGATGAAAGGTTTAGTGCTGGAAAACACTTTTTGATAGATAAAAAGTGCATTTTATATACATCTATATAGATCAGATCAAAATGAGGGACAAATGAGAAGAAATGAGGGACAGAGGGACATTGCTCCAAATCAGGGACAGTCCCTCGAAATCAGGGACAGTTGGGAGCTATGCACAAGCACCATTCAGCACCACTGTCAGCTGCCTCTCAAACGCTACGAGAGCCTGACAGCTTCTGTGGCTGGAAGGTGCACCAAGTGGTACTAATGTTCAGGGCCATGTGTAGCCAGAGACAAATGCTCAGAATCCTGCCTGGACACATACTGCCCTAAACCTTATTACGGCTCGGTACACCATCCAGCCCCGCCCAGCTGCAGCTGTCAGCCTTTTACAGGCTGCTGGCAGCGAGGTTGGGTGGTGCACTTGTGTCCTCTTTCCACATCCAAACTCCAGAGCTTCACCAGGTCTAAATGCCCAGTGTGCATAGGGTATTAGATAGCATTTAAGGAAGGGGGGCACATTGAATAGGTTGATCTTGCTTGTTTTAATAGCTTTGAGATACCTGCTGTGTTTTCACATTAGAAAGCTGACAAGCTGGCAAAATTCTGCTAACAGAAGGTAATAGAAAAAAAGTTACTATTTTAGAGCTTCTGTTGGGAATCATGAAGATACATTTCTCCATAATGCCAACAGCTATAGAGGTGAATACAGGCTTGTTTTAAAATGTTTTTGTTGCTTGTTCAGATTATGTGATGATTTAGTGTATATACCAGGGATATGCAATTAGCGGACCTCCAGCTGTTGCAAAAATACAAGTCCCATCATGCCTCTGCCTCTGGGTGTCATGCTTGTGGCTGTCAGAGTCTTGCTATGCCTCATGGGAGTTGTAGTTCTGCAACAGCTGGAGGTCCGCTAATTGCATATCTCTTGTATAAACACTGGCCACCTGTTCACTTTAACTACTTGCTGACCGCTGCATGCCGATATACGTTGGCACAATGGCAGAAGTAGGCAAATGGACGTACCTGTACGTTCCCTTTAATTGGCAGGGCTAGCAGGCGCGTGCACACCTGAAGCGAGCAGCGTGACCGTGCCCGCGGGACCATGCCCGCTGGTGTCCCGGCAATCGTGTCATGGAGCCGCAGAACGGGGAGATGCCTATGTAAACATAGCGTTCTGCCTAGTGACATGACAGAGATCTCTGCTCCCTGTCTTCGGGAACAGTGATCGCTGTCATGTCAGTGGTAGCCCATCCCCCCCACAGTTAGAATCACTCCCTAGGACACACTTAACCCCTGCCAGTGTCATTTACACAGTAATCAGTGCATTTTTATAGCACTGATCGCTGTATAAATGACAATGGTCCCAAAATAGTGTCAAAAGTGTCCGATGTGTCCGCCATAATGTCGCAGTCACGAAAAAAAAACGCAGATCGCCGCTATTACTAATAAAAAAAATGAATAATAAAAATGCCATAAAACTATCCCCTATTTTGTAGACGCGATAACTTTTGCGCAAACCAATCAATATACGCTTATTGCGATTTTTTTTACCAAAAATATGTAGAAGAATACATATCGGCCTAAACTGAGGAAAAAATGTGTTTTTTTTATATATTTTTGGGGGATATTTATTATAGCAAAAAGTAAAAAATATTGCTTTTTTTTCAAAATTGTCGCTCTTTTTTTGTTCATAGCGCAAAAAAAAACAAAAAAACGCAGAGGTGATCAAATACCACCAGAAGAAAGCTCTATTTGTGGGAAAAAAAGGACGTCAACTTTGTTTGGGTGTAACGTCGCACGACCGCGCAATTGTCAGTTAAAGCGAAGCAGTGCCGAATCGCAAAAAGCGATCTGGTCAGGACGGAGGTAAAATCTTCCAGGGCTGAAGCGGTTAAAAAAAAAAACTCCACCCAGGAAAACAAAAACACCCATGAGCTTACAGAATTGTTTAGTTACTTGGGTGTTTACAGCGGTACACAATGAAGGTTACAGAGAGACTCACTAAAAGCTTTTAAAGCTGAACCCTGGGCAAAAAAAAAAGTTTCCTGCACTGCAAGGGTTAATTGCTCATTTTTGTCTAGGGGAGAGATGAAAGGTGATATACCTATCCTCCCTGCCCCAGGGGCTCTGAAGCTCCTACACCCCCACACTCTAGTGGTTTTGAGTCCTTACATCATGAAGCCCAGAGCAGGCTCCATAGACCTGCTCTACTCATAAGGACCGCAGGAACAGTCCACTGCTGGATTGTGGGGGAGCGCCGTTTGCTGGTGGAGCAGAGGATCAGGTGACTTTAAGGCTTTCTCCTCTCCCCTGGACAAAACAAGCATGTAACCCTTGCAGTGTGGCCACGGCCCTACTGCAAGGGAAAACTTCTTTGGACTTTAAAGTGGTTGTAAAGGGTTAAGCTTTTTACCGTAATGCATTCTCTGTATTACGGTAAAATACCTTCTACTGTCACTTCTCCTCTGCCCCCCCACTAAATACTTACCTGAGCCTGATCTTGATCCAGCACTGTGCGCGGGAGCAGTGGCGCTGCTCTCTCTCCTCACTGGCAGCAGCGGGAGCCATTAATGTCAATCAAATCCTGTGAGAAGGGAGCAGGGAGTGGGGGCCAAGCCGCAATGTGTGTGTCTTGAGCTTGGGATCAAGCCCGCACATCTGCCCCCTAGTAGGCGGCTTGCTAGCAGGCAGGGGACTTCAGGGGAGGAGGTTCAAGCCGCTCTCTGCAAAACTATTGCACAGATCAGTTAAAGCATAACTCCACTTTTAATGAGAAAAAAACATTCCCCCTGGGTGATCTATGTACATTGTAAGGATTATAACAACCTTTGCTGCAGATTCCTACCTTTTGTTATTCTGAAGAAATCCCTGTGTGTTTGTCTGTGCCTCTGTACTGAGTGGGTCTAATGGGAGGGGTTTCATAATTAACTGTCAGCTGTGGCAAGCTGCAGAGCACTAATGATGAAATCTGCTGGGCCTGCATCCCTTTAGACGTGTTCCTAATGGAAATATCTCACTAAAAATGACATTTTTGTTGCAGGGGATGCCTGAAATCTGACTTGTATCTCAGGCAGACTTCTGGGAAAATTGATGAGTCAATCACACAAGCAAAAAATTATGTTTCTGGGGAGTGGTCAGTGCACATTCTGTGTACAGAACAACTCCAAGTAGCCATATTGCAATGCATTCATAGAAAATGACAGCGGCTGCAGATTGAAAAGGAAAGGTCATTTTTAATAACATTTAATTACAATATGGCTTGTATCGCAATTGTAAACGCTATATTATTTTTTCTTTATTTGCTATTTTTTTTTCCCCACGAAAGTGGAGTTACCCTTTAAGTAAAACATTGTTATTTAAAAAAACAAAAAACAAACAACTTTACAATCACTTTAACTGTTGACAGAGGAAGCTTTACTACTAGATGGAACAATTATTGTATAAAGTGAGATCAGACACACTGCAGCTGCTCAGCTGGGCTTGGGTTGGAGTGACCCTCTTTCCTTCCAAATTGGAGTGTAAGCTCACTCATCTCGAGCACCAAAAACCTTTTCTAAATATTACTCTACCCTTTTTCATTCTAAAACCAAGCAACTTCATTTGCAGGTTCAGCAGGAAACAGCCACATTTTGATCCATGTATAGGCAAGAAGGTTGTACAGAAGTCCATCTACCGATCAACTTCTATACAACCGGCCTGTTGGGTTTTTCCCAAACAATCAGTGTCTCTGGTTCTAGCCGGTAACACTGATCGGTGTGTTCTGACGGCGGGGAAGTCTCCCTGCTGTCAGAATACAATACCTCAGTGGGAGTGATTCCTTCATTTATCTTAAAGCGGGATTCCGTCCCTGAAAAAAAATTTTTAAAAACAAACACTGTAGCTGCTGACTTTAAATAAGTACTTACCTGTCCTGGGTGCCCGCGATGTCGGCCGCCCGAGGCCGACCCGTCCCTCGGCTCTCAGGTCCCGGCACCGCCATCCTAAGTAAGGGAAACAGGCAGTGGAGCCTTGTGGCTTCACTGCCAGTTTCCTACTGCGCACGCGCGAGCGGCGCGTCACTCTGGTAATGTCACACACACAGTTCCCAGAAAACAACGGGGCCGCTCACCGTGGAGCAGAACACGCCGCAGAATAGGAAGAGACAGATTAGGAAGACTGCCTAGCAACAAGGGTTTAGGTAAGTTTAAATTTTTTTTTTTTCAAATGTTTTTTTTACATTTTTTTTTTTAGGATTTTTCATGGAATTTTTTTTTTAGGGGTGGCCCTCCACTTTAAATGTGTGGATGGGGGAATCAGATCCTTTTTTTTTTCCTTCAACCCGCTGGCTGAAAGAAAAAAAAAACGATTAATGTATGGTCAGCTTTACTCTGACTAAGGCTAGCCATACATTATACATTTTTCTTGTACAACTTTCTCTTAGATTTACCAAAACCAGGGGCGTTGCTAGGTCTACAAAAGATCTGGGGCTAGAGCCCATAGCAGCGTAGTAAAGAAAGTCATACGCTTGGGCGAGCATACACATGTATATACAGTAATATACGTGTGTGTGTATATATATCCACAGAGAGCCCCCCACTTACATCAGGGTCCCCAGAGAGCCCCCCTTATATCAGGTTCCCCAGAGAGCCTCCTCCTTACATCAGAGTCCTCAGAGAGCCTCCCCCTTTCATCAGGGTACCCAGAGGGCCCCCCACTTACAACAGGGTTCCCAGAGAGCCCCCCTTACATTAGGGTCCCCAGAGAGTCTCTCCCTTGCATCAGGGTCCCCAGAGAGCCCCCCACTTACATAAGGGTCCCCAGAGAGCCTCCCCTCCCCTTGGGGACCCCTGCAGAGACTTGGGGCTATTGGCCCCAGATTCGGGGCTATAGCCCCAAAAGCCACCCCCTAGTGATGCCCCTGACCAAAACCATATAAAATTAGGTTAAAACAGCACACTTTCAATGTGTATGCAATCAGGCAGGTCCTTGCATTACATAGTTGGAGGTAAATCGAAAGGAAATTGAATAAAAAAATTCTCACACATCTCCTCCATATCTTCGAAAGCAGCGAAAGTAAATTACAAACTACTGACGAGGTGGCACTACAACCCAGTGGTGCTCCATAAAACTTTCCCATCTATATCGGATCTTTGCTGGAGGGGATGTGGAGACCAGAGAATTCATGCCCATATCTGGTGGTCGTGTCCTCTCATCCTCTCATTAGACCATATTGGACTTCTATATTGCATTGAATTAAGGAAATACAAGGTAGTGAAGTTGTCAATGACCCTTGGTTGTTATTGTTTCACTGTACGGGTGAACCAATAGGATCATATAAAAAATCCATCACACCTTACCTCCTGAACGCAGCTAAGGTGCTTATCCCAAAATTCTGGAAACAACAGACAACTCCCACGGTACGCCAATGGCTTGTGGAAGTAGATCGCGTATATCATATGGAAAACAGTACGCTTACATTGAGAAATAAATCTGATTTAGCAACTAAAATATGGTCCTGCTGGTTCGCCTTTAAGTTTTCAGCGGCATATGCAGTTATTATGGCTCAAAAGAGATAGCTGAGGTTGGCTGACAAGCGCCTGTACCCTGTAGAGGCTGGAAAACTTCCCTCACCCCCCCTCCCCCCTCTTTACTTATCCTCCTATTTCCATCTTCTCTGCTCTCTCTTTACTCTTTTTTGTTGTGTTCTTTTTTCATACATATTTGAGGTGCAAAATTCTTATTTGTTTGTTATATAAAGGTCATGTCCATAGGCGTGCGCACAGGGTGTGCCGGGTGTGCCCTAATCACCCCATGCGCATTAGTGTTATCACTCTGTGTAGCAGCAGGAACATGGGAAAGATCTCCCTCTTACTGGCTCTGCCATAAGAGAAGTGTCTATGATCTTCTCTTTCACTGTGCCGACAGGGAGATCAATGTGCCGGGGGCATATATATGTAGGCACATACACATGCATGTGTGTTTGAGCTTAAGGGTGCACACCCTAATGCAATAGGCTGCGCACACCTATGGTCATGTTGCCTAGAGGCATGTGACACATGGATCACACATCCATAGTGTATAGCAACGCTACTTTTAAGCTGTAGACTTTAAGTGGCTTAGAAGTCATGGAAGGTCTTTAACCATGATCCTAATACTGTGTATTTCAAATGCTCTCATATATGACCTGTGTTCCATGATAAGATGTATTATCATTACATGTAAGGGTTATGATGTACCTCTTTCGGTTGTTCTTTTATTGTAAAATGTTTACTACTTTCTAATAAAAACTTATTGAAAAAAAAAGAATAAAAAATTATTTAATGTATGGCCAGCTTTAAAGTCAGTGGCAAACAGATCTGGCAGATTTCCCAGAGGTTGTGTGGCAAAATACTACAGGCATACCCCACTTTTAAATACACAATGGGGTTTATTTACTCAAGCTGGAAAGTGCAAAATCAGGCTCCCTTCTGCATAGAAAGCAATGAGCTTCTAACCCCAGATTGTTCAATTAAGCTTTGGTAATAAAACCTGGAAGCTCATTGGTTTCTATGCAGAAGTGAGCCTGATTTTGCACTTTCCAGCTTTAGTAAATAAACCCCATTGTGTACTTAAAAGTGGGGTATGCCTGTATAGCGTTGCTTTACCAAAACTGCAGAGTACAAAATCTGGTGCAGCTGTGCATGGTAGCCAATAACCTTCTAACTTCAGCTTGTTCAATTAAGCTCTGACAAAAAACCTTGAAGCTGATTGGTTTCTATGCAGAGCTGCAACCAACCCCTGACAGCACCACCATCTTCACCTAGTTATCAGGATATCGGGGCCTGCCATGTCAGGGAGAGGATATGCGGCTGTGGGGTCTTTTTCTTCTCCCCAACCAGGGGTCTCTCTTTGGGAGAGCCCTACACCAAATACTTGGAGGACCAGCTTTGGCAGATACCTAAGGAGCTTTGGCTTAGGTAACCATAGAATGCCTTACCCCTTTCAGGAGCCTTGTGCCCTGGGAGACTCAGGGATAGAGGCCCTTGCTCTTTGGAAGTCGAAACATTATTTTACCCTTTGTGCACTTTTCTGTGAGCTTTAAATTCACAGTTCACTTTTTCGATTACAGAGGATAGACTAAGCACCGCACCAGGGAGCTCTGAAACAAAAAAAAAATCTTAACCTGGCCTTCTTTGGGGTTTAGGATCTTCACCCATCTTGACCACATTGGGATGATGTAATTCCACCCATGAGATTATCGATCCTGGCACCAGGATAGTACACTGAGCTGCGCAAGTATACATTCTCAAGAAGTTTGCGAATAGGTTTTATTGCGGAAGAGACATAGAGGTTGATTTACTAAAACTGGAGAGTGAAAAATCTGGTGCAACTGTGCATGGTAGCCAATCGGCTTCTAACTTCAGCTTGTTCAATTAAGCTTTGAAAAAAAAATGGAAGCTGATTGGTTTCTATGCAGAGCTGCACCAGATTCTGCATCCTCCAGTTTTAGCAAATGAATCCCCATATCACCTTGGCCATCTTCTCTAGATATAGATGAATTCAATCAAAATACCTACATAGTGTTTATTATATACCATATAAACTGTTCAAGATGGGAAATCTAGCCCTAATTGTCAGAGATGTTGTTCTAATACAGGCACATTTTTACCTATGATCTGGAAATGTCCAAAAATGACCTAGATGACATATATCAGACTTCTTGCTACCATACTACACATACCTGTTGCTCGTAGCCCTGCTAGATATCTTTTTGGCTACTTAGACAATTCCGATATGCGCAATTACACCAAACCTCTCCTCTGTCTACAAAAAAGCCATTGGTGAAATCTTCTGCTTCTCCCAACATTGATTACTGGCAGGGACTTATCGATGACTTAAAGGGAGTCTAACGGCTTCTGCAACACGCATTTTTACTAATATACGAGGCAGACCAAAATAGTACAGTCCGACATGGAATTAGAATGCAGTAGCTTTGTTAGTCTATGTTGGGTAGAAGAGCCACTTGCTCTTGTTATCTTACATTGTATTGTACTGCATACAGGTTTGTATAAACCACAGTAGATAATAGACCGGATACTATAACATATGTTCAGATTAATAGTAGGTTTACTCTTATGTATAATCGTTCAGTATTCTTGGATATACACAGTTTACATATGATCAATATTCTTTTGTTATTTGCAAATGTAGAAATAAAAATCTCCCTTTCAAGAAAAAAAAAATAGAAAATGAACTGCTAATGCTAGGAAACAATGCCTCCATGGTCTGGCCAACAAAGGAATGACGCTATAGACCTTGTATTGTATTGTAGCTATTTACCTTGTAAAACAACCAATTCAGTTTAAAATAGAAGTGAAAGGAAACACATTTTTGTATAGATATAAAAAAAATAAAAAATTATACAGTAAATACATGTTTTCCATTTTTTTTTTTATAAGTGATCACATTCTCTATTTTTAGCAGCAGTGAAGTGAGGGAGGAGAAACAACAGTACACTGAGCAGGCTGAGCTCCCAGCACAGCTGGAGAACTGACCACACTTTACTCTCATGCCTAGTGTGGTCAGTTTTTAATAGGAAAGCGGAGGGACTGGCAGGAACACCAGGGATTTCATTCAAAGGAAGCAATACAAAGAGAACGGGATACCTTTTCATACAAGTACATGGTACAGCAAGTACATATCAAGAATATGAAATGTTGGAGTAAAATACTCTTTAAGCCGACCACGCTATAGCCGAATGACAGCTACAGCATGGACGGCTAGTTCTGGGACGCAGTCAAATGACAGCTCTTTACCACGTGATCAGCTGTGTCCGATTACAGCTGATCATGGATGTAAATAGAAGCCAGTTATCAGCACTCATTTCCTCATGCTGAGAACATGAGGAGAGGAGAGGAGAGCTGATAACTGGCTTCTGTAAAAGGGACATCGACACTGATTATCAGTGTCTTGATAATCAGTGTCTTGATTATCAGTGCAGTCCAAACAGTGCCCACCAGTGCTGCCAATGTGTGCCCACCAGTGCTGCCAATCAGAACCGTTCAGTGCTGCCAATCAGTGCCCATCAGTGCCTTCTCACCAATGTCACCTATCAGTGCAGTCTACCACTGCCCATCAGTGCCACCTACCAGTGCCCATTAGTGTCACCTATCAGATCACCTATCATGAGGAGAGGAGAGACGATAACTGGCTTCTGTAAAAGGGACATCGACACTGATTATCAGTGTCTTGATTATCAGTGTCTTGATTATCAGTGCAGTCCAAACAGTGCCCATCAGTGCTGCCCATCGGTGCCATCTATTAGTGCCCATATGTGGCACATATCAGTGCCTACCAGTGCTGCCTATCAGTGCAGCCTCATCAGTGCTCAACAGTGCCGCCTCATCCGTGCTCATCAGCGCAACCTATCATTGCCCATCAATGCCGCCTTATCAGTGCCGCCTCATCAGTGCCCATCAGTGTCCATCAGTCCAGCCTATCATTGCCCGTCAGTGAATGAGAAAAATTTCCAAACTTTTAGAACCAACTATGAAAAAGTTTCTGTTTTTGTTTTTTTCTAAATTTTCGGTTTTTATTCCTTTATTTAGCAAAAAATAAAAAAAACAGTGGGGATTAAATACCATCAAAAGAAAACTCTATTTGTGTGAAAAAAATGATAAAAATGTTGTTTGGGTACAGTTTTGCATGACTGAGTAATTGTCATTCAAGTGCAACAGTGATTAAAAGTGATCAGGGAACCAGAAAACATACTGGCATGCATTTTACACAGGCAGAAAATGCAGGCCATTCAGAACACGAGGGTACTATACAAGATAACTGCAAGGATGAAAACTGGATAGACAGCATCCTCTGAGACAATTTACACTCAAAATGTTCATGTTTGTATCCTAAGACTCCTATTTCCTCAGTGTACCTTTAAAAAGACATGTTAATGAGTAATAATGGGCAGTAATTCAAAGCAACCAATCAGGTTCATAGCCTGGAGCAGTCAGTAATCGAATAATTGTTTATGATTGGTTGCAGTGGGTTAATGAAGTTCGCACATTCACCTATTAGAAGACAAAAGTGAACTCATTTATCATGCAGTCACGTCAGAGCCGAATGGTGCTGTGGAACTAAAATGGCTAAAGATTATAAGAAAGTGAATAGGCAGAATCTTGCCTTACCTAGTGGCATGCCGATGCCATAGCCCTTTGTATCGAGCAATCCCCCAATCTGAGTGAGATTGCAGTTGAGTCTGCGGTGGTACTCATTCATTGTGGACTCCAATAGAAAAGCATAACGAGAGTTCAGGACACGCGCTATTCCCTCCTCCGTGCTCTTCACAAATACACTGGGCTGCTTTGAGTTCATGTAGTTCCACATGCGCTGGTAGGTTTGATATCGGGAGTTCTGGGGGAACACAAGAGTCCAAAAGATATATAGTCAAGAACCCAACTAATTCCAACCCAAAGAAATATACGTTAGCTAATGCCATTTAATTTAACTTGGAGGGTTTAATATAAGTCAAAATGTGTCATGTTTATAAGTAAGAATACGGATGTACAAACCTGGAAGAAGGTCATGGTGGACCCACCATGAATGGTTCCATACTCTATATTAGTTTGATCAGCAAGGTCATCAGCTGATTCGATAGGGACCTCCATTCTTTGTACGGTCAGGAAGGCAGCAAGGTTGGCAGTGTAGGAGGAGATGATGATAAGTGTGAAGGCCCACCTAGAGAGAAGTAAGTCAATCAATACCATATATACCAACACCATCACCTTCAAACTTTAAGGGGGCCAGACTGTGGCCAGCCGGAGTAGAAAATGTCCTGGTGTCAGTGGGAAGAATAGTGCCCCATGGCTGGTGTCAGTGGCAGAAATGGTTATGGTTGGCATCAGTGGGAGAAATAGCGCCCCATTATTGGCGTCAGTGGTAGGAATAGTGCCCCATCATTGGCGTCAGTGGGAGGAATAGTGCCCCATTGTTAATGTCAGTGGGAGGAATAGTGCCCTGTTGTCTGTGTCAGTGGGAGGAATAGTGCCCCATCATTGGTATCAGTGGGAGAAATAGTGCCCCATCATTGGTATCAGTGGGAGAAATAGTGCCCCATCATTGGTGTCAGTGGGAAGAATAGTGTCCCATTGTCTGTGTCAGTAGCAGAAACTGTTGCTGACAGTGGGGGGGATAATGCCCCAAGGGGTGGATAAAAGCAAACAAAGTGCCACATCATGGCCACCGGGCCACAGCTTGGAGATCACTGGCCTACACTATTCCGTAGAAGGGCTGGTTTTGGAGAAAGCGAGGCACAGAAACTTTAGTGAGACTGTATATAAAAGACAAATCTCCTTTATAGCCATGTGGCTGTTTATGTTAAGAATAACCTTAAATTAGATAAATTAGGTCTTCCAAAAGAAAAAAAAGAGAAAAGAATGACCTGAGATCACTTAATCTGCAATTTTTATCATGTGTAAAAAACCATCTCCACTTCTTGCCCAGGCTAAGGAGTCCCAGAATATTTAGAGCCCCAGGCAAATGCCTCATTTGCCCTCCCCTAGTGCCTGCTTCAGATAATTGCCATTTGAAAAACATCATTGTAAGGATGTACTATTAATAGTTTGAATAGACCACCATAGACAGTTATACCTTACATTCCTCGATAGCTAGCCTGCAAGCTCATTAACTTCCATTCTACCAGTACTAATACTACAGGGACTGATATATAATTAGAATAATATAATTAATATATGGCATTATCTTTCAGTCTGCATCAGGCTTGACCCAGACAGCCCAAGAGAACTGAAGGATGCTGGGACATGTTGTGTTATTTTCAAAATCCAAACCCCAAAGACAATTCTAATATTCCCAGCACAGGAGCAGATAAATCCTTGCAGTATATGTACAGTGGCTATAAAAAGTCTACACACCCCTGTTAAAATGTCAGGTTTCTGTGCTGTAAAAAAATGAGACAAAGGTAAACCATTTCAGAACTTTTCCCACCTTTAGGCTGGGTTCACACTGCTGCGAATTCTATTGCGAATTTGAGCCGTTGCGATCGCTCAAATTCGCAAGTCATTTAAATTACATAGATTAACATTAGTGCCGTTCACATCGACGCGTTGCGAATATAACCTGCGTGAAAAAAAGGCCCTGTGCGAGTTTACTGCGTTGCGTTGCGAATTTAGTCTCCATAGACATCAATGTAAATCGTTCTTGAATCGCATTGATTGGTTCACATATGTGCGAATTCCACCACACTACTCTCCACAAAAACCAGGAAGTACACAGGAAGTTAAGACCCTTTTTTTTTTTACATTATGATTCCATTGGCTAGACTATCAATCGCAGCTATATCCAACTCCTGAAATTCGCGGTAAAATCGCGGTAAATTCGCGGTAAAATCGCGGTAAATTCGCGGTAAAATCGCGGTAAATTCGCACTGCAGCAGTGTGAACCCAGCCTTAATGTGACCTATAAACTGTACAACTCAATTGAAAAACAAACTGAAATCTTTTATGGAGGGGAAGTAAAAATAAAAAAATAAAATAATGTGGTTGCATAAGTATGCACACCCTCTTATAACTGGGAATGTAACTGTGTTCAGAATTAAGCAATCACATTTAAACTCATGTTAAATAGGAGTCAGTACACACCCGCCATCATTTAGTGTGCCTCTGATTAACCCCAAAATAAAGTTCAGCTGTTCTAGTAGGTCCTTCCTGACTTTTTCTTAGTCGCATCCTACAGCAAAAGCCATGGTCCGCAGAGACCTTCCAAAGCATCAGAGGGATCTCATTGTTAAAAGGTATCAGTCAGGAGAAGAGTACAAAACAATTTCCAAGGCATTAGATACACCATGGATCACAGTGAAGACAGTCATCATCAAGTAGAGAAAATATGGTACATCAGTGACATTACTAAGAACTGGACAGCCCTCCGAAATTGATGAAAAGACGAGAAGAAAACTGGTCAGGGAGGCTGCCAAGAGGCCTACAGAAACATTAAAGGAGCTGCGGGAATATCTGGCAAGTACTGGCTGTGTGGTACATGTGACAACAATCTCCCGTATTCTTCATATGTCTGGGCTGTGGGGTAGAGTGGCAAGATGGAAGAAAAAAATCCAAGCCCAGCTAAATTTTGCAAAAACATATCTGAAGTCTCCCAAAAGCATGTGGGAAAATGTGTTATGGTCTGATGAAACCAAGGTTGAACTTTTTTGGCTATAATTCCAAAAGATATGTTTGGTGCAAAAACAACACAGTACATCACCAAAAGAACACCATACCCACAGTGAAGCATGGTGGTGGCAGCATCATGCTTTGGGGCTGTTTTTTTTTTCAGCTGGAACAGGGGCCTTATTCAAGGTAAAGGAAATTATGACAAGTTCCAAATACCAGTCAAGATTGGCCCCAAACCTTCAAAACCTTTCTGCTAAAAAGCTGAACATGAAGAGGAACTTCACCTTTCAGCATTAGAACAACCCAAAGCATACATCCATATCAACAAAGGAATGGCTTCACCAGAAGGAGATTAAAGTTTTGGAATGGCCCAGCCAGAGCCCAGACCTGAATCCCATTGAAAATCTGTGGGGTGATCTGAAGAGGGCTGTGCACAGGAGATGCCCTCACAATTTGACAATTTGGAATGTTTTTTCAAAGAAGAGTGGGCAAATATTGCCAAGTCAAGATGTGCCATGCTGATAGACACAAAAAGACCGAGTACTATAATAAAATCAAAAGGTGCTTCAACAAAGTATTAGTGTAAGGGGTGTGCACACTTATGCAACCATATTATTTTAGTTTTTTATTTTACTTCCCTCCACCTAAAAGATTTCAGTTTGTTGTTCAATTGAGTTTATAGGTCACATTAAAGGTGGAAAAAATTCTGAAACTATCTTTGTCTCATTTTTTTTTAAATCACAGAAACCTGACATTTTAACAGGGGTGTGTATACTTTTTATATCCTCTGTAGTAGATGTTTTATTTTCTCAGCAAATATGGAATATTTTAATTGTTTTTATAGCCAAATTGTTTTTTTTTAGTTTTTTTTTGTTTTGGATAGAGAAGGGAAGTATTGGAACACCTGTCATGTTTTTTGCTGCGTGTGTCCCCACTGAGGAGATTTATAGTCTTTATTTGTCCTAAAGTTGACCAAAATAAAAAGTGATATAATTTCCGACATTTTACAGTTTTCACCAGAACAGGAGATGAGGGGAAATCTTCCAACAGGAACCCAAATCACGACATGTTGGCAACAAGGTGAGTATAAAAGCTTCTTCTTTATGAATTCCAAGAAGTAAAATGTCCCATAGAGCAGCCAAGGCTAACATGTCTCTCTCAAAAAGTGACCTTACTCATAGCTATGAGCTTTAGGGTTGAATGCTGTATGGAACATTTTACGCCTTGGAATTAATTAAGAGGAAGCTTTTATACTCACCTTGTTATGACATGTCGTGATTTGGATGTCTATACACAAGCAGATGGAGACTGCTGGTCTGGCACCGTGAGGTTTAAGCCTTAACCTGAGAGTTTCTTATCTGGTTGCAGCACCTTAATTCCTTCTTGAACTGTATTTTAATAGGAACACTTGTTCCAGTGAAAGCTGTCTGAGCATTCCCCTCACGTTTAAGAGATTTCTTCTTACATCCTGTTGCATCTCCAGAACAGGAATGAAATAAAATATCCCCAAAACTTGAAAGGTTTTTAACCATCTCCTATTTTATTTAAAGCGAAAAAAGGTTTGGCTTAAATCTTGCCCATCCAGTTGCACTAAGTCCATGGGTTTCCTCATTTCACCAAGGATGAAACTTACCAGACCCCACTGACGCATCTTGTCGACAGTGCTCTAGGCATGACCTCTGACCCCTGCTGCATAAACCCTCCTACAGGGAACCACAGGCTGTTCCCCAGTGTGTATTGGTTCTCAAGGATGTGGTGGCGCTCACGAAGGCATGGGTGTGGGTTGTACCACTCATAGGGACTCAGTCTGATGGAGAAAGACAACAAATGGCAATCATTAACCTGATAGCAATACATTTTAAATAATAACAAGGGTGGTTAAAGCACACAAGCTAGTAGACCACTCTCATTATCGACACTGAATGAGAAAGTTGACCTACTATAAGCAAGATCTAAGTTGTGTTATAATTGTATAAAGGTTGGTTTAAAACCTGATCAAGTAAAGTATAATGACCATGTACATAGCAAGCAATCAGATTTGCATTTATATTTTCTTTAACCTAAAATGCGATAACATCTGCAAGCTAACTGTTTGCTAACAGAAAATCCAGCCATTACAGGAAACTAAAGGTGGCCATAACCAATGGCCAAAATTTGAGCAAGCACCACTAACCTGGACAACGTGTTTTAAAAATCAACTGAGCGAGATGAAAAATTATCGGCCAACCTGTTTTGGTATTGGGCCTGTCGGAATATTGTAGCCAACAGCCAACCTAAAATGCCAACCTAAAATGCAATAACATTTTGCTAACAGGAAGATTTAGCCATTACACGAAACTAAAGGTGGCCATAGACATGCTAGGGTCACCAATGCCCAAAATTTGAGTAGGCAGCGCTAACACTGAAATACGTTTTAAAAATCAACTGAGCAGAGTGAAAAATTATCGGCCAGCCTGTTTGGGTGCTCGGGCTGTCGGAATATTGTAGCCAACAGTAGAGATTCATTCATCCACACTGTTAACGTGGATGGAAAGTTGATTGATCTTTACACATTTAAGCCAAGCTGAACGAGGGAAAATCAAGCCATGTATGGCTACCTTAAAATTGATTTCTTGAGGCACTAGCCGGCAGGATTGTGGACAGTGTATACCTGTCACTTAGGCCAGTGGTTCTCAATATTCTGAATCTTACTGAGACCAGGGCTAGGTAAATTCTTCCAAAACCTTCCATGCCCCAATAGTAAAAAAAGTTTACTCACACAATAAAAGTACAGGAATATAAAATATGTATTGAAATATGTATTGAAATGTTGGAAGGCTCTGGAGGAAGCTGGAGTTCACTGTGAGGAGATGGGGGTTCTGGAGGTAGTTAGGGGACTCTGCAGCAAACTTGGTGGCCCTGCAAGGGATGATGTCTTTGGAGGGACCTGGGGGCACTGTGTGAGACTGTAGGGCTCTGAGGAGGCCAGGAAACACTGTTGAAGGTTGGGGGCACTCTGAGGGGGCTTGAGGCTTTGCAGCAAGCAAGATGGGACTGCAGGGTGCTGGGGGACACTGTGGGCTCTAAGGGCTCTCAGGGAGTCTGGAAGCACTGTGGGAGGTTAGGGGGTGCTTTTAGCCACTGTTGGAAAATGATAGATTTTGGAAGCCCAGTTAGGTTTCTATCCTACATATGGTGAGGAGGTTCAGGGTTTGTGTCTGCTTTACAGGAAACAAACGTTGTTGTTGTTTTATATCTTAAGAAGTACTGCCATGGGTTTTGGAGCTTCAAGGCTTTGAAGAGCTTTGAGAAGAATAAAGTCTCCATTCCTAAGTCCTGCTGTTGTATGAAAAGGCTGACTGCTGGAAGAACACTAATATAGTACCAGAGCTGCCTATTTGTTTGTGGAAGTCATGAAGGCACACCCAGTTAATTAGGAATGGAGCTGAGCTTAGTTAGTAGCTCAGACAAGCAGATGTTTCCTTTTGTTTTGTTTTTTTGCTATGCATTTGTTGTTCAAAGCCCTCTTGCATTGACAAACCTACTTGGAATATTCCTGGGTGTCCCTGTTTCATGCATGGTTTACTGCTGCCCAATGCCAGTTAATCTTGTCCCCCTACAAAGGTTACTTTTTGTGATGAATGAGCCCAATTATTTTAAAACTGAAACAGCATTTTCAGCCTTCATCTATGCAATAAAATAAATATTATCAAAATGAATAATAAAAAAAACGGCATGATAAACTAAAAAATAGATTTGTAATTAAATAGCAAACTGTTATTTGTGACATTTTCTCAAGTAGTGCTGTGCGTCTCAATCAATTAGAACGTAAACAAAATATATAGTTAAAGGAATGCCTTTTTGATCTCTGGATTGCCAGGTTGTCTCCGGGTTCAGTACTTTATGAATTACTCACTGTCAATAATGGTTCAAACCTTTATTCTCACAAAATAAGGGACACGAACAAAGGAAGGGGCTTAAAGGGGTATAGTCTATCTCCCCTATACAATTCAAAACAAAATCTTTAAAGGTCAACTTCAACCATATTTTAGGACTGGCATTAAATTTAAAAAGTCAGATTGGCATCAGAACCCAGCCACTATTTAGAGAGGTAAAGATACCACTTCAGCCTGAACTCCTCCTGCCTATGCTCCTCTGATATGTTTCACCCCCACCTACGGAGCTTAATCATAAAGCCCATGTAGGCAGGGCAAAACATGTCAGAGGAGCATAGCCAGGAGGAGTTCAGGCTGAAGCTGTATCTTTAAGAAACAAATGGCCCATGCCCCATCTATAATTGGCCTTCACAGCAAGAAGCACATCTACTTACCAACCGAATTAACCTAACGGTATGCGTTAAAAAACAAAAAAAGTAAATGCATGCGTAAGCTGCATGTTTCATATTTGTGAGGGGACACACTGCACACCTTTGCTGCCATTTTGCTATGCATTGGGTGTCCATTGTGCCCCTGTGCCTTTAAGGAGGACTGGGCAATCCTCCAGGCCTATCTGCCCTCTATATATCCATTAAAATACAAGTGCTCCCACTGTTGGAGACTCTCATAAATTTATAAGGGTTAGGACTGCAGGTAATACAAGGCAGCGCGAAGGGGCCCTGCAGCTTACACATGCATTTGCAAATGTGTGCTAAATAAACCCCTGTTTTTAACACAGACTGTTAGACAGGTTAATTAGATTGGAAAAGGTAATGGTAACTGTAAGCGCAAATACATGAGTGCACACAATAGTTGGAACATTAACTGGGTAGGCAATTAGTCCATAAAAGTATATCGGCAGTTCAGGGGTTACACAAATATCGTGGCTGATAAAAGGCGGCTGCTGTCTTCAGAGAGCTGGCTCTGTAGTAGGTAAGAAGAAGGTAGAGAAGGAAGGGCCACCTGAGTGTAGTATTACAAACAGCTTTAATGACCCAGTATAAGGTCACACTTAGAGGAAACAGGAAATAAAAGGCTCATCTGTGTGTTAATAGTCCATGGTGGGGTCCTCAGATCCAGATCCATTTTTGCTGCAGAGATGTAGGGCTGCAAACCATTGTAGCTCAGCCTAGAGCATATCCTGTGGCCGTCAGGAAGAGGCTGGGGCCGGCGTGGAATGCACATGACGTCACGGGTCACGCGATCCCTTCCGGGAGCAGGACTTCCACACAAGAGAGAACAGGCTGGATAGGCTACGCGCTCAGAGCTACTACTCCTTCAACTGGCCAATTGAAGGAGCAGTAGCTCTGAGCGCGTAGCCTATCCAGCCTCAACTCTCTTGTGTGGAAGTCCTCCCCTCGGAAGTGCTCCCAGAAGTGATTGCGTGACCCGTGACGTCACGTGCATTCCATGCCGGCCCCAGCCTCTTCCTGACGGCCACAGGATATGCTCTAGGCTGAGCTACAACGGTTTGCAGCCCTATATCTCTGCAGCGAAAATGGATCCGGACCCCACCATGGACCATTAGCACACAGATGAGCCTTTTATTTCCTGTTTCCTGTAAGTGTGACCTTATACTGTGTCATTAAAGCTGTTTGTAATACTACACTCAGGTGGCGTTTCGTTCTCTACCTTCTTCTAGGTTAATTCGATTGGTAAGCAGACTGGTTGGTGAGTTGAGCTGGGAATTTTATCTGGTTTTGCTGTATCTATACCTATCTTTATAGTGGCTGGGTTCTGGTGTGTGGAGTTTCCACCTTCTGTCTTCCAATCTGTTTCTGCTAACCTGGATGAGCTTGATATGAGCGTCGGCACCCAACCTGTGCTTTGGACTGCAGAGAGAAGTTTTGTAGTGCTTTGAGTAGTACTCTAAATTCTTTGTATACAGTATGGGTCACAGCCAGAGTAGCAGGTTGGGCATTTCTTGCACATTTGTTTTTGGTGTCACAGTGTAGGGCAGCCTATCCACTTGATTATGGCTCTTTTTTGGAGTAGCACTTTTTGCACATTTTTCGGGTATTTTGTCACGCAACAAAATTTTTTTTGGCACATTTGGGGTGCTATTAAGAAAGAATGGTACAGTGCATTCGAGTGTGCCAGATGCTAAACAAGTTCCAGCAAGCTTATCTCTTTAAAGAGGTGCCCCAGGCTCCTTCCGCAAAAATTAAAAGTCATTAGCTACAAATAGTGTAGCTGCTGACTTTTAATATTAGGGCACTTACCTGTCCAGGAATCATCCGAACTAGTTTTTTATTCAGCTATCGGGTGCTGTCGCCTCCATCTCCATAGGGAACCGGCAGTAAGGCCTTGTGGCTTCACAGCGGGTCTGCGCTCTGTGAATGGGCTGGCTGTGGGGGAAGGAGGAGTTTGCCGAACCATCAAAACCAGGTACCCGCTATCCCCCCCCTTTTTGGGTGGAGTTCCACTTCAAGGCTGCCCACAAACTATGGGGTTATTTTACCAAAACTGGAGAGTGGAAAGTGTGGTGCAGCTCTGCATAGAAACCAATCAGCTTCTAACTTCAGCTTGTTTAATTAGGCTTTGACAAAAGAAAAAAAAAATGGAAGCTGATTGGTTTCTATGCACAACTACACCAGATTTTGCATCCTCCAGTTTTAGTAAATCAACCCTCTAAGTATTCTGATTGTATGATCTACAATCAGCTATGTCATTTGGCTACTAATTGCATTGTTTAGGTTTGGGCTCATAGTTAGACATGTGCAATTAATTTAGATCCAAATTAGTTTTTCGAGGAAATTCAACAAATTTGTTAATTCTGAAATATTCCAATCAACGAAAACCCGTTTAACAAATTTTTCCGAAAATTCGAAAATCCGAAATCAAGAATAAAAATCCGAAAATTCAAAAGAACGAAAATCCGAAAATAGGAACAAAAATCAGAAACTTTGAAAACCCGAAAATTTGAATATCAGAAAAAATAACTAACTAACAATAACTATTAACTAACTAATAAATTATAGGTATTGGAATTCCCTTTCAAATTTGGCTGTTAGTGAACGTAACGAATACGAATTTATCCGAAGTTACGAATTATCCAAAATAACGAATGCTGCATCTAAACGAATGGAACGTAACTAATGAATTATAATAAATATTAATAATAAAAACTTTTTATTATTATTAATATTATTTATTATTATTAATTTGTTACGTTCCATTCATTTAGATGCGGCATTCGTTATTTCGGATAATTTGTTATTTTGAATAAATTTGTATTTGTTACGTTCATTATCAGCCAAATTTTAAATTCCAATACCTATAACTTAATAGTTAGTTATTTATTACTTTGGATTTTTTAGAATTTTTGGATTTTCTAATTTCCGAATTTCCAAATTTACGTATTTACGAAAACCGCATCTGAATGAATGGAACATAAATAAATTAGTATTTTTCCTGAATATTAATAAATTCGAAAATTCGTAAATTCTAAAATCAGATAATAAGAATAAAAATCCGAAAATTCAAAAGAACGAAAATCCGAAAATAAGAAAAAAAAATCTGAAAATTCGAAAACCGGAAAATCAGAAATAATAGCTAACTAACAATAATAACTATTACTAACTAATAAATCATAGGTATTGGAATTTCCTTTCAAATTTGGCTGTTAGCTAACGTAACGAATATGAATTTATCCAAAGTTATGAATTATCCAAAATAAGGAATGCTGCATCTTAACGAATAGAACATAACTAAATAATAATAATAAATAATAATAATAATAAAAACTTTTTATTATTATTAATATTATTATTTAATATCAATTCATTACATTACATTCGTTTAGATGTGGCATTTGTTATTTCAAATAAATTTGTATTTGTTACTTTCATAATCAGCCAAATTTTAAATTCCAATACCTATAATTTAATAGTTATTTATTACTTTGGATTTTTTCAAATTTTTGGATTTTCTCATTTCCGAATTTAGGAATTATCCGAAATAATGAATGCTGCATCTAAACGAATGGAACGTAACTAAGTAATAATAATAAATAATAATAGTAAAAACTTTTTATTATTAATATTATTTATTTATATATTATTTATTATTAATTTGTTAGGTTCCATTCATTTAGATGTGGCATTCGTTATTTTGGATAATTTATTTCTAATAAATTTGTATTTGTTACGTTCACAATCAGCCAAATTTTAAATTCCAATACTTATAATTTAATAGTTAGTTTTTTATTACTTTGGATTTTTTAGAATTTTCGGATTTTCGAATTTCCGAATTTCCAAATTTACGAATACCGCATCTGAACGAATGGAACATAATAATGAATTAGTAATTTTTCTGAATTTATTGGAAATAACAAATTTCGATCATAACGAATAACCCGAAAAAAAATAAAAAAAAGAATTAAAATGAAAACTAATACATTTTTCAGCAGTGCACATGTCTACTCATAGTATAAAGTTTTGTTAAAGCTAAAGGAGATTGTACAGAGAGTGCACAATCAGATTTTACAGTTTAACAGTTTACAGTTTAACACAGCAGAGTTGGGTGGTGGAGGCAGCAGTACAGTTAAGTATTAACATTTTTCTTCATTTTATTTATATGGATAGTCACTTTAAGAGTGAGATAACACTCAATGCTCATCTACAGAGCATTGTACAACAGACCTAACAAGAGTGACGGAGGGATTTAGATCTGAAAGACGGACAGTTGGTAGACGAGACCGTGTCACTCCTATAGTATCTGGAGTTAAGATGTTTTTATGCAGCCCTCCGAATAAGCATCTGCACAGCTCAGCGGAGGCAATTATTCACAGCGCACCTCCTTGAACGCCATCATCCCGTGGACAGAATGATCATCAACATGCAAATTTACTATCATGCTCTCGGGACTTTGATGAATAGGCCCCATAATCTTTTACAGTACACTGCCTTTTCCATTTCAGCTGCCTTTTTCTCTCACTAGCCTGATGTTACCGTCAGGGCAATAGATGTTTTGGAACCTAAATAGCCTGAGATCAATACATTATTTTACCTGGTGTGACCGATAAACCTATGGGATGGAGTGCTTGTTAAAGAGACTATACTTTAAAGGAGCTTGGGCCATATTGGGAGATTAAAACTATGGTGCAAACAAAGAAAAAAGTAAAAAGAACCTAAAAGACAAGCACTGACTTTTTTTTCTGTTTTGCTGTGTAAGGTTTTTGCAGCTTACCAATTCTTAGATGTGATAGCTGCATTCTTTTTCTTATTTTTAGGCTTTTTTTGCCTTTCTTTTGATCTGATGATCCAGGCAGTAAATCTGTTATTTTTCAACCTCTTTTAACAGACCAAGCTGTCCAGCAAAAATGGCAGTTAGGGCTTATTCAGACGTGAGCCCAGGGGGTAATAAAAGCAGACAGTTGAGCTTCAGTTTTACTGCCCCCCAACTACCCACCTAAAAAAAAAGGCATGCAGCCTTTCAGGGCTGTACACGTGTCGTGGCAAAAAGTAAAAGGCATGCCTCATTCACCAGCTGGTACCACCACTGAACATGACTTATTCAAATGAACACAACTGTGCTGCAACTGTGAGCAATGCATGCGGTTGTGACCCAGTGGGTCAGCCATTTTTTAGGGTTAAAACAGGCCTCCTTACCGCTCACTTCATTTACATCTTTCTTTTTAAAATATAATCCATCCACATCCAGTGCCTAATGGCCTTGTAATCTGATTGGTATTAAATTTTTTCTTATGGTGTATTCCTGCCTCCTTGTAACATCCTCTGTGAGCTCCTGAACCTCTCCCCCCCTCCACACTGCCCCACATAGTCCAAGTCTAACTCAGGAATGAGCAAAAGAGGGTGGCTACATTCCTACATATAGAAGGCCATGGAGAACGAACGTAGCCACTTTCTAACACAGCCTTTCTTAACCTTTTTCATATGGAGGAATCCTTTAAATAATTTTAAGGTCTCAGGGAACCCCAGCTAATAACTACTGTATCGACAACTGATTGGCACGTTGGATGTGAACATTAAGTCAGTTGAGTTGTACCCCCTTGCATCAGCAATAAGTGAAATCTTCTCTTACATAAATGGTCAATGGCAAGAGTCTCCCTTAAATTGGGAGTCAATGGATGGATCTGTCATAATTGGAAAGAGCCCTTTACTCTTGTGGTCAGTGGGAAGAATGCTCCTTACATTGCTGGTTAATGGAAAGCATGCTCAGTACATTGGTGACCACTGGAAAGAATGTTCTTTATATTGGTGGTCAATGCAAAGAATGCTTCCTGTACAGATAGCTCAAAGATCATTGGTGTCCATGGTTACTTATCAGAGATTGGTAGTCAATAGGAGAAGGCTTCCTTTAAATCGGTGGCAATTGGAAAGAGTCCTTTATTCTGGTGGTCAGTGGGAAGAATGTTCCTTATTTTGGTAGTTAGTGGAGAGGATGCTCCGTACATTGGTGGCCAGTGGAAAGAACGTTCTTAATATTGGGGGACATTGCAAAGAACGTTAAGGGGGCACAACTCTTTGGGCGCACCTCCATGGGAATGTGGCTGCTATTCCACTCTATTAATTTGCAGTAAGTGCATGGTCCTTTAAGAATTTCAGTGGTATCCCAGGTGGGCTATAAAAGCCAATGGGAACACCTGGGATTATTATGGGATGCTGACCCAAAGGTATTTAAGGCAGCTGGATCCAGTCCTGGTCCTCTTTGGACCTTCAAGCAAAAGGAGGTGTCTCCCACCCACCCGTCGTGGTACTTTATGTGGTTTCTGCCACCCTGCATCCAGGGAGGAGTTGTTTATATATATATTCATGCTCGAGTTCTGATAACTGGGCAAAGAAGTGGAATCTGTATTGTATTATTTGATTTGAATTTAAAGCTGCTTGAAATAAATTTGTGTTATTCTGGCAAGCCAATAAATTTACCGCTGCCTTTTCGTGGCAATTTCCTGTGTAAAGTGTTTTCCTTTTTATTAGTAAGCTTGCTGTTTGTATGTGTGTGTGTGTGTGTGTGTGTGTGTGTGTGTGTGTGTGTGGGGGGGGGGGGGGGTTGTGGCATAAAGTCCTATGCTTCCTGTACAGATAGCTCAAAGATTATTGGTGTCCATGTTTACTTATCTGAGATTGGTGGGAATGATGAGAATGGGGGAAGGCTTCATTTAAATTGGTGTAAATTGGAAAGAGTCCTATAACTCTACTGGTCAGTGAGAAGAATGCTTCTTATATCGGTGGTTAGTGGAAAAGATGCTTTGTACATTGGTGGCCAGTGGAAAGAACATTCCTCACATTGGTGGTCAATGGGAAGAATGTTTCCTGTACAGATAGCTGAAAGATCATTGGTGTCAGTGTTTACTAATCTGAGAAGCCGAAATTGCTCATTTCTCAAGCAACATCTGGGGGAACCTTAGGGTTCAAAAGAACCTTGGTTGAGAAAGACTGGTCTAACAGGAACTCAGATCTCAGCAGTTAAAAAGGGAATTTGGAGATTTGAAGGAAGTTGAAAACGATAAATGTTACATGCTTGAATAGATTTTTTTTAAAACCACAGTTTAATGTTGCTTTAATGATATCTAACTTGTACGAAAGAATCCAATCAGTTATCATAAATCTATTTTGTTATATTTTATTTAAAAAGGCATTGCAAAAAAAAAAACTCAGTTGCATTATGCAAAGAGATCAGTCCTTCTGATATTACATATTGTCAACAATCGACAATCTGCATTGTCTATGAGTCTTATAGTCTTCCAACATTACCCATTTTGTAAGTGATTACTATGGTTTGAATGCAAATTTTCTGACACATTTCATTGAAGCAAAGTCAACTTCTTCAGAGGAAGATATAATGGCAGGACATAGAGCTACAAAAGTATGTAATGGTGGAAATCTTTATGACTTTTATACAATGCTGATTGCTGAATGTTGACAATATGTAATATCAAAGTGACTGATCTCTTTGCACAATGCAGCAGAGTTATTTTTTAATTATTTTAATGATTTTGTTCAATAAAATAAAGGTGGTTCAATAATTTAATAACAGAATGGCTTTATTTATTTGATACAATTAATGTCCCAATTCTCACGCTATGAGAAAAATATTTTTTTTTACCAAAGATGTGGGTATTGTACATTTAAACACATGGGGATCCATGTATAAAAAAAAACTTGCGGTATTAATGTGTCAACCGTTTACACAGGCACGAGGAATCTTGACTGCAATGCTTATTTCCTAGGATCGTCAGCGCCATTTAGTAGCAATAAGGCAGCATTTTACCTGAAATGCCGCAATCAGAAAAAAATACAGAATTTTTGCCAATAGATGGTGCTGATGATTAATCAACCTCCATGTCACCTTGCCCTTCCAGAGCAAAATTACTTTGCAAAGGAACTTTCCCCCAGAGCTTAGTGAAAGAGGTGAAAGTGACAGGAAAGCTACGTTTAAAAAAAAAAAAATAATAACAAACATATCATACTTACCTCCACTGTGCAGTTCGTTTTGCACAGAGTGGCCTTCCATCCTCTTCTGGGGTCCCTTGGCGGCTGTCACGGTTCCCCCCTGCATTAGATAACCCCCTAGGAGAAGCACTCTCCCGGGAGGTTACCTTGAGGTCGCGCATCCATAGAAGCCGAATGTATGACTCGACCTGCCCCCCGACGCCTGGGTCATTGGATTGGATTGACAGCAGTGGGAGCCAATGGCTGCGCTGCTATCAATCCATCCAATTAGGACCCAAGACACCAGCTTTTGCTGGTATGCTCATCCCCGGGCCATGATAGAGGGGGTATAGGTAAATAAAACGGGGGCTGGGGCTGGGGCTGGAGGTTTTTCACCTCAATGCATAGAATGCATTGAGGTGAAAAACATCGAAGGTTTACAATCCCTTGAAGCTCTGCTGTTTGCATGTAGTAAGTTAACCCCTATGTCATCCAAAGCAAAGTGACAGTGGGGTTGATTTACTAAAGACAAATAGACTGTTCACGTTGCAAGGAAAGTTGCAATTCGCAAGGGACTTTTCCCCAGAGATTGGTGAATGTGGTGAAATTTCACTTTGCAAAGAATACACAATTACATGCAGGGAAATATTTAAAAAAAAATGCATTTTTAGCTGCACATAAATTGATGAAAATCAGCACAGCTGCATCTCATTCTCTAAGCGCTGGAGGAAATTCCCTTGCAAAGTGCAACATCCCTTGTGAAGTGAACAGCCCTATTTCCCTTTCATAAATCAACCGCTTGGTCTCGTTAAAGCGGTAGTAAATTGCACCAATTTTATTTATTTTTTCAACTCTGCAAAGTAAAGGCATAATGTGCTTGTATGTATTGCATACTAGCACATTATGAAATACTTAGAACAAAGCCCTCTAGTGGCACGCTGTCACCGCTGAGAGGGCTTCCATCTTCATCTGGTCTTCCAGGTTTGCGTGCTCTGGCTGTCTGATTGGATGTGCAACGATGTTACTCCCGCGCATGTGCACAGGGGTCACGGACCACAGCACGGGGCTCTGAAGGGACATTACGGGTGTGCCATCCCTTCAGAGAGCATGTGCCAGTGACATCACCGGCTACATGCAGGGTGAATATCTCCTAAACAGTGCAAATTTAGAAGGTATTCACAGTACCTACAGGTAAGCCTTATTATATAGGCTTACCTGTAAGTACAAGTGCAAAAAAAGAGTTTACCTCCACTTTAATATGTATTTTCTGCAGCTGCATATTTTGCTGTTGGACCAGATATAAATGAGTGAAAACTGGATATGAATGAGTGAATGCGTATTTTGTACGGTGCTTGTTGTTTACTCTTCCTGTGTTTGCGGAGCACATCTAGCATCTACATTCCAAAACAAACAGAACTGTGTGGGGAAATTAGCCGTGTTTCATGCCTCGGGGTTCTGATGTCTCGCATTCGGCAACCTAACAAGTTTTAATTTAGCATACATATACCCGAATAGGTCAAATATGTTGTAAATCTAAATAGGGCTTTCGTAGGCAAAAGCTGCAATTTATTTCTAACCCGTTCTTTCCCGGAGAGACTTTTTTTCTCTGTTACATCATATCAGGGATGTATAAAAAAGAAAATTTGAATTAAAAGGTTTGTGTTGTCTGTTACAAATAAAGCCTCGTACACACGATCAGATTGTTGGCCAACAAAACCATGGAATTTTGTCCGAAGGGCGTTGGCCCAAACCTGTCTTGCATACACACGGCCACACAATTGTTTGCCAACAAGTACGAATGTAGTGACGCACTACTTTATTTTTCAGCTCTTTAGCGCCACCCTTTGGGCTCTTCTGCTCATTTCGTGTTAGAAGAAGTTTGGTGAGTGTTGATTCGCGCTTTTCTTTTTGCGTTTTTCATTTCGTGCTTTTCAGTTCGTTTCTGATCGGCTGTTCGTCAACCAGACATGTTGCGGAATCATGGAGATAATGTGTTATATTTTATTGGCCTTGGAGTTATTGCTTTGACATAATTTTTTTGGTTGAATAATAATGATTTGATTTGGTATATTTTCTATATTTTTGGATGCATAGAATGCACTTTTTGGTTAAGTTCTATTGGCAGATAGCATGTCTAATGCCCCGTACACACGGGTGGATTTTCCGTCGGAAAAAACTTGGGTGGTTTTTCTGACGGAATTCCGCTCAAGCTTGGTTTGCATACACACGGTCACACAAAAGTTCTCTGAACTTTCGACCATCAAGAACGAGAACATACAACACTATGACGAGCCGAGAAAATGAAGTTCAATGCTTCCGAGCATGCAATGAATTGTTTCCGAGCATGCGTAGGAATTTTGTGCGTCGGAATTTGTACAGATGATCGGAATTTCTGATCTGAACTTTTTACGACCGAAAAATAGAGAACCTGCTCTCACCGGGTGACACCCTTGGGTAGCGGCAGTCGCACCACTAACACCGCTCGCTGTGCCTCGCGGCGCAGACTGAAGCCGCCTCCACTCCTCTCTGTTTGCATCCACAGAGGAGGAGGAGGAGCCTGCGCTCGAGCCTCGAGGGACACACACCGCTGTGTTTATCTGGAGACTAGACTGTCAGCGCTGTTCTGAGGTATGTAAGAAGGAGGGGGCGTCTATACTGCTGGGGGGGTCTGTACTACTGAGGGGGGTCTGCACTAATGAGGGGGGTCTGCACTGAGGGGGGTCTGCACTACTGAGGGGGTCTGTACTGAGGGGGGGTCTGCACTGCTGGGGGGGTCCTGCACTGAGGGGGGTCTGCCCTGAGGGGGGGTCTGCACTACTGAGGGGGTCTGCACTGAGGGTGGGGGTCTGCACTAATGAGGGGGGTCTGCACTGAGGGGGGTCTGCACTACTGAGGGGGGTCTGCACTGAGGGAGGGTCTGCCCTGAGGGGGGTCTGCACTACTGAGGGGGATCTGCACTGAGGGTGGGGGTCTGCACTATTGAGGGGGGGTTTGCACTACTGAGGGGGGGTCTGCACTGAGGGGGGTCTGCACTACTGAGGGGGGTCTGCACTGGGGGGTCTGCACTACTGAGGGGGGTCTGCACTACTGAGGGGGGTCTGCACTGAGGGCGGGGGTCTGCACTAATGAGGGGGGTCTGCACTGAGGGGGGTCTGCCCTGAGGGGGGTCTGCACTGAGGGTTGGGGACTGCACTAATGAGGGGGGTCTGCACTGAGGGGGAGTCTGCACTACTGAGGGGGTCTGCACTGAGGGGGGTCTGCACTACTGAGGGGGGTCTGCACTACTGAGGGTCTGCACTACTGAGGGGGTCTGTACTAAGGGGGGTCTGCACTGCTGGGGGGTCCTGCACTGAGCGGGGTGTCTGCACTGAGGGGAGGTCTGTAATAGGGGGGTGTCTGTACTGCTGGGCGGTGTCTGTACTGACGGGGGTCTGCACTGAGGGGGAGGTGTCTGTACTGCTGGGGGGGTCTGCACTGAGGTGGGATCTGTAATGCTGGGGGGGTCTGCACTAGGGGGGGCGTCTGTACTAAGGGGGGTGTCGGCACTGCTGGGGGGGTCTGTACTACTGAGGGAGTCTGCACTGAGGGGGGTCTGCACTGAGGGGGATGTCTGCACTAAGGGGGGTCTGTAATGCTGGGGGTCTGTAATGCTGGGGGAGTCTGCACTGGGGGGTGTCTGTACTGAGGGGGGTGGTCTGCACTGGGGGGGTGTCTGTACTGATGAGGGGGTCCTGCACTGAGGGGGGTGTCTGCGCTGAGGGGGTGCCTGTACTGCTGGGGGGTGTCTGTACTGATGGGGGGGTCTGCACTTGGGTGGGGGATCTGTACTGATGGGGGTGTCTGTACTGAGGGGGGTCTGCACTGAGGAGGGGGGTGTCTGTACTGCTGGGGAGGGTCTGCACTAGGGCGGATGTCTGTACTAAGGGGGGTGTCTGCACTGCTGGGGGGGTCTGTACTACTGAAGGGGGTCTGCACTGCTGGGGGAGGTCTGCACTCAGGGGGTGTCTGCACTGAGGGGGGTCTGTAATGCTGGGGGGTCTGCACTGGGGGTGTCTGTACTGAGGGGGTGGTCTGCACTGGGGGGGTGTCTGTACTGCTGGGGGGTCCTACACTGAGGGGGGTGTCTGCACCGAGGGGGGTCTGTAATGCTCGGGGGGGTCTGCACTGGGGGGTGTCTGTACTGAGGGGTGGTCTGCACTGGGGGGGTGTCTGTACTGCTGGGGGGGTCCTGCACTGAGGGGGGTGTCTGCACTGAGGGGGTCTGTAATGCTGGGGGGTCTGCACTGGGGAGGGTAGGGGGTGTCTGTACTGATGGGGGTATGCATGTGTGTCCTTCAGAGGCTGCATACAGTATACTGCATACTTTGTTGTTCAAAATTAATATAAGCTGTTGCCTGGGTACTGCGCTACATGAGCGTGGTAATCTGTTGTTCAATGGCATTAGTTCTTTTTTTTTTTTGTGGGAAAGGCTGTTTGCAGGGAGGGGGGCATTTCTAGTTACGCCCCTGCCGATGGAGCATATACACAGTCGGATTTTTCGCCAACAGCCCGTCATCGAACATTTCCCGTTGGAAAATCCGATCAAGTGTACAAAGCTTTGGAACCACAATTTTTTGCAGCAAATCAGGTTGTGTTGTTCACTCTAAACTTTGGTTAAAAAAAATTCTATTCAAGTATGTATTAATTAAAAAAGTCCTTTCTATTACTCTCAGCCTCCTCCAGATCTTCATTTTTTTTTTTTTTTTTTTGCTGCTTTGATCTGACTTCCTGTTAGAGGGTGGCTACGTTCATTCTTCATGTTCCCACTTTATGTAGGAATGTAGTCACCCTCTCCTGCTCGCTCTTGAGATGGAAGATGGACTATGGGATGTATAGTGTGTATAGAGCAGTGCACATGACCCGAGCTAATGTGCACAAATACTGTAGCTGCTGACTTAATAAAAAGTCACTTACCAAGCTGAGGGATCCAGTGCTGTCTTCGCCTGAGCTGATTCTTGGCAATTTTTTGGATCCCCGGTACTACCATGTTGATTGTGGGAAACCAGCTATGCCTCTCTGCAGCTTCACAGCCGGGTCCTTACTGCCCATGTGCGAGCTCTGTGAATGGTCCTGAATAGGGATGAGCTTCGAGTTCGAGTCGAACTCATGTTCGACTCGAACATTGGCTGTTCGCAAGTTCGCCGAACAGCGAACAATTTGGGGTGTTCGCGGCAAATTCGAATGCCGCGGAACACCCTTTAAAAGTCTATGGGAGAAATCAAAAGTGCTAATTTTAAAGGCTAATATGCAAGTTATTGTCATAAAAAGTGTTTGGGGACCTGGGTCCTGCCCCAGGGGACATGGATCAATGCAAAAAAAAGTTTTAAAAACGGCCGTTTTTTCAGGAGCAGTGATTTTAATAATGCTTAAAGTCAAACAATAAAAGTGTAATATCCCTTTAAATTTCGTACCTGGGGGTGTCTATAGTATGCCTGTAAAGGGGCGCATGTTTCCCGTGTTTAGAACAGTCTGACAGCAAAATGACATTTTGAAGGAAAAAACTAATTTAAAACTACCCGCGGCTATTGCATTGCCGACAATACACATAGAAGTTCATTGATAAAAACGGCATGGGAATTCCCCAAAGGGGAACCCCGAACCAAAATTAAAAAAAAAAAAATGACGTGGGAGTCCCCCTAAATTCCATACCAGGCCCTTCAGGTCTGATATGGATATTAAGGGGAACCCCGGCCAAAATTAAAAAAAAAAATGACGTGGGGTTCCCCCTAAATTCCATACCAGACCCTTCAGGTGACCCCGCCCCCTCTGACGCACGGTGACTTGACGGGACTTCCCTGTGACGTCACGGGGAATGCCACAGGGAAGTCCCGTCATGTCCCGTGCGTCAGAGTTGGGCGGGGTCACCAGGTGGCCCCGCCCCCGTTATTTAAGAACTGTCAGACGAGGAGCGCCGTCACACAGCGGGAGCCTCCCTCCATGCCAGCATGGATGCGGAGCGGCCCGGAGAAGAAAATGAAGAAGAGAAGAAGAGAAGAAGAGAAGAAAAGAAGAAGAGAAGAAGATGAAGAAGATGAAGAGAAGAGCGGGAGCCTCCCCCCATGCCATGGGTGCGGAGCGGCCCGAGGAGAAGAAGATAGAAGACGCCGCGGAGGAGATGCTGGACGAGAACGCCGGAGGAAGAACCAGAAGAGCCAGAAGAACCAGAAGAACCAGAAGATGAAGGAAGATAGAAGAAAGAAGAAGTATTTAAATAAAGGAATTGTCAAAAACTGTCTCTTGTCATTTTTAACATTTTTGACAGTTTTTTAGTGAAATGGTAGGGGTACCCTTACCATTTCACACAGGGGGGGGGCGGGATCTGGGGGTCCCCTTGTTAAAGGGGGCTTCCAGATTCTGATAAGCCCCCCGCCCGCAGACCCCCACAACCACTGGCCAGGGTTGTGGGGATGAGGCCCTTGTCCTCATCAACATGGGGACAAGGTGTTTTGGGGGGCTACCCCAAAGCACCCTCCCAATGTTGAGGGCATGTGGCCTGGTACGGTTCAGGAGGGGGGGGGCGCACTCTCGTCCCCCCCTCTTTTCCTGCGGCCTGCCAGGTTGCGTGCTCGGATAAGGGTCTGGTATGGATTTTTAGGGGGACCCCACGCCGTTTTTTTTTTTTTTTTTTGGTGCGGGGTTCCCCTTAAAATCCATACCAGACCTGAAGGGTCTGGTATGGAATTTAGGGGGAACCCCACGTCATTTTTTTTTTTAAATTTTGGCCGGGGTTCCCCTTAATATCCATACCAGACCTGAAGGGCCTGGTATGGAATTTAGGGGGACTCCCACGTCATTTTTTTTTTAAATTTTGGTTCGGGGTTCCCCTTTGGGGAATTCCCATGCCGTTTTTATCAATGAACTTCTATGTGTATTGTCGGCAATGCAATAGCCGCGGGTAGTTTTAAATGAGTTTTTTCCTTCAAAATGTCATTTTGCTGTCAGACTGTTCTAAACACAGGAAACATGCGCCCCTTTACAGGCATACTATAGACACCCCCCAGGTACGAAATTTAAAGGGATATTACACTTTTATTGTTTGACTTTAAGCATTATTAAAATCACTGCTCCTGAAAAAACGGCCGTTTTTAAAACTTTTTTTTGCATTGATCCATGTCCCCTGGGGCAGGACCCAGGTCCCCAAACACTTTTTATGACAATAACTTGCATATTAGCCTTTAAAATTAGCACTTTTGATTATTCATGTTCGTGTCCCATAGACTTTAACGGTGTTCGCGTGTTCGAACGAACATTTTTCCTGTTCGCATGTTCTGGTGCGAACCGAACAGGGGGGTGTTCGGCTCATCCCTGAAGCCTCCTAGAACCTGTGACATGTCCCAGGAGGTTTCGGGCGGTTGAAGGGGCAGTCGAACTTCCCTATTCAATCTGTGCAGAAGCGGGAGCGGATACCTGTCAACTTAGGTACTAACTCCCAGAAAAAAGCATCCAATGCACTCAGATGAGGGGTGAAGGCAGACAATGAGCATAATTTCCTTTAGTAAGTGAAGTTCTGCTTTAAGTAGTGGTTGCACATGGATTATTTTTGAAGAATAAGGATTTTTTTTAGGGTAGATTTAAACGTGCATCTAAATCTCACTTTTCTCTGAAGCCCAATCCAAGTTCAGGACGCACTTCAAAGGCTACTGACAGGCAGTGAGGAAGCAATGTGACGCCTCCTCACCACCTGTTTAAACCCCAACAATTTTTTTCCAACAAACATGCATTGCATGAGGTTGCAGGGCAGTTGTGTCACCTCCCTATTTGCTTGTGGCATTCTGTGTGTGTTTGGCATTAGGGGGTTGCTGCCCACTAATTGCTACAAGTCTGGTAAACTTTGCCACAGGCGTAAAGCATCAAGACCACAGCGTGAAAAACACCCCTGTCCGCTGCCTATTGCAGCTTAAGGGGGGGTGCTGGTGGGTGACAAAAAAGCAACTTAGTTTAGCTTTGTATTTTTTCTGCCCCCCCCCCCCCCCCTCCTCCCTCAACTGCATATCTAGATGCATTAAGCTGCCCAAACACGGAGCATGTATCCTCTGAAATTCACCTAGTGAGTGGTCCTGTCCACACTCCAAAACCCGACATCCTCTGTTTGCAAAATCGAAGGAGCTTGGCATAAAATTGTCAACAGATCAGCACTAAATACTATACCTGCAGAAGGGGCTTCGTCCATCTGTGCTATTTAGCATGGATAGAGAATCTGTTAATGTTTGGCTGTTTGGCTGAAGCCATGCATTATCAATCGACTGTGTTTACTCTTTTTAAATCGTAATGACAACAGAAACTACCCAAATGACCCTGATCAAAAGTTTACATAACCTGGTGATTTGGCCTGATCACATTCACACAAGTTGACACAAAGGGGTTGAATGGCTATTAAAGGTAACCATCCTCACCTGTGATCCGTTTGCTTGTAATTAGTGTGTGTGTATAAAAGGTCAATGAGTTTCTGGACTCCTGACAGACCCTTGCATCTTTCATCCAGTGCTTCACTGATGTTTCTGATTCTGAGTCATGTGGAAAGCAAAAGGTAGTTGAACTGTATAAAGCAGGAAAGGGATATAAAACATGTCCAAGGAATTGAAAATGCCAATCAGCAGTGTTCAAACTCTAATCAAGAAGTGGAAAATGAGGGGTTCTGTTGAAAGTAGGTAGACCAACTAAAATTTCAGCCACAACTGCCAGGAAAATTGTTCGGGATGCAAAACAAAACCCACAAATAACTTCAGGTGAAATACAGGACTCTCTGAAAAGATGTGGTGTGGCTGTTTCAAGATGCACAATAAGGAGGCACTTGAAGAAAGATGGACTGCATGGTTGAGTCGCCAAAAGAAAGCCATTACTGCGCAAATGCCATAAAGTATCCCGCTTATAATACACCAAACAGCACAGAGACCATCCTCAAACCTTCTGGCACAAAGTCATTTGTAGTGATGAGACCAAAATTGAGCTTTTTGCCCACAACCATAAACGCTTAATTTGGAGAGAAGTCAACAAGGCCTATGATGAAAGGTACGGAGGTGGATTGCTGATGTTTTGGGGATGTGTGAGCTACAAAGGCACAGGAAATCTGGTCAAAATTGATGGCAAGATAAATGCAGTATGTTATCAAAAAATACTGGAGGAACATTTGCATTCATCAGCCAGGAAGCTGCGCATGGGACATACTTGAGTGCCCATCTCAGTCTCCTGACCTCAATATCATTGAGCCACTCTGGAGCGATCTCAAACGTGCAGTTCATGCAAGACAGCCAAAGAATTTACAGGAACTGGAGGCTTTTTGCCAAGAGGAATGGGCAGTTTTACCATTTGAGAAGATAAAGAGCCTCATCCACAAATACCACAATAGACTTCAAGCTGTCATTGATGTAAGGGGGCAATATATGGTATTAAGAACTGGGGTGTGTAAACTTCTGATCAGTGTCATTTGGGTAGTTTCTATTGCCATTATGATATAAAAAGAGTAAACACAGTTGATTGTTAATAAATGGCTTCAGCCAAACACTAACCACGAGTGAAAGAAAAGTTTTTGTGTTATCATTCATATTCTCTGAAAAATGGCCAAGAAATCATAAATACTGCCATACTGCCAGGGTATGTAAACTTATGATCACAACTGCGTGTGTATATATTTATATATATATATATATATATATATATATATATATATATATATATACTATATGTATGTATGTGTGTGTGTGTGTGCGTATATAGTATATATATATATATATATATATATATATATATATATATATATGCGCTATGATATCAGTGTGTTCAGACATGTAATTGAATCCTCCACTGCTACGTTTTTTTGTTCTGCGGGAACACATACAGTTTTTCTTTAGAATGTATATTATTTCCTGCTTTCCTGTTTTACACAGTTTATATTTCACTCTTTCGGGTTTTTTTCAGCCACTCAATATAATGACAAATTGCTAGTCCTTTTTGGTGTTAGTGGAGCAATTATTGGCTTCAGTCAGACAAAAGCAATTGATCTGCTGAATTTCTCTGTTTGCAGAGAAAAGGTCAGCCCAGTCGTCAAAAAAACAAGAATCCAAGATGTTCAGGACTGATGAATAAGAAGAAAATCATCAGGCCGCATTGACAGTAAAATCTTATGTCCCATCTTTATTCCACATTAAATTGTACGGAGTTAAAAAACAGTGCCTCGGAGACTCTAATTGTCTATTTGTTTCTACTGTTTCAGTAGCTGAGTATTACTAAGTAGACTTCACGTAGTGCCACATGTTAAATAAGTCTCTCATAAAAGGGTAAATTATCTCCATGTATATGTCATTAATTGTAGACAGCAAGCCAGTAAGTGAAACCCCAAAACCTCTGGTGTCTTCTACTTGGATTAGTTGTTTTCTATACATTTCTCATGCAGCGTTACATTAACTCACCCTAAACTTATTGTAGTTAAAATCTATTCTTTGGAACTTGCTGATTTCATCTACTAGACTTATGCAATTTTTTTTTATTTGAATTTCTAATGAGACCCACTATATTGACACAACGTTGTCCAATACACTATAAAAACAGCATTACCAAAAGAATGTATGCAATCTATTGGGCTAAGCACATGTTGGCCCACCCCCAAGATATTGAGTTCAGTAGCTAATAGTGAAGAGCACAGTTAATGTGACACCATAAACAGATATTTTAGACAATTGTGCACTTCCAACCTTGTGGCAACCGTTTGGGGAGGACCATTTTATGTTCCAACAAGACTGTGCCCCTGTGTATAAAGCCAGCTCCATATAAACAAGAATTAATTTGAGTGAGGAGGAACTCAAGGGACCTGCACAAAGTCCTGGCCTCAATCCTACTGAACACCTTTGGGTGAAATAAAAAGCCAATTACATTGGCAGAATGGGCCTAAATTCCCAAAGACACACTAAAAAAACCTTCTGGAAAGCCATCCCAGAAGAATTGTACAGTTATAGCTGTTATAGCCTCAGAAATGGGGGGGGGGCAACTCCATATTAATACCCTCGGTTTTGAAAAAGTGATATGCAGCAAACTCATATAGGTGGGATTGTTAGGCTTCTGCAAATGTTTGGCCATATAGTATATAATACCTTTAGCAAAGAAGTGGAGGTGTTGCCTACCACTACCATGCAGTTTATATATTTCATTATTATGGGCAAAATCCCTGTTTTTCTTTATTCCAGAATGAATATACTTTATAGCATGTCTATCAGAGCCTTGATTACCTTAACGTATTGCTTTTTTAAATCTGGGTGACTGGGCTTTTTTTCATCAACAGCTGAAGACATTCCAGAGGCTGATTGTAACAAACTGCACTAGACCAGGCATAGATATCCAAGAGCCTTCTAAATTTTCCGGAACTATCCTAGTTCTACCATGCCTCACCAGCCAACAGCTTCAGGCTGCTGATAGGTGAGCTACAGCAAGGTAATTTAAGTCTGTGATACATCATAAAATGAGACCAGTATTTTCAGGTTTCAGATAGTAATAATACGGTACCATAATGGGTGCTGCACATGGTCCAAGTTAGACTTGTTCATTTAAAAGAAGATAAAATCTAATTCTACAAATAGTTGAATAATGCTAATAATGTTTATTGAATACAGTGCCTCAGGAGGTAAATTGCTTGATATTTCAGAAATCTGAATGGCATATAGAGCAAATAAATTCACTTTTTTTTCAGTGCATTGTTATATATAAAATATCCAAGCTTACTAAGGTTTTTACAACTAAAAATTTTTTTTACGGTGCACAGGGATCATGCAAAAGTTCTGGTATGTCAGGTTGCACAGAACATTTAGGTGCAAAGGGCTCAGCATTCTAAAGGTGATAAGGGTTCAGCACATTAGAGGTACACAAGGCTCATTACAGCAAAATTTATCTATAATTCAGTGCACAGGGAGGTCGGATAAACAGGGGTTATTACCTGGCTGCCAAGAACAGCACACAGCTGACGGCCAGATAAGCCAACAACATGAAGAGCCAGACAGCAGGAGAGAAAGGATCCAAGAAGGAGAAGTACCCAGGCTTCCGGCCCTGTGGGAGACATGGGAATATATACAGGAGGGAACATATGTATACAAGAGGCACACTGCGAGGGTTAGGGTGCACAAATACAAGTAGAGAGCACAGCAAAAAGGGTTTACATGTATATGAGAGGTCACATTATGAAGCCTAAAGCTCTAAGGGAAAGATCATTTGTGCTATGTGTATATACAGCAAATGTGTATGCATTAGAAAATCCCATGTCGTGTGTGTATAGTTATGTATTTATAGAATGAAGATTACAGTTTGAAATTCATACCTCTGAACATAAAAACGCAGTGTAAACTGGGTACACAATAACCCTGAGGCCAGAGAGGTAACTATAGCCACGGTAGGCCATGCAACCGGGCCCAATGGTGCAGGCGGACCACAGCTTCCCCATGTATCAGAACACCCAGAAAAGATGACTATTCTGTCATTTTAACCTTCTAGCAAATGTGTTCCAGGTGGACGGCCATGGTGTCGGTGAAGTACACAGTTCACTTTCTCACCAACAAAAAGCCAAACTATGCAGGGACAGAAACAATAAGAGTTGTTCTGATGGCACTTGCAGGCAGGCTAGAAGTCTGAAACCTTTTAATATACATGTGTTACTGACATGACACATGAGTGGTTGTGTGCCATCTCGCTCACCCCTGCTACCATAGGCTTCAACTGTGCAGAAATTAACTGTGCAGAAATTCAGCCAGTAGTATATAGTATACTGCAGTGATAATATTGCTTCTAGAACGGCACAACTAGAAGTTAATAAGTGGAACTATATGACTAGGGCAGTCAGATAACTCACTACCCCAAACATGCATGTGTACCAACTTATCATTACTAACCAATGATGACACTGACACCTGCTGGATGTAACTGGCCTGTTCGGCCTTTTATTATCAAAACCAATAAATAACATATTATTCCAACATTATTCATAAATATTCAAAAAACTATTCTGAAACCAATCCAGCTCCAATCCCACTTCTTGGTTGCAGGACCCTGACGACCCCCACTTCCATCTTGGTCTGTAATACTTATGGCTAGCATCTGTCCCAAGCCGACATAAATTGCCTTGAGGACCACTAACTGACCACAGACCCCCAACAACTTATTACCCGATAGTCTAAACTTAAAAACCAGACTGACCGGGAAGACTCAAAAACCTGAGAATGGGTCCCCATTCTCTCAATACCTCAGGTATTTTATGCTTGTCGCCAAGAGCCCAACTGCCATATCTTCCTTCATTAATCCTCCCTACAACCAAAACCTCTTTTGTCTCTTTATTTTTTATTTTTTTATATTAAAGGGCGGGAGGGAGGGAACTTCTCACCTGCCTTCTTCCTCCAACTGCTGACCTCAGGTCTCAAACCCCTCGTGGACTTCACCTACCACTCCTCCCCCACTGACTTATACACCAATCCAGTAAGTCTCATACTTTCCTTCCAACCCCACCTACTTATTTTAACCCTTTTTCTTCTGTAAGTTACTTACACCCTGTCATGTATGTCCTGCGCCTACATTTGCAATTCTGGCTACGTACATGTCTGGAAAGTCCTAATTTTTGATCACCGTGGAGAAGGGTTACAACCCCTGCCACATTTTTATAGATTTTGTGCTGGGGAAAATACTTGTTACTTAAAGGTCAGCAGGACAGGAAATGGAAAGGCATTTCTCCAGTGGGTACACAGACAGCAGCAAAAACACATTTTTCATAGAGTACAAGAGGATTACAGCCCTTAATTAATTTTTACTGTTGACTTTGGCCCTGTTGCGAAGATTTTCATCCCTTCACGTCCCAAATCACAATGATCATGAAGTGGTAGGAAATCTTGCTGTACAGGACACAGCCAGTAATAAATTAAACACACAATTTTGCTAGATTTCCATTTTTACTTTAACGTGGTCTTTGGAAAGTAAAAAAAGAATTAAAATTATTTGGAATGTATTCCTTTCACATTGAAAATATTTGTTCAAAATATTTCATTTTAAGAATGTTCGTTTGGTTAACTAATCCTTAGTGGGGTCAAATCGGCATTCATTTTTGACAGCGGTGACGAGAAAATTAAAAAAAGGCGAGTGGAAATTTTTTTGTGAACACATTTTCTAACAGAGTAAGTGTTTTTCATTCGGGAAAGTCAATTTATTCCAAAAATCTTATTTTAAGGGTAAATGAAAATTACTCAAACGTACTGAGAATTTTTGTACGACTGTTCAAACTCTCATTAAAAATTGTACAAGTGTATGGCCAGCTACTCAGTAAAGAAGTGCAAAGAGCAATGGTGATGGGTCAAAGTTCAGAGACCTAAACCAACCAACCAGAAATCATTTTATAACTGATCTGACTGCAGTACACTGAAATATGACTGGCTCTTTTCACTGCCTTATTGACTACTCCTGTATGGCTAGTGTATATGAACAGAAATGAGAACACATGAACATACCTAAGTATGTATATCGCATTGGGTTGGGTTGGGGGGTATACACTTTCAGGGAAGGAGAGTCTAGGGAATGGATTGTGTATATACCAATGAAAATTATACAGGTGCATCTCAAAAAATGAGAACACCATCAAAAAGTTAATGTATTTCAGTAGTTCAATTCAAAAAGTGAAACTCATATATTATATATATTCCAGCATTTCTTTCTTTTAATTTTGATGATTGTGGCATACAGCTAGTGAAAACCCAAAATTCAGTAACTCAGAAAATTTGAATATTACATGAGACCAATAAAAAAAGGATTTTTTTAATACAGAAATATTGGCTTACTGAAAAGTATGTCCATGTACAGTATGCACTCAAAACTTGGTCGGGGCTCCTTTTGCATGAATTATTGCATCAATGCGGCTTGGCATGGAGGCGATCAGCCTGTGGCTCTGCTGAGGTGTTATAGAAGCCCAGGTTGCCTTGATAGTGGCCTTCAGCTCATCTGCATTGTTGGTTCTGGTGTCTTTCATCTTCTTCTTGACAATACCCCACAGATTCTCTATGGGGTTTAGGTCAGGTGAGTTTGCTGGCCAATCATGCACAGTGATACCATGATCATTAAACCAGGTATTGGTACATTTGGCAGCGTGGCCAGGTGTCAAGTCCTGTGGAAATTGAAATCGGCATCTCCATAAAGCTGGTCAGCAGAGGGAAGCATGAAGTGCTCTAGAATTTCCTGATAGAGGGCTGTCCTGACTTTGGACTTGATAAAACACAGTGGGCCAACACCAGCAGATGACATGGCTCCCCAAATCATCAATGACTATGGAAACTTTACACTGAACCTCATGCAACTTGGATTTTGTCTCTCTTTACTCTTCCTCCAGACTCTGGGACCTTGATTTTCAAATTAAATGCAAAATTTACTTTCACCTGAAAAGAGGGCTTTGGAGCACTGAGCAACAGTCCTTTTTCTCCTTAGCTCAGGTAAGACACTTTTAACCTCTTTGGTTCAGGAATGGCTTGACACAAGGAATGTGATAGTTGTAGCCCATGTCCTGGATTCATCTGTGTGTGGTGGCTCTTAAAGCACTGACAATCCTCTCAAGGCTGCAGTTATCCCTGTTGCTTGTGCACCTTTTTCTACCACATTCTTTCCTTCCACTCAACTTTCCATTAATCTGATTGGATACAGCACTCTGTAAGCAGCCAGCTTCTTTGGCAATGAACTTTTGTGACTTACCCTCCTTGTGGAGGGTGTCAGTGACTGTCTTCTGGACAACTGTCAAGTCAGCAGTCTTCCCCCTAATTGTATAACCTACTGAACCAGACTGAGAGACCATTTAAAGGCTCAGCAAACCCTTACAGGTGTTTTGAGTTAATTAGCTGATTAGAGTGTGACACCATAGGGGTTGATTTACTAAAGGCAAAAAGACTGTGCACTTTGCAAAGTGCAGTTGCACTCTGCAAGTGCAGTTGTTCCAGAGCTTAGTAAATGAGGTAAAACTTCACTTTGCAAAGAATACCCAATCACATGCAAGAAAAAAAAAAAACAGCATTTTGCACATGATTGGATTATGGTAGTCTTCAGAGCTTCTGCTCATTTACTAAACTCTGGAGGAATTGCTCTTGCAGAGTGCAAGAAAAGTGAAAAGTGCACAGTCGGTTTGTCTTTAGTAAATCAACCCCAATGATTCTACAATACTGAACTTTTTCACAATATTCTAATTTTCTGAGATACTGAATTTTGGGTTTTCACTAGCTGTAAGCCATAATCATCAAAATTTTAAGAAAGAAATGCTTGAATGATATCACTCTGTGTGTAATGAATCTATATAATATATGGGTTTCACTTATTGAATTGAATTGCTGAAATAAATTCACTTTTTGATGATATTCACATTTTTTGAGATGCACCTGGACATATCCAACATGTCTGAAGAATGTACACATCCTGCAAAAGAAGTGTACACAGGATGGAGGACAGTACATGGTATGTACAATAAAACATGATACTATAAATCTGAAGCCGGGGGTCTTTGCACACAGCCAAAAAAAAAAAAGTCAACGTTCTTATCAGTATAGCGGATCTGAATGTGTTACATTGTTTTCTATGAGCCAATACACACAGTGAGTAATGTTCAGTAAAACTGCACTGCGTTCATATCTGTAAACCAAAAACCAAAATATTTGCGTCCGTGGTCAGTAATTTATGCATGTAGGCATCTCTATGCGTATCAATGCACCTACATGGGTACATGTATTTATGTGTTCATGTGTAAATTTAATCCTTAGTTAAGAAAATGAATGTAAAAAGAATTTTACAGAAGTTTACACATACGGACGTTCACACGGACCATACTTGCGTTTTTTTACGCAGGATCTTTCTGCTAGCCTCATCCAGCAAGATCCTATGTAAATACAACAGTAATTTATTATGCCTTTGTGCAAAGAGCCTAAATGGGAAGAAGAAAAGGTAATAGCAGTAGAGGAGATAGTAACAGCGGGTGCAGGATATACATATAGTATAGTATATACCATCAGAGAGGGTGCATTAGATAGATAGATAGATAGATAGATAGATAGATAGATAGATAGATAGATAGATAGATAGATGCACTCTGACGCTGTCCCTGATGTTGTGTATGGTATTTGTATAGTATATTTCATAACACAAAATTCTTATATAGATGTGCAATAGCTGAAGTATCCTACTTTCACACAACACCTGGGACAGCATTAGCGAGATTATAAACGGGAACGACAATTGCTAAGCGGCAGAGGACATATGTAGGACAGAGGACATGGTGTGACAGACAAATGACAGCACACCCTGATGGATGTGTCAAGAAAGGACATCATATTCAGAAGTGTCAGTCTAGTCTGTATAGAAAGGGGGAGGCTTGATAAATTTGCTGCATTACACAGAAATATACTGGAAATAGGTAAACAGTATATGAGGACAAGGTGAGTACGTACTTGTTTTATGGTGCCAGAACACGGCAAATGAGGTATAAAGGGTCCTGACCTGGTTCACCTCAACTCACCAAGTCAATCTAGAATATCTACTCATTTATTGGGTTTTTAGAGCTACACTAGTTGAAAAGCTACTGGGAGGAGGTAACTGGAGATACATTTCTACAGATTGGCATAAAAGATATTGGACTATGGACCAACGTGTGTTTTGTATATATAGTAGGTGTCAATGGGTTAGAAAAGAAGCCACATATCTCATCATCAGTTAGTAAAGCAGCTACACTGCTAAAGAACCTACAGATATGCTGCAGGCTACTATAACCTATAGTACATACTGTATAGTACCTATATTAACTACTGTATAGTACCTACAATGGTAAATTGTTCATCAGAACATTCTTTCTTGCCATCACTGGGTCCAATAATGTCTTTTAAAAGCCCGTAAACTTAATAAATAGGTTTCAATACAATATGTGAGTTTTTCCCTAAAAGATAAATACATTTTCAAATTTATTATAGAATTTAGAGATTGGTATCATTCCAGAAAAATCTGTCTTCCTGCTCCTTCAAATTTGACCCCCCCCCCCCCAACCATGAGAAAATGGCCAGCTTAAATCTATATTTATTTATTTTTCTTTTACAGTTCTGTCGCCTATGGGGCAAGTACCTGTAGTACCTTGTCCCATGTTTCTACGTTATGAGGTCTGATCTGCCCCGCCTCCCCCACTTCTCCTGCCACAATCGATCCGACAACAGCTATGAAGGAGGTGGCTAACTCATAGCTGCAGCGTTTCTCAGCTCTGGGCACTATCCCGAGACAAGCAATGGCAAGAGGAATGAAAATCATTTATCTTGCCTTCGCTTGTCTTGGGAAAGTGCTCAAAGCCGAGACAAAGCTAGAGCTATAAATCAGCCATCTCCTTCATAGCTGTTGTGGGATTGGCCATGGCAGGAGGGGTCATGTTAGACCTCACAACTTGGTTTAGAAAGCACCTGGCAACATCGGACAAAGTACTAAAGTACTACAAGAGACCTGTAAAAGAAAAATAATAATGTTAGATCTTCTTTAAGGCTGAGTTTGACTTCTTCAGATGCAGTCAGTACACTAGGATCCATTTGGACTTCAGGAGCTTAGATCAAGTTAGAAGTTAGATCAAGAGCAACCACTGTAACATATTGCATGTAAAGCTGTTTGAGTAGCACTGAATGCAAAATGCAACATTTATAAACAATGTCCATCTGAAATCCTGAGGGGTCTTACCTATGAGTCTTGTGCCATTCTATCACCAAACCTAACACTGCAGCACACCAGCTGTTTTTTTTTTTTTTTTATAGCAATCCAGTACAGCTTCCTAAACTCATTTGTTTGTATGATATGAATTGCTGGCCAATCAGAATAGTAATAACTAGTGGACGTTTTTGGGGGTCAAGACTATTCACAAGATCAGCAGTCAGATGGATAGATTTCTATAGGAGAAGAAGACAAGTTGACCATAGAAATAGAAGTTTTTGGTGGATTATTAGTGGACTGCAGACCTTTATGACAGTCCTATCCTGGAACACTAGCTGAGTTTGTGGTTTACAGCAATGGCCTGAACTCATAATATAGAATCAGACCATAAGCTAACAAACAGATAGTGGACACACATTTGTGGAGGTAATGCATTGACAACTTCTAAAAAAAAAAGAAAAAAAAAAGAGCATCATAAACCTGCATCAGCAATAAGAGTACGGGAGCCAGGAGGGGGCAGGGCATGATTTCAATGCAAAAGTCAGGAATTGCAAATTAGCCCTCGCAGGTTTCAAGGCTCCTGGAGTGCTCAAGCAGGTATCCAGTGATATATCCATATATAGGTTCCTGCTCTTAGTTAAATTATTATTATTGTCAGAACAAGCTTACTAAGCAGGACCTGTTACTGAAGGTGTAGGGGAACATGAGAGCATCTCAACTCCTTCCATGACCTCCTCCTTCCATCACCCAGGGCCTACAAGCACCCAGTTTTAAGGCTTTAAGGACAATAATCTGTATCTTATTTGAAATCAATGTCCTGATAAGCAAGTAGTATTCTGCATTTTTGAAGATAAACATGGGTGCTTGTAGGCACAACAGCCTGCCTGCAATGATGTCACGTTAAGCATTATTGCTAGCTTAGGAACATTTTGGCAAAGTCAGGTTCACTTAAAAGTCTAAGTTGAAGCAGTTGTCTCTCTGCAGAGGTCTGGGACACCCCGTGCTGAGTCAGAGCTATATCTCTCCAATCAGCAAGGAACATGAGCCTTCCTGACTGCAGGTGGATCACTCTTCACACAGGGGATACAGCTGACAAGAATTCAGGAGGCGATACTGCCGCAATCTGAATTCCTTGGCTTTTTTTACAGTTAAATGGGCTTTATCAATGGCAATACTGCTCCACAACTGCAAACCTGTTATTTGGCTCATGTCTTTGATGTGACCTCATTCAATTGAATAGGTCACATTTGGCGGCGATACTGTCTAATGAACATAAGAGATTAATATGTTGCTATGACACGAAGCATTGCAGCTGTGGCATGTGTATACCCCCAAAGGTTTGCCTTTGCAGCTAAGGGGGGGGGGGGGGGGGTGGCGGTAAAAAGTGGCTGGCCAATCAGAATAGTAATAACTAGTGGACCACTAGTAATAACTACTGGACCTTTTTTTTTTACTGCCCTCCAACCACAACTGTAATTTAGCCCTAAAACTTTAAACACCTTTTGTATTGATTCTGTACTAATTTGTATTGCACCTAGACTGTAGTTAGCCAATTTAAATTGAACAATTATTTGGGCTTTAAGGAAAAATAGAAAATAACATGATTTACAAATCTGAAGATGCTCCTGTGCTCTCCAATTATTCTGCATTTGCCATGAAGATGCAGTTGAGTCTCACAGACCTCCACTGCTTGAATGAATGGGATATAGGGGTGAAGGTGGGTTGCCTTCTGACCCCTTTGCTCTGCAGTCTTATAGCCTTCAAAGTCTATAGTGAATTCCCTTACACTTAGGGAGACTGCTAAGAGGCACACAGCATGCTTAAATGTTTGAGGATGGAAATAGAAGTATGAATAGAAGTAAGTGAAGATGACACCATTATACTCTTCTCATGCCATGATTCATATCTACAGAGCTATTGAAGTTCTTTTTAAAACGGATGATGTACAGATGGCTGCCCTTTGGTAACAATGTACAGAATGGAGAACCTAAATATGTACGGGAGACAATGTAAGGTATACCTATTGTATTGTATATGTGGTTGTGTGCACTCTTAGCAATAAACACAGAGCATGGAGTGATGTCCACACAAGAGACAGATGGGCCTCTGTATAGAATGGGAAGGACAAGCACATGCATACAATGTTTTAAGAGACCAATAAACCTAAAATCTGCAGTTACTTATATCACAGTAAACACGTACATCATTTTTTTAATTTTAGAAGTCCTGCCTATAGATAGGCTACACAAGATGCCAGCTGTGATCTTTATTCACCAGGACTCCCTCTTAAGTGCCCCTCTCTGATTTAGTTTATTTTCTTTTTACCGCGGCCTCAACTTTCCTGACCAATCAGCCTAATTCAGTGGGCAGAAACACTATTTTCACTGGGCAGGAAGATTGCTGCTGCTAGAGCTTAGCAATAATGTCAGGGAAAACTCAGGCCCTCGTAACTAAATCAGATGGGGGCACAACAAAGGCTTTTCTAGCTAATGAAGGCTATCATGCATATTGTGGTGTCTTCTCTTAGGCAGGATAGTTTTGTTTCTAAATTGAAAATGCAGTACAGGTTTACTTGAAAGAGCTCCAAGACATTCACAAACACAAGGACTGATCAAAACAGATCATCTTTATCATTAAAGAGCAACTGTAACCACAACCAGGCACAGTCAGCAGGAGGGCCTCAACCTTGGCTTTAGGTAGAGTACCTACCACAGCTCCTACCATCCCAGAATACAGTGCTCTAAGGCAGGGGTTTCTAAACTTTCTAAACAAAGGGCCAGTTTTTCTGTCCTTCAGACTTTAGGAGGACCGGACTGTAGCCAGTGGCAGTAGAAAAGGTCCCGACGTCAGTGGGAAAAAATAATGTCCCCTTGTTTGTTTCAGTGAAAAATTGCGCCCCATTATTGGTGTAAGTGAGAGGAATTGTGCCCCATCATTGATGTCATTGGGCCCCATTTTTGGTGTCATTGGGAGGAAATGTGTCCGATCATTGGTGTCATTGGGAGAAAACGTACCCCCTTCATTGGTGGCGAATTGAGGGAAATTATGCCCCATTGTTGGTATCAGTGGATGTAATAGTGCTCCAAGGGCCGGATAAAAACAAGCCAAGGGCCGCATCTGGCCCCCGGGCCATAGTTTGGAGACCCCTGCTCTAAGGTGAAGGGGCTCTAAACAGCTACCAGGTGAGAGTGCTTCGGATCAGGGTACCCAAAGCTCATCTAAAAAGTTTTGTTATGGTTCCTGCACAAAAATTCTTATTTTTAAGATTGGTCAAAGCATTTTATAAAGAAGGTCAGACCACACACCAATATTTATTTTTTATTATACTGTGTATCATAACTTTGATATGTTTTATTATTATTTATTAGTGCTATTGCTTTTTATGTTGTATTTCAGCCCTGATGAAGGGGTGGAGTATAGCCCCTAAAACTCGTCGGTCTTGTATACAATGTATGTTTGGAATACACCTATCTTGTGGACTGAAATATTAGGAAGGCACTTCTACTCACCACATACTAGGCAAATAGTTTGGGACTATTTTGTAAGCAAGGTCTGTTTAAAAACAACACGTGTTTTGACCCTGAAGGCAAAACATCAGGTTCACTTATTTTCCCACTCAGCAGCTGCTAACAATCACCATACCTTAACACGGACCTTCAGTCATTTTTCCATCTTTCCATCTAGTAAATCTGCTGCCCTTGTTGTTTTAATTTTGGATAGTAAATTTTTTTTTTCCCTGCCATTAAATACCTTATACAGCGCACTTCCTGTTTCTTGTCTGGTAAAAAGCCTAGGCTTATGAGGGGGATGAGTCATAAGAGAGCCAATGAGAGCTGCAGGGCTGCAGAGCTGGAGGTGTGCCTCTGTGTAAATCCAGGAAGTGAACAGGCAGCAGATTCAGCTGCCCACAGTTAAAAGGGCTGCAGCCAGACTCCGTGGAGGGAGATTTCTGCAGCATATTTGGCAAGCACAGAATCACAGTATATGAAATAATATGCAAAGTGGTTGGAGGGAAGCTTCAGAATGGCAAAGATGTTTTTATTACAAATTATATGAGCAGACTGCAGTTCCTCTAAGGCTGCATTAACACCTGAGCGTTTCAAAGTCGCACGTTTGTAAAGCATTTTTATGGCAATTTTGTTCAGCTCAGCAATGTAAAAGGCAGAGAAACGCCCTTAATCTGCCCCAAAGAAGCTCATGTTCTTTTTTGAGCTTAGGGTGTTTTTCAGACGTTTTGCTTCAGGTGACAAAACGCTCAGATGTGAACAGGTGCCATTGAAATTAATGGGATTTTGCTTGTTGGGCGTTTTTTTGGGTGTTTTACTAGCGTTTTATGAGCTGAAAACGCTCAGGTGTGAATGCAGCCTTACTCCCCACTGTTCCATTTGACCACCAAACTGCCTGGTATGGTATAGGGGAAGATGCAGATCTGGGTGCCTGAGGGGGTAATAGTCAGGCCTGAATGCTGTCACAGAAGAGTGAGAGAAGGGTCTTTAGCCTAGTGTAAGCTCTGACCAGAATGGCCAGGAGCTTACAATGAACTTCTTCTCTTCACCCACAAGAGGATAGCGTGAGTAAAGAAAAATTCAATATATCCCAGAAAGGGATGAGCAATTAAAAGACAAAGCTTTTTTTTGCCATTCTTCTCTTGTGGGTCATAGGAGTATGCTTACTTTTGCTCTCCTGTGACCCAGAATCGTTTTTTAGTGGGCTATTGCCCGCTGTCAACTGACATGGCAGAGCCGCACCAGGCTCTGGAAAGGATCTTGACAATATTGGCTCATGCCCCGTACACACGATCGGAATTTCTGTCGGAAAAACCTTGGATGGTTTTTAAGAACGGAATTCCGCTCAAGCTTGCCTTGCATACACACGGTCACACAAAAGTTCTCTGAAATTTCGACCATCAAGAATGCGATGACGTACAACACTACGAGGAGCCAAGAAAATGAAGTTCAATGCTTTCGAGCATGCGTCGAAGTGTTTCCGAGCATGCGTAGGAGTTTTGCGTGTCGGAATTGCCGATAGGAACTTTTTCCGTCGACAAAAGTTCGATGGAGCATACACACGGTTGAAATTTCACATCGGACTTTTGCTGGTGGAATTTCCAATCGTGTGTACGGGGCATAAGCCAGCTGCACCCGCCCCCTTTCCAGCCAAATGCTCCAGTGACCGCTGGGGGGAACGGAGTGGAGAGCGGTGACTGTGACTTGCTCTAAACAGACCGAGAACTGAACAATCAATGGTCATGTGATCGCTCAGTTCTTGGGCTTATAGCTGACATGGGACGTAGAGGTGAGTATGGATGTTTTTTTTTTTTTTTCTGTTTTTTTTAAACCCCGTACATCTCCCATAAGTCCTGCATGGTTTCTCTTAGTTGTGCCCTTCCCAATCAAAGGAGCAACTACTGCCATAGTAGGATGTGTGACTGCTATGGGGGCCAGAGCTGTTTTACTAAACAGTGATTTATGCAGGTTGTAGTAGTTTAAGAAATACATTTGGATGAAGTGAATGCTCTTAAAGTTTGGGGACCTCTATACAATTGCTATGAGAACATTTAGCATTCTGTATCACTAGAGAATTTGGCTTCAAAGGTTAGAGAGATAGGGGGCCCCCTTAATGGTTTGGTTGTGGAGCCTGTTTACATACAGCCATTGTTTCTTGTTCCAAGTACATTTGCGCAAATAATTGCCATTAAAAGATGAGCTTGTCCCAATATATAAGTTTGTGAATGTCCTTGCTGTTTGCGTAACATCTACCTTTATTTTAGGTTCAGAGGTCCCTTAACCATAAAAATATTTAGCATTCAATTACAATAAGCTGAGCAAAAGCTATACAATATCTATACACATTACCCCACAGAAAATGTTACATATGCCATTAAAAAAGCAATCTGATGAGCTAGCCTGAAGGTAATTATTGGGTAAGTAGATGTTTCATGCAATGTTCGCTGAGAAATGTATGCAAATAATCCTGTCCATAAATGGAACCGCTTCTGGGTAAATGTCCTTTTCTCAGTCACCTGTCTACGTTGTCAAGGCCCAATACGCTGCAAAAAAAGTAATACATAGCCCAACCACACTCAAATAAAGAATGAGGTGGATGAACTCAATCTAAAACTAAAATTATAAATGGTAATTTTTGAGGAGATGAATCACCCACTGGTTCCTTAGATTGCAATTCCAACCACTACTGTTTTATTTTGAATAGAGTAGGGAAAGAGAAGCTCTTCTGTCAAGTTGCTATTGCTATTTGTGTCCCAGCTGGGAAGATTTCCTCCCACTTCCGGTCTTTATCACAAGTGGACCTGAAGTGAGAGGTCATCTCCCCAATGAGGAAACCAACGGCAATAAAAACCTAGAAACAAATTATTATTGCTTGACCACCAACGGGGGGGGGGGGGGAGAAAAAAATATAATATGTCAATATAACCACCTAAAACCTTTAATATATTTATATGGTAATAATTGGTCTGGGGGACAACCACAACCAATACAATGTGAAAAGGGCAGAAAGAAACATAGAGGTTTATTTTATCTCACAGACTCAAGAAGAATATGTTACAAAAACTAACAAAAGAATGTTGAAATTTTTTATTTGGTAAATCTAAAAGCCTATATAAGCTATCTCAATAATATAAATGATACTAATGCCCCGTACACACGGTCGGACTTTGTTCGGACATTCCGACAACAAAATCCTAGGATTTTTTCTGACGGATGTTGGCTCAAACTTGTCATGCATACACACGGTCACACAAAGTTGTCGGAAAATCCGATCGTTCTGAACGCGGTGACGTAAAACACGTATGTCGGGACTATAAACGGGGCAGTGGCCAATAGCTTTCATCTCTTTATTTATTCTGAGCATGCGTGGCACTTTGTGCGTCGGATTTGTATACACACGATCAGAATTTCTGACAATGGATTTTGTTGTCGGAAAATTTTATATCCTGCTCTCAAACTTTGTGTGTCGGAAAATCCGATGGAAAATGTGTGATGGAGCCTACACACGGTCGGAATTTCCAACAACAAGGTCCTATCACACATTTTCCATCGGAAAATCCGACCGTGTGTACAGGGCATTACAGTGTAGTAGAGTATACTCATAAAGTATATGTAAAACCACACATATAACCATGTATCTCAATATAATGATATTTTAGCATCTGTATCTATCCGAATATGTTTTAAACAGACAATTCTAGCACTATAGCAGGTTCATTAAAATATTAGATCAAAGTTCAAGTGCTACAGTGTTAGATGAAGGCCAGGTCAAGTTAGCTGCCCTCGCTACAAACAGGTCACACTGACAATCCCAATGAAGGATACAAATACCTTTTCTTCCCGATACCATTATATATTATTGCTCAAGCCCTGAAGGAGAGGAAGTCCAGTTCCCCTGAAATGGGTTGGCTGCATTAGACATTTCTGTTCAATTAATTCAGACAAACCTCCAAGTGGGATGACTGCTTTTCACCAGGCCCACCTAACCACATATCCATGATTTAACTTCTGATAAGTGATCTGCCTATTGCAGAGAGGCAGCAACCAAGAACCAGGTCCAACACACCAGGTCCACACACATCACTGTTATCAGGGGTTTATCTCCTTTAAGGAGCACTCTCCCATCTCTTGTTGGATTTACACTAAAACAATTCCCATCCTTACTGATCCAGTGCTACCACAATCTACCAGTACTCTATCATGACTGAAGATCAGGAGGAAATGGGAACACAGGTATAGGGATATCACCACAGACCCAAACATACATGAGAAACCAGTGAGCAATTCATCTTATTGACCAATCCTGACCTTACAGGCTTAGTTTTAGCCAGTGCAAGCTGAACCAAGCTTATCCAACTTGTTTCCCTTTCAGGGTCTAAAAATCAGATAATCCTTTCCGAATGGTAACAGGTTAAACGTGTGAAGGAAATGTATGATGCCTACCCTTTTAAAACCAGGTAGTAAAACAATCAATATGGGGTTCTATTATAATAATAATATTAATGTATAATGTACAATGTGTAATATATGTATAATGGTATAATATACAGTATGTGTATAATGTTGTAACATAAGTATAATGTTTACTACTGTATATAATGTATAAAATATAACATGTAATATATTGTATAATGTATAATATATTTTATAGTATATGTATTATCATATAAAATATAGATGTATAATGGTACAGCATATGTACAATGTATAATACAGGTGGTCTCCGGGTTACAAACAAGATAGGGCTTGTAGGTTTGTTCTTAAGTTGAATTTGTTTGTAGGTCGGAACAGGTACATTTTTTAAGTGTAGCTCCAGCAAAATTTTTTTTTTTACGTTTTTTGGATAGCATAGGGAAGGGTTATCACCCCTGTAACATTTGTTTTGCCTACTGTGACCCTGTTCAGAAGATTTCACCTCACTTTCTGTCCCAATGACAATTAGATTTTGAAAATTTTGGGTTATTGTGGAAACAAGCCTTGGTGATAAAGTATCAGTGGAGACACCTTTTTCCCATAACCCTAATGCCCTGTACACACGATAGGATTTTCCAACAACAAATGTTGGATATGAGCTTGTTGTCGGAAAGTCCGACCGTGTGTATGGTCCATCAAACATTTGTTGGCGGAATTTCCGCCAACAAATGTTTGAGAGCTGGTTCTCAAATTTTCTGACAACAAAACTTGTTGGCGGAATTTCCGAGCGCGTGTACACAATTCCGACGCATAAAATTCCACGCATGCTCGGAATCAAGCAGAAGAGCCGCACTGGATATTGAACTTCATTCTTCTTGGCTCATCGTACGTGTTGTACGTCACCGCGTTCTTGACGTTTGCAATTTCCAACAACATTTGTGTGACCGTGTGTATGCAAGACAAGTTTGAGCCAACATCCTTCGGAAAAAATCCATGGATTTTGTTGTCGGAAAATCCTATCGTGTGTACGGGGCATTATAGGAGAGAATTTCCCTTCCATGGGGTAGATTTCCTCTCACTTCCTGTTGTCTCCCTTCGTTTGTAAGTAGGAGTCGTTTGTAAGTCAGATGTTTGTAACCCCGGGGCCACCAGTATATGGATAATGGTATAATACAATATAATGGTAGCATTTACCCAGAAACCTCTGTTCCTTTGGGAGAAATGTATTTGCATAGACAAAACTAAAAAAAATAAAAATAAAAGAAAACAGAAAGGAAAAAAATAGTGTTCTGGGGATAGTGATTTTTCCTATGCACTCTTTGGTTCTTTGTTTTACAAAGAATATGTTGCACATTTGTTGAAGAACACGTATGAATTAGTTATATGAAGGGAGGTGAAGGAAAGGTCTGTATGACAGGATGCAAGCAGATTCTTACCATCTGTACTCGGTACAAGATGCTGATCCCCAGAGTCATGAAGGGCTTGGAGAAGTCGATGACTTTTTCCCGCTCGGCTGTGATGGTGAACGCAGCAACCGCCAGGTCTGCCTTCTGTTAGGAAAGACAGAGAGTACGAACCCAATTAAAGAACAACAATGAAATATTATTATTATTATCTTTATTATACAGGATTTATATTATATTTATATTATATATAGCGACAACATTTTACGCAGTGCTTTACAATATAAAAGGGAGACATTACAGATATGATACAATAAGAGGATTAAGAGGGCCCTGCTCAGAAGAGCTTACAATCTAATAGGGTGGGGCAGGTAGTAGAAAAGGTTGTAGCTGTGGGGAATGAGCTGATGGAAGTGGTAAAAGATTAGTTGGAGACGTGATAGGCTTCCCTGAAGAGATGAGTTTTCAGGGATCGCCTGAAGGTAGCAAGAGTAGGGGATAGCCGGACAGGTTGAGGTAGCGAGTTCCAGAGGATGGGAGAGGCTCTGGAGAAATCCTGGAGACGAGCATGGGAGGAGGAGATGAGAGAGCTTGAAAGCAGGAGGTCTTGGGAGGAGCGGAGAGGACGATTTGGGTGATATTTGGAGACAAGGTTAGTGATGTAGCTCGGGGCAGAGTTGTGAATGGCTTTGTATGTTGTGGTTAGTATTTGGAAATGAATTCGCTGGGTGATTGGGAGGCAGTGTAAGGATTGGAGGAGAGGGTTGGCAGACACTGAGTGGTTGGTAAGGTGGATGAGTCTGGCAGCAGCATTCATGATAGACTTAGGAGGGGATAGCCTATGGAGAGGTAGGCCAATGAGAAGGGAGTTGCAATAGTCAAGGCAAGAGATAACAAGGGAGTGAATTAGGAGCTTGGTGGTTTCATTTGTTAAAAAGGGGCGAATTTTAAAGATATTGCGGAGGTGAATTCTACAAACTTTTGACAACGATTGGATCTGAGGCTGAAATGACAAGTCAGAGTCTAGGATTACACCGAGTACCCTGGCGTGAGGGAGGGACTGATGGTTGCAGTGTTGATTTTGATGGAAAAGTCAGGGAGGGGGGCACGGGTGGGGGGGAATATTATTATATATATTTATATATATATATATATATATATATATATATATATATATATATATATATATATATATACTATATATACTATATATACAGTATTTTGAAATAAAAACTATAGCTGGTATGCGTATTTTTTTTGAAAGTCATGATTTTTTTTTCAGTTCAATATGTTACTGTGTCCACTGAAGGCAAATTGACAGGTCCCTTATCTTAGGGCACTATCCAACTTGCCTTCACCACATACTCCCCCTAAGTTTGTTAAAGCCCTCAAAAATACCCAGTACTTCCAGGTATGAGGGAGCATGTGACCCTCTCCCTTTCCTCCCAGGATGCAGTGCTCAGGCCTGATCACTATCACTTAGGGGAAGGATAGAAAGTCATTAACACTTTGTAAACTCTGACACAGACTGACCTGGAGCTTAGACAAGGATTAGACCCAGGGCTTCGACAGGCGAACGAGCAAAGGAAAATATTAGCATGGGGGGAAGATGGAGGGTTCTCTACTAAGGGAACCTGTCCTGGATTATCAACAGATTTCCAGTTTAATGTCAATCTTTCTAAAATAGATATATGATAACTGAACGCTGAAATCAGAGCCTTCTTGGTAAGCTAATGGGCAGGGAAGGGTAGGTAGGCTTACAAGAGGAAAATTTCAAGGTAAGTGATAATAATTAGTAGCCAAAACAGCTAGAAAACCGCATATGTACAAATCTGAAATATAATGTCACCATCTTCATGCCAAGTATCTTAACCACTTCAGCCCCGGAAGGATTTACCCCCTTCCTGACTAGAGCATTTTTTGCGATTCGGCACTGCGTTGCCTTAGTTGCCTTAGTTGGGTGCAGTGCGATGCTGCACCCAAACAAAATTGATGTCCTTTTTTTCCCACAAATAGAGCTTTCTTTTGGGGGTATTTGATCACCTCTGTGGTTTTTATTTTTTTCGCTATAAACAAAATAAGACCGACAATTTTGAAAAAAAAAAGCAATATTTTTACAATTTTGCTATAATAAATATCCCCAAAAAATATATTAAAAAACGAATTTCTTCCATAGTTTAGGCCGATACGTATTCTTCTAGATACTTTTGGTAAAAAAAAAAAAATCGCAATAAGTGTATATTGATTGGTTTGCGAGTACGTCCTTTTGCCTGCTCGTGCCATTCTGCCAGCGTAAATTGGCGTGCGGCTGTTGGCAAGTGGTTAAAGAATAGCGGAAGGTGGGAACAGAGGAATAAGTGAATTTCTTTATAAATCCATTGCCAGTTTTAAAAAAAAGAACTCCTATATGCATATTTTAGTTGGCTATTTAACTGTCTGGAGTCACCCTTTAATGAGAAATAATGGTTGTCATACAATCCTGGAGGCTATCCTCATTAGCTTTCATCTGCCATAGTGATCCAATGCCTGCTAATAATCTACTGATGTCTCCGGCGGCTGCAGTGATGGTCTTGGAGTTCTCTCATCTTCTTGTAGTGACAGTATCAGTACGTGGGATGGATGGAATGATCCGTATATCCCTTAGGTTGATGGGAAGGTACATGACCGGAATTAATGCACTAATAAATTGCCCATCAAGGACGCGCATAGTGCATTTTGCTTAGCTGTATGCAAACAATGCAATTATAGGTTTTCTATGGGTAAACACTTCAACAACTTCCCATGATAGCCTCAGCTGGAAGCTATTATTCAGCATACACCCATTTCACAATCCCCATCTTCTGTTTACACCCTGCTTCTTATTCATGCACCCTTTAAAGAGAGCTCACTACAGTTCCCACGGCCATTTTATATTTTACATCCTGCTTCTTAGTAATGTACACCTTAAAGTGGGCTTACAATTCGCATTCCCATCTTTTATTTTATACCTTGCTTCTTATTCAAGCACACCTTAAAGTGGCCCAACAATAATTCTCACCTTGTCTTTTATTTTATACCTTGCTTCGGTGCAGCAGGAGGGACAGCTGTGATCACCGATCTTCCTGTATAGCTTTTTAGCCGACAGGGAGAGGGAGGGAGAGAAGGAGAAGCGGCTCTCAGCTATACAGGCTGATCGATGTCCAGAGCTGTCCCTCCTGTTGCACTGATCATCCCGGACAGTGAACCAGGGGACCATCCAGGATCAGACCTGCAGCTGGGATATCGGGCAGCACTTGCGGGTGTCCGGGAGCTGCCCCCGAAATGCGGGAGGCTCCCCCACCTCGCGGGAGACTTGGGATGTCTGCACACCTCAAAGTGGACCTACTGCAATTTCAAACCCCATCTTCTAGTTTACTCTCTGCTTCTTAGTCTTACACACCTTAAAGTGATTTTTTTTTGCAATCATCACCCTCATCTTCTTGTTTAACCTCCCTGGTGGTATGATTATTTCAGATTTTTGATGCTGAAAGCGGTACAATTATGTTGCATGGAAATTTGGCGTTTTATATTGTAGGTCTGTAATTCTTATGCCGCGTACACACGGTCAGACTCTTCAGCTACAAAAGTCCGACAGCCCGTCTGACAGACTTTCAACGGACTTTTGGCGGATTTTCAACAGACTTTCTAACGACCGGACTTGCCTACATACGATCACACAAAAGTCCGACGGATTCGTACGTGATGACGTACACCGGACTAAAATAAGGAAGTTGATAGCCAGTAGCCAATAGCTGCCCTAGCGTCAGTTTTTGTACATCGGACTAGCATACAGACGAGCGGATTTCTGGGTCCGGCTGAGTTACGGCGTAAAGATTTGAAACATGTTCTTGGTCCGTCGGCGTCCGTCGGACTTTTGTAGCCGAAAAGTCCGACCGTGTGTACGCGGCATTAGGAATAACTCACTTAAATCTGTCCAAACAAGAGTCTAGTAGACATCCCGGGTTTGATAAAGTTTGAAAAACGAAATCATAAATTATAATATAATAATTAACTATAAATAATTATAACAAATAATAATATAATAATAATACAAATTATTCAATAATGTAATCAAATCAAAATCACTAAAATTTGCTCAGTTGCAGAATTTCGCTGTCATTACTTTTCAGTGTTTGATGACGGATCTCCCCACAAATCACTATCGCTCAGTTCTGCGAGTGATTCTAATTTATTATCGCTGTTTTCTAGCTGGTCTAAAACCACTTTTGATATAAGGGACGGTTTTGGTTGCTATGGACAATCTCCAGTTTCCAGACAGAAAGAACAGTTTTTATAATATAAAACTGCATGCAGGGCACTGGACAAACCACTAGGGACAAAAGGGATGTGAAATAATTCCATACAGTAATGTAATCTGTAAGATTACAGTATACTGTATGTATTTTGTGTGTTTCACTTTTTGAATTTGGCGCCGTTCTCCGCCCCCGTGCGTCGCAACGCTCACAGGGAACGAAGCTCGGTTCCATGATGAATCAAGCGGAGGATGAGCCGATCACACTGTGGGGAGACATCGCAGGATCCTGGGGACAAGGTAAGTAAGCTGTTCCTGGATCCTGTGATGCAATCCCGAGTCTGGCTCGGGGTTACCGCTTTTGGTTCTGAAATTCCACCCTGAGCCAGACTCGGGAATACCGCCAGGGAGGTTAAACCCTACATCCTTGTCATGTACAGTTTAAGGTGGGACTATTACTATCACATCAGCTAGTTTATACCCTGGTTATGCACAGTTTAAAGTGGGAGTACTACAACCTGCACACTTCAAAGTGGACCTATTGCAATTCCCAACCCTAACTTCTAGCTTACTCCCTGTGTCTTAGTCATACACTCCCTAAAGTGGTTCTATTACAATTATCACCCTCATCTTCTAGTTTACACCCTATTTGGTAGTCATGTACAGTTTATGGTGAGCCTATTACAGTTCCCACTCTATCTTTTATACCCTGCCTTTTAAACCTGCCATAGACGGCCACGGTTCAGCAGGAATCGGCCAAGTTTCAAACCATGTATGGGCAGGCTGAATGTACTCAAGTTGATCATTCAATCAACTTTGGTACAACCAGCCTACTGGATTTTACATGTGGTTATCACTATAGGCTGTTATAGCCCCTAGCAATAATTACAGTGTTCTCCTGGTGAGGGCGGCTTCTCTGCCCCTCTGCCTGGAGAACACAATGACTTGGCAGGAGGGGTATCCCCTGTCAACACTGTTGCAGGAGAGAAATTTGCTTTGTCTATGGCTGGTCTTAGTTATGCACACCTTAAAGTGGATTCATTACAATTTCCACTGCCATCTTGGATTTTCCACCCCCCGGTGTTAGTCATGCACACCATCTTCTTGTTTATACACTACTTCATAGTCACATACAGTTTAAGGCAGGGGTGTCCAACCTTTTGACCTTCCTGGGCCACATTGAAAGAAGAGGAATTGTCTAGAGCCACACATAAAATGTGTGATCATGACAAGTTAATGATCACTGATATAGAGAATATACCTGAGTAATATTTTTTTATTACTAAAGTAAAAGAGGGCAACAACTAGAAACTAGTGCCCTATTTGACACTGTTTTTGATGAGCTAACGCATCAGTATCTGGCATAGGTGTGCGCAGCCTCTTGCATTAGGGTGTGCACCCCAAAGCTCAAATACATATACGTGTGTATATGTACTGATGGTGTCAGTAGGGCAGTGGACAGTGTAATTTTGTTTATTTTATTTTATTTTTTTTAATTTTCTTTTATAACAGTTTTTGGGGGATGAAATATCAGTGGTCTAAACAGGGGGGAATATGCACCACACAAGGCGATTAGGGTGTGCCCAGGCACACCTGGCACACCCTGTGCGCACGCCTATGGTATCTGGTTCGATGGCTGAAGTAGCAATTCTCAAGGTGCTCATCAGATATTTTGGTTCTAATTTTACCCTTCGTGTGCTTCATCCTTGAAAATAGTTGCTCACAAATATAGGTGCTGCCGAAAACAGATGACATTAATAAGGTTGAGATGAGTGGGAGATTTTTCCTTGTGAAGATAAAATCTGTCTTCGGTCGCATGTATTCCCTAAGTGTAAATGCATTTTTAGAAAAATGTTTTTAAAAAGTCAACATTTTTGAGCAAGTTTACAATTTTGTTTTGAGCCACATGCGACCTGTGGGCCGCAGGTTGGACACCCTTGGTTGAAGATGAGCCTATTACAATTCCCCCACCATGTGCAAGTGTATACCCTGCTTTTTTGTCATGGACAACACACAGTGGGACTACCAGAACATCTTCTAATTTAAACCCTACTTCTTAGTCAGGTAACATGTAAAGTTCCTTTACAATTCCCACCCCTCATTTATTATTAGGTTGGTGTTACCAAATACCATTATTATTTTGAATTAAAGGCTACCTCCATTTTATTTCAGCTTTCTATGGAATGGGAAAAATTACACTTTCTGTGATTCCATTTTTGAGATTCTCTTTTACTCCCTGTCCCTGTGACACCTTACAAGAAATTGGGAATTGCTACCAGGATATGAGAAAGGATTATAAACAAAATTGAGTGGCTTTCATTCAATTAGGTTTTACTCATCTTTCTTCTTTATTCTCTTGGTTTTAAAAGGTCATTTTTACCCAAAAGGGATGTTTTAATTAATGATGTAGTTTATTGGGAGAAGTCAAAGGCATGTATCAAAAACTGAAATATCAGTTTTGGTAAGCTTACCTTTAGTAATGATCTCAATTGGGTTACAGGATACAATTTTGGGGTCTTTAAATGGTTATCAACAGTACTGATTTATCAGGATTCTAATGACGAACGCAATGTTGGGGTCCTACATCAAATAACAACTATAACATAGAGACACATTGTAACTGGAAAACAATTTTAGGTCAGAATTGACAAGTAACATCATGCAGCTATTATCACTTAGGTTTATAGCTGAGAAATAATCCATTTTTTTCTGCTGCAACCCTTAACACCCATTCCCCTCCTTCCTGTAACAATGGTAAACTTGCTTGGCCAGGGATAAATGTCTTTCACACCTCCAAAGTGAAAGGTACTCAGTCTGTAACCGATGAAGAAATCAGATGTGTGCCTAGGCCCTCAGGCTGACAATTTATATTATGCTATACATTAAGTAAAATGTCATTTTAAAGGGCACTGGTTTGTTAATGGTAAATATATTGCTGTAAAGAAGGAGGCTAAGAAAGATACCAGTGGTGAAAGTGTTATTTTATTTAGAAAATTGTATATTTAAGTCTCCCTTAAGGCAAACTTTGGGAAGTAGGAAGAACTGGTATTGGCAGCATAGAGCAATCACTTCTAGCTGCCTAAATGTCAGGTTTGTTAATCAATACAGCACATCCGTTGCCCATAATTAGGGGGGCGCACCGGTACAAAAAAACATAAACCCAGCTTTTGGTTTTGTGGTTGAGAGCCAGCCACTCCTCTCTTACCTCCCAAGGTGATCTTGACAATGGTTGCAAATAACCAGCGTTGGGTTTGCAAAGAGGCTGCCTGCCAGTGCCTATGGAACTGCTCCCTGGGTAGCGGACCAGTAGGATGTCGTTACCTCATTGTCCCGTCTTTAGAAAGTCAGATTTGGCAGCAATCAGGGCCAATGAGGGAATGATCCAACAGAGGTAAGTTGAAAGCTAACCCACATGTGTTGCTAGTGGCAAGGGTTACCCGTGTGACAGCCTAAGCCTCATTTTTGGCAAATTTTTGTAATGGGCTACCTCACTGGCCAACAATGAGGAATAGATGGCAGAAGGGGCCAAGCTTTCATCCGAGTAAAAAGAATAAGAATCTTCATATTAGAGTGACCTGGAGTCAGTAATTGAAAACACCCCAAAAAGGCATACTGGTAAAAGAAGACTGTGAAAACTTACCTCGCTGAAAACTGCTTAAATCTGAAGAACGTTTTTGGTGAAGTGTACTAGGAAACCGACACTTCCTGGAGTGTCAATCTCTTGGGTCCCCCATAGCTCTCCCTGTCTCCTCCTGCTGACCTCCATGTCTTTACTGTGTCCTGCGGTGACTAGAAGGCCAGTAAGAGGAATTTGTGGAAGATGAAGAAGAATGCCTGTGGAAATACACAGGCCTTACTAATACCATACTGGTGACCCCACAATAGGGATAAAACTTTTCAGCGGAAGGGAGTTTATGAAGACACATGGCCACTCGTTAAAATGAGAAGAAAAGAGGTTTAACCTTAAACTGCGTAGAGGGTTCTTTACTGTAAATGTGGCAAGGATGTGGAATTCCCTTCCACAGGCGGTGGTCTCAGCCAGGAGCATGGATAGTTTCAAAAAACTATTAGATAAGCACCTGAAGGACCACAACATACAGGGATATACAATGTAATACTGACATATAATCACACACATAGGTTGGACTTGATGGACTTGTGTCTTTTTTCAACCTCACCTACTATGTACCTATATGTACTTAACTTGCCTATGCCACTGAAAACTGCTCTGTTCTAGAGAAAATGGAGAAATCAATGACTGCCGAAGAAAACCAAAGAGATAAAAATTCCAAAAAATGTTTGCCAGCAGACTACGGATTTCTTCAGAGCAATGTTCAGTGGTGGTACGGCTATAAAGAAAGGTAAGTATTTACAATCTTCTTTGTATGCCTTTTTGGAGATCATTTTAGTTAAAGCAAACCTTCACTCAAAAATGACATTTTCCACAATCCCAATTCCACCCATCCACAACATAAAATAGCAGAGCATTTATTTTAAATTGTTTATAGATCCTTTTTTTCTTTTAGGGCTTGTTCTCTGCAATTGATCACTTTTCCGAGGGCTATTGACAGGCAGTGAGGAGGTGATATATTGTCATTTATATATTGTTCTCATTGCCTGTTTTAAGCCTAAAAAGAGTGAACCAATGCACAACATGCAATGCATGTGGTTGCAGTGCAGCCTCATACACTTATGTGGGTCGCGGTCGATGACACTATTGCCCACCTAAATGTAACTTGCGGTTTCATTTTTGCTGTGGTCGCAAAGCAAAGCATGTGTGGCATGTGTACAGTGGCTGCATACGGTCAGGGGGTGGTAAAACTGTGCTCTTATTCATGTTCGGTAATCCCCCTTGCCTCCATTCTTGCCAAGGCAAGCACAAAGTCACATATCCCAGGAGGCATCAGCTTCTCCAAAGAACCATGAAGAAACAGTCACCTTCCAATGAAAAAAAGATGGCGGAATGAAATGGGACCTGTAGTATAGGAGCCATGCAAGAGGACAATTCTAGAACTGCTGGGCTTGAAAACATATTTATGCAGCAAAAAAAAAACATACAGAATGATGTTCTTCTTCAATGGCAAGGTCACTTTGAAGCTTTATAAATTGAGCCTATTGCATACTATTATATGTCCATGACACTATAATAAATATACCAATTAAAACAGATATGCCGATATAGCAGAGCAAAAAATATGCATATATATTACGTATGATATGCAGTGTTTCCCAATCATGATAATTGTGTCCTTTTATCATAATATAGGGAGGTGTTACTTTTCATATAAAGCTTTATAACGCTATTAGGACCAGTTAGCCATTCCTGAAGTTAGCTGCATTAATTACCTAGGATCAGTTATATGACTCAGGTGTACCACTGACTAAAAGGATAGCCCCCTCCCAGCCATCTTTTATTAGAGAGGGCAGCCAGTTTTTTTCCCTGCAGTGCCATCATCATCGCCATCATCATTTAAGTCTCTCAGCGAGAACGAACGAATCCTCACATTGCAGCAGCCAGCAGGCCTCAAGGCCTTTCCAGTCTCTACTGCCAGGCCAGACAGATGAGCCTTCTGCCTCCACCCACAGCGTGTTCATTAATAAAATCTTGTTCGCTGTCACCATGCCAGAATGTAGGGGCATTAGCAGGTGATTAATGGCGGGAATTCTGATCAATCGGAGATGGTGATTCTCTTGAATGCCCTGGATTGCTGCTGTTTTGGTCGGCAATAAATATTAATTAAACTCAGGATTCTTGCAGGAACGCTTAAAAGTCAGCCAAGAATGGAATACACGGGAGGGCAAAAATTATAATACAATCGAACTGTTAAGCACGGAATGTGAGAATGGCTGAAGACTTGAAGAACTGGAAGCATTTAGGGCAAACTTAAAGGGGAGCTGAATATTCAAGAAGACATTTTTCATAGAAATAGCTATCTGTGACTACCTTTTTGTCCCGATAGTCCACCAACATGCCAAAAGGAAATGGACATGTGCAAAAAACGTGCATGTTTTTGGGCATGGAGTCCTAACTAAGAGCGCAAGGATGTGCACACGCACAACAGCATGTATGTGGATAAACAGGCATGTCCACAACAGATTTTTGTACAAGGCCAATTCTGGCATTCCTATCCTACATATAAAAATTATGATTTTTTTGCTAGAAAATTACTCAGAACCCCCAAACATTATATATATTTTTTTAGCAGAGACCCTTTTTTTTGTATAATGTAAAAGATGATGTTATGTTGAGTAATTAGAGACCTAACATGTCATGCTTTAAAATTGTGCACACTCATGAAATGGCGCCAAACGTTGGTACTTAAAAATCTCAAAGAAGATTTTTAAAGAATTTTTACAGGTTACCAATTTGGAGTTACAGAGGAGGTCCTGTGCTAGAATGAATGCTCTTGCTCTAACATTGGCGGCAATGCCTCACATGTGTGGTTTGAATGCCTTTTACATAAGCAGGCACGACCTACGTATACGTTTGCTTCTGCGTGCGGGGGGAAGGTGGCAATTGAATTTTTTTTTGTTTTGTTTTTATTTGTATTTTTTTTTTTTTTTTTTACACTTCCCCTTAATTTTTTATATTTTGATTACTTTTATTCCTATTACTAAGAATGTAAACATCCCTTGTAATAGGAATAGGGCATGACAGGTCCTCTTTGTGGAGATATCAGGGGACTATAAGTCCCCACATCTCTCCTCTATGCTGGAAAGCCTGAGATAAAAAAAAAAATCGATCTCAGGCTTTCCAGCAAAAAAAAAAAAAAAAAAAAAAAAAAACGGCAGTGTTTACATCTGCCAGCGCCTGAAGTAACATCATGTTGCTTCTGGCCTTCGAGGGTCATAGAGATGGCCGGGGACATCTGGTCCATTGCCAGCTCTATGGTAAACCACTGCCACCAGCGCTGTCATTCTCTGGCTCCCCGATCGCACAAGTGAGCCTGGAGAAGCCCTGGAAGGCGGCGAGGGGGGGGGGGGGGGGCGTCCCCTTCTGCCACCTGTAAAAGCAATCAAGCGGCTATGAGGGAATCGCTGGCTGAAAAAAAGATATCTGGATGATGCCTATAGCTGCAGGCATCATTCAGATATCTCCACTCAAATCCAAGATGTCATATGACCTCCTACGGGTGGGAACATGTAAATGTAAAGAATACATACTGGCATACATTTATGAAGAATTTGTATTTTTTTATTTTTTTATTGGATATGGTTTATAGCAGAATGTAAAAAATATTGTTTTTTTTTTTTAATTGTTTTTCTTATTTCCTTCATAGAGCAAAAAGTAAAATAAAGCAGTGGTGATCAAATACCACCAAGCGAAAGCTCTATTTGTGGGGAAAAAGTATATAAATGTCATTTGTGTACAGCATTGCATGACCGCGCAATTGTTAGTTAAAGTGCAGTGCCGTATAGCAAAAAATGGACTGGTCATGAAGTGGGAGGTCAAGTGGATAAAATGAGGACTCTATGTATTTAATCTGTTGGCGCCGGCCTTGGTGGTGGGCCTTGGTTTCAAGCGACCGCATATTTGCGTGAATTTGGTGGAATAAAGCTGGGCCAAGAGAGCGCACCCTCCACGCTCCCGATACCGTTACTGGTGGCTAATGTAAAGCTCACGATCGCAGCTTGCGATTGGGAGCTTTCCCATCATGTGACCGCTGTGATTGGTCACATGATCGTAAACCTTGTCCCACCTCCCGGCATCCTAAACCCCTTAAAGAGCCATGGGGCGCCGGCTCCAAGGGGTTAAGTATAGAAGTAGTAGAGTATTGGACCATGTTAGCCATTGATTTGTAAGGCAAAGCAAGGATGGACAAATGTGAAAGTCAAGTCAAAGATTACTTTATGATAATTGTTATAATAATGATTCAAATTATGTACTCACCGAAAAAAAATACTTTTGTTTCCCTTTAGCTGTAACCTTGCAGGTCCTCAGAGCAGTTATATTGACATTTCCACTGCGGTACAAACCCTTCAATTATCTTACATTACAGCTGATGCATTCCTATATGTACTCTAACTCCTCTGAATATATTACCTTCTTAGTAGTGTGTTTAGTTGAAAATTATTATTATTTGTATTGACCTCTGTGGACTAAAATGTTGCAAAACTCATAAACTTCATTTATTAGTTTTTATGGGAATGTATTCATTCTACAAACTAGCTCATTAGAGTTCTATGTGCATGTTTTCCAGGCACGTAGAGAAAGGTCAGAAACTGGCTAAATCCTATAAAAAGTTACCCATACACCTAAAACAGAAGTGCAGACTTACAAGCTAAAATTGAATTTATATTATTTTGTCCTCATTTATATGAAATACATTTTTTAAAAATACATATTTAACACAGGTCACTTCTATGACACTTGGTTTGCAGAGAAAATCTTTTTTCCAACTAAAAAATCTATAGAACTCTAGGGCTAGGAAATGTTGGGGATGTCTCGCCCTACTCCCCCCCCCCCATCCCTTCCTGACTTAAAGTGGTTGTAAACCTCAGACATGAAATATGAATAAAGCATATCCCTCTATGGTGTGTACTTGTTGCAATCCAGACCACTAACCCTATGTTCACAGCTATGTGTTTTTCAGCCGATGCATTTTCGGAAAGGGTCTGGGACTTATTTCTCGCAGCAGATTGCATTTTGCATTTAATAAACTTCAATGGAGCCGCACCAAAAATGCAAGTGTTGTATTTTTGATGGGTTTTGCAATTTTTTTTCCTTTTTTTTAATATATAATTCTTTATTCAATATTTTTCAGTATATAACAAAGCATATGAACAATATAAAACAATAATAATGACAACAAAGAGAAGAAAAAAAAAGAAATAAACCTGTATTAAAGTAGAGAACAAATCTAACCATCCAACCTCAGAATAATCACAAATAAACCAGCGACACCACCTATTAAATTCATACAATTAGGAGTATAGAGCCACACAGTATGCCTAGTAATAAATATTACTACAATTATTGACCTGGATTACATTCCATCCATAACTCAAATTCTTCCTCTATTATACCTTCCCTTCTCTACTTTAGAATAAAAGAAGTCTCTCCCCTGACCCCATCCCCTGGAGGTCACGAGAGAGGGATAAGAGAAAACAAAAAAACAAAAAAAAAAACACCAAAAAGAGAGAGAGAGAAAAAAAAAGGGGGGAAAAATAAATAAATATAACTTCTCAGCCTCTAACACCCTCCTCCTCCCCCCCAGACCACCCCGCCCAGCCAAACCCACCCATATAAATTTCAATGCTTGGTGACTACTCAGCGCAACGATCAACATACTGAGATGTACAAGTGAAGGTCATCCATGGCCGCCAGGTTTCCCTACATTCCTCCTCTCTACCATGGAATAAGGCTGTCATGTTTTCCATTATCCTAATTTCATCTATTCTGGGGTGGTGAAACAGTAGATTTCCATAGGTCTGGGATACATGAACGAGCGGCATTCAACATGTGTGCTACCAATGACTTTTTATATTTTTTATGCATTTCTTTTTCACTTTAACACACTGGGGTTTATTTACTAAAGGCAAATCCACTTTGCACTACAAGCGCACTTGGAAGTGCAGTCGCTGTAGATCTGAGGGGGACATGCAAGGAAAATAAAAAACAGCATTTTTGCTTGCACCTAACTAGATGACAGAAATCAGCAGAGCTTCCCCTCATTTCAGATCATCCCCTCAGATCTACAACGACTGCACTTCCAATTGCACTTCAAAGTGCACTTGCAGTGCACAGTGGATTTGCCTTTAGTAAATCAACCCCACTGTGTATAGCTGGTTGCTAATGAGCGGGCCAGGAAGCTGGCCGCCGTGTCCTTAACAACCGGTGAGTCATCAGCTGTCAGCGGAGTTCCCTGTTGACAGCTGAATGTAAAAAGAAAATTACCAAAAAAAAAAAAAAAATTGGGGAAAAAAAACAACGTGGGGTCCCCCCTACCGGATCCATACCAGGCTTTGGAGGGGAACACCATGCTAAAAAAAAATGGCATGGGGTCCCAGCCAAAATCCATACCGGACCCATATCCCGAGCATGCAGCCCAGCAGGTCAGGAAGAGAAGGGGAGGAGCGAGCAGAGACAACTAATGACGCATCAGTTGTTAAGGTCGCAGCGGCCAGCTTCCTGGCCCGCTCCTTACCAGCTATATGCAGTTTGTTTAAAGAGAAAAAAAAAACGCAAATTGCAAAATGCATGAAAACTGCATGCAAAAACGCATCAAAACAGCAGGTTTAACAACCAAAGTGCATTGCACAATGTACCTGAAACCTGCAACTGCATACGGTGCCTTGAAAATGTATTCATACCCCTTGGCATTTTCCACATTTTGTCATGTTACAACCAAAAACGTAAAAGTATTTTTTCGGGATTTTATGTGATAGACCAGGGATATGCAATTAGCGGACCTCCAGCTGTTGCAGAACTACAGGTCCCATGAGGCATAGAAAGACTCTGACAACCACAAGCATACCACCCAGAGGCAGAGGCATGATGGGACTTGTAGTTTTGCAACAGCTGGAGGTCTGCTAATTGCATATCCCTGTGATAGAAGAACACAAAGTGGCACATAATTGTGAAGTAGAAGGAAAATGATAAATGGTTCTCCAATTTTTTTACAAATATCTGAAAAGTGCGGCGTGCATTTGTATTCAGCCCCCTTTACTCTGATACCCCTAACTAAATTCTAGTGGAACCAATTGCCTTCAGAAATCACCTACTTAGTAAATAGAGTTCACCTGTGTGTAATTTAATCTCAGTATAAATACAGCTGTTCTGTGAAGCCCTCAGAGGTTTGTTAGAGAACCTTAGTGAACAAACAGCATCACGAAGGCCAAGGTACACACCTGACAGGTCGGGGATAAAGTTGTGAAGAAGTTTAAAGCAGGGTTAGGTTATAAAAAAATATCCCAAGCTTTGAACATCTCACGAAGCACTGTTCAAGCAATCATCTGAAAATGGAAAAAGTATGGCACAACTGCAAACCTACCAAGACATGGCCGTCCACCTAAACTGACAGGCCGGGCAAGGAGAGCATTAATCAGAGACGCAGCCAAGAGGTCCATGGTAACTCTGGAGGAGCTGCAGAGATCCACAGCTCAGGTGGGAGAATTTGTCCACAGGACAACTATTAGTCGTGCTCTCCACAAATCTGGCCTTTATGGAAGAGTGGCAAGAATAAAGCCATTGTTGAAAGAAAGCCATAAGAAGTCCCGTTTGCAGTTTACGAGAAGCCATGTGGAGGACACAGCAAACATTGTGGAAGAAGGTGCTCTGGTTAGATGGCCTAAAAGCAAATGTGTGGTGGAAAACTAATGCTGCACACAGGGGCGGGTTGACAACTCATGGGGCCCCCGGGCAATAGGAGATTATAGGGCCCCCAGGCAATAGGAGATTATGGGGCCCCCAGGCAATAGATTATGGGGTCACACAGTATACACACATACAGTATACACACACAGACACACAATACACACACACAGTATACACACACAGACACACAATATACACACACAGAATACACGTACACACGCTGAAAAGGTACTGGAGAGGCGGGGCAGCTATAATCTTGGGATTTTTAAAAAAACACAGATTTTTAAATACTGTCCCTGGTTTTATTGAGGCTGGCAACCCTGATGGGGTTGCCCGAGTGCCCGAGTGCCCAAATGGTCAGTCCGCCCCTGGCTGCACATCACCCTGAACACACCATCCCAATCGTGAAACATGGTGGTGGCAGCATCATGTTGTGGGGATGCTTTTCTTCAGCACATGCGCCCTATGGATCTTTTCCTTGGACCTTGTGGGAGTATAGCTTTGCTAAAAAGTGCTAATGCAAAAACGCGGCAAAACTTGCGCTTTTAACGCGGCTTTCTACAGCTAAAGCTACTGCCTTTTTTAGAATGTCCAGTGTGCATGAGGACTTCAAATTGCAAGTGCCTGTAAAACAATGAAGAAATTCAGTACCCTAAATTTTCCCTTAGTGGGTCATCAGTTTAAGGTTTTTTTTTTTTTTTTTAAATCTTTATTTATCATTTTTCATTACAGAACATTTCCCACCGGGGGCATTCCAACAGTACAATCATTCTATAAATTCAGAGAATAAAACAAGCTTGCCCACCGCAACCGCCCTCGCCCCCCTCTACCCTCCCGACCACCCTTCCCTTCCCAACCCTGCGGGATGTTCCTTGGTAGGTGCATATCACATCTTACCAGCTCCCTTCCAAATGAATATCCCTTCCTTGTTATACCATTTTTATATAATCTCCTTTAAATAGGACCATGATCTTTTGAATTTAATCCAGCCTGTCCACTTCCCCATATGCTCCGAATCCTCATCAGGTTCCGTTCCCCACCTGTCTAGGCACTCGACATTAAATATTTCGTTAAGGTCAAAGAGCCAATCTCGCGTTTTAGGACTTGATGGATTCAGCCAGTTTAAAGCGATCTGTCTCTTGGCCAAGTCTAATATTATAGGGACCAGAGAGGATTGGTAACTCTTAACTGAATCCTGAGTCCCGTGGAAGAGGCAGGCCCATGGATCTTCCTCGATTTCCCTCCCTGTAAATTCCTTTGTCAATGACAGGATTTTTTTCCAGAAGGCCTTAATGATAGGGCATTCCCACCAGATATGGGCCATTGTGCCCACAGTTGGGCATCCCCTCCAGCAGGTGTTGACCTTTGTCCCATCCATTTTGCTTACTCTGTCTGGGGTGGCATACCATCTTGCTAGGACTTTATAGTGAATTTCCGTTCTCCTATTGTCTAGTGCTGATTGGTGAGCCAATCTCAAAATTTTTTCTATTGTGTTCCTATTACACTGTGACCCCAGTTCCTTCTTCCACCTTTTAATGTATGGAGGCGTCACCTCCTCCTGTTCCGCTCCCAATATTCTGTAAATTTGGGAAATGACACCTCCTGAAAACTCCTTCGTACAGAGTTTCTCCAGCGGTCTGAGCTCTTCCATACTTCTAAGAGGCTTCGGTAGTTTTCCAATAAAGTGGGAGAGCTGGAGATACCTCCATCTGTCCATTACCCAAAGTTCTGATTCTCTACTCAATTCCGTGAAAGTGCAAATTTTCCCCTTACTAATAAAGTTTTTCAGTTGAATAGAATCCTCTTTTAACCAATTCCCTCCCACTTCCCTCATCCCTGGTTCGAAAAATAAATTGTTTTTCATATATAACAACGGTGAATTATAAGACCATTTGTGCTGTGTATGTATTCTATCCCAATATTTAAAAGTGTTTTGAGTTAATAAAGATGTGTTAGTGCTAAATATTCTAAACTTTGGAGGGTTCCATAGTGAGTGTGCCAAATTATTATTTCTTAAGGAGAACTCAATGTTCACCCACCACTTGTCTGTCCCTTTCTTGCTCCATTCAATGACCCGTGAGAGCACTACAGCAATGTAGTACCTATTAAAGTCTGGTATCGCTATTCCCCCTTTTTTTTTCCCTCTACTCAGTGTTGCATAGGAGATACGCGGTTTGTTGCCACCCCAGACAGTTTCACTGATTAATTTCCTTAAAGCCTTCAGGAAATACCTTGGTAAGGGAATCGGCAACAGTTGGAATTTATACAAAATTTTCGGAGCGATCATCATTTTAACAGCATTAGCTCGCCCAAACCATGAGAGCGGCCTAGACCGCAACCTTCTTACCTCTTGCCTGATTTCATCTAACAATGGGATGTAATTTTTTTGAAATAACTCTTTAATGGTGTTGGCTAGCTTAATTCCCAAATACCTGATCTCCCTTTTCCAGGGAAAGGGAAACCCTGCAGTTAAATGGACTTCTTCCTGCTTAGTTAAACTGATATTTAAGATTTCGGACTTACCCGGGTTAATTTTAAAATTGGAAACTTCTCCGTATAATCTGAGGATTCGGAGCCCATTAGGGAGGGTTATTCTGGGGTTAGAGAAAAAAATAAAACGTCGTCGGCAAATGCCGCCAGTTTATGCTCCTCCGTTCCCACCCTCACCCCGTTGCAGTCAGGACTGTTCCGAATGGAGGCCAGGAGAGGTTCAAGGGACAAGACAAACAAGAGGGGGGAGAGCGGGCACCCTTGCCTTGTTCCATTTACCATCCCAAAAGATTTTGAAATGGCCCCGTTAACCCTTACAGCTGCTGTTGGGCTACTGTATAGAGCCCTGACCCAGGAGATAAACCTAGACCCGAACCCATTGGCTTCCAGTGTATTCATCAGGAACCCCCAGTCTACCCTGTCGAATGCCTTTTCGGCATCTATCGACAGGAATAGAGCTGGGGGTCCCCTGCATCTACAGAACTCCGACAACAGCACCGCCCGTACCCCTTTGTCCCTGCACTGTCTTCCGGGTACAAAGCCGGACTGGTCCGGATGCACCAGGCCGGCCATACATCCCTTCAGTCTATTAGCCAGCACCTTGGCGTATAATTTAACATCCGCGTTTAACAGGGAAATGGGCCGATAGCTTGAACACAGCCTAGCATCCTTCCCTTCTTTCAGTATCAGGGTTATCGTAGCGGACAATGCCTCGCCTTCCATCTCACATCTGGTGCCCAGGTCATTCCAATATTGACACAGCCTAGGGACCAGTAAGTGTTTCATTTTCTCTAAGTAGATGGTAGAGAAACCATCTGGGCCTGGGCTCTTACCCTTCGGGGAGTCTCTCAGGGCTGCTAAGATTTCCTCTTCCTCAATTGGTTTATCCAAAAGATCCTTATCCTCTATGGGCATCACCGTTAAGCCTGCTTCTTTCAGGAATTCTCTACTCCTGGCTAACTGGCCACTAACCCCCCCCCCCCCCCCTTTGTCCTATAGAATAAAGATCGGCGTAAAATTTTCTAAACTCCTCAGCCATGCCTCCGCTAGTCGCTATCTCTTTCCCACCTGTGCTATTTATTTTCTCGATAAAGTTCCGCCCTCTTTTTTTCCTGATTAATCTAGCCAAGTGTTTACTCGACTTGTTTGCCCATAAATATTTGTCCCTGGCTATTAAATTAATGGCTCTCTTAGCATCCTGCTCCATCATGTCCCTCAGCTCCTCCCTCCCAGCAACCATTAAACGGTAACAGTCCTGATCCTGCCCTTTGGCCTTTTTGTGTGCTTGTTCTAAACGGAATAAATCCTCTATCAGTTTTTCCCTTTTTTCCTTCCTTTTTTTTTTCCGACCTGCTCCTATAGATATAAGGGTCCCTCGGATATAGGCTTTGTGCGCCTCCCAAAAAATAGAGGGTGATACCTCACCCGTATCATTTGTATTGAAGAAGAAATTCACCTCATTCTGGATCTGCTCTAACACTTTGGGATCCCTGAGCAATTCCTCATTCAGCTTCCACGAAAGAGAACTTCTCCCCGCTTCTGGAAGCTTCAGCCTCATCGTAACAGGGGAATGGTCTGAAAGGGTTGTTATTTCAATTCTAGTTTCTACAACCTCCTCCAATAAACTATGGTCCACAAAAATGTAGTCCAGTCTGGAGTAGGTCCCGTGCACAGGGGAGAAGAAGGTGTAATCCCTCTCTTTAGCATGTTGCACTCTCCACACATCCATTAACTGGCTGTGGAATAATTTCCGCCTAATTGCCCCTAATGACACCTTCTTTATCCCCTGGGCACGAGACGTACTATCCAGAGCGGGGTCTAAGCAGAAATTTAAATCCCCTGCCAAGACCACCTCCCCTTCCCCAAATCCCAGCAGTTTCTCCAACACTTGTCCCAGGAAAGTAGTTGGGCTTCTATTAGGACAGTAAACATTAGCCAACGTAAACATTCTTGAGCCGATAGAACCTTTTAGAAAAATATAGCGACCTTTAGGGTCTGTTAGTCTGTCCCTTACAGAGAAGTTCGATGCCTTAGACAACCCTATGGCGACTCCCCTAGACCCCCTGTCAGGGGAGTCCCCGTAAAACCATTGAGGGATCCTTGGGGAGAACAGCCTGACCCCTGTGTCAAGGGTCAGATGGGTCTCCTGCAGGAAGACTATGTCCCCGCGTAGGAGGCACAGTTCCCTCAATATTTTATGTCTTTTCCTAGGTGAATTTAACCCTTTTACATTATAGGATATAAATTTGATCTCAGGTATAGTTAATGGGGTGAGCATTTACCTCTATACTCTGCTCATCACGAGCACATCCCGCAAATACCCCCTCCCACCTCTTATCCCCCCCCTCTTGTGCCCCTCCCACCCCCAAACCCCCCCTCCCTTTCCCCTCCCCTACCCCAATTCCCTCCTCCCTATTCCCACTCCTCCCCCTTCCCACCTCCCCCTCCAACCCGCCTCCCCACCACCACCCCGTGGCGCTCGCTTCGCCAAAAGCCCGCCCATATGGAAATTCACCCATTCCACACTGCGGTGCTTCTCCCCCAGGGGTGAGCTCCAGCACCGGCGTCCAGTGCCTGCCCCTCCCAAAGAGGGGGAGACACAGGAGATGGAGACTCGGGGCGTCCCCGCCTAGTGATGCACCCCCACCACCACAACACCCCTTCCACTCGGACCTTATACAAATTATTTTATATTATTTAGAGAAGACCTTCTAACGATCCGCCTTCCCAATCACTACTTTTTATTCAATTTAAACTAGAGTCCATAGTACGTAGGTCCTCGTGCCTCCGAGAGTAGACGCCCCCTTAGGGGGAAGGGGGGGGGCGAGGAGGAGAGAGAGAGGGAGAGAGGGGAAAAAAAAAAAGGGGGACCCCCCCCTCACACTCTCCTCTCCTCCCCCACACCCCCCCCCAGCTCCTATAACAAATCAGGGACGGGAATGCCCAGGTTGTTACAGAAGTCCTGCGTCTCTTCCATGTATCTCATTCTATAGGATCTTCCATCTTTGGTAACTATCAGGGATGTTGGGAACCCCCAGCTGTATTTTAGATTTGCCCTTCTGAGTTGATCAAGGATTGGTCTCATCTGTCTTCTCCTCTCCATAGTGCCTGCTGAAAGATCAGTGAATATCTGCAGATCTTTGTTTTCAAAGTTTATTGGAGGGGCCCCTTTTAATTTCTTCCAGATTTTTTCTTTGTCCTCATATTGATGAAATTTGATTATAACATCTCTAGGGGTGTCTTGCTTTATATGGGGGGGCTTCCTTGTTCTGTGGACCCTATCGATCCTTAGTACTTCGTCTTCTCGCCTGCCCAGCAGGGGGTTGAAAATCTTCCTCATCTTCTCTCCCAGATCCTCATTTTGTTGTTCCGGGATAGATCTGATGCGTAGATTTTGTCGCCGGCTCTGGTTCTCCTGTTCCTCCAGTCTAAACGCCAACAAACGAATTTCATTTTGCATCTTCCTGACTTGTTCTTTTAAGTCTGATATGTCCTTGGCTTGAATACCTGAGGCCTCTTCAGCCTCCTCTACCCGGCGGAGAAGGTGTCCCATATCAGAGCGGACATTTAAAATCTCCTCTTTTATCACGCTTTCTAGTTTTTTTTCCAGTTTAGTGAGCATTTCTTTAGCCATGATTCTTTGCTCCTCAGCCGCACTACATGCAGACGCCCCCTCCGAATCCGGCTCTTCGTAAGTTCTGTCACCCTGTCCCCCCTTTTGTTTCTGTTGCTCCTTCCTCTTTGTACTTGGGTGTTTCACCTCCATTCCTGGGCTCTTTGCACTTGCTTCTTTTAAGTATTTTTGTATAGAGCTGGTGTTTAAGCTCTCTCTTGGGTTATGGGGTTCCGCTAATCTTGATGACCGGCCTCTCATACTTCCACTCCCTGTCCCGGTTCGCCCCTTTTTATGGTTTAATGAAAAGGCGTATCGCACTCCCCTCTCCAAACACTTTTCTGTTTAGAGATCTCCTCCCCCCCACAAACCGTGAGGGTGAAAGGTCTACAATACCCCTAGGGGCTGTATTAAGTCTCTGAGGTGGATGTGCCGTTTCCTTCCTCCTTCCAGGCCACAGAGCGCTGAGGCTGGTTGTCTTGTGACTATTTCTCTTAACTGATCCTATCCCAGCCCAGGGACCATGCTCAGGAGAGAGAAAAAAGCCCCCAACAACTGGAGGGTGACAGGGGCAGGGCAATCCCTACGAAGGGCACATTCAACAGATGCTAAACCTCTCAACTCAGATGTCCGCTTCTGACTAATAAACAGAGGGGAGAAACCAGAGAAGCCTCAATACTCCAGTCCTTTTTAACAGGGCCTGTGGAAAAGGTAACAATGAGCCCTAATTGCATGCGTTTTCCAGATCTCCCTGTCTCGCATCAGGTGCTCCAGATTGAGCCCGCATAGTTCATACCCAAGCTTGTCAGTTATTATACAGTGGAATCAACGAAGCATCTCCTACCTTGCTTCTTCTTCCCAGAGAACTGAGCGATGCAGTGGATCCTTTAATTACTTGTCTTGCTTCCTATTGCAGCGCCCGGCGCTCGGTTTACACTGAGAGCTGCAGCACCGCTCTGTGAGCCCCCTGGCCGGGACTCATGAATCACCCGTACCACAGGCAGTTCACCGCTCCGGGCGATAAGCATGGGGGAAGGTACACTGAGGACGACCTCCACTAGAGTCCGTAGCGGAAGGGCACTTCAGGGCTGCTGCCGCGGCTTCAGCGGGTAACGGTGGGGGGGGAAGTGGGACAGATGGGGAGCCGGACGCTCGCTCCTAAGCCGGCCACTCGCGGTCTCTCACCCCGTGAGGCATCTCCGAGGCTCGTTGGCGCCCCGTCTGACAACTCCTTTGGAGCCGGTGCTAGGCTCCTCCCCTGTGCTGACGTCAGACGCACATCACGTCAGCCTCCTGGTCCCATCAGTTTAAGGTTAACTGTGAACAATGGCCCTAAAATTTTTGCATTCACATTGATTGCATGCCAATATCTAACCTATGTAGCACACACAACAGTTTTATTTATAGGCGCCCCAACATGTACAGTATGTTTCCGTTCATATATGCATCTACGTGGGAGTGGGATGGACTCAATTTTTTGGGTGGGGGGTTTTTAGGTGCTTGAGTGTAACTTTTGACAATTTTTTTTTTCACTAAAACTTTATTTATATCACATAGGGGACATAAAGTCCCACCTCTTGCTGCTCTATTTCTGCCTGCTGACCCCTAGTCACTGTAGGACACATTAGTGAAGTAGGGTTCATCTGGCAGAACCATAGTGGCCACAAGGGGACCTGGTGTTTGACCAGCCAGTGGAGTGCAATTGGATTGGCACTGGGATCGCTGCTACAGTGTAAAGTTCTGTTTGACCATTCTTCCAGAAGTGCATTTGTGAGGTCAGGCACTGATGTTGGACGAGAAGGCCTGGCTCGCAGTCTCAGCTCTAATACATCCCAAAGGTGTTCTTTCAGGTTGAGATCAGGACTCTGTGCAGACCAGTCAAGTTCCTCCACCCAAACTCGCTGATCCATGTCTATATGGACTTTGCTTTGTGCACTGGTCTAAATCACTTGGTGGAGGGAGGTTATGGTGTGGGGTTGTTTTTCAGAGGTTGGGCTTGACCCCTTAGTTCCCTTAGTGAAGGGAACTCTTAAGGCATCAACATACCAAGACATTTTAGACAATTTCATGCTCCCAACTTTTTGGGAACAGTTTTGGGAAGGCCCCTTCCTGTTCCAACATGACTGCGCACCAGTGCACAAAGCAAGATCCATAAAGACATGGATGAGCGAGTTTGGGGTGGAGGAACTTGACTGGCCTGCACCTGACTTCAACCCCATAGAACACCTTTGAGATGAATTAGAGTGGAGACTGCGAGCCAGGCCTTCTCGTCCAACATCAGTGGCTGACCTCACAAATGTGCTTCTGGAAGAATGGTCAAACATTCCCATAGACACACTCCTAAACCTTGTGGACAGTCTTCCCAGGAGAGTTGAAGCTGTTATAGCTGCAAAGGGTGGGCCAACTCAATATTGAACCCTACGGACTAAGACTGGGATGCCATTAAAGTTCATATGTGTGTAAAGGCAATACTTTTGACAATATAGTGTATGTATGAAGCCGCTTTCTTTCCAGGATAGTCGGGGTCACTTTAAAGTGTACAAATTTTGTGCTAATGAGCTTGAACTATGCTCAGCCTGCCCTAACCGCAGCTCAATGTGGCCAATTCCTTCCACTTTCACACAAAGCCCACACTCACCCAAAGCTCCAAAACCGAAGGCCGTTAAGACTTATATTTCTGACCCTATTAACCTGTAATATCTCTCCTGAGGCCCGTCACTGTTTGCTGCTTCCCCACAGGAAGGAATCTGATACATTGGCACAGACATACTGGATATATAATTCTCACGGGTTCAGCCAGTAATATTTCCACCGCCTGAACAGCTTCATGTAATCTCTGCTCGTTATCATCAATAATTACCGACCTTATGCACATATCACTGACTACATGATTAAACACGCCAACATCGCATGGCTGCCAGCACATTAGGAGAGTGAGAATGTAATGGCAAATTAAAGGACCTGAAGTCAGATGGAAATGACCTTTAAGGCAAACGGCGATATACAAAGTGTATTTACCCTTAACAAACAATCAGAAATCACATGTAATTAGTCTCCCGCTAGACTGCAGAAAGGTAAAACCTGATCGACTGGTACAAATTATTCACCATTCTTCTGAACAGGGTTATACAGACATATACTTAGACAGGGGCCATATAACAAAGGTTCCAGTGCCTTAACCACTTCAATTACAGGCACCTTCACCCCCTTCCTGCCCAGGCCAATTTTCAGCTTTCAGCGATGTCACACTTTGAATGACAATGCAACGCTGTACCCAAACTAAATTTAAAAAGACCAAAATTTAAAAAAAAAAAACGTTTTTCTTTATTTGTGTTATTAAAAAAAAAATCTCCTTCACTGACAGGCACTGATGAGGCGGCACTGACAGGTACTGATAAGGTGGCACTGATGGGCACTGACGAGGAGGCACTAATATGCAGCACTGATATGCACCACTGATGGGCACTGATAGGCAGCATGGATATGCAGCACTGATGTGAGCTGATAAGTGGCCTTGATGGACACTAATAGGTGGCAATGATGGGCACTGATGGGTGCCAATATTGGGCACTGATAGGCGGCACTGATGGGCACTAATAGATGGCACTGATGAGGAGGCACTGACAGTCATTACTGATGGGCACTGATTGACATCTGTTTTGGGCACTGACAGGCATTACTGATGCCCACTGATTGGCATTTTGATGGGCACTGCTTAGCTTCTGTGGTAGGCACTCTGATGGGGGCTGCACTGATAATTAATGCACTGATTATCAGCACAGACCTTCCCTCCCCCCCCCACCATCAGGAGAGCCGCCAATCAGCTCTCCCTGTTAGCGCGAACCGAGGAAAGCCGATTAACGGCACTTCCTAGTTACCGCTCTGATCAGCTACGATTGGTCACAGCTGATCACATGGTTAAGAGCCTACCTCATAGGCTCTTTACCACGCTCGGAGATGAGGTGTATCAGAGCGACACACAGCACCACCGATCACCGCAATGTGCACCTCCGGGAGCGCGCACAAGCAGCTTATCCTGCTGGACATCATATGACACCCAGTCAGGATAACAGAGCCACCTTACGGACGTCATTCCACAATAGGTCGGTAGGGAAGTGGTTAAAGTATAAATAAAAGTAAAACTTTTTTTTTGTGGATAGAGTGGAGAGGGATTAGAACACCTGCCAGGTTTTATTGCTGTCTGTGCCCCCTTTAGGGAGATTCACACGCTCTATTAGTCCTGGTGACCATTATCACTTAAAATGAAAAAAAAAAATTCAGGTTGTCACCAGAACAGGAATAGAAGGGAAATATTTCAATGGGTACACTAGTTCTGATGGTAACTAGGGATTCCCTCACTTTGGGGGACTTCCTCTTACTTCCTGTTGTGGCCATGTGATAGGAAGTGAAAGGAAATCTCCCAATGGGTCACAGCTGACAAAAAATTGACAGGGGTAATAACACTCTACACTATCCAAAATGAAAATAAAAAAAAAAAAACGTTTTGGCTTTAGTTCTACTTTACTCTACACTAACAATTTTGTTTAATTTTTAAATAGTTATTTAAAGTTGGACTCCAGCAGATATGAAAGACACAAATTTTTGCAACTCTGTATTTATTAATACATCCTTAAAGCGATTGTAAAGGTTTGTTTTTGTTTTTTGTTTTTTTTTTAAAATAACAAACATGTTATACTTACCTGCTCTGTACAAGAGTTTTGCACAGAGCAGCCCCAATCCTCCTCTTCTGGGGTACCCTGGCGGCGCTCCTGGCCCCTCCTCTTCATCGTGTGCCCCCACGGAGAGTTGCTTTCCATGGAGACACCCTTGCAGGCACAGTCATGAGACCCGCTGCTGCATCCATTGACACAGACATCAGGACTCGGCCCCGCCCCCGCTCTTGTATCACTGGATTTGATTGACAGCAGTGGGAGCCAATGGATTGGACAGGTCTCAGTTTATGAAAAGTGACATCCCATGAGTTTCTTTGAGGTGGTGCACTTTACAAATAAGTAAGAGTAAAGAATTTTAACTCCAAAAGGATTTATGATGTAATGCACTTAAAATTGTGATCCACCAGTCCCTGCTGTGCTAGAAGTTGAATTGCATAACAAGGTTTCCTGGCCTGCACTTTTGAATACTTTTAGACTCTTTCCAGCCTTCTGATTGGACTGCTATTGAACATCATTCACAACACTTTCTCTGGGCTCTCACCCTCTTTTAAACCCATATAAGTACTTCCCCCTCCTCCATATAAGGACCTACCAGCCTACAGAGTAAACACTCCCACTGGAGGCCTGATGTTAGCTGTAGGTGACATTTCAGTATAGATACATGTTAGACATCATACACTGGTTGAATTAACCCAATATCATTTCATGACTTTTGAAGGAAAATTTTTATATTTTATCCAGTTGTTTTTTTTATTTTCAAGAAGGTGTGCTTCAGGCTCCTGGCCTCAAAGTCCAACATTCTTGGTAAGCAATACACTTCAAATACAGATAGAAGTTTCATAAAGCACAAATACAGAATACAACTGCCAAAAATAAATCGGGTGCCACCACCTACCCGGTTTATCAGCTCTCCCACCATCCCTGTCCAAGATCCATTGGGCTCCGGGGCTCCATACAGTCCATCCTCAACAAGTTTGATCTTGTAGTTGAACCTCAGAAGAGCAGCCAACTCCATCAACATCTCAGCACAGAAGCCCTCGTACTGGTCATTGCCAGATAAAGAGCGGAAATTCGGTTTACGCATCATGTATGGATTCTCCTGAAGAAAGATGATGGAAGATCAGTGAGGAAGAGGTGAAAGGGATAACAAGAAATGAAACCCACTTTTACCTTAGGGAGAAAGTGATTTGATTGCATGGGGTCTTTAGCAAGTCAAGGGGTGGATTATGAAATGTGACTGTTGTGGTTAAAGCCCAAATCCAGCCAACATATTGAGCCCCCATCACTCTCTCAATTCTACACACCCAAGAGGATATCCATGCTTTCCTTGGCTTGTAGTGTAATGTAACAAAAATGGAAATTGAAGTGCCACACAACTACTAAAAGGTCCAGATACAACCTTATTCCAATAAAATCAGACGGACTATACAAAGATTGTTTGGATTGTTCCCGTGACTTTTATTAGATAAAAATAGTTTCTGGTCCATTTAGCAGTGGTGAGGTTCCTAAATTTCCATGTTTGTTACATTACACTACAAGCCAGGGAAACCATGCAGATCCTCTTGGGTGTAGAAGAAGCCTAGGAACCAGATTATTTACAGTACAGCAACAATGATAGAAATAACAGTAAGATAACCTTACAGATCCAGCACTGGTTTTCCACTTTCCCCCCCTACTTCTTTTCAAGGTGTCAAAGAGATAACAAGTGAGGCAAAATATCCCCAACATAGTCATGGTGAAATTAAGACCTGATAGAAACATAACTCTTCCTCACTCTATATATACTGAAAATAACTGGATATACAAAGAACAGTGGTCATGGGACTTTATATGAGGCACATCACTTAAAAGAATAGTAATACATATATTTTCCAGAGTTGTGCAGATTAGCTGTGTCCCCTGATTTTCCACTTATATGGATCCCATCACAGAAATCTGTTCCCTTGGTTTAGGTGGGATGCCCCTGCCTCCGCCCCGGGTCAGACACTGTATCTGACACCCTCCGTTTGCCCTCTCAGTAGCTGGGCCAATTCTTTGAGCTGACATGTAAGTATTAGACCCTTTGTTCTTCAAGACCTTCCCTTCCTTGTTTAATATAGGGAATCTTTACCAATATACCATTCTTGTTTACTATCCACATTTTTTGATATTTTTGGCATTATATTCCTGACGAGTGGACAGATCCACGAAACGCGTAGAGGTCTCGAATGCCAAAACAGTCTGTTTCTTACTACTTATATCTATCATGTATTTGCTCATGCAAACACTATCATGTATCTATCTATCATGAATTTATTTTACCTATCATGTGTCATATGTCAGCTTTCAATGGCCTTTTTTGGCTTTATTTCCAAAATCGCATTATGTATTTTGTTTTTATCCTGTTTGTATAATAAACAATCGTATTTTTACCTTATGTACTTTTTGTATTACTATTCTTTGAAGTGACATGCCTCATATAAAGTCCCATGACCACTGTTCTTTGTATATACATGTATAATAGGGATGGAGGCCTGTCACGATGGTTGTGTCAGGTCACATTTGTTTTTTATGGAAAATAACTGGACAACCGGAGTTAGGCTTATGTCCTGTACACACGAGCGGAATGTCTGACAGAAAAAGTCAGACAGAAGCTTTTCATCGTCTATTCCGATCCTGTGTAGGCCTCATCGGACTTCTTTTTTCGAAAATTCTGATGGACCTAGAAATGGAACATGTTCTAAAAATTTACGACGGGAAAACCGATCATCTGTATGCTGTTCCGACGGACCAAAAACGACGCATGCTGTGAAGCAAGTACGAGACGGAAGCTATTGGCTACTGGCTATTGAACTTCCTTTTTCTAGTCCCGTCATAAGTGTTGTACATCACCGCGTTCTGGACGGTCGGACTTTGGTCGGACTTTGGGTTGACCGTGTGTAAGCAAAACCGCTTGAATGGAATTCCGTCAGAGTTCCGTCGGAGAGACCTTCGGAGTTTATTCCGACGGCTAAACCAGTCGTATGTACACGGCATTAAAGGTTTTTCCAGGAAAATAGGAATACCCTGTTAGTGTGGAACTCTTCCACAATAAAGACCTTTCCTCTTGGAGCACCCATGTTTGTAAAACCAAGAGCTGTCATTTCAGATTTTACTCTCAGCAACATTTGCTGGGATAAAAAAAATATTGCCTTACCATAATGGAATTCAATAGCTCTCCAAAGAAAATTCTAAAACTCACCCCTTGGACTCCAATTACTATCAGCCACAGAGGAACAGAGATCTCACAGTTGTTTATAGAGAGCTAAGGTGGGGATTCTTGCATCAAATATTCAATGTCAAAATTACTAGGACATTCCCTAGAAAAGTCAAATAAAAAAAGAAAATGCTGCCGCTGACCTCCCTTTAGCATAAATCACATGGTCTCTGGCTACCAGAAGCATTGTTGGTGTTTTATGCCATTCTACACAGCTGAGACAGACCCTATCTGGCAGAATTACAGTAATGTATTAAGGTTTGCAAAACTTTGTATTTGTATATATTTGCCATCTATACAAAGAAACAAGATAATACACATTGATAAAAAATTAAATTAAATTAGGCTAATTTGTTTCAAAAGCACTAAAAAGACACACACAAAAAAAACACTAAAAAGATTATCACTGCTCTATAAATATATGACTCAAAGGACTTGGTACATTTATTTTGGCTAAATTCATACATAGATATAGTTATAGGTAATAAAACTTTATAACATTCACTAAAATAGAAGACAAAGCAAGGATATGTGAATGTGATACTTCAATAATAAATAATCTACCGATTACCTTTATGCTTTTTGGCAGGCTTTGTTACTTACTGCACTAGGTAGAGTGAGACTGTCATTTTGCACATTCAGAGCAAAGCTTACACATGGCTAAGAACCTTACCTTTAACCCCACCAAACATTGGTCACACTTGCACTCAGTGATATATCAGGATAGAAACTCATATACTTCCCATATCCTGAAGTACTAGGTATTTCACAGGGCTGAGGCTGGCTAGGGAACACAAGAATCTACAACAGCGGTGGTGGGCTATCTGGTGAACCTGTTTCTTTTTCCTGAATTGGAAAATAAACAGGAAGCAATGGTACATTTCCCTTGATGGGGACAACAGCAGCAAGAAAGATTTGGCTGGGTTTGAGATTTCAAGTAGACTTTGCATCAAAATGCATGGTCCTCTTATCATGTGGACCTCCTTTCCTCCTCCATGTAAAAAAAAAACACATTAAAAAGAGAACCTTAGCTCACAAGCAATTTTGCATGGACAATGGACCTTTAATGAGATTCTGGGAACACTGAAGTGCCCAGTTCCCTTGAGAAATCATACCACCAGTGTGCAGGAGCATCTTCCCATGATATCTGAGATCCTCAGGTGTCACAGATTCCTGGTAGAAGATCCAGTGTCATCACCCTTGCTTAGATCACTTTAGAAGGTGGTGTGTAAAGCTGAGTGCTTTTTTAATTTTTTCTTCCAATTTTTTTTTGCTTTCTTTTTATCAAGGGGGATGAGGATCTACAGGATAAACAGACCTCACATTTTGATGCAAGGTCCTCTTTAAGGAGAAGATGTAAGCCTAAAAGTCATGTAGTGTATCAACAGTTGAAAAGAAAACCAGAAATTTGTGATTACCACCAGAGTAAGGGACATAAGAACTAATAACACTCCCAAGAGATAAACAACTCCAAAATAAGCACACTGAAGAATTAGCCTGTCAGACCTGATTCCATAAACTTATTTTATACTGCTGGTAATGAAAAGATAACATCTAGAACAACCAGAGGAAATTTACAAAGACAGTAAAATATTTATATAGAAGCCAGCAATGACGCATAAAGATCGTTGTAGATGATGAACACTTAGTTAAGTCAAAGACATCAAAAGTTTTGGTAAATTTACAAGGTTTGTTTTAGAAGAACACACCAGAATTGTGGTTACCACCAGAGTCTTGTTCTCTAGGGTGTCTGACACGTTGATGTCCAGGCTGGTGGCATTCATGGCCAAGGTGCGGTTTGAATACCAAACTCCAACCTGTGAAGGAACAGAAAAGGGAACAAGCAACATCAGTTATTGAAACTGTATTATCATCCAGGGAATTTTGCTAAAGTTCTGTATGATCCAGTGCAGTTAGGCAGGTTTTTGGTGCTTCTGAAAAGAATGTAGCTTTTTATCACATGATTCTGTGCTGTACAACCTTCCTCTCTGAGGTAAATAGAGGATGGTACCTGGGACTCCTTCAGACATGGCCATTTAGAAACTGTGATACTGACATCTGTATAGATTTAACACTCAAGGAAGCCAACCACAGGAGAAGAATCTCAGCAAAGAAAATTAGAGCCATTAGGCAGATAGGTTGCATCCCATGAAAGAGTTTATACAAAATGTAATGTTTGACTGGAGTGTAAATCTTGTTTGTTTGATTCGTTTTTGAATAAACAGAATGGATTAGATTCTTTGTCAAATTTTTACTGCTGTCTGTATCCCCACTGTGGAGTTCCCTGCCCTGGAAATAGGAAATCAAAGGAAATCTCCCCAGTAGGGATAGCCACAAAAACCTGAACTGCTAGCAACCGAGCTGCCAAGTCTTCCATGATCTATAAAAGTTGAATACAGTGGTGGCTTGGTGGTTAAAATGGTAACATTTACAAGGTACTGTCTTCATGGGCTTTGGACTTTCTCCTCTTGTTTTTAGGGCTTCTTGAAAATTCTACAGTTACATTGCATAGCCATCAAAAAAAATTATAAATACACTACCAAGCCTTAATAGTTGTCCATAGATTGTCCCTAGAGTATGTAATTTACCTCTCGGTGACCATCTCCTGCCTTCTCCAAGATACGTAGAGTGTAATTTGTCCTCTGACCTTTGCTGTTAAACTCCACCCGTCCAGTCAGCCCATCGTACTCTACCTGATAAGTAGAAAAAGAAGAAGAAGAATGAAGGGACAAAACATTTTTCAAATTTAGAAGTGACGAATGGCTTGTGTGGGTGACTAAGCTCTGGCGATCATTTAAAGTGAACCTATGCTTTATTCATGCAGGAAAATGCTCACATTAATGGCAGTAACTTAAAGCTAAACTCCAGGACAGTAAATATTTCTCCCTTGCAGTGGGGCTGTCACCACACTGCAAGGGTTAAATTCTTATTTATGTCTATAGGACTGGGAAAAGTTGTTTTACTTACCTGATCCACAGTCCTGCAGACTCCTCTGTACTGCAAGACTGGTCCTGGCAGGCTCTTCTCCTCTACACTCTAGTAGTCAAATGCCCCCTGACATCTTCAAGACTGATGCAAGGTCCATGCATTGGATGGGAGGATGCCAAGGAACACTGCACTGCCGGAGCATAGGGGAGGAGTGGAGGGTCAGGTAAGTAATACTAGTTTTGCTGCCGCTAGACAAAAACAAGCAATTAACCCTTGCAGTGCAGGGACAGTCCCATCGTAAGGGAGGTTTTTACTTTTCCTAGATTTAACCTCACTTGCCCTTCACTTCCATACCACTCCATTTAGATGCTGGAAGCAAAGAAATTTCCCAGTAATTCTGTGTTTAAAGAACATGTGACTCACTCCACTCTTTCCTCCTACATAATGTTGGAGATTTGGCTTCAGGCAGTCAGTGCAGTCTCATGGGAGGAGGGACAGACATGTCTCCTTTCCCTTTTTTGTAATACACCAAAACAATTTTAAACAGTATAATTTACACTGTCACAAGCATGTTCAGTTACTGACGCAATGTATTTAGGGACTTAAAGCGCCACAAAGGGCAGTAGAGGCAGAGAAATATACATTAATACTTACCTTATTCCTTAAGGTAGATATTTGTACTCATTCAGTCCCCCCTAGACAAAATGAACATTTAACCCTTGTAATGAGGGGGAGCCCCACTGCAAAGATCATTTAAATTATACCTAAAAGTAATCACGTTATATGAGAGGGATTCCCCCATCAACACTGAATGTATTGATGGGGAAATTGAGTGATTTTCTTTCCTGCAACACGTGGTTGCAGGAAAGAAATTTGCATCATCTATGGCTTGCCTAATGCCGCGTACACACGACCGGACTTTTTAACATCAAAGGTCCAACGGAACGAATCCGTCGGACAATTCGATCGTGTGTGGGCTTCATCGGACCTTTTCTGTCTAAAAATCTGACGGACTTTAGAAATAGAACATGTTTCAAATCTTTCCGACGGACTTGACGCCTATCGAAAAATCAGTTTGTCTGTACGCTAGACCGACGGACCGAAAACGACGCAAGGGCAGCTATTGGCTACTGGCTATGAACTTCCTTATTCTAGTCCGGTCGTATGTCATCACGTTCGAATCAGTCGGACTTTGGTGTGATCATGTGTAGGCAAGTCCGTTTAGTTGGAACTCTGTTGGAACTCCCTCGAAAAGTCCTTCGGGGTTCAGTCCGTCGAAAAGTCCTTCGGAGTTCAGTCCGTTGAAAAGTCCGGTCGTGTGTATACGGCATAAGAGTCATCCAACTCATAGACTTTGTTAGAAGGAACAGTAAGGCACAACCATAGTGTAGCACTGCAAAGCAGTGTATGTACTAAATTGATATGGCTGCCCCAGAACCTCATCATACACAAAGCAACCTTGGAGCCTTAGACCTGAAGGATGTTCAGAATGCCAGCTAACACTTTCATGGCGAAAACCAGGAGAGGAACACAGTTGGTCAAAATTGTACACCTGCCTGTCACTTCACAATGAAAGATGTACCTGTAGGCATTTGGTGTCAAATGGGGCCATTCCAGAATAAATAATGAAGATGGAGTGACTTTTCTGTGTCTATAAGTTCCTTTCTCAACCTGGAGTCCTTAAAATAACTTTCAGGTCATTGGGAAGCCGAGCTAACAATGAATTAATGCATCTACAGCTCATGGAATGTTGGCGTGAACAGTAAGTCATTTGAACTGTGCCCCCCTTACATCAGCAGCCAGTGAAATCCTCCCTTACATAAATAGTCAGTGGAGACAGTCTTCCTTAGATTGGAAATTAGTGGGAGAAGGGTCCCGTTAAATTGGTGGTAACTGGAAGATGAGTCCCATTACTCTGGTCAGTAGGAAGAATGCTACTTACATTGGTAGTTAGTGAAAAGAATGCTCCGTACATTGATGGCCAGTGGAAAGAACGTTTCTCACATTGGTGGTCAATGGGAAGAGTGCTTCCCATACAGATAGCTAAAAAGATCATTGGTGTCAGTGATTACTTATCTAAGAGGCAGAAATTGCTAATATCTCAAGAACCCCTAGCAACCTCTGGAGTAACCCTAGGGATCCACCAAACTCTTGTTGAGAAAAGCTGGTCTACTAAACAATCATTAATGTCAACCAAAGGGATGGAGGGGGGGTTGGGGTTGGTGGTAGCAAAGGAGCTACCTTTCATAGGGCCCTATTTTGTTTTAATTTTTCTCTGGGTCGCCCTATGTACATATATAGTCACAAGCTATACATGTAAAATAGGACAGATCGTTGTCACCCTATAAGAGGTAGTTAAACAAGGACCTTAATGGCAGGATCACCAGGCATTATTTAATTGAAAGCTACAGGTTAAAAATATTCAAAAAATTACTTTTGAAATTACACTAAACTAAACTACTGTCCAATTTTGGTTAAGCCTATTACCATGCGGAGGTAGTTCATCAGACTGGTCCCATGTTGCCAGATTTGTGATGTGCTGCAGGACAGTTGCTTTACACCGATTTCCTGGCTCCGGTTCAACTCTCGCACCGCACTGACTACCACGTGGACAGCGTCAAACATGAGCGCTGCGGACAGCTGAGGGAAACAGAGAGAAACATAATAAGTGAGCTCTTTTCAAAACTAAACGGAGTGCTTATTATCTGCTCCTGGCATATAATGATCATTATTATCTCAGGTCTTTCGCCTGCCACTCACTCCAATTCCATCTACTACAATTACTATTCAAAAGATGCCTTTGCTGTCCCAACCAATAACCATACTCATTACCGGCCCACTGCACTAATATAATACTGTAGTAAATATATGAAGTCAATACCACAATACCTACAACAGGGTGTTTAAGCCAACTAGAAGAAAGCAGAGATGTTGTCCACAGCAACTAACCAGATCCAATCTTTGATTTCCAGGTTAAATAATTAAAATTGCCTTCTGATGGGTTGTACACCTCTGCTTGCCGCAATGAAGAATTCTAAATTATCATATAGATAGAATGCAATGAATGAGCTGTTAAAATCTGTAATATTATTGCGTATCAATTATTTTTGGTTTACTGGCCATGGTAGAGACAATAATATGAAAGCTAACAGCTCTCTGAATCCTGACTCCTTCATAATGTACTGGCTTACTGAATAAACACTCCAAGTAGCAAAATGTAGTTGCCCATAGTAACCAAGCAATGCCAGCACCAACATCTTCACCTAGTTAGAATGATATCGGGGCCTGCCATGTCAGGGAGAGGATATGTGGTTGTGGGTTCTTTTTCTTCTCCCCAGCTGGTGGGTCTCTCTTCGGGAGAGCCTACATCAAATACTTGGAGGACCAGCTTTGGCAGATAACTAAGGAGTGGGGTCCACTTAGCTTTGGCTTAGGTGGCCATAGAATGCCTTGCCTCTTTCAGGAGCCTTGTGCCCTGGGATGTTCAGGGATAGAGGCCCTTGGTCTTCGGAGGTCGGACCATTATTTTATCCTTTGTGCATTTTTTGTGAGCTGTGATTTCACAGTTCACTTTTTTGTTTACAGGGGATCGACTAACCATGGCACCAGGGAGCTCTGAAAAAAAAATATCTTCACCTGGCCTTCTCTGGAGTTTGGAATCTTCACCCGTCTTGGTTGGTCACATTGGGATGATGTAATTCCACCCATGAGATTATCGATCCTGGCACCTGGCAAATGCCAGGATATTACACTGAGCTGCGCAAGTATACATTCTCAAGAAGATTGTGAATATGCTTTATTTTGGGGAAGAGACATAGAGGTTGATTTACTAAAACTGGAGAGCGTAAAATCTGGTGCAGTTGTGCATGGTGGTAACCAATCAGCTTCTAACGTCAGCTTGTTCAATTAAGCTTTGACAAAAAAAAACAAACTGGAAGCTGATTGGTTTCTATGCAGAGCTGCACCAGATTTTGCACTCTCCGGTTTTAGTAAATCAACCCCATAGTATATGTATCTCTTCTACAATAAAATGCCTAGCTGTTCACAAATGCTCAATTTGTATGTAAAGTTCCGCTCTAGGCATGCTCTCCTCAACATTTCTACCTACGTGCACAGTTTGCCTAGGCATGGCCCCGGGGAAACTGCAGAAGGCAAATAAATGTTAAAATAAAACATCTAAAAAGCATGGAAAACACAATTAGCAATTGTTTTGCCATATAAATGTTTTTCTGTTTTACTTGTCAAATAATAAATGAATTCTGATTCCAGCTAAAACAATATATTATGACATAAGGACTTACAGGGTAATATTTGTATGGTAATGAGACTGTTGCCGGTGAGATGTGATGAATGCTGACAGAAATCATTTGCAAATTAACAAAAGAAGGAAAAAGTTGCTAAGAACAACTTTTAATTTAGCTGTCACTTTGGAGCTATCATTATCATGGCACACCCACATGGCTCCTTCATAGCACCAAGCCTCGTCTACTAAACGTTTTTGCAAAAATAGTTGTTGACCATTTTGATTTTATCTTCATTTTTTCAGTGCTGGATAAAGCAAAGGGAATGAAGAACTTGCTAGAAGAAAGTTTTCCTTTTGAAATATGTTATTGATTACGTGTGTATTTATGACAATCACAATTCCAGTTATGAAATGTTGTGTCTGTTTTCTGAGCTGCCACCTTCTATTGAAAGAGCTGGCCTTAGAATCATCTGAGAGTCTGCAGCATATTCTTCTGTTTCCTTCTCTCATTCAGTCGAGTGCTAAAAGAGAAACCCAGTACTTCAAAGTATGGGGGAGTATGTGACCTACTCCATGTGACAAAACTGGTCCAACCAATGGAAAGCACAGCAAGCCAGATACAACCTGCTTTATTCTCTGCCCAGCGACATCCTCATCATCTAGTCCTTTCCTCTCCAGCCAGAATGTCCCTGACCCACCCCTTCCATTCAGTGGATTTTAGTTCTTTAGTGGAAGCTCAGCCTCACACGTGAGTACCTAGGGTGGTCTACATACAAATGCAGCCTGCCTTTGAATGGCCACTCCCCCAGATTGACATCCACCCGTCAAGGCATTTTAACATTTGGATAACTTATCTGAAGAGCCAGCCCACTGCTTGCATCAGGGCTGAAGGCTTTTGAGAACAATACTGTGATGTTTACAGGAAGCTATGTACAGCACCCTGACAACCCTTCCCAGGATCCATGATCGGCCTGCATTGCATGGAGAAGCACAACAAGGACCCAGTGATGACACCACTGGGTATAAAATAAAATATGTAATACAAAATGAAAGGATGGGAATGCATAAGCAGATTAACCTCCAGCTTTTTAAAAAAATGGCTGATCAATAAGATTTTTCCAAAGGGGCAGGCCATATTTAAGTTGCACTGTGACTTACAGCTGGTCCCAGGTAGGTAGTGAGTTCACAGTTCTCCCTCCAAGACATGTTGAGGCTCCTCAGAAACTCCAGATAGAATGGATGGCTACTATTGAACATGGAAAACCCCAGAATATTGGAATGGTCACTCACCACCCCTTCCAAGGACAACAAGGGGAAGTCCTGAAAAAGAGAAACGGCAAAGTCACTTAATCATTGACATAACCCATATACCATTACATTGATTTCTGTCTCTGAACCAAAATGATCGATCTTCATCTTCACCAAATCTGTGTTTGGCTTAAAAGAGAAGTAGGGCCAACTTTTTTTTTGGCCATACTTCCATTGTGGGCCACGGGAGTGAACTTACTTGTGCTCTCCTGTGACCCAGAGTCAGCCAACAGTGTCACAGATCTGATCCAGACTTTGGAAGGATCCCAACCATATTGTTGGGATCCACTGAGCTTCCTGATTGACAGCTGGCTTCAGCTTTCAGCCTGCGGCTGAGAGCAGAATCTAACTGCACCCTCCCCATCCCCAACCCAGCATTCTGGTGAACTCTCCAAAGCACAGAGCAGTGACTGACAGTCACTTCTCTCCACTCCAAGAAGATTGAGAACCAAAAGATCAGCAGTGATGTGATCTCCCCTATTGTATTCTGACAGCCGGCACCCACAGCTGTCAGAATACCCAACACAGTGCCTGCATCTGATTTGATGCAGACGCTGTTCAGTCAAGAATTTTCTGCCCAGCTCCTTTGATATTCAAAACGAAGGATGTCCAATCAGATGGTGTTGACCAGGCTATTCACAGCTCTTATTTCGGCCAATTCATCAGAGACTGGCTGAAATTCGCTCGGTGTATGGCCATCTTTACATATGAAGTCAGGAAGAGTCAGGCCCCCCTTTTAACAAATTAAAAGGAGATCATCAGATAACCACAGATTGGCAAAAAAATTGTTTTCTGGCTAGTAAAGGTTATAGCAGGGGTGTCCAACATACAGGCCAAGACGGCTATGATTGCAGCCCAACACAAAATTGTAAACTTACTTAAAAATTTTGATTTTGAGGAGGGGGAATTTTTACATAAAAATGTGTTTCCACTTAGCGAACACATACGGCCGAAGAAAAATTTGACAGTGTCTTTTTGCTGGACTTTTATTTTTCCAAAGAAAAATCTCCTTCTCTTCACTATCAAGCTTTATTCATGTCATCAGTTTTCGGCAACAGCTATATTTGTGAGCAACTATTTTTAAGGATAGAGCACACAAAAGGCAAAATTAGAACCAAAATATCTGATGAGCATGTTGAGAATTCATTGAGAATGCTACTACATCCATCTAATCAGATATTGATGCGTTCGTTTATAAAATAAATATTACAAAAAAATGAAGTTTTATCACTCAGATTGCTACATTATCCACATCAGTGATCGTCAATTTGTGACCTGCCCGACTTTTTCTGCTCATCAGCTATCCTTATTGTTAGTGTTTATGTGTGGCCCATGGCAATTCCCCTTCGCCATTGTGGCCCATGAAGGTCAAAAGGTTGGGCACCCTTGGTTTATAGCAGCTTATTGTGTCTGCTCTTAAGCACAACATAGTTGAAAATGGAGTATAGGTTCACTTTAAGGCATCTTTTTTTCTGATGAAGACGTTTTTGCTATTTTTATAGTCGGTTCCATACAAAGTAGCTGTGTGTGATTATATTTGGAAAACCTCTTTATAATATAACTGGAAAATTTCTTTGTAAGTGTGTGCAAAGAGTTGTCTTGAAGTAATACATAGCAATTTTGGAACAATATATTCCTATGGATTGCTTCAAGTATTAAAGTGAAATTTGAAAGAAGCAGCAGAGACACATTACTGAGTTCCTCTTCTCCCACTTACCGCTCTACAATGGCTCCCCAGGTACATAGGGGGGTTGAGACAAACATGCATTATAAACCTGATGTGAACTCCAGGCAAATAACAACATATAATTTTTCAACCCAGTTGTGTTTTTGTTAAAAAGATAATGAGCAGCAGGACTCAGATTGCAATGTAGGACACAATGTGGGCCATTCAGACACTACTGAACTGGAAGCTTGCTGACAGGAGAGAGCCCAGTGATGACCTCACCACTGTGTTGTCATGCACAAATACTTCCAATCAGCAGACTGGGATTGGGTCACTGACCAAGCTGTACTGCTTAAAGTGGAAATTCACCCAAAAGGGGAAGTTCCGCTTTAAAGTGGTTCTAAAGGCTCGTTTTTTTTGTTTTTTGTTTTTTTTTCCATAAAGATTTTATTAGAATATTTAACAGACAATACAGAAAGTATCTATGCAGAGGTATCAACAAACCAGGACATGGTTCCATTCACAGAACAATACAGATTTATATACAAATAACAGAACCCACAAGCGCTTTTCCTGCATTAATTGCATACTATGTGCCTGACATGTAAAGTCTTAAATTCTTCTTAAAGATAACAATGCAAACATAGTCATTGCTAGAATTGTTAGCTCCTTTGTTTATAACCATGTCAGAGTAACCAAGAAGATTGGGTCCTCAAAGGTACCCCCAATCCGGTGGCTCAACGTTTTTTACCTTCATGCATTCTATGCATGAAGGTAAAAAAAAAAACCTTCTGTGTGCAGCACCCCCCCCATCCTCCCCAATATTCAGATGAGCCCCCTCTCAATCCACCAATGTGCAGGAGAGTCTTGGCTCTCCGGAGACTCTCCCTCCTCATTGACTGAAACAGCAGAGGGAGCCAATGGCTCCCGCTGCTGTCAATCAAAGCCAGCGAGCCAATGAGAAGAGAGAGGGGGTGAGGCCGAGCCACGGCTCCATGTCTGAATGGACATGCAGAGCAGCGGCTCTGGAGCGAGCTCGGGTGCCCCCACAGCAAAAATTGTTTTTCAGGAGCAGTGATTTTAATGATGCTTACAGTACAACAATAAAAATGAAAAATTCCTTAAAATATAGTGCCTGGGGGTCCCCTTAGTCTGTCTGTAAAGTAGCGCATCTGTAGCATGCATAGAACATGCTGCAACAAAAATGATATTTTCTGGGTTTGCAAAGGCATTTGGTGCACAAAAAATGGCTTTATATCCTGTATGGCTACTAATGAGTTTATTCAAATTGAAATTGTTTGTAACTGCAGTCCAGAAAAGTGGGGTCACTTTCTTAGCTGTGCTGTCTGACAGAGGTTCCTATATCACAAGACTAGCTAAGGAGAACTACAGATACTTTGGCAGGTAGGACAATTTACTTACAAATGATATCGACATTTTGACACCCGTTGGTCTGACCATTGCAACGGTGGACGGTCTCCTCCCCAGCTATATTGGAACCTAGAATATTTCTTCCTTTATGGTTCCTGTTTGGTCCAATTGTTTGGATCCTTGATGTTTAAAGCATACACTTTGGCTCTTCCTTGGATGATAACCCTCACCTTTGTTTTACCTCACTCATTTTGTTCAATTTCCCTTATAATCAGACCTGATTGATGATGGCCATTTAGTGGCGACTCTTCTTTCAGTTTTAATGAGCATGGACATATTGGTGTAAATACACCTTCCTGTGTGACTGTGGTCATATAAAGCGTTATGAATCGGTCACATTTGGTGATCTATATCTGAGTGTTTAGATTTATTAATATTGAAACGTGGATCCTTCCTGAGGAAGCCCCTCATTTGGGTGAAATGCCTCGATCCAGACATATCCGATCCATATGTATCGAAACCACACTTTCGCTGCACAAAATTGTCATAAAGCATGTTTGAATATGCTCTAATAAATACGTTTTAATGACTTGTGGTTTTTAGAACAGATTTTATTTGTGTGGTACTTATTTCGGCACTTAAAAATCCCCCTTTTTCACAGCACCTCCTCTCAGTGAGAAGATGTATTTACTTACAAATGTTTTCATTGTGTATTAGAGCATTTAGAGATTAGCTTTACCATATGGGGGCTCTTTGTTGGAACCTTTTCATTTTGTAACCTTTTTTTTGTGCACAAAAAAGGTTTCTTCACTTTTTATGATCCAAAAACTTAGTAGCACGCATTTATCTTTTTGTCTTTGTGCCTAAGATATCTGCATAAGACATCAAACGTTTCTATTAAGTGGCGAGCCAGCCAGGGGATTTCTACATACTGATATGCTTTTTGCTCAGAGTGGCCGGCTGGAAGGAATTCTTATCACAGGATCTGCAGGTTGATAAAACTTAACACTGATGAAAAAAGTATAATATGAAAGGCGCACGCCAGTCAAGCTCGGAAAAGTATCAAGGAAATACACTAAAGAGTTACACAGACTACCTCCCAAGGGCTTTTGTTTTTTTTTATTCTGGCAATGACTTTCTACTCAAATGAGCCCTGCTATACAAAATTGTCTGTTTCTCCTTAACCTGCAGGCTAGAAATTCTGCAAAATCGCTATGCAATGTAAGTTTTGCTATTTAACTAGCTCAGTTCTCACTTATGGACCAGAGAAATCTTCACATTTCCTGCTAAGAACAACTTAATATTTATTTTTTGGTGATAACTTTACTTAACCACTTCAGCCCCGGAAGATTTTACCCCCTTTCTGACCAGAGCACTTTTTGCGATTCGGCACCGCGTCACTTTAACTGACAATTGCGCGGTTGTGCGACGCTGCACCCAAACAAAATTGTCGTCATTTTTTTCCCACAAATAGAGCTTTCTTTTGGTGGTATTTGATCACCTCTGCGGTTTTTATTTTTTGCGCTATAAACAAAAAAAGAGCGACATTATTTTTTTACTTTTTGCTGTAATAAATACCCCCAAAAAATATATAAAAAAAAAAAAATTTTCCTCAGTTTAGGCCGATATGTATTCTTCTACATATTTTTGATAAAAAAATCGCAATAAGCGTATATTGATTGGTTTGCGCAAAAGTTATAGCGTCTACAAAATAGGGGATAGTTTTATGCCATTTTTATTAGTAATTTTTTTTTTTTACTAGTAATGGCGCCGATCTGAGATTTTTATCAGGACTGCGGCATTATGGCGGACACATCGGACAATTTTGACACATTTTTGGGACCACTGGCATTAATACAGCTATCAATGCTATAGAAAATGCATTGATTACTGTAAAAATGTCACTGGCAGTGAAGGGATTAACACTAGGGGGCGATCAAGGGGTTAATGTGTTCCCTAGTTTGTGTTCTAACTGAAGGGGGGAGGGGACTGTGCATTGGAGATGACAGATTGTAGTTCATACTCTGTATGAACAGACGATCTGTCTGTTCTCCCCTCAGAGAACAGGAAACTGTGTGTTTACACACACAGATCCCGGTTCTCCGTGTGCCCGGAGCGATCGCGGGAGCTCAGCAGTGATCTTGACCGCTGGGCACTCGCATCGGCTCGGGGGGCGCGCACGCCCCCTAGTGGCCACAGGGCGAGGCGACGTTACATAACGTTGTTTCGCCCAGCCGTGCCATTCTGCCACAGTACAACTGCAGGGGATGGTCGGCAAGTGGTTAAAGAGGACCTTCACTCACTTTTACAGGTTACTTTTTCACTTCTACAATTTTACCGGCTTCCTAATCATGTCAGCAAAGAAGATGATGGCATGGGATCCTGCATGTGGTAGCTTTCAGAGGAATACAGGAGGACAAGATTGGAATATCTGGGCGGGCAACTATGTTCGTTCAGCTCAACCCAAAGAACAAGATAAAAATTGGTTAATATCAAAATGAACCCCAAAAGGGTGAAGCTCCTCTTTAGGGTGATGAAGTAATACTTTTTTTTTTCTTTTTAAGACAAACAATGCTGTCTTTTTGTGATATTGTCTTACAAAAACCATTTAATTTTCTATATAATCTACAGGCAAAAATGTAAAAAAACAAAACAAAAAAAAACATTTTTTTTAACTTTGACCACTGTTAATTAAAAAAAAAATGTTACTGTAGATAAAAAGTATATATTTTTTTTCAAAACTTCATCCCATTCATAATGTATCTAACACAAAGCATTGAAAAGATATTTACAAATGAATGAAATGCTTATTTTTAAATGTTGCACATTTTTTTTTTAAATGCAACACCAACAAGTTGTTGAATAAATAAATAAATACATAAAAAATGAACAGATTATTGGGTGGGGCTGGGGAGGACCCAGCTGTCATGGTACATGTTGGTACCAATGACAAAGATAGGAGGAAGGTGGAGTGTCCTAAAAAAAGATTTCAGGGACTTAGGGGCTATATTGAGGAGAAGGACCTCCAAGGTAGTATTCTCAGAAATACCACCTGTACCTCCAGCCACACCAGAGAGGCAGCAGGAGGTTAGGGAAATGAACAAGTGGCTGAGGCGCTGGTGTAGAAGAAGGGGTTTCGGGTTCCTCAAGAACTGACCTGACTTCTCAGTCGGTTACCGGCTCTTTCGCAGGGACAGGCTGCACCTTAATGGAGAGGGTATAGCTCTGTTGGGAGAGAAGATGGCCAGAAAGAGGGGCTTTTAAACTAGGTGTTGGGGGGAGGGTCCACTCCAGATGTAGTGCTAGCCAGCAATGAGCAAGGTTCCGTGGGTAATATTGGGGGCATTAGTGGTAGGGTGACTAGAATACCAAAACACAAGTTAAGCAGCCTTGTAACAACTAACAAGGAAATAGTATGGAACAGGACAAAATTACGAGGCTTGTATACCAATGCTAGAAGTCTAGCTAATAAAAATGGGAGAACTGGAGCTACTAATGTACGAGGAGGATTTTGATTTTGTGAGAATTTCAGAAACTTGGTTTGGTAACTCACATGATTGGCTGGCAACCATTCAGGGGTATTCCCTATATCGTAGGGACAGGGAGGGCAGGAAAGGGGGAGGGGTATGCCTGTATATCAAGAATGATTTTCAAGTGAATGTGAGGGATGACATTACTAATGGAGCAAGGGAAGAAGTGGAATCACTGTGGTTGGAAGTCCAAAGGGAGGAAACTGATGGGAGTATGGGTGTATGCTACAGGCCCCCTAGCCAGAGGGATGAGGAGGAGTCTGACCTATCACAGCTGGGAATGACGGCAAGGCAGGGCAATGTCATTATAATGGGGGATTTTAATTATCCAGGTATCGACTGGGCGGAAGGAACCGCTCATTCATCTAAGGCTCGCCATTTCCTAAATGTCCTGCAGGACAATTACATGGGTCAGTCGGTGAATGCACCATGAGATAATACATTATTAGACCTACTGATTACAAGCAACACAGACCTGATCGCGGATGAGGAAATACGGGGCAACTTAGGAAACAGTGATCACAGGTAAATTACATTCAGTATAAATCACAGAAATAAGAAGCGCAAGGGTTCTAGAGGGTCTAGAGGGTTCTTTACTCTCAGAGTGGTAAGGATGTGGAATTCTCATCCACAAGCAGTGGTATCAGCATCAATAGTTTTTAAAAATTATTAGATGGGCACCTTAACGATCACAACATACAGGGATATGGGAATTACTATTGACATAAACTCACACATACCTCAGGTTAAACTGAAGGTTAAACTGAATGGACAGGTGTCTTTATTCAACCTTACCAACTATGTAACCAAAAAATAAATTAATAATGTTTTAAAAAAATAGCAGAAAATTGTTGGCTAAGGGAAGAGGGAAGGTAATTAGGGCTAATGAAGGTTAACAAATGGTTAATAAATGGTTAACAAGGGGTAACTCAATGAACACTCTTTATTTAACCATTTCACGCAAATCGCCGTACCCGTACGTCTGTACTTGGATGCTAAATATCGTTGTTATGGCAGTAGCTAGCTGCCATAACCCCGGTATTTTCAGGAACGACGTGCGTTTCTCGTTAAGGTAAAAGTGGTCTCTATGATGGATTCATCGCGAGATCACTTTTATTGGTGGCGTGAGAGGGGCCCTCCCGCAGCGCTCCGGTCGTCTCCGCTGCTTACCGGGGCCGTCGGTAGCGGCGGAGACGATTATGTCCACTCCCCTCACTGCTTGGATGCAGAGTGAAGGGAAGATGGCCCCCGCTCAGCTCCATAGCATTGAAGGGCGCCCACTGCTCTTAAAGGAGAATTTTATTTTTTTCAAATGACATTTTTTTTTTATTGCATTTTAGTGTAAATATGAGTTCTGAGGTCTTTTTGACCCCAGATCTCATATTTAAGAGGTCCTGTCATGCTTTTTTTTTCTATTACAAGGGATGTTTACGTTCCTTGCAATAGGAATAAAAGTGACCCAATTTTTTTTTTAAAAAGGACAGTGTCAAAATAAAAAATAAAAAGTAAAATAAATAAGAAAAAAAAATGTAAAAAGTGCCACATTCCGACGAGCTTGCGCGCAGAAGCAAACGCATATGTGAGCAGCGCCCGCATATAAAAGCGGTGTTCAAACCACACATGTGAGGTATCGCCACGATTGTTAAAGTGAGAGCAATAATTCTAGACCTCCTCTGTAACTCAAAACTGGTAACCTGTAAACATTTTTAAATGTCACCTATGGAGATTTTTAAGGGTAAAATTTTGACGCCATTCCACGAGCAATTTGCAATTTTGAAGCATGACATGTTGGATATCAATTTACTCGGCGTAACATTATCTTTCACAATAGAAAAAAAAATTGGGCCAACTTTACTGTTGTATTATTTTGTAATTCAAAAAAGTTTATTTTTTCCAGAAAAAGTGAGCTTGTAAGACTGCTACGCAAATACGGTGTGGCAGAAAGTATTGCAATGACCGCCATTTTATTCTCTAGGGTGTTGGTAAAAAAAAAAAAAAAAAAATATATATATATATATATATATATATATATATATATATATATATATATATATAATGTTGGGGGTTCTAAGTAATTTTTTAGCAAAAAAAAAAAGATTTTAACTTGTAATCACAGAGTCTGAAAAATAGGCCCGGTCCTTAAGTGGTTAAAACACTTGTTTTTTTACTTGTAAGGTTGCTTTGGATACTTATCCCCTTGAACTGCAAATAAACAATAAATATCAGCCAGTGCCAGTTGCTGTATTCACACATTTCCTAGTAATAGTGTCAGGAGAAGGGGGGATCAGGGCTTGCTATGTGCACCCTGTGTTCTTTGGTGATGTTTTTTTGGGTGTACATTGCATCCCTAACGTACAAGACTGGTTAAAGTAACAATACCATGAGAGAGGCATTGGGCTGCCATTGCTGAGCTCCCTCTGAAAAGTCTAGTTTACTGGCTATATCTGATTAAGTACTTTTAATTTACAGACCTGAAATCTTATAAATGAGTGTAGGAATGTTTCTGAAATCCTTATTTCTATACTTGTTTTGGGTCAGTGACTCCGACAGTATTAAAGCCAAAGCATCATCATTACATTCAGGGATATAGCATTCTTAAAGGAGAGTTTAGTAATGGCAGCCTCCATTATTCTCTTATGAACGAGTCCCTTTAAAGTGCATATCCAGCATAGACTTAGAAAGTTCCCTTAATCCCCACTCCCCTTCTCCCCCTCCCCAACACACTCCACCACGTTTTTTTTTTTTCTTCTTTCTCACTCTACCAACTACCCAGCCTCATCTTCATCTTTTCATAGCCTGTACCCCCTTCACTACTAAATACCCGCTAATCACTGGAATGTATTACAGAAAATGAGACCATAGCTGGGAAAATGCCACATACAGTAGAGATATTGGTTATACAGGGAGTCCCGGAGTTAAAAGAATAAAAGGAATGGGCGGAGGGACGGCATGACATGGGTGGACATAGGACAGGCAGGGGGTAATGTAGGTAGTTGTCCCGTTTAAGGAAAGGGGGGTGGTCTAGAGATGGGAGGCATTCTGGGGAAGTAGGTGAAAGAGAAGGAGGAAGTGACGTCAGTCGAGAGCGGAGGGGAAGAAGATTCTCACTCACCCTCCCAATGTTGGTCTGTATTTCAGGGAGGCTGTCAGGACAGCCTGGCAGTGGTGGGTCTTTGGAGGAAGAGAAGATGGCTGGTATATATATAACATGGTTGGGACCCATCTGTGGTATGGGGTTCTCAGGTACCTCCCGGTTAACGAGGGGTTAATCAGGAAGGGGTAAAAATGTAAGTCACTGCGAATGTTGTCGGTGGCTTGCGACTGGAGGCCTAAAGTTTAAAATAAGTTGGTCGCAGTGACCAAATTGTGTGTCGTTGCCCTTGAAGACCCCAAAAGTATATAGAGAAGTTTGGTTGATGGTTATTTAAAAATGTTATTTATTTAAATTATGTTAATTGTTAATAAAAGGCCGTAAGGCCATTTTGCTCCAAAAACCTTGTCACGTCATTTATTTGGTAAGTGGAGGGGTTTGGAAATTATGTTATAACAGGTTGAAAAAGAGAACTGGAGGTTATGTTGCATTCTCTAATTTTGACGCAGTAGCTCCTGTATCAAATTGTTCCATCCTCTGTGCTATCCTTTATATATCGAACTGTTCAGGATGTTATTGGTCAATATAAATAAAGAATAATAAAAAAAAAGAAGTGCATATCTAGTCAAAACTTTTTCATTTTGTTTTAGACAAAGTGAGGAAGGGTTAGAACCTCATTCTTTTTCTGCTATGCAAAGCTCCACTAGAAAGTACACTTTCACCAGACACCAGAAAGTTGAACATGGACACAAACAGAAGTAACATTTCTGTAAAAACCCAGTGGAGGCTCTTATCCTTATCCCCATTTTATCCAAAACAAAAATAAAAATGTGTGGCTAGATATCCACTTAAATAGTAGACAATCCATTGAATCTACTCCTGTCTTCTATCTCATTATGATCTATGAGCCATAGATTTATTGGAGAGGTTGCATAGTACAGAACTACTAGCAAGAGGATGCAGTCCTGAGCACAGGCCTCCTGAAACCCCTGTTTAATATGGCCAATTGAAATTATATCCGATATGAAGTTTATAGATGAAGAAGACTCTGACTGCAGTGCAATTTCTGCATTTCAAAGACTGCAGCTCACAAATTTATTTTACGTCACTTCAACGTGCCTGACGTTTCTTTTTCAAACTGCCATTTATCTCGTTCTTCTACAGCAAAAACATTTAGCGGAAATTTCCTCCTTATAAAGTATTTTATTTTTCGCCGTCCTCATAAAACCTTGTTTTCAGATCTTTTTCATGACTGTCCTTGCATTGCCGGTTCCTATCAAATTATTTAATTGTACTTTATAAAACAATTTCACCATTTTAATGAATTTAAACCCCCCTCTATATCCCCCCTTTAACTGTAGTCTTACCATTGTTGTCAGAATATATTTGTAGTGGGCAGACGTCATACCAAGCTCAGAGGCCTGCGGGAGAAGGAACAAAAAAATAGGTGAGTGGAAAAATCTGAGAAAATGGAGTTAGAACAACAGAAATGGGAAGTTGGCTTTAACAACTAATCACAAAACAGCTGTAATTTCTCTAGTATTTTGGACAGTGAAGGCTAACCCCTGATTGGCTGCTAGGAGTAAATTTTCAATAGATCAGCCCAGAGAAACTGAGGGGGGATGCTATGAATTCTGCTACTACTGACCTTTTTAAGAATGAGGTGGGACACTGTTGCATTGGCATCAATAATGATGGTGGATACTTTGTCATCGCGGATTTCCTTTAATAACGGTGTTGGATCGTTGGTTTCATCCAACATTCGGACAGACAGGGTGTCTTTTGATATTAGGAATTGGCGGACCAGTTCCTCTAGCCGAAGTAAACCTGAAGAAAGAAATAACGACAAGGATATTGACAGTACTGATAAGATGTTGTTAGAAAGAAGGTATTGTGAAAAGGGAACGGCACTGAACTATCTTTGTTTCTAAACCAGTCAACATTTGTAAGCCACTGGATGTCTATATGTTCTGCGGGTGAATTTCCTGGGGGTGACAAATGTGGGCCATTTTGTGTAGAAACAGCCACTTGTAGTCTCCACTGGAAGCCCTTGTGACAGGATGACAACCCAGAAGCACATTTGGAAGACAGGGACAGAGCGTGGTCACCCTATAACAGGAAGTACCAGAACAATGACCTTCAAGGTGAGATCACCAGATATTATTTTAAAGAAAGACTTTAAAAAAAAAAAGGAAATTATTTTTGAAGGGACATTAAGAACCTGTTCACACCAGATGCACTGGCAACTATTTCCAACACAGCCCCAACTCATAGACAATGCAAAATGTCTAGTTCCTAATTGTTTAAGTTCAACTCGCACCAGAGTTGCCAGCAGTCCGTAAATGTATGGACAGTTTGTAAAAATCAGCTGATTTGCAAACTGTTTCTAAATGTCTGTTATGGACAGGGGCTGCCCACAAAAAAATATGGCTGCAGGCTGGCTTCAGAACTATGCATGCGCATTTTCAAAGTTGTCTCAGCTCGGGGGGGCTCGGGCAGGCACGGACTGGGGGGCAGGCGCATGGTGACGTCATGGCAGCTCTTGGCGCCTTTTATGAATTACAGGACTGGAGGTGGAGGGGGAGCCGGGACTTGGGAATGAGAGCCTCTGTGATAGGTATTAAAAATATGTTAGTGTTTTACACATACAAATGACTTGGCATGCATGGATTTAACATAAAAACTGCACACACTTTAAAGATGTACATTATTTTAGTTTTATAAACTCACTTTCTTACAGTAGAAAATATCAACTGCTCATTTCTGACCTCTAGTGTTAGTGTAAGGGGGAACTCTGAGGACCCTGATATAAAGGGGAATTCTGATGTAAAGGGCAATGCTGCAGACCCTAATGTAAGTGGGATCTGATGTAAAGAGGAACACTGTGGACTCTGATGTAAGGGGGGCTCTGCTTACTAGAAACCACCTTACATCAGAATTTCTCTTTACACCAGAGTCTGCAGCATTCCCTCTTACATCAGAGTCCTCCGAGTTCTCCCTTACAGCAGTGTTCCCTTTTTCATCAGGTTCCGCAGAGTTCCCCTTTGCACTGTAGAGGGGAACCCTGCATACTCTGATGTAATGGTTAACTTTGTGCGGGGTAAATTAACCTGACCATCATGTAATAGAAAAAATATGTTATTTGCCTTTTTGTTATACCTTAAGCACATTGCTAATTGCACTAGCTACATTTTTGTAGCTTAAACAATTGATATTTCCATTAAACAGTCATTTCGCCAAATTTCTTTGTGTCATGCCAGTAAAAAAAAAAATGGGCCCATCAGTAAATTATTTGTGTCATGTCAGCAAAATTTAAATTCAGAAGGTTGGCAACCCTGTACCACACTATCATGCAGTTTTAGTCTACGTCTTATGCAGCCATTCTCAACTAAAGCACCTCCAGAGGTTTCTTGAGCTGTGGCTGATTGACTTCCCATTTGATGATGCCTCCATAAGTCAAGGGTCAATTTGGCAGAGCCAGCTGTATGACACCAATGGTCTTTTTTAGCTGTCTGTAAAGGTGGCTTTCTGAATACTACCATATACAGTGCTGTGAAAAAGTATTTGCCCCTTCCTGATTTTTTAATTGTTTTTTTGCATATTTGTCACACCTAAATGATTCAGATCATCAAACTAATTTTAATATTACACAAAGATAACTTGAGTAAACACAAAATTGTATTTTTAAATTATGATTTCATTTATAAAAGGGAAAAAAGCTGTCAAAACCTGCTTGGCCTTATGTGAAAAAGTAATTTCCCCCCTCCCCTCCCGGCTAAATTATGAATGAACTGTGATTAACACCCAGGTCTGATTACTGCCAGACCTGTTGAATCAAGAAATTACTTAAATAGAAGCTGTCTGACAAAGTGAAGCAGGCTAAAAGATATCAAAAAGCAACACATCACGACGTGATGTAAAGTAATTCAAGAACAGATGAGAAACAAAGTAACTGACGTGTATCAGTCTGGAAAGGGTTACAAAGCCATTTCTAAGGCTTTGGGACTCCAGTGAACCATGGTGAGAGCCATAATCCACAAGTGGAGAAAACTTGGAACAGTAGTGAACCTTCCCAGGAGTCACTAGCCTACCAAAATTACTCCAAGAGCACAACAACGACTCATCCAGGAGGTCAGAACCCAGAACAACATCTAAAGAACTGCAGGCCTCACTTGCCTCAGTTAAAGTCAGTGTTCAAGATTCAACAATAGAACTAGGTAAAAATGGCATCCATGTGAGACTTCCAAGACGAAAGCCACTGCTAACCAAAAAGAACACAAAGGTTCGTCTCACATTTGCCAAAAAACATCTTGATTATCCCTAAGACTTTTGGGCAAATATCCTGTGGACAAAAGTTGAACTTTTTGGAAGGTGTAAGTCCCATTACATCTGGCGTAAAACTAAAGGCATTCCGTAAAAAAGAACATCATACCAACAGAAGGTCCGGCCATCTGTTCGTGACCTCAAACTCAAGCGGGTTATGCAACAGGACAATGATCTGAAACACACCAGCAAGTCCACCTCTGAATGACTCAAAGGAAAAACAAAATGAAGGTTTTGGAGTGGCCTAGTCAATCTGTGGACTTTGATTGAGATGCTGTGGCATGACCTTAAAGAGGCCATTCATGCTAGAAAACCCTCCAATGCGGCTGAATCAAAACAATTCTGCAAAGAAGAGTGGGCCAAAATTCCTCCACATCAATGTGAAAGACGCATTGGCAGTTATCACAAACGCTTGATTGCAGTTGTTGCCGCCAAGGGTGGATCAACCAGGAATTATGTTTAGGGGCAATTACTTTTTCACATAGGGCCAGGCAGGTTTGGACAGCTTTTTCCCATAACAAATTAAACCATAATTTAAAAACTGTATTTTGTATTTACTTGGGTTATCTTTGTGTAATAAAAAAATGTGTTTAATTATCTGACAAGTGTGACAAATATACAAAAAAAAAAATAGGAAGGGGGCAAATACTTTTTTCACAGCACTGTAGGTTTTCCTACTAACCACCAATGTAAGGGGCATTTTTCCCACTAACCACCAATGAATTGGAAGGGTACCTTGAGACCTGAAAATGATTTCAAAGGTTCCTTGTGAGTTAAAAGGTTGAGAAAGGCTGGTCTGCTGCTTTCTGGTTCAATAATTAATAAAGTTTCAATCAGCAGACATTAGTAACAGAAGATGCAATCATTATAAAAAATGATTGCCGCTGAAGCGTTTCATATAATAAACCTGAAACGTACAGCTTGTTGTATTGGAAAAGTAGAACTGTAACATGTACAAAGTAAGGAAAAAAGTATAGAAGGGAGGGGTAGAGAAAGAAGGACAGGGGTTCCCAAGGGCCTGCAATACGCTCCTCAGGAGGAACCAAAATATCAAGAATCTTATCAACGGGTCAAGGCTCCACTGAGGGCTCAAAACTTGATGGGAAGAAATGTGCAGCCCAAAGCCGCCACATCTTGGAGTACTCGGGGATCCTATCTTGCAAGGTTGCCTCTATCTTGCCATGGATCATGGCTTGTGTAACTTTATTTCTTGTCTCGGTACGGCACAATTTCAGTGTTTTCCAGGCTTTTGCCAATGTCTGCTTAGCAGCAGTAGTGACCTGCAGGAGAAGCTTAAAATGAGAGAGCATCCCAAACACTTCAGCCCAAAAAATGGGTCTACTGCTTTCAATAAGGTCAGGGCTGACAATGGCTTGTGATGAGAGGGAAGCAGTGGATTGCAATTATGGAAAAAAAAGCCAAATATGGCTATCTTTATGTATAATATTCATCAAGTATTGTAAGTATATTATATCTATGAATATATATTATGTATACACCCACTATATATAGTCATTACACTCTCTACATGGAAACAAGGTTATTTAAACATGACAATGATGAATGTACAGCAGCTACATTAAGCAAAGTCCATGTATAACGACATTTTCTTTTCCTTTAAATAAAGGGTATAGATGTGCTTTAATAATAAACATCTGAAATGAATGGGTAGGAAAAGAGTGTGAGTAATGAAGGGAAGCATAAAAGGGTGAATAGTTGACATAACAGTACAGAACAGTGTAACATCCGCATTCTATTCTAATTTTATTCCTAGCATCTGACATGAATTTCATTTGACACATAGCACACGAGTTTCACAGCCAGCCATATCTCCACAGCTCACATATTGCTGAGAACGAGGAAGGTTTTTTTTATACAACACAAAAGAAAAAAAATCAGGATACAAAGACACAAGTTGTAAGCTACAAGAACATTTAGATCAAATGTAAAGAATGTTTATAAGAAACAAAAATCAAAGAAGACCTCTGCTAGATACTATTTATTTCTAAAGTGCCCACATATTGCTATTTCAGTGACTCTAAAACAGGGGTGCCCAACCTTTTGAAGAGCGTGGGCCACTTAAGCGTCTTGGTAATTGGTTGTGGGCCACAATGAGCAGAGCAGGCGGATGACTGGTCCGTGTCCACTCTGCATATGCAGAGCAGACATGGACACAGCTCACTCTACTCCAATACTATCTGCCCAGACGAAATGGGATGGATCTGTTTTTTTTAGCAGATTGGATTGGAGATAGGTGGGTGTAAATGGACACAAGGGGCCTAAGGCTGTTTTCACACTGATGTGCTTCAGTTTACCCACAACACAGACGCAGCGCAGTGCATCTGTGGCTTTCCTGTGGGTTAGCTGCACTTTGCCATAGATTCTAATATATTCTGCAGGTGTGGTGCACTTTCTGAAAGCTCACCAAACCCGCAGGTAATAACAGAAGTCTATGGCTCAGTGCAGGTAACCCACAGGTTCCGGGCAGAGTACATTTGGTATCACTTCGCTTGGGAGCCGTCGCTATACAGGACGCATTGGCTTATGTGGCTCTGCTCGGCAAGCGGCTGCTTCCTCTACAGACGGCTTCATTCACAATACTGATGCTCTGGGATGGAACCCACAGTCTGGAATTGCCTACCCACACATTCCAGAGCAGGAGGGCTCCACAAGCCACATCAGAGGGCTCTGCGGGCCACAGGTTGGGCAACCCTGCTCTAGAATAAACAACCCTTTGTCTGGGAATAAAAACAGTTTATTTGGTTTCTGAGGTTCTAACAGCCTTGAACATGTGGAAGAATTTTCAAAAAATGATCTGCGTGTGGCCCCTCCTTCTCAGCATGACATATTTGACTGGGGCCGGACCAATGAAATAAAACTCTATATTACTAGGTCAGCGGAATGGAAAAGGGAATTGGTAGGTGCAGGTACATACGTCTTATAATATATATTAGCTGATCTATCTTTGCAAAGAAAAGTTGTGGAATCCTTCTATTAGCAATATAAAAGCTAGACATTTGTAAAGAGAACTTGTCACCTTGCTCATACAAAGCAAAATGAGAGGACCTCTTTGAATCCAAATCGCTGACCCAGTTATAATTACCGTCACTGCACTTCCATTGCAGTCAATGCGAAATAGCCAGGTATGAGCGAGCATGCAACTTTCTCCCATGATCATGTTCTCTGGCCTAGTGCCAATCAGGAAGCCTGAAAACTGTCACATGATGGAGGGGTGTTGTCATCAATTCCTGTAGGCTCCAACACCAAGTAGGAATTTTTTGGCGGATGCGAAGGGGAAAGAAGTGGCAGGGACTTTGTGATGGTAAGTGTAACTGGGTTAGCTAAGGGTTTTAAAGATAGCCAGTCGCTTTGCCCTCAATAGGTAAGTCATAAGGGTCTTTATAAACAATATCCTAGGTTTCCATTAGGCTACAACTTTTCTTTCTAATCCTAACTTTTTACTGGAATATCGCAAGAAATCACAATATGACAAAAGAAGACTCTGAACATAAGGAAAAAAGCTCAAACAACAAAGTGTGGCGAGTCAGTTTGTCAGTATTCTGATATCTTTGATACAAGAACAAAGTAAGGCCATAATACCCTGTAATTACAGAATAAAATCTGTGAAAATGGGTTACCCCAATAAACATTTATGAGCCTCTTGTTATTAATCTCAACAACATTAATTTTAGAAACTGGTACCGTGAAGTCAATATTGAGTTGAGGCTACACAGAAAGAGCTTATTACGTTTGTGAAGTATATTGAAGATAACTAATATTCTCGTATCTCAAGGCGTTTCTGGATGAATAGAATTGATAGTCAGACTGACTTAAAAACAAAGTGTGAGTTTATTGTCACACAGTTGACATCATAAATACAATTTAAAAAGCATAACAGTTCAGTGTAGGTAAAAATATATGAAATAGAAGCAATGCTTATGAAAAATGTATCAAGCTTGAAATAATGGCTGTGCGGCCATGTGTGTCTTCCATGTGCATTTCTTCAATGCTGCCTCGTGTCACCAAGAAGAAGAAGGAAATGACGTTATCTTCGGCTCCGAAAGAAGGCAGCTGTTACAATTCATCAAAGGGTATATGAATGGAACTCCGTATGTAGAATTGACTGTATATTGATCATCCTTCTGTGTGTGTGTCTCCCTGAATATTGAAGTCTTGGCTTTATATGTTACATGTGAATGTCATAACCTCACAAAACTCAGTACCTTGTATGGCACGCATTATGCCATACAAGAGGAGGTACTAACTCAGAGTCATATATGGACTTTGATTGACAAGCCCACATGTGACACCCTTTTTTCGTGTATTGTAAACAGGGAAGAATAGAGCGCTTATAGAGCGCTTGGGGGCTATGTGGCTATAGCGACGGCACCTCTGCTGGGGAATATGGATGTAAAGTCCATGGTAACGGTAAGTCCATGTATCCCGGGTGGTAACCACTGGAAAGAAGGGACAGGGTCGTTAGGTACACTTGAAAGGCAGCCAGCAGTAGAGCAGAAGTAGTTCTCTGTAGGTAAACAAGAAGAAAGGAGAGCAGCGCCGATCTGAGTGTGGTAACGTGACAAAAATGGTTTATTCAAAAGTAATGCACTCACTAGACAGAAGATGGTTCTAGGCACATAGGTATATAATCATCCAGACCATGGCAGAGATCCAATGCAGCAGCTGTAGAGCGCGGTGATCCTAGTACCCGGCGGCGCCGGTGGTTTCCGGTGTCCCGGGCTGGATGCAAGGGCGCAGGAGGAAGCTGTAAGCAGGAGATCTCTGCGTGGAAGGTAGGATCCGTGCACACGTTTGGAGCATACCTGATGAAGGAGCACGCATGCTTCGAACGTGTGCACAGATCCTACCTTCCATGCAGAGACTTCCTGCTTACAGCTTCCTCATGCGCCCTTGAACCCAGCCCTGGAAACCAGAAACCACCGGCGCCGCCGGGTACTAGGATCACCGCGCTCCACAGCTGCTGCATTGGATCTCTGCCATGGTCTGGATGATTATATACCTATGTGCCTAGAACCATCTTCTGTCTAGTGAGTGCATTACTTTTGAATAAACCATTTTTGTCATGTTACCACACTCAGATCGGCGCTGTTCTGCTTTCTTCTTCTTATTCTTGTTTTGTAATGTGCTGATCATGTAATATAACAAAGTCTACCCAAGTAACACATATTATCAACTTAAACATACAAATACTAATGATTATAACTAAGATTACACTAATCTCAACTTAACAGTATTTAAACAAATATGTATTATTCCTCTAATTACATAGATCTATTCTTGACTTCCCATGACATTCTAAACCAAGATACCTTATATGTCACTCTAAACTAGCTACACCAGAAATGAGAGAAGCAAAATGATACCCCAGCTCCACTGCCAATATGATGATCTATGAACTGTGATCCGGTGCTCTAGCCAGGACGTTCAGGCCCCAAAATGCAGTACTTGAATCAGAAAAGGGCTGGCGACTCGGATGCTCTTGAATAAAAGTCCTTTATTGGGTTACATGGGTACACGGGTACAGGCTACGCTGACGCGTTTCGTCTAAGAAGCCTTCATCAAAGCATGCATGTTTGATTTAAAAACTGATATTTATAACAGAGTAAGCACTCCAAATAGGGCGGGTGCATCCTAATCAGAGCAATCAAAACAATTAAAAACACATGGAGAAAAGAAAGAGAAGCACAGCAGGAACAAACAAAGCAAACAAATAAAGCATATTCAAAATGGTGCGATAAATATATCAAACAATGCGACTATGTTGAAAAATGCGAGTATGTTAAAAAAAGATTTATATCCATCCTATTGTTCAAACCATACGGTTTTCTAGTATTGTGGGTATGTATCCACCATACTTCACGCTTGAGCAAAATATGATGAGTGTCACCTCCTCTTGGGGGTTTTTTAACCTGTTCAGCACCAAAAAAGGAAAAAGTGTCAAGATTACCATGATGGAATTCCCAGAAATGTTTTTGACACATATGAGATATTTTTAGCATTAGTATTTGTAGTGTCATTCACATGTTCCGAGATTCTAACTCTCAACGGGCGTATAGTGCACCCAATGTATTGTAGACGGCAGGCACTATGCTAAATAACATATACCACCGATTTAGAGTTGCAGTTTATATACTGTTTGCTGGTATATGTTTTCTTGTTAGAAAAAGAAAAAACTGAGGTGCTTTTTTTATGTCTATGACACTGCCTACAGGTGTTATGGCCACACATGTAGGAAGCTACAGTGGAAAGCCAGGTCTGTGATTTGTTTGCAGAAAAAGAAATGACTCCTGCGCACAAGTGGATGACCAGACAGGTGATACAACGACACAGGCCTTGCTGGCCTCAAGGATGGGGAATCCTAATAGACAACAAGATAAAAAGAAAAAGGGGCGCACCAGCCATGTGCATTATCTTTTGTAAAAGTATTTATTGAATAAAATGATAAAAGAAATTACTCACAAGCGGTCGTGGAACAAGGTGTGATGTGAAAAGTTGACTGCTGAGCTCTGATGAAGAAGGGATGTTCCCTTCGAAACGCGTCAGCTGGTAGTGATGCTTGTGTGTTCCTCCATGATCTTTGGAAGGTTTCTCTCATCATAGAATCATTTGCTGCTAGTCAGTGCATTTTTCACATCGCACCTTGTTCCACAAGCGCTTGTGAGTAATTTCTTTTATCATTTTATTCAATAAATACTTTTACAAAAGATAATGCACATGGCTGGTGCACCCCTTTTTCTTTTTATCTCGCTGCAATTTGTTTGACTTCTGGGAGCAAAACAAGCTGGGTGACAACATACTTCCCAGACTGGGGGCCCTTCTACTGGAAAATTGACAACCGCCCTGGATAACAGAGTACAGATCCTTGTGAGCATACAAAATGGGGAGATGCGCTTTAAGAATCGCAACGATTTTGTTGTATTCTATAGAGAAAGTAGTGACAAAATTAACTTTATTTCTATTGTAATCCCTACACTGTTTGTGTTCATTTGTGCCACTATTCTGAATCATCTCCACCCGATCTATATGAAATGCTGTATTTTGATTTCTAGCTATTGATCGTGTACTATAGCCCCTTTCTTTGAGTCGCTTTTGAATCGCTGTGCATTCTTGCAAGAAATCCTTATCTGTAGAGAAGAAATCTACACCAGAAATATCTAGCATTTTACTGACTCAACTTTAGCTGAAGAATCATATCAGATCAATTGATCAAGGTCATTCACACATCCTAATATCATGATTAGTCATAAAACCAAATATATTTTGCAAGCTTAATATGAATATAATATAACACCTATAATTGCCAAATTATAAATTTGGAATAATATTCTAATAGTTTGAGTGAGATGTTCAGGATGTTCTCTACTAGCACCCCAGGAAAGCAGCAGAAAATGGGTACTGTAAATTCCCGGAGCACATATTAGACAGTACACCCTCCCTAAATGCCTTCTTTCATCATTATGTACAGGACCTCACTAGGCTACAGGCTTTAAAATTATGCTGAAAAGCCCACGAGTTTCTTGTGTAACAGAGGCATCCATAATGTTATATACCGTATTTATTGGCGTATAACACACACTTTTTTCCCCTTAAAACCAGGGGAAAATCGTGGGTGCGTGTTATACGCTGATCCCCCGCCAATTGTGAGCCTTTTGGCGGCTCCCAGCCGCTCTCGGCGGCTTTTGGCGGCTCTCGCACTCCAGCGTGAGCTGCCGAAAGCCACCAAGAGTGGCCGAGTGTGTCAGAAAGCCACAGAGAATGGCCGAAAGCCGCTGAGAGCCGCCGAGAATGGCCGAGAGCGTGCGAAAGCTGCCGAGGGCGGCCGAGAGCCGCTGAGAACGGCGGCCCAATTTTTAAATGGCAGATGTCTGCAAATGACAAGGCTGCAATGGCGGAGAGTGCTACAGATGGACACTGACAAGGCTACAGATGGACACTGACAAGGCTGCAATGGGGGACAGTGCTACAGATGAACACTGACAAGGCTACAGATGGACACTGATGAGGCTGCATTGATGGACACTTAAATGTAAGTTTTTTTCCTTAAACTTCCCTCCTAAAAGTTTTTTTCCTTAAAATTCCCTCCTAAACTTGGGGTGCGTGTTATACGCCGGCGCGTGTTATACGCCAATAAATATAGTATTTTATACACCGAATCTTAGTTTTTATAGCCATATTTTTTATCACTGTTATTATGTGCTTGTCTATTAGAATATGTTACACCTACTATCTGTTGAAGTGATGCTAAGTTACAAAACACTTCATTGTAATACATACTTCATATTGAGTAAACTTTGCTCTGTCTGACCATTTTTCTCCCCAAGGTACATCACATCTGTAGATCACATCACATTAAATACTTTCCTCTTGTGACCCTGTTACTACAGAGCAGGTCGTGAAATTCTTTGCAGAGGCCCACCTGACCACCTGTCCCCTGGCCCTTGTTCCCTCACAACTTCCCCCCACAGAAACCGCCCTACTAATACTCACTGACAACTTACTAACAACTAAAACCAATGGCCATTACTCCATGCTCATACTAGTTTCTGTTGCCTTTGACTCAGTTGACCACCTGCTCCTCCTGAAAAAAACATGGACTCTAAAGACTCTCTTTCTAACTATGAAAGTGTTTTCATACACTTACTAAATAGGCACCTCTGCTACACAAAAAACCTCTGGGCTTTTTCATATAATAGTAAAACCAAGATACCATCCTGGTGTCCCTCAAGTGAATCTTAGACTGGGCTCTCTGAGCATCAAAAGTGACATAGCCCTGCTCTGCCTGGAGACAGATATTTTCTCCACAGGTGTCCTTACAAGATTGCATATACCATTGGCGTATTGTTATTCACAGCCTACCAGATATAAGAACACAGTTTTGTTAATTAATGCTTTTATGGCATCAACTCCATACTACATGATAAAGGCTCTTCCATCCTTCTGCTCCTCTTCTTTTGGGTCTACCTTTGAGTGTTTTCACATTTACACCACCACAAAAGATACAGGCTACATGCTTCTCACTGCTCCACCTATGCCTTTCCAGTTGCAAACAGCCATCTTTTTCTCCAGGCCCCAAGGGGGGGGATTAATAATTTCAGCACAAATATCTGGTCAGCTATATACCCAAGTTCTCATTGCCTTGCTGCTTCTTCCATGACCCTTGTCTATTTGTTAGCCACATTAGTTTGAGACAGGTCATCTTTATGGTGTGTTTGGAGTGATTGGAGTACACACAACTGCTGTTTATTGTGCAACATCATCCCTTTCTCAATGCTACAAACATTAGATTCATTCACCTTCACCAATCAAAGAGCATTCTAGTACTAACTAAAGTGGCACCAACAGAAGCACTTTCTCTTCAGGCCTCTCAATCCACATGGACCAGGAGCTCTCCAGCCTTGCCTTAACTCGACGAAAGGCAAGGATGAAAACTGGAAAAACCCCTCAAGGTTGAGGACCTCAAAAATTTAAATGTAAAATTTTGAATATAAAAATAGTTTATTTTTTCTAATTTTTGTTTAATTATTAATTCTTGCAACAACGGGACGAGCACTTTCTCTTAATGCCGAGTACACACGGTTGGAATTTCCGACATACAAATGTTCGATGTGAGCTTGTTGTCGGAAATTTCGACCGTGTGTATGCTCCATCGGACATTTGCTGTGGGAATTTCCATCAACAAATGTTTCCGAGCGCGTGTAGACATTTCCAACGCACAAAATTCCACACATGCTCTGAATCAAGCAGAAGAGCCGCACTGGCTATTGAACTTCACTTTTCTCGACTGGTCGTACGTCTTGTACGTCAGCACATTCTTGGCGATCGGAATTTCCGACAACATTTGTGCGACTGTGTGTATGCAAGACAAGTTTGAGCCAACATCCTTTGTAAATAAATCCAAGGTTTTGTTGTCGGAATGTCCGATCGTGTGTACGCGGCATTATAGACAGCTTGTTCCACATGGAGGACAAAAACTCTCCAACCTTGCCTTAACTCCAATGAGGTGAGAAACTGGACTGGAAAACCCCTAGGGGGGGAATGGCCAATAATGCCATACTCATCAAGGCCAATAATTCCATACTCATCATTGCCAATAATGCCATACTCATCATGGCCAATAATGCCATACTCAGCATGGCCAATAATGCCATACTCAGCATGGCCAATAATGCCATACTCCATCAGGGTAGAGGACCTCAAAAAATTAAAAATAGTTTAATTACCAAGCCCTGTAAGGAACAGAATGTTGCTAAACTACAGTGGTTTTACATAGACTCTTTGTTCTGTTAACAAGAAGATCGCAAGAACATTGTTTAGCCTATAGTCCCAGCATTGTTCCAGTAAAATGTGAAATAAGGACGTTCCGCTCTCCTGAACAGCTTTTTAAAGATAGTAATTGTCAGCAAAGGAACGGGGCCGCAACCATGCTGGGCAGATTTGGTTAAATATAAATGCTCTAGTTATTTAAGCCATGTAATTTAACCCAGTAAGGTGATTAATGCCTAATTGTGGGTTTACCCGCTCTTGAAAAAAAAATAGAGAGATTTTGTCCATAAAACAGAAAATAAAAGCCTTTCTTACAACTGACATGATCCCACTAGCACTTAATGTAAAAGAACGTTTTAACGTTATTGAGGTTACAGAATCGGACGTGTTCAATGAATTTCACAGATTCCATTGCCGCTCTCCAGTAGAAAGCAAATCAGCCCAGGCTTTAAGAAAGACACAACAGGCTTCGCTTTAAATAAAACTGCACAAAGCCAAATTCTCCACAGGAAGGTCAGCGACAGGAATGTGCCAATAAACACCAGATGATAGCTGTGCAAACTACCTGATTTTGATAAGGTTGAATGGAAACGTCTGCACATCTATGGGTTCCATATGAGTGTGGAAGATACTTAGGGGTTAATTGGCTAAAACTGGAGAATGCAAAATCTGGTGCAGCTGTGCATGGTAGCTAATCAGTAGAGATGGGCCGAACACCCCCCTGTTTGTTTCGCAGCAGAACTCCAGAACAGGGGAAAAGTTCACCGCCGAACTGCAAACTCCATTGAAGTCTATGGGAGCCGAACATGAGAAATCAAAAGTCCCCATTTTGAAGGCTTATATGCAAGCAATTGGCCATAAAAAGGGTATGGGGGTACTGGGACAAAAAAGTGGAAAGGGTTAAAAGGTAACCCTAGGAAACAATCAAGGGAGATCAACCACGGTATATTTAATAAATAAATAGAAGCTTTATTGGTGAAGTACAAAAAAAATCCAATTATTCTAATCCAGGCGGAACAACCCTTCCCTGGTTAGATGGTGTTCATGTAATTTGCAAAAAATTCATGAATAATTTAATAAAAAACACACTGTAATAAGACAATATTGTCACAATATAAAAAACGCTAGTTCATAGGCCCCACTTAATCAAGACGAAATACCAAAGTCCAAGAGGAATAAATGGACTCTAAAAAGGGGTTTCCCTGGGGAATGGGGGTACTGCCCTGGGGGACATGTTTTATTGCAAAATAAAATAAAAAACAATTGTTTTTAAAGGAGCAGTGATTTTAATGATGCTTGTAGTGAAATAATAAAAATGAAAAATTCCTTTAAATATAGTGCCTGAGGGGTCCCCTTAGTCTGCCTGTAAAGTGGCACATCTGTAGCATGTATAAAACCTACTGTAGCAAAAATTACATTTCCAAAGTAAAAAAAAACAAGTCAAATCTCATTTAAAGTTACTAGAAGTTGCAATTGTCGGCACCCAGCTATTTAAAAAAAATAATGAAAAAAACGGCGTGGGGTTCCCCCCCCAGGCCATACCAGGCCCTTTGGTGCATGTTGGGTCAGTGACATCACAAGGGGGCAGTAGGCTGTCAGCCTTCATAAAGGAATTGTCAAAAAACTGTCTACTGTATTTATTTATTTTTGACACCTTTTTTGTTGAATGGGTAGGAGTACAGTGTACCCCATACTCACATAGAGGGGGATCGGGATCTAGGGGTATACATGTTAGCAAAGAGGAATGTCACTAAGGTCCACGGTGTAATGCGGCTGTCCTTACCGTAACTATTGGGCTCAGGGGCGGACTGACAACTCATGGGGCCCCCGGGCAATAGGAGATTATGGGGCCACGCAGTACACACACACACACACAGTATACAATCACACAGTATACACATACATGTACACACAGTATACACAGACATGTTTCTATTGGCTGAGAAGGTACTGGAGAGGTGGGGCAGCTATAATCTCGGGATTTTTAGACCAAAAGGATGTCAGTAAGGGACATTTCAGAGACAGATGTAAAAAACACACAGATTTTTACATACTGTCCCTGGTTTTTCTGAGGCTGGCAACCCTGATGGGGCCCCCTAGTGGCCCGGGGCACTCGGGCAGTGCCCGAGTGGCCGAATGGTCAGTCCGCCCCTGATTGGGCTCTACACATACTCTGCTCCTCTAAACTCGGCAGCCGGCCAAACCACTCAGAGGGCACTGTGCACTCCACAGTCCACACACAGAAAGGCAGGTGAGTGGAGGGCTGTCGGCGCTCCGTGTCCTGTCTGTGCACATACTCTGTGCCCCGAGCCCACCCTTTTTTGAAGCCAATTAGAGCCTCAGGCTCTAATCACGTGCGTCAAAAAAAAACAAAAAAAAAAACATTGGAATCCATGCATCTGGCACCCTGCATGTAGATTAGGGGGTCGGGGGGCGCCGCCCCTGCGCCACCTATGGACGGGCCATCACTGCTTGTACCCATCAACAACAGCCAGAAATCATACTAGATGCTTTGGATTGAGGCAAGCAAACATTTTATGGAGATATGCTTTGTTCATTTTTAATTTCAGAGGTTTACAACCATTTTAAAGTGGTTCTAAAGGCCCAAGCTTTTTTGCCTTCATGTATTTCTATTAATAAAGGTAAATAACCTTCTCTATGCAGCAGCCCCCCAAGCCCCCTAAAACCTACCTGATCCCCATTGCGATCCAGCGTTGTGCATGAGAGCCTTGGCTCTTCGGGAACTCTGCAATTTAATCATGGACTTTTTAGGCATCAATATATAAAAAAAAAATGTTTTATTAGTAACAAAATAACAAAATTTATGTAAAAACATATAAAGTACAGACTTAAGCGGTAAACAGCACATCCAACTCTATCCACTGGGCCCAGTACCGTGCATGTATGACCACTGGGAAGTTTCCTTGGTAGAGTGGGAGCAAAATATCTTTAAAGAGCTTGTATCTTTAAAAATGATAGTTTGCTTCCACTCTACCAAGGAAACTTCCCAATGGTCATACATGCACTGAAGCAGGCCCAGTGGATAGAGTTGGATGTGCTGTTTACCGCTTTTATAAGTCTGTACTTTATATGTTTTTACATAAATTTTGTCACAAATAAAAACTGTTTTTTTTTTTAAATATTGATGCCTAAAAAGTCCATGATTTCCTCTGATTAAATAGCAATTCTGTATAGGGCGCAGCACTTTTTATCACTTCTCATACACCCATAGCTCCCAACTGTCCCTGATTTTGAGGGACTGTCCCTGATTTGGAGCAATGTCCCTCTGTCCCTCTTCCCCCCTCATTTGTCCCTCATTTTGGTCTGATCTATATAGCTGTATATAAAATGCACTTTTTATCTTTCAAAAAGTGTTTCCCAGTGCTAAACCTTTCATCCAATTTATAAATTGCTGCATTTGTAATTTTTAAAGAATATACAAGAATAGTAGTGGTAAAAAAAAATCCCTTGTGGACAGGGGCGGACTGACAACTCATGGGGCCTCCGGGCAATAGGAGATTATGGGGCCCCGGGGCAATAAGAGAAGATTATGGGGCCCCCAGGCAATAGGAGATTATGGGGCCCCCAGGCAATAGATTATGGGGCCACACAGTATACACACACACACACACACACATACAGTATACACACACAGACACACAATATACACACACAATATACACACAGAATACACATACACACACTGAAAAGGTATTGGAAAGGCAGGGCAGCTATAATCTTGGGATTTAAAAAAAAACACAGATTTTTACATACTGTCCCTGGTTTTATTGAGGAGGAGCAGTGTCAAAAATGTCTAGTGTGCATGAGGCCTAAAGGCTGCACCAACAGGGGAAATTTGGATTCATACAAATGCTCACCATTGGCTGGACCTCCCTCTTTCTCTGGCTATTTCACTGCTACTGTTGTGGCCATACCTCCCAACTTTTTGAGATGGGAATGAGGGACACCTATCAGCAAAAGTATGCAGGCATAGGACACACCCCTTGCCACACCCGCTTAAAGCAGAATTGCACAAAAAAACAAGATTGGTTAAACCCACAAGTGCTTTTTTTACCACTACTATTCCTTTATATTGGCTTTTGGAATTTACAAATGCAGCAATTTAGAAATCAGATGAAAGGTTTAGTGCTGGAAAACACTTTTTGATAGATAAATAGTGCATTTTCTATACATCTATATAGATCAGACCAAAATGAGGGACAAATGAGGAGGAATGAGGGACAGAGGGACATTGCTCCAAATCAGGGCCAATCCCCAGAAGATGTCCGTTCGTGACGAAACGCGTAGGGTGGAGCCTCGGACGGTGACATCATCACGCCAGCCTTTCCGCGACGGTGGTGAGACGAACTCTTTGGGAATAGGAAGAAGTGAATAGAGACACCGCAGCTTTACATGTGATACAACCGCTTATGATGATACATCGTTTTTGTAAGTGCAAACCTTTATTTTAATAAACAAGACTGAATTGACATACTGCACTATGGAAGTTTCTATTTTCTATTTCTGAGTAACAATAGAAAGAACAGCTGGTCCTGGAGGATTTTAAGTATTGGAGAGACTTCCAAATTCCCTGTGTTGGGAGAGACTGCTAGCAGTAGATATGGCTTTTTGGTAAGCAAGCTACCTCACTTTTGGGTGTTGACCTGAATACACGCTGGTTTTGCATTAGGAAGATTGGTGTCACAGCTTTTGTTTCCTGCAATTCACTTTTTCTCCTGTGGAGGCATATTACCTATGGATTTCTTCATTGATCACTATGGGACATTGCTTTAGTTTTCCTTTTTTTTTCCTTTTTTCTCTTGTTTTTGGAATTTTTTTTTCTTTTTTTGTATAATTAATTTTCACATTTCTTTATTCTTATTCATTACTGTATGCATCATTGTTTGAGTATTTATAATTTTATCTTAATTGATATCTTATTGCACAATTTTTAGCGCTGCACTTACCGTGTTCTATATCCAAATCAGGGACAGTCCCTGGAAATCAGATACAGTTGGGAGCTATGGTTGTGGCTGCAAGAAAACAGCACAAAGGCTCACAGGCCGACAGTAACCTTACATGACACTTGCAAATATATGCTAAAATCTTTGTCATTGTAAAGATGAAGAACACTGCCTACCGTCCCCTATGTTCTACAGCGCAGCGTTTTGTTTATTAATAAAAGAACATGTGCTGTTTAAATGACTTACATTCGGCCTTGGCACAGATAAGGCTGGTGGAAGGGTTGTGGAAGGACTTCAGGATGTGGGAAACAGCCAAGCTGATGTCTTCATTACTCGGATACAGGCTGACAGATGCAAAGCGCAGGTACTGGAGCTTGGGGGCTTCTTCGGGTCCCACCTTTATGTGGGGGATCTATAGGAGAAAGCAAGAAAAATATGAGTAGGCTGTACTTTGGTTATCTCCTAGTTATGTTCTCGTCTATGCACGTCATATTTAACGTGGACGTCTCACTGCGCAATAGACATAATGCTTTTTATTTAAAGTCCTGAAAGACATTTAGCTTGCTCAAGCTCTGTGCTTTATAAACAATTGCCATTTTTTAAACACAATTCTTTATTTTCACTCTTTCTCTTTTGTGCATCTTTTGTGCATCTCAGTAATGCGGATCTCTTGCAGCCGCTTTGCAGCCACTTTATGTCTACATACATTCCAGTGATGGTTGCACATCTTTTGTAAAGCCCCGTACACATGATCGGACTTTCCGATGGGAAATGTTGGATGTGAGGTTGTTGGCGGTAAGTCCGACCGTGTGTACGCTCCATCGGACAATTGTTGTCGGACTTTCCGATCGTGTGTACACAAGTCCGTCGGATCAAAAGTACAAACACGCATGCTCGGAAGCAGAAGCGGTCGGTCTTGTAAACTAGCGTTCGTAATGGAGAATTAACATTCGTGACGTGGCAAATTATGAAATCTCGAAATGCAGCGCACAATTCTCTTCTTCTTTAATGGGATAATAATGAAGCTGCTTTGCTGGTGATACTGCTGAGGTTATTGCAAATGAATTTTCAAAGGCTTTTTTTTTCTAGTGATATCAAGAATAATATTATTATGTTTTTTTTTCTATTTTATTTGGGCAAGTTACCACAACACCATTATCTTGTATGTAGGTTTTAAGAACAAAGATACAACTATGTTGGTGTCCCTTGTCAATTTTACATTGTATTTATTTAAATGTAACTGCCTACTCCCAAACTGTCATTTGAAGTAAAACACATAGCCAAGTATTATTCTGCACAATTTTTTTTATTGTGCATTAAAAAAGAAAACAAATAAAATTGGACATGCTATCTGCCAATAGAACTTAACCAAAAAGTGCATTCTATACATCCAAAAATATAGAAAATATAGCAAATCAAATCATTATTATTCAACCCAAAAAATAATGTCAAAGCAATAACTCCAAGGCCAATAATAAATAACACGTTATCTCCTCCGATTCCGTTGACGAACGGCCGTTCAGAAAAGAACTGAAAAGCGCTAAAAGAAAAGCGCAACTCAACACTCACCAAACTTCTACTAACACAAAATTAGCAGAAGGAGCCCAAAGGGTGGCGTTAAAGAGCTGAAAAACCACGTAGTACATCACTACGTTCGTAATTGTTGGCCAACATTTGTGTGACCGTGTGTATGTAAGACAAGTTGGAGCCAACAACCTTCGTACAAAATTCCACGGTTTTGTTGTCGGAAAGTCCGATCGTGTGTACGGGGCATTAGAGTGGGTTTCATGAAGGTAACAGCACTGGAGCATGTCTGTGAAATGTGCTACTGTTCTACACTAATCATGTGACAAGGTGACAATTCATGAGAACAATTAGGAGTCAGGGATAGAGTGTTGTCACCCTATAACAGGAAGTGCCTAAACAAGAACCTTCATGTCAGGATAACCAGTAATTTTTTTAAAAGAGAAGTATGTTTTTTTTGTCCCCCCCCCCCACATCATACTTACCTAGGTTGATGTAGCATTGTTCCGATGCGGCATCTGTCCCCCGGGCGCCTCTGCACTGAGAGCCGAGCGATCGAACATCGCCAATGGCTCTGGTTCTCTCAGCTCCCTGAGTAGAGAGCTGCTGACTGTCAGTCACAGCTCTCCGTTCTGCTCCTCCACGTTCACTGGAGCGCTGAGCTGTGGAGGGGCGGGGAGCGGCCCTTTCAGGCGCTCAGCGGCTCGCTGAGAGGCTGAGACAGGAGTCAGTCCAGGCTCGGGATGATGTGGTGCCTGGACTGATTTCTGTGACGTCAGCAGAGAGCGAAATTCACACCGCCCTCTGCTGAAAACGGGTCACAAAACAAATTGCACTCCTGTGACCCATAGGAGAAGCCCAGCCAAACGAGCCTAAAATGGACATTTACTTTAATTAACCACTTGCCTACTTGGCACTTTCATCCCCTTCCTGCCCAGGCCAATTTTCAGCTTTCAGTGCTGTCACACTTTGAATGACAATTGCACAGTCATGCAACTCTGTACTCAAACAAAATTTGTATCATTTGTATTGAGACAGATAGATCTTTCTTTTGGTGGTATTTAATCACTACTGGATTTTTTTTTTTTGCTAAACAAACAAAAAAAGACCTTAAAATTAGAAGAAAAAAAGAAACTTTTTCCTGTTATAAAATTTTCAAAATAAGTCATTTTTCTCCTTCACTGATGTGCGCTGATGAAGCTGCACTGATAGGCACTGATAGTGCCTATCAGTGCCCATCAGTGCAGCCTATCAGTGCCCATCAGTGCAGCCTTATAGGCTGCACTGGTGGGCACTAAGGAGGCACCAATGGGCACTGATAAGGTGGCACTGATAGGCATCGCTGGTGGGCACTGACAGGCATCACTGATGAGCACTCATTGGCAGCACTGATGGGCACCCATTGGCAGCATTTGTGGGCACTGTTGGGGCTGCACTGATCATCAGCACACTGATGATCAGCACCCTGATTATCATTGTAGATGTCCCCTGTGTGGATTTGCCGGTTATCGGCTCTCCTCACACGCTGTCAGCATGAGGAGAGGAGTGCCAATAACAGGCAAATCCTGTTTACCCTGTGATCAGCTGTGATTGGACACAGCTGGTCACATGGTAAAGAGCCTCTGTGATTTGCTCTTTACCCTGATCTGTGATCAGCTGTGTCCTAAGGATCATAGATCCCTGCCAACGCACGCCGCAGGGGGCACGTGGGCAGCGTAAGCACGGGAGGATGTCCATAGATGTCCTCCCGGCAACGTAGCCTGCACTATAGCCATCTTTTGGCTATAGCCCGGGTGGGAAGAGGTTAAATCTGTAGCTTTAAAAATATTTTAAATTACTTTTCCAATTAAATTGACATGTTTAAGCTTACATATGTGTTGAAGGGTAAGTATGAACGGATATCAAAGACTCCCTTTAATTCAGGGCTATGTTTGTTAAAATATTACATTTATAATTAGAGCTGAACTCCAGACTTCCCTTCAGTCTTGCACAGTTGTACAGGCTTCTCTCCTTTACTGAAATAGTTTACTCTGATTTCAATGCACATGGTGAGCTTCTTTCAGTGTGGATTAAAGCAGTTGTAAAGCTTAATTTTTTTTTTCTTCTAAACATGTCATACCTACCTGCTCTGTGCACTGGTTTAACCCCCTCTTCTGGGGTCCCCTGCCTGGCACTCTAGGCTCTTCCACTTCTCAGCTCACCACCATAGGAAGCTACTTGCTATGGAGTCACACCTGTGGGCTTGCTTAAGGGCTGGGCTGTGTGCATCTATTGGCACACATGTGAAGCTCAGCCCTGCCCCTGCTACCTGATCATAGGATTTGATTGACCACAGCAGAAGCCAATGGCTCCTTCTGCTGCTGAGTTTCTATGAAAAGAGAGAGAGAAGAGCTGCTGCAGATGGGCACATCACTGGATTTAGATAGGACTCAGGTAAGTATAAAGGGGGGTGAGGGGGCAATATAAGTACTGGGAATTGTGCACAAGAGATTCTGCTGTCCAGGAACTCCCTCTTCTCATTGGCTGAGACAGCAGCGGTCGCTATTGGCTCCGACTGCTGTCAATCACAGCCAGTGAACCAATAAAGAGAGAGTGGGGGGCAGAGCCGCGGCTCTATGTGTCTTATTGATGCAAAGAGCCAGGCTCGGGAGCAAACACGCACCAGTGCACCCATTGCAAGCTGCTTGCTCTGGGGGCACTGAAGGGGGGGGGGGAGCCAGGAGTGTGCAGGCTGCTCTGTGCAAAACCACTGCACAGAGGAGGTAAGTATAACATGTTTGTTACTTTGTTTAAAAACATCTGAACCTTTAATGTCACTTTAAGGTAAACAAGTATCCAGACTTTAGAACCGCTTTAAAAGCTACAGCAAGTGAGATAGAGTCCGTCTCATTTTCTGGCTGGAGGACACCCAGCATCACCTAGCTCAGGGGTGTTAAACTCAATTTCAACGCAAGCTTTGAGTGCAGGGTTTAGCTGTGCGCTATGTACAGAGTGCAGAATTCAGGGGTGAGCTACATACAGAGTGCAGCGCTCAGGGGTGCCCTGTTTACAGGGTGCAAAGTTTAGGAGTACGCTACATACAGAGTGCAGAGTTCAGGGGTGCCCAATGCACAGAGTGCAGGGTTTAGCTGTGCGCTATGTACAGAGTGCAGAATTCAGGGGTGCGCTACATACAGAGTGCAGAGCTCAGGGGTGCCCTGTTTACAGGGTGCAAAGTTCAGGAGTACACTACATACAGAGTGCAGAGTTCAGGGGTGCCCAATGCACAGAGTGCAGGGTTTAGCTGTGCGCTATGTACAGAGTGCAGAATTCCAGGGTGCACTACATACAGAGTGCAGAGCTCAGGGGTGCCCTGTTTACAGAGTGCAAACTTCAGGAGTACGCTACATACAGAGTGCAGAGTCCAGGGGTTCGTAAGGTGCAACACCAACCCCCCCACCTGGCCCAGCTCTAGTAACTCCCTATGTAGGTGTCTCTAGTACAGTCCTGTGTAGGTGGCCCTCTCTTCTACGTGTAGCAATAACTCTCGGTGGAGCTGCTGGTTTAAAGCGGGCTGTTACCGTCACCTTCGTTACCTCTATTTCACCAGAACCGAGTCTAGGGTCCCATTGAGTTTAATACCAGACAATGTAGACACTGGACACTGGGGTATCTTTTCCAATGCTTTAATAAACGTAAATTGAAGGAAGTATCAGGAAAGAGGTAGAAGAAGAGTTGCAGGGAAGTTCAAATACCTTTTCTTAGTGTAGTATTAGGAATTGAAAGCTCATAGATGATGTACTTTCTTTTTAGAGTTGAATCTTTGCTCGCCTGGATAGGTTTCTTTCACTAACCTAGCAGCCAGTACACAGCACGAACAAAAGTCTCTGCCACAGACTTGATTGGAACAAAACCCGTATGATCCTCTGCCACAGGATGTAATGGTTTCTGATGAACAGCAAACACAGCACTAGAACCTTTAAGCCGACCCGACGGTACTATGCGATAGGATTACTTTAGGATGCGTCCTTCAACTGAGTCACCAGGCCCCTCTCCAGACCAGCACTCTGCATGATCCTTCCATGATGGGTCCTCCCCTGGGATCTTCTCAGTTGTCCAGCTTCTTCCCGTAGGACAGACAGCCCAGGACCATTCATTTGCCGCTGTGGTAGGCCCCAGACAGGCTTCTGGGCCCACCCACGCGCTGCAGCAACGTGGGCCTCCCGATCGGAGGACCACGAGGTAGTACTCTTAGCACATACCTGTCGGCCAGGAGGGCCAGCAGGTGGAACGAAAACGAACCCTAAAATATGGCGTCTGTCCCATAAATACCCTCTCCCAGAATGCAACTTGGAGGACCACCTCCACTGAGTTATCTCCGGGACAGAGGAGCACTCATACACTTCAACGTGTTGCCTTTCCAACACTGACCCATGGCGACAACGACACCCACAGGCACAGTGTGAAACTACATGCAACTCAGCCAAGCTGGAACAGAGGCAAATCTGACTATGTATAAACAGATAACCCACTAAATTTACCTATAAGCAGTAGATTGAAAATCTATCAGTGCTACATACGTGTGTATTTGGCTCTGTAGTACCTCCATTTGTAGGCGGCTCTGCCAAGCCTTGCAGGGAGATCATTCTGGCTCTCACATTCTGGAGAACTGCCCCTGCCGTGCCCCACTGTGAGGGATCTGTTACATCTGCAAGCCGCTGAAAGCAAAGCTGCCCCTAGTAAACACAGAAGGCTTCTGTGTTTGCAAGTGATAGCAGGGAGGGTGAGAGCTGGAGGTGGCAAAATGGAGTTCCGCCATGTTTTGGCTGCAAAACTGGGTGTGAGGGCCACATGACAAGGCCTGGTGGGTCAGATTTGGCATGTGAGACTTGTGTTTGACATATGTGATAGCTCTTTCCTCCCTAGCTGTCCCTGACCCGCCTCTCCCATTCATTGGATGTCAGTTCTTTCATACATGCAATCTCAGCATTCATATGTGGACATTATCTGGGGTGCAAATACAGCCTGCCTAGGAAGCCCCACTCCTCCAGACTGACATCCACCCATCAAAACATTTTTATATCCTCCCAGGATACCAGCCCGCTGCTTGCATCAGGGCTGAGGGCTCTTCAGAGGACTACTAAGGAAGGGTGCCGGCCCCTCCCACCAGCCATGATCTGTATGCATTACATAGCGAAGTGCAGAGAGTCAGTGATGATATGGTATGTAATGAAGAAAAGAAAGGTTTTATTTAAAGTTTTAATCGTATGCTGATAGGGAAAAGTAGGGGAGAACGATGGAAGAAAAATATAAGCAGAATAAACTTCAGCTTTAATTAGCACTCAGTCTGTCTTTGAACTAATAGCCTCCTGTGATCTTCTGTACATCAGAACTCTGATAAGAGAAGAGGCAGCTCTGTGAACCAATCAGTTCCTCTACTGCATCCTGCTGGCTGACAGAACAACTTCCATAATGCAAACCAGGGGGAGGTTCTTATTACCGAGAGCTGATATTTTGTTTATCAGGTTCAGATCTGCTCAGCTAAGATGAGATAAAGCAGAGGACTGTTCCAGGTCCTCCTGATGTGCCTGATCCATGAACGGTAACCTTTTTTATTCACGTAAAAGGGTTGATGTCTAAATTAATAATGAGGTCATGTCATGTAACTGGTTTAGATGCTAAATCGGGCCAAACATTTTTTGCTTTGTGTATTTTTCTTCCACTATTTTCTTCCACTATTCTATCCAAAACTAAAAACAGATGATGCATGGGTTGGGTTTAATAAATAGTGTTCGTCCTTTTCGTCGTTGGATTTAGAGAACCAAACCATGTTTGATCGCTCAGTGCAGAGGCGCCCGGGGGACAGATGCCGCATCGGACCGATGCTATATCCACCTAGGTAAGTATGATGGGAGAGAAGAAAAAACAAAAAAAAACATACTTCTCTTTTAAAATAATAACTGGTTATTCTGACCTGAAGGTTCTTGTTTAGGCACTTCCTGTTATAGGGTGACAACACTCTATCCCTGACTCCTAATTGTTCTCATGAATCGTCACCTTGTCACATGATTAGTGTAGAACAGTAGCACATTGCACAGACATGCTCCAGTGCTGTTACCTTCATGAAACCCACTCTAATGCCTCGTACACACGATCGGACTTTCTGACAACAAAACCGTGGAATTTTGTCAGAAGGGCGTTGGCCCAAACTTGTCTTGCATACACACGGTCACAAAAATGTTGGCCAACAATTACGAATGTAGTGCCGTACTAGACGTACTACATGTTTTTTCAGCTCTTTAGCACCACCCTTTGGGCTCCTTCTGCTAATTTCGTGTTAGTAGAAGTTTGGTGAGTGTTGATTCGCACTTTTATTTTTGCGTTTTTCATTTAGCACTTTTCAGTTTGCACTTTTCATTTCATGTTTTTCAGTTCATTTCTGAACGGCCGTTCGTCGACCAGACATGTTGCGGAATCGGAGGGGATAACGTGTTATTTATTATTGGCCTTGGAGTTATTGCTTTGACATTATTTTTTTGGTTGAATAATGATTTGATTTGGTAAATTTTCTAGATTTTGGGATGCATAGAATGCACTTTTTGGTTAAGTTCTATTGGCAGATAGCATGTCTAATTTTATTTGTTTTATTTTTTTAATGCACAATAAAAAATTGTGTAGAATAATACTTGGCTATGTGTTTTACTTCAAATGACAGTTTGGGAGTAGGCAGTTACATTAAAAAAAATACAATGTAAAATTGACAAGGGACACCAACATAGTTGTATCTTTGATCTTATAAACTACGGGATAATGGTGTTGTGGTAACTTGCCAAATAAAAAAAAAAAAAAAAGCATAATAATATTATTCTTGATATCACTAGAAAAAAAAAGCCTTTGAAAATTTGTTTGCAATAACTCCATCAGTATCACCAGCAAAGCAGCTTCATTATTATCACATTAAAGAAGAAGAGAATTGTGCGCTGCATTTGGAGATTTCATAATTTGCCACGTCACAAATGTTAATTCTCCATTACGAACGATAGTTTACAAGACCGACCGCTTCTGGCTCGTCCTTGCTTCCAAGCATGCATGTTTGTACTTTGGACTTTTGTCTGACGGACTTGTGTACACACAATTGGAAAATCCGACAACAGGCATTTGTCTGCAGAAAATTTGAGAAAATGCTAGCCAAAATTTGTTGGCGGAAAGTCCGACAACAATTTTCCGATGGAGCATATACACAGTCAGATTTACCAACAACAGCCTTTCATCGAACATTTCCCGTCGGAAAGTCCGATCGTGTGTACGAGGCATTAGTGTGAGTGTGGGGCCATGCTCAAAACAGATAGCTGGATGAAGTCAAGGGATGCAAGGGGTATCACATCATTGCACCGAATAATGGTGGTGGGTTGAAAAGAGCAGGCAATCACAAAAGCAAGCACCACATCCCGAAAGAACTAAATAATTAAATTGAGCAGGATAATATACCTAAATTATTTGGGACTTTTCAGGTGCTGCTTAGAACAATCCATTGTGTAGTCAGCAGTCATATCACTTATTAATAAAATCTTCAATAAAAGTTTACATATGCTGTGCCACTAAAATACTGACATCACAATTGGAGCCTGTAAACAGTATCCCCAATAATCATATATGAATTCACACAAGTATAACATTAATAATCTTGCTCTAAGCATCTTTTATCATTCAAATAAGAAAAGTATGGGTTGCTGATGCTTCGACGTGTTTCACCTTTGTTATACCAACTTCATCGGGAAAAGGTATGAAAAAAATATATACAAATATATATATATATATATATATATACACACACAAGACATGTTGACGAGACTTTACCCACAGTAAATGGTGGACAGAAAGTAACAATAACAGGGCACCCACAGTCACCCCCCAAAGGAACATGGCCACACACTGCTTTCCAACAATAAAAAGGCCAAAGTTACTTGAAGGGCCTTCAAAGCCAGTCAAGTTCCAAGTGGGCCATGACATATAAAAAAGAGAAATTATCAAGTATTGCGTCATGGATGCCTTGCAGAATCTGTGCAACCATGGGATAACCCTTCTGTAAATGGGGAGATGTATTCCCGGAGGCACCCAGCGCCACTGTTGATGTTGACAGGTTGCTGGAGTATGGAGAGAGGAATCCTGTTAGATTTTGAGTTTTGAAGATCATTATCATGCCTGCATTGCTTTAGTAGCCAAAAACAATATACATAGTTATAGCAAGTATGGCAATTTTCACCTACTATTTCACCTACCTACTACTTTTCCCTACTAGTACCTATGGTACTTGCCAATCCTTTTAATTGTGCTGAACAAGAGTGGGGTTTATTGAAATGAATAATAGCAATCTACCTTGTCCTCCTCTTTAATTTTCGTGTATTGAGAAGGTAATGTACAGTAAGGCATAGTTGTGCCCCATTGTAGTCCCCATGTGTCCCAACTAGATGTCATTATAGCTAGCAGTGAGTTAGTCCCTGAGATCCTAATAGCTTAAGGAATCATATGCCTTGACTCTGCCAGTAGGGAGGGGGGCACCCAAAATATGGTTTAGGCGTTACATTCCCAGAGGTTTCAGTAGTCAGGCTTCCCAGAAGGAACAGGATTCTCTGAAGTGCACCAGGACTGGACACATCAGGTAGGTGTGAGCCCTAGATGGAAAGCTCCCACCTAGCGGGAAGCAAGGAGCAGCCAGCAAGGCTGCTTTATTTTAAAAACAAATGTTTTTGGGACTACTCTACTAAAGCTTCTAATGCCGCGTACACACGGTCGGACTTTCTATCCTACTTGGTCCGGCACACTTTCCGACGGACTTTGTCCGCCAGGTGCGCCGGACTTTAAAACGGACGGACTTGCCCACACACACCCGGACTTTCCGGCGGGCTAAGTCCGCCCGTCTTTCCGACGGACTTTCGCCGGAGTTCCGGCGGACTTTCAGAATGAACGGACTTGCCCACACACGGACAAGTCCGTTCATTTTGAACGTGACTCAGGTGCGACGGGACTAGAAAAGGATGTCAATCTTGCCGCTTTTATCGGCGAGATTGACACCTTGCGAGCCCCGTCGCGGGGCATACCAGGCCCTTAGGTCTGGTATGGATTATAAAGGGAACCCCCTACGCCGAAAAAACGGCGTGGGGTCCCCCCTAAAATCCATACCAGACCCCGATCCGAGCACGCAGCCTGGCCGGTCAGGAAAGGGGGTGGGGACGAGCGAGCGCCCCCCCCCCCCTCCTGAACCGTACCAGGCCGCATGCCCTCAACATGGGGGGTGGGTGCTTTGGGGGAGGGGGGCGCCCTGCGGGGCCCCCCCACCCCAAAGCACCTTGTCCCCATGTTGATGAGGACAAGGGCCTCTTCCCGACAACCCTGGCCGTTGGTTGTTGGCGGGCGGGGGCTTATCGGAATCTGGGAGCCCCCTTTAATAAGGGGGCCCCCAGATCCCGGCCCCCCACCCTATGTCACTGGGTGATGTTGACCACGCCCCCTAAAACGTCACAGTCCCAGCATGCCCAGGGACTGTGACATCAAAAGGGGGCGGGGTCTCCGCCTATATAAGTCACAACGCAGCCCAGAGCGTCGTGTCAACATCTGGGGAAGAGAAGCCCAGAAGCCCAGAAGCCCAGAAGCCCAGAAGCCCAGAAGCCCAGAAGCCCAGAAGTCCGGACCTCTGCTGGCAAGAGAGCTACTTGAAGACAGCAGAGGAGCCGGCCGAAGAACAGGAACACCGGGAGAAGAGAGCGGAGAAGAACCAACCGGACGCCGGGAGAAGATGAAGCGGAGGGACCCCCGAAGCCGGAAGAAGACCCCCGAAGCCGGAGGAAGATCCCCCCCCCCGGAGCTGTTTAATAAAATATTTTAAAAACCTGTGTAGTGTGTTTTATTACTTACACTTTTTCCCTAGGTGAATGGGTAGGGGTACCATGTACCCCATACTCATTCACATAGGGTGGGGGGCCGGGATCTGGGGGCCCCCTTATTAAAGGGGGCTCCCAGATTCCGATAAGCCCCCGCCCGCAGACCCCGACAACCAACGGCCAGGGTTGTCGGGAACAGGCCCTTGTCCTCATCAACATGGGGACAAGGTGCTTTGGGGTGGGGGGGCCCCGCAGGGCGCCCCCCTCCCCCAAAGCACCCACCCCCCATGTTGAGGGCATGCGGCCTGGTACGGTTCAGGAGGGGGGGGGCGCTCGCTCGTCCCCACCCCCTTTCCTGACCGGCCAGGCTGCGTGCTCGGATCGGGGTCTGGTATGGATTTTAGGGGGGACCCCACGCCGTTTTTTCGGCGTAGGGGGGGTTCCCTTTATAATCCATACCAGACCTAAGGGCCTGGTATGTCCCGCGCTCGCCGCAATAGGAAAATTTGTTTTTCCTATTGCAGCGAGCGCGAGATGCAATACCCTGCCCTCGTGTCGCATCTGGTCCGTCGGACCAGCATACACACGAGCGGGCTTTCCGTCGGACCAGCACACACACGAGCGGACTTTCCGCCCGAAACTGAGTCTGGCGGAAAGATTTAAAACTTGTTTCAAATCTAGGTCCGGCGGGCTTTTGGGAAGAAGTCCGCCGGAAAAGTCCGCCGCCGCCCACACACGGGCGGATTGTCCGGCACACTCTGGTCCGCCGGACCAAGTATGCCGGAAAGTCTGACCGTGTGTACGCGGCATAAGGTTTTCAAAGGACTAATCCTTTTGGGACAGCACTCTGGGATGGCCATCCTGAGGTCACGCGTCTTGAAAATCTCTCCTCTCCTACTGATCTGTTTTACTTTCTATAGAGTTTGTAACCTAAAGAATGTGCCGCCTCCATCTAGAAGGATGAATGGACTGCTTGTAAATATTTCTATGTTCTGTTTAGTAAAGTAAAGGCCAAAGACATCTATTGTGTGAACATTCCTTTTATTCTGACCACAGATGGGAACGTCTCATGGGAACAGACTGGTGAGTGGTGAGTTACAATGGGGTCTTATTGCTTGGGACCTCCACAAGGTATAGGCTAACTATAGCTGGGTTTTCATTCAAGGGGTCAGTAAGGGTAAACTGAAGACTAACTATAGTTCAAGGAACATCAAACTATCTCTCCTTTCTTTTTTTAGGTTTGGTACATTTGAAAAAAATCTGTGGATATAAAGCAGACAGTAATTTTTCTTCAATAGTGCATTTTAGCAGTAGTTTTTTTTTTTTTTTTACTAAAATAATCATGACATAAGGGTTACAGCTTGTACAAAGAATGCGATTGTTTAATAAAACCTATAATAAATAAAATCATATAAACTAAAAGCATGGCTGCTTCAATAAGCTGCAAAACTATGCCTACTGCTATTCTATTCAAAGTGCTACCAGAACCTCCAAACCAACCCAACTTCTTTTTTTTTTTTTTTTGTCGTGGTTGTGTGCAAAAACTAAAAACCTGTAAGTGTACAAAAAAAAGTGCATGTGTACTCGCACAAAAAAGTGCATTTAATGGTGTGTTTCTTGTTCACCCCCCAAAGGAGTAGGACCTTACCCTGAACCCCCGGGGTGCAAGGCTCCTGACAGGGACAAGTTTTGAGCATGGTCCACCTGGCCAAAAGATCTGGTGGACTCCTCAGCCAAAGGGAGAACCCCCCCATTCAGCTGAGGAAGGGACCTAATAGCCACACATCCTCCCCCTAGACTTCAGGGTAGGCCCAAGGATCCACAACCTTTATCCAGTGAAAGAAACAAAAATGCAAAAAGTGACAAACGTGAGGGAGAGAAATAAATAAATAGTGGCTGTGCATGTGCACTGGCTAGGTCCTGAGGCCTGGTAGCAAAAATTGCCCAGGACTTAGCCAAAAGGCCTAGCCCATGGAGGCGCGGTGCAGAAAAACTTTTAGTGCTGTGAACATGTGCCTTTCCACACAGTGGGGTCCCACACCCAAGTGTTACTAAGAGCAATCCTAGGGTGACCACTCCCAGGGGGCACAGACACAGTGAACTATTCGCCTTCCAAGCCCATGACCAGACAAGGTGGACCCATTTAAATCAGGAGGCACTGGGCCCCTCCAGCCTTCCCGGGGGAATTACTCTTGTGCTCCACATCCTGTGGGCAGCCCGATTTCTGTTCCACCAGGTACTAGCCTTCAGAGCCCCATCATACCAGCAGAGATACTGTACAGCCAGCCATTCCTGCCAAAAGGCCACCAGAATGATGGTGTGGTACCCCTACCGAACACTGTTAAGAACAGATACTTTTCTTGATCTTAGCCAAACATTTATAGCAGGAGCGGGTATGACTTCTCATTCCTCCCACAATACATCTTTCAGAGATTAACAAAGTGTTTCCAAGCCCAAACATGGTCACTATGAAGGAGATGGAGATGCCTACACAAATGTCAACCTTCAGAAAATTGCTATTTGCATAGGATCACTGAAAGGTTCCAGCACTTCATTGAAGACGTTTGCAATAACAGTGCTTTTTGAATAGGAAGGCTTTTAGGCTTTTAGTAGGTCACCCGGTCACTGAAATCTCATATAAGATTTGCAACCTTAATGTCATTTCAAAAGTTGTGTTCAGGCGTAATTTGACAAAATGAATACCTGATGTGGTGATCCTGATTGAAGATCCTTGTTCAGGAACTTCCTAATAAGCGTCCTCCAACTGTACCCCTGCATTGTCATATATGCCCCTGGTGGATGCTACAAATGGCCACACCTATAGACATTGTGCAGGCATGGTTCACCATTGTCACTATCAGGAAGAAATAATGTGCAAACAATGGCTGATAAAGGCCAGAGGGGACCAGCAGCACTGAGATTAAAAAAAAGGGATTGAAAAAAGGTGAAAACAGTATGCTTATGATACACAGTGCATTGAAGCTGAACTCCAGCTATGACCGTTATTGCACACTTACATAAAATGAGATGAAAGTATATCTAAACTGTAATCAAATGAGATGTACTTTGTTAAAGCTGAACAGGTCCAGGTACGTCTGCTATTGAAAATTGTAGGGCCCCATGCAGCCTATCTGAGCCTAACGCCCCAGCCTGCCACGGTGGATTAATGTAATAGAAGTGGGCAGAACTTTATTGTCGGGAGCTGTGGCATGCAGGATCCCTTTGCCTGCTCCCAAAAATTTGTAAATAGTCCCTTTCTGTCCCTGGCCTTTGCTGCTGAACTGATGGGGCCCGGGGAACTTTTATTTAATTGCTGGGAACCACGGCCTCTGGGATTACTTTGCATGCACCCAAAGTTATTTAAAGAGTCCCCTCTCTGCTCCTGAGCCTTGTGCTGAACTGATGGAGCATGGATAGGGTTGTCACCTTTTTCATCAAGCCAAACCTAAACACTTTACTGGTGCATGAACAGTGGGTGTGGCCAAATTGTGTTAACAGTGGCAGGGGCCTAAAGTAGCCCAACCTACCTACAGCACTCTTTACTATCCACAGCCCCCCAAAGCAGCCCAACCTTCCAATGACAGTCCAAAGTAGTCCAACCTACCTATAGTAACCCACACTATCCACACCAAACCAAAGTGACCCATTCTATCTTCAACACCCCAAATCAGTCCATCATATCCAAGGCACCTCAAAGCTAACCACCCTAACCACACCACCCCAAAGAACCTTACAACAGCGGGGTGGACAGGGAGGCTGCAGGGTGGACTGGGGGGGGGCAGCAGGATGGACTGGATGGTAGAGGAGTAGACTGGGGGGCAGCGGGTTGGACAGAGGGGCAGCAGGGTGGACTGGGGGACAGCCAGATGGACATGGGGCAGTAGGGGGGGGACTGGAGGGCATCGGGGTGGACTGGAGGGGCAGCAGGGTGGACAGAGGGTCAGTGGGGTGGACTGGAGGGTAGTGGAGTGGAATGGGAGGCAGCGGGATAAATGGGGCATTGGGGTGATCTGGAGGGTAGCAGAGTGGACTGGAGGGTAGTAGAGTGGATTGGAGGGCAGTAGTCAGGTGGACAGTGACGTGTACAGTGAGGAGACAGTGGTGCTCAGTTGTGGACTGCATACCTGCTTGCTGGTGTCCCATATCTGTAGGCTGTGGGTTGCTCCTTCTACTGAGGCTGATCAGCTACATTTGCTGCACCTTCTGCTGGGCTTCTGTGAAGCCAGCAGTATTAAACAGTGAAGTGCGGGCAGTGTGTGGTCACTGGAGTCTGAACTGGGGACAGAGATAAGGGGAAGATGAGGGGCACTGGGGACATCTCTCTGGCAAGTATGCTGTCTGAATAATGTGCCTGGGTGTCTGGCAACCCTAGGCCTGGGTCCGTTATAGGAGGACCAGTTGTACCTTGGCAGCCCCGACTCCTGGTATCTTTATTGCACACTTCCAACAAATCACTGCAATATTTGACACTATTACAGTGTGGGCATTGTTTTGTTGGGCAACTAATCACATAAAAGCTTAGCAGGACCCAGAAGACTGCAGCAATAACTGTAGTAGTGCCAACTACCATACCTCCCAACATTATGAGATGGGAATGAGGGACACCTACTAACCAACGTATGTAGGCATAGGACACGCCCCCCAGCCACACCACCTTAGAAGAGAATTAACCAAAAAAAAGGTTAATTGAATCCACAAGGACTTTTTTTACCACTACTATTCCTTTATATTGGCTTTTAAAATGTACAAACGCAGCAATTTAGATATTGGATGAAAGATTTAGCACTGGGAAACACTTTTTAAAAGATAAAAAGTGCATTTTATATACAACTATATGGATCAGACCAAAATGAGGGACAAATGAAGGGGGAAGAGGGACAGAGGGACATTGCTCCAAATCAGGGACAGTCCCTGGAAATCAGGGACAGTTAGGAGCTATGCCAACTACTACAGTGACTTCCATCTTTCCTGGCAGTCATTCTGGTAAAAGCTATGCATACTTACCTTGTGACCAATATAAGTATCCAATAAAGATCATATCTGGAGCTCAGCTTTAACAAACTATGTATTGCAGGTAGGGTTTAGATCTACTTTCTTCTCATTTCATGTTCACTACAGGTACACGTCAAAGAAATTTTTTTAACTGGGCAGGTAGTTCTTTTTGTTAAATGACACTAGGGTTGTGTTGTATGGCCAGTTTAGATGTAATAGGAGCTTCTTTTTGCAGGATTTCTTCAATATGTGAATGCCTTTTCTAGCCCTCTTTCATTATATCTCAGAGCAGTTTCTTAGTATTGTGTCTTCCATTGTGCGGCTGATCACTGTGCTAAGTAATTATCTCCCATGTGCCTAGAGAGGCAGCTAGCTGATGTGTCCTTTCTGCTGTTTATGGGCTCAGACTATTTCCTCTGCTTCATTTCACTGCTTCTCTCCACCGCCGCTGCTGGAAAGGAAAGCAATAATTACTTTTTAATAATCCTATTTACTTTTAAACACTGCCTTAATTAATCTACTGTAGTGTATCTCTTTGTTCCATATGTATGATGTTTGTGTGAAATTTAATTTTTTTTTTATTTTTTTTTTGTTCCTTCAACATTCCAGTAATAAGCCTTTCAGGAAATTAATGAGATTTAAAGAGAACTCTGTCAATTTTAAATATCTTATTCATCATTTGCTTTAATGGAAAGAAGCAATTTTGGAAAAAATTGGTGATTTTCAGAATGACCTTTTTTAATGGTGGCTGAAATATACTGCAGCAAAGGTGGACGTATATCGTACATGTCAACTCTCTGAAGGACTTCTTTTGGCACAAAGTATGTAGGCAAAGGACACATATGGCACACACCCCAAATCTGGACCTTGAAGAGTTAAAGTGTATTTTAACCCTAAAATTTAAAACATCAGATGACTTCAGCACCTACATTGTCTGCTACTTGCTGTTCTTTCAAAGGTTGCCTTCCTTCCAATTTTAGCCTGCCAAAGTTTGCTGCCCCAACCTTCTGGGTTTTCAATGTCAACATTGCCTTGCAGGTTCCTTTGTAGCCTGGTGTCCGATCACAGAACAGTACTACATCCCAATGTATCGCTCACCCCTGAAAGGGCCCGCTGAGTTGTCCCCAGGTTCTTTTGCCAAGTTGGTGTAGTGGCAGCTAATCACACAGCAACAGTCACTCTTTCTGGCTCAATAAACAGTCTTGGGGTGTCTCTTTGATGCTTTATTGCGAATTGAACTTGGATTGGGGCACAGGGAGCTGTGGGATACTACAGCAAAACAACATTAGGAGGACACTCTTCACTTTGAAAAAGCTTCTTAGTTCAGTCCCTCTATTAGCTAAGGGGGACAACAATAGGAGGACACTCTTCACTTTGATAAAGCTTCTTAGTTCAGTCCCTCTATTAGCTAAGGGAATGAGCAACCCTGAGACACCATAAGAAATGTCCCAACCTGAGCAAACTTTGGCACTGATGTACAAGGGAAAGTAGCAACACTCACCAGGACCCTACACACAGATCTGTACTCACAATGTCCCTGGATACTTGGATGCGTCCTCCCAATATCAGTCAAACATTTCTCCTGTGAACTCTCCAGACCAGATCCTCAGTGAAATCCCTTAATCAGTTCCAGAAAGTTTTCAGCAAGACAGACTACCCAGCTCTAGTACATCTGGAACCTCAATAAACACATTTAGAACTGCAGCTGGACTGCCCAGGAGGGCAGCAGCTATTCAGACTGGGAACTTCTCCTCCTGGACAAGAACCAGGCTGCCTCAGGCCCCAGACTATTTATGTCCTCCTCAGCCACTTACTGAGCATAGCTTCCCCAGGGATTGGCTGAGACAACATAAATATTCGGAATGTTGATTTGCCTTGGGTTAGGTTGCCAACCAACTGCAGTCTAGAATCCTAGAGAAGGCAGAGGGAAACAGTCAAACCTGCAGTCAACGAGGCCTAAATCAGCTCAAAGCAATCACACCCTGCTCCACTGATTACAGGGGAGCCACTAAATTTACCTAACAGTTTTAGCAACCTATCTAGGAGGGTACTACACCAACATAAAGATGCTTGTCTGTTGGCATAAGGATTTTTTTTAATAATGCTGTGGGCATGCTTGATGGTGCTACCAAAAGGCAGCCTGAGGATTCTGTCGATGGTGAGGATCCCATGTACTGTACGATGGCACTAGCAAGGACAGCCGCGTACACACGAGCGGACTTTCCGGCAAACTTTTCCGGCGTACCGGAGTCCGTTGTACAATTCGATCGTGTGTGGGCTTCAGCGGACTTTTTTTTCTCAAAAGTTTGCCGGACTTAGATTTGAAACATGTTTCAAATCTATCCGACGGACTCGAGTCCGGTCGAAAAGTCTGCTTGTCTGTATGCTAGTTCGACGGACAAAAAGCCACGCTAGGGCAGCTATTAGCTACTGGCTATGAACTTCCTTGTTTTAGTCCGGTCGTACGTCATCACGTACGAATTCGACGGACTTTGGTTGATTGTGTGTAGGTAAGTCCGTTCATTCAAAAAGTCAGTCGTAAAGTCCGTCGAAAAGTCCGCCGGGCAAAGTCTGCCGTAAAGTCCGCTCGTGTGTAGAATATTGTCAATGAGAAGGCACACATATGTGACGGCCCTAGCCAGTAGATGGCTTTAAGAAAGGCCTGGATTTTTTCCTAAATGTACATAATATAACTGGGTACTGACATCTATAGGTAAAGTTGATCCAGAGAAAATCCAATTGCCTCTCTGGGATCAGGAAGGAATTTTTTCCCCTGCTGTAGCAAATTGGATCATGCTTTTCTGGGTTTTTTTCGCCTTCCTCTGGATCAACTGTGGGTATAGGATTGGGTATATGGGATTGTATGATATTTTTAATTTTATTTATTCATTTATTTTTATGGTTGAACTAGATGGACTTGTGTCTTTTTTCAACCTGACTAATGCCCTGTACACACGGTCGGATTTTCCAACGGAAAAAGTGCGATCGGATTGTGTTGTCGGAAATTCCGATTGTGTGTGGGCTCCATCTGACTTTTTCCGTCGGAATTTCCGACACACAAAGTACAGCAGGCTATAAAATTTTCTGACAACAAAATCCGTTCATGTAAATTCCGACCGTGTGTAGACAATTCCGACGCACAAAGTGCCACGCATGCTCAGAATAAATTAAGAGACAAAAGCTATTGGCTACTGCCCCGTTTATAGTCCCGACGTACGTGTTTTACGTCACCGCGTTCAGAACGATCAGATTTTCCGACAACTTTGTGCGACCGTGTGTATGCAAGACAAGTTTGGGCCAACATCCGTCGGAAAAAATTCATGGATTTTGTTGTCGGAATGTCCGATCAATGTCCGATCGTGTGTACAGGGCATAACTATGTAACTAGCACAGGTAGCCCGAGGATTTTGGTAATGGTAGAGCACCCATGCATGATGGTCGTAGCACAGACAGCCAAAGATTTTGTCAATGGCGGAGCACTCATTCACAATAGTGCTAGCACAGGCACCCTGGGGATTTTGTTAAAGGCGGGGCACACTGCTATTATTCTGCTGACACCGAAGCATGCATCTCTATCACTTCCTATTTCCTGAGTACTGGGTGGGACGGCCTTCCTGCTACGGTAACATGATCCTTGCCAGTATTGTAATGAGAGAAAAACTGCTGGGAAAAAACAAGCGGGCCAATTACACGGGTCGAAAATGAGATTTCAGGGGGCATTCTGTATAAATACAGTGTACAAAATGTTCAGATTTTTTGCCATAGTTGTCATGGTTACAGAAAGGCAATGTTTAAATATTTGCAGAAGTTAGAAATTCAAATGACTGCAGATCAAAGCTTAACCTCTTCCAAAACTGCTGTTTTTTTTTTGGGGGGGGGGGACCCAGAATAAGGATGGCATAGAACCCCTGTAAGATTTCCATCGTAGTCTGTGTCCCCCATGGCGAGATTGCATGCCAGGACAGGAAATCTCTCCAACAGGGACACAAACTGCAACAAAACATAATTTCTCAGTAAATTGGCAAAGGGTTAGGACCTCCATTAAGTTATTATACCTGTCTGTGACTTTCTGCCCCCCCCCCCCCCTCATATTTGTTAAGACAGTAATAAAACATTTACAAAAGTATGTACTTTTTTCAAAGTCTATCCAAGCTGGAGTTTGGCTTTAAAAGAGAAAGATCACTTTTGAGAACATTAAATTAAAAAATTGCTTATTTCAAAAAGATTATTATTTTTTTTTTTAATGTTTGTGATCCAAATGCCATACATCTATTCTTGGTTTTACTACATTCCACAGTACTAGAGGCTGTTCTGTTCCATCCCTTCGCTTCAGTCTCTTGGGAACCTTATCAAGCCTCTTATGCATAACGAAGAGAGAGCTGTGGGCGAAGGTTTAGCCTTTTGTGCCGAGCAATGGAGCTGATTCAGCAGATTGAATAGAGTGGAGAACTTGGGGGAACAGAAGGGAGTTTATGTTATATGGTGTGTAAAGTTTTGGAAGGGGGGGGGGTTAGAGTGATGGGTGGTAGTTATATTTTAGCTTTAAATTTAAAGTGTATATAAACCCTCACCTTATAAAACAACCCATTCATTTTAACCACTTCAACACCAGGCACTTACACCCCCCTTCCTGCCCAGGCCAATTTTCAGCTTTCAGCGCTGTCACTTTTTAACTGACAATTGCGCGGTCATACAACACTGTACCCAAACTAAATTTTTATCATTTTGTTCCCACAAATAGAGCTTTCTTTTGGTGGTATTTGATACCCTCTGCGGTTTTTCTTTTTTGCTAAATGAATAAAAAATTTGAAAAAAAAAAAAAAGTTTTTCTTTGTTTCTGTTATAAAATGTTGTAAATTAGTAAGTTTCCTTCTTCACAGTTGGGCACTGGTAAGGCAGCACAGATGAGGTGGCACCAATGAGATGGCACTGATGAGGTGGCACTGATGAGCACTGACGATGGGCACTGATAGACGGCACTGGTGGGTGACACTGATATGCAGCACTGATGGGCATTGATAGGCGGCACTGATGGTCACTCATAGGTGGCACTGGTGGGCGCTGATGGGCACTGATAGGCAACACTGATGTGCACTGAAAGGCTGCACTGATGGGAACTTATGGGTGACACTGATAGACGGCACTGATGGGCACTGGAAGGTGGCACTGATGGCTGGCACTAATAGACTGGTGGTCTAGTGTGGCATACCTGGTGGTCCAGTGTGGTGGCCATCCCTGGTGGTCCTGGCGGCATCCTGGTGGTCCTGGGCAGGCATCCGAGGGGGGCTGTGCTGGTAAACGATCAGTGCAGACCCTCCCCTGTCAGGAGAGCAGCCAATCGGCTCTCCTCTACTCACGTCTGTCAGTGAGGAAAAGCTGATCAGTGGCTCTTCCTGTTTACATCGTGATCAGTCGTGATTGGACACGGCTGATCACGTGGTAAAGAGCCTCCGTCAGAGGCTCTTTACAAAGACCGGTGTAGCGGTGTGTCAGACTGATCGGTGTGATCGCCATGATGCGCGCCCTCATGGGCGCGTGGCGGCTGTTATCTCTAATTGAAACCTCAGTGGAGTCTGAGCGAAAGGCTTGACGTTTGACATGCAGTTGTAGCACAGTCCTGCAATTTAAAATTGCCATTTGGCAAAATAAATAAATAAAAAATAAAATGGGCATCAGGATATGGCAGTAGTGCTTCCTGAATACCTGTCAGGCATTGCTATACAGCCTTCTGAAAAGCAATTCACTGCAGATAACTTTTCAGAGGGCAGTAAGCTTAACGCCTGTCTGGAAGAAACCTCAAAAAGGGATGGGAAAAGGGGGAGTGGAGCCACTGATCTGTGTCATTCATTTGTGTATGGAAATTTCCTCTTGAGCTATAAAGCACCGTAAACAACAGGCTTTATACAACAGGAGATAAGGATACACTGGAAAACATGTGAAAAGAAGACTGGTACTCCACCCACTGGCTGGATATAAAAATACAAAAAAAGTTTTTTAAATATATGTCTTTTTTATTCTTGTCTATAAAATCTAAAGAAAGAACATTTGCACATAACCAGTATACAGCCTTCTTAAACATGCCATGACTCTGATATTAATAGCATGATTTCTTTCAGATTTATTTTTTTTTTTGCTTGGGTGCCCAATTTAGAGCACACCTATGTTTTACATCAGTGTTGCTTCGAAAGTCTACCCATATGCAAAAGAAAGCAGTCTCATAAAGCACGCAATTGTAAAGAATGATCACCCATATGGCTTTAGGCAAACGTTGGCAGAAAAAAAGGATCTGTAGAGCTATAATTTTCTATACATTTTCCGTACAACAAACAATTTATTTGGACACTTGTTTTTCCATCTTTAGATAATAAAATGATTTTTACACAAAATGAATGTGCATTTCCTGCAAGTAGAAGTATCATTTTGATATTATCTGGCTCCATTTGCTGAATATTTTTCAAGTATAGAATTTATCTGGTTAAGAAATCATTTCTGGTCTCAGATGGCCATAAATCTGGTGAGCTCTCTTTTGTGTGTATCAGAGACACTAGGAGAATCTATAACATAAAAGAGAGACTGTAATTTTGCCTTTTTTGCCCATCTGTACTCCCTCGCTGACTTTTTTCTCCATTGGAGCCCTTGCTCCAATGTCCAAACACTGTGACATGGTGGGTCCAATGAGGTCATCCAGCTGGATAAGTTACGACACCATACGGCACCGGAGCCTACTCTTACAGTGGGGAGGTGGACAGAGAGTGTGGATGGGTGAGTACACCATGCTAGGGATGGGAGGCTATTAGGAGGCACTGTCATTTATCCCTAAAGCTGTCCTCTGAAGTACCTCTTCTTGGCCACACAATTTCCAACATTTTTTTGAGGCCCAGTTGGAAGACTGTGGATTTTACTGTGAATGCAGAGAGTCACGGTCCCCCCCACCTCCATCATGTGACCAACGTAAAGACTTTGGAAATGTAAGTATTTAAAACATAGCAAAAAAAAAAATGCTGGGTAACCACTACTGAATGGAGGGGGGGCTGGCTAGGTGGGAAGTGTGGAGCCTGGGTAAGGCTTTAACACTACACCTTTGCATCTTCTGGTGTCTTTTTTTTCAGCATTGTCAGAGTTGTAAACATATGGATAGAAGTTAACCTGGCCATACACATTAAGATGTCTCTCCCTCAGCCCTGATTAAGAGAAATCATTGGATTGCCCCATCCAGTGTGAAAAGACGAATCTCTAGTGCTGGCTATTGTATTCTGACCACTGACAAAATACCGAAATGCCTGAATTTGATTGGATGCAGGCACTGTTTGACCAAGTATTTTCACCTGGCTCCTTTGAGAAAGATCAACTGAAAAACTGAAAAAAAAAGAAAGGATCAAAAAGCCACCCATGGAGTTAATTTTTGCCAATTCAGAAGAAATCAGATGAAAATCAATCCATGTATGGGCAGCTTTAGGTATAGCCTGTGTTTCTGGCAGTCTTTTACTACCAATGGTGGTCTAACAAAGAAATTTTAGAGGTACAACCTGGATGTGCGGACAAGAGATTTGATGGAGACAACTGACCAGCGAAAGTTAGGCCCTGAGTAAGAAAAGAGAAGCATGGATGTAGGGCCAACATGACTGGATTAAAAGGGGTTTGGCACAGGAGCAGTGTTTTTGTTGGTTTAAGTTAATTGGAATCTAGAGGTACTTACCAGATTGGTGGGTCAGGTAGGAACAGGAGGGACTTCAGGGGATGGTCAGTAGGAGGATCACAGAAAGTCTTCTGTTGAAAGAGAGCTGGTGTTGGGAAAACCTACAACCTTCTCTCCCTTCTTTAGTTTTGGTGGATGATTTCTGTTGGGCTCAATTAGGGGTTTGGTGTAGATATGTCATAGCAGCTGGCAGGGTACAGGATCCTTAAAGGTGGTCATTATGGGCAAAATGCACATTGGGAGGGACCCATCTCACAAGGTCTCCCCTTATTTTGTATGGTTCAGTGATAGTGAACTGTGGGTTCTTTCATGGATGTGTCTGTGATTATTGGCCTTATTGTCTCTGAGTCATTGTTTTTGCAGCTGGAGAGTGGAACTCTGCTAAGTAGAGATGACTTCAAGGACCTTGGGGCTCTAGTCATACTGTAGTGAATGTTAATATATTATTCATACAACTTGTTAATAAGGGGCTGCTATGGCCATTAAACTTCAACTTGTGTCATGTGTGGTTACTTAGGTAGCACCCTCTCAGTTAGTGTAGGATGCTAGGTATATTTTTTAGCTTCTCTGTAAGCAGTGGAGCAGCGGTTGATCATTTTGGTCTGCTCAATGTTTCACAGGCTGCTGATCGGATTGCTTTCCCCTGCATTCCGGAGGATTCTGGAATCTCAGTGGGATGAAGAATAGAAAGGCAGCCTCTCCTCAGGGATCTGGTGGGTCCCTGAATATATATGGGACCCACCAGATCCCTGAGGAGATGTGTCCAGTAGAAAGTCTGAGGCTTAGAGCAGAGTGTGTGGGTCCTGGATCCAGTCCTGCTAAAGCAGCACCCTAAGGGACCCTGCCGCCTAGGCCTGCTGGAGACACTGCTTGACTGTCCCAGTTGTAGTCTAAACTGGGGGTCTATGTCCAAAGTCTCACATTTTTTTACGGTCTGGGGAGCTCACTGAGGAATACTGGGGGAGGTTGGGGGGGAAGAGTGCCCAGCTGTCCTGTGGTGTTGTGAGTCTACGACTCCTTCACAGAAAAGTGCTTGGTGGATATCAGAAGGAGGTAGCTGAAAATCCTGTGGCATTGTAAGTACTGACCTATATCCTGTGCCCAAGTGACTGTATGCAGCCCTCAGTTCTACAAAAGCATGTCTGTCCTAGGCATTTCCTAGCCAGCAGTGAACTTTGTGGGAGCTGTCTGTCAGAACAGTGTGAAGAGAGGTGTCCTCAGTCAACTCAGTTGCCATCAGCAATAAAAGCATAAAAGACACTCACTAGACTGTTATTGAGTCATTAAGGAAAGGGAAATGCTGTGTGTCTGGCTGCGTGTGCACTAAGTTTGAGGGAAGGGACAGTGATAGCCAGCAGCTTCTGCGGGGGTTCTCTACACTTACATATGGATAAATGGTGGAGTGGTGGTCAAGCAGTGTTAGAGACAAATGATCTTTAATACCACAATCATGAACTGTTAAAATTATAAGGAAAATACGAAACAAAAACCTGTTGGATTGCATTAAACCCATGCTGCATAACAGAACAGCAGGGAGTGATGCATGCAAATATGTATTTCACTGTGCTGTATAGAGAATCTGTTAATGGTAGGTTGTCTCCAGCAATAGGATCACTGTAAGGCACAGTGACCTCAAGTGATTATATTTCTCCTAAAATTGTCATTACATTGGGTTTATGTCACATAGCCATGGCTGCTAGACACATATGCCAATTAGTTGAATTGCTTTACCAGTCTCACCATAATGTTACATACAAAGTAGTATACAAACATGAACAGAGGTGTTATAAATGACAGATGGATAGAAGAAAACACTGTGAATAATAAAATAGATGTATGAATGAATAGTGATATCCTGGGTAATTTCTGCAAGAAATATTGTGTATCACTCATTTCAACTTATATTTGATACCAATTCGCATTTGATGTGATTGGCAGACATTGGATATCGAAGGCCCCTTGATCTATGAAGAACGGGAGTCTTGACCGCTGAATGCACGGAAGTATGTTGGGCAGTCCTCTCTGGCCCTGTGAATAAAAGTTCATCTATATCCAAAACCCTGTTTTTAAAAGAGAAGTTTAGGGTTTTTTTTTTTTTTGAGAAATCATACTCACCTAGGTGGATGCAGCATCGGTCCGATGCTGCATCTGTCCTGCACCGGCTCTTAATCTGAGAACTGAGCAATCAAAGACCACTGATCACTCAATTCTCAGTGCTCTGTGAGCAGAGAGCTGAGGGCGGAACGGCTGTCTCAGGCTCTCAGCAGCTGGCTGAGAGGCTGAGCCAGGTTCCGGTCTAGGCATTGGGTGGATCCCGACCATATTGTTGCAATCTTGCCCCAGCCTGGACCGGCTCTGTGATCTCAGCTGACAGTGGGCTTCAGCCCACTGTCTGCTGAAAATGAGTCATGGAGGTGAAGAATGAACTGCACTCGTGTGATCCACAGGAGAAGTACAGCCAAACAAGCTTTGGTTGTACTTCTCCTTTAAGTTTTGGGTAGGATAGGGAAAGGCTAGCTAGAGCCTCTGTCAGGTTTTCCTGCTATCTCATGGAGATATCTGGGGGCAACCCTTTACCAGACTGGAAGTGAGGGAAAATCTACAACATAGAAGCAGACAAAAATTAGGTTTACTTCTGTATGTGTTGAATATTTACACAAAGCTTTAGGGCATATTGGCCATATTGCCTAAGGGGGTGGTAGCTGGCTTGCCATTTAATTGGGTGCCAGGGTTATGAGTACAGACCTGTAGCTGATCCAACCATATAGTGAGTCCTTACCCTCCCGTCCTGTTGTTTGGTTTGGCTGTTATGGCTTTATTGGCCATTTATATGCCATTTCATAAAATGCAAGGTTTGCTTATAATGTCTGGGCCCCTTCCCTCTGTAAATATTGCCTGTTGATAGTATTCCCAAAAGGTAGTTGTAAGAAAAAATTTAGACTGCAATTACCTTACCCTGGTCTTCCCTACATGGAGCCTAGGCAAGAATGTGGTCACAGTCCTACCGGCAAGATACTGGAGAATACAGCGTAGACCAAATCTCATAATAAGATGCCCTTGCAATGGACTGGAGTGTCTCCTTTTGAGATTAAGGCCCTTTTCCCATGGGTGCCTCCATGGGACGGAATCCGCTTGCTCAGTGGGGGATCGCTCCGCTGATCCCCGCTGAGCAGGCGAATGACAGGTCTGTCCCCGCTCAATCTCCAAAGAGGAGACGGACACAGTCCCGCTCTCCTCTATAAGGAAATCAGGTGAAAACGGGCCGTCTGTCCATTTTGGTCCAATCATATCCAATCCGATCCACCAGACGAGTGGAAAATAGGACCACCATCCATCTGGATTTTGTGCACAGGATCGAATCAGATAGCGGCGGAGATCAGCGCACCTGTCACCGCTGACATCCGCCGCTTCATAGGGGAGACTGGAGGGTCCGATCAGGTCCGCCTGAAAAACTGACAGACAGACCCGATCGGACACCCCACGTGAAAGGGGCCTTAGGCTGCTCTGCATTCCCCAGAAAGAAACCAAGAAGGTTGGTAATAAATTTCCACTCAGCTCCTTAGACAAAAGTAGACTGAAATTTCTACTCTTGTAGAGCTGGGTGGTACCGTCAAGATCCACAGCTAGAATTTTGGCAAATTCTAAATTAACTGGCTAAAATTTGAGCAGTGTATGACCCTGCCAGTGTTTGTCTCAACCCTATAAACTGATACATCAGGAAGAGAGCTTGTTCTTTAAAAAACAACAGACTTACCAGCCAGATCATTAGAAGAAAGTAAAGGGGAAAAAAAGCCTAAAAAAGAAAACTAATGCAGCCATCATATCTAAGAACTGGTAAGCTGCAATATAATAAAGGTTTGCTTTTGTGTTGAATACTACTTAAACTGGGTGGTCAGGGATGGTAAAACTGCAATTTAAAGAAGAGCTCCAGGCTCCCCCCAAAATTAAAAGTGTGCAGCTACAAATACTGTAGCTGCTGACTTTTAATTTTAGGGCACTTATCGGTCCATCTGTGTCCTCACCCAAGCTGATTCTTCAATCAGCTATCGTGTTCTGGATTCAGCATCTTGACTAAGGGGAACTGACAGTGAAGCTGCAAGATTTCCTACTTCGCCGTGCTTTGTGAATGAGCCACAGTTTTCTGGGACCAGTGAAGTGTCCCAGAAGGCTGTGGGGGAAGGATGGGGGGGAGATGGAAGTGGGAACTGAGCTGGAAGTGGGAGCAGGTACCTGTCAAAACCAGGTACCTGCAGCACCCCCCCCCCCAAAGGTGCTAAATGTTGAAGCACGGGGGGGGGGGGCAATGGAGACAAGTGGCGCTTCCCCTTTTGGGTGGAGCTCTGCTTTAACCACCTCTTTTTACCTCCCTCCGGCCGCCTGTGAGAAAGAGCTTTATAAGCTTTTGTTCCTAACCAAAACCAGATTGGGGAACAGGCAGTGGCGGTGCATCCATTAAGGGCGCACGGGCCGCCCCCCTCTGTCACGCCACCCCCTATATGTAAAATGGATAGATTCATGCATAGCATTGGGGGAGGGGGTTTCTCAGTGGCTGCGTATGATGGGCACAGAGGCTGCATATGATGGGCACAGTGGATGCATTTTATGGGCACAGTGGCTGCATATGATGGGCACAGTGACTGCATTTGATAGGCACAGTGGCTGCATATGATGGGCACAGTGGCTCCATTTGATGTTCATAGTGGCTGCATTTTATTGCCACAGTGGCTGCATTTTATGGGCACAGTGGCTGCATATGATGAGCACAGTGGCTGCATTTTATGGGCACAGTAGCTGCATATGATGGGCACAGAGGCTGCATTTTATGGGCACAGTGGTTGCACTTTATGGGCACAGTGGCTGCATATGATGGGCACAGTGGCTGCATTTTATTGGCACAGTGGCTGCATTTTATGTGCACAATGGCTGCATAAGATGGGCACAGTGGCTGCATTATATGGGCACAGTGGCTGCATATGATGGGCACAGAGGTTGCATTTTATGGGCACAGTGGCTGCATTTTATGGGCACAGTGGCTGTATATGATGGGCACAGTGGCTTTATTTGATGGGCACAGTGGCTGCATTTTATTGGCACAGTGGCTGCATATGATGGGCACAGTGGCTGCATTTTATGGGCACAGTGGCTGAATATGATGGGCACAGTGGCTCAATTTTATGGGCACAGTGGCTGCATATGATGGGCACAGAAGCTGCATTTTATGGGCACAGTGGCTGCATATGATGGGCACAGAGGCTGCATTTTATGACACAGTGTCTGCATTTTATGGGCACAGTGGCTGCATATGATGGGCAAAGAGGCTGCATTTTATGGGCACAGTGGCTGCATATGATAGGCACAGTGGCTGCATTTTATGACCACAGTGGCTGCATTTTATGGGTACAGTAGCTGCAATTGATGGCACAGTGAGGCTGCAATTGATGTTTTTTTTTAGTATTTTTCAGAATACTTCAGTGTGCCCCCCCAAAAAAAAAAATTTGAGCACCAGCCGCCACTGGGAACAGGTGGACTCGGCCATGCCAGACCACTCCATCCCAACATATATACAGTTTGTATTAGTACATTAGAACTATACCAATAGGATCTTGCTGTCTATATTTGGACTTAATCTTATGACGCCTAAGCTCGAATCTTTAAGTGCTAATGTGAGATAGCTGCGTGATTCATACAATTAATTGAAATTGTCAGGCCAGCACAAGCCTTGCAGGAATCCTGTATATAATCCTCTATATATGTTTATTAAAAGGAGCTATAAAAATAGTCAGAAGGCAGAAAAACGGCAAATTACAGCTGTAATAGAATCAGCACTTTTGCCCCAGAAAGCAAGGTGTGCAGGATATAATGAGCTCGTAACAGAACACATATGTAAATTGGATAAATGTAATGTAGCCTCGTTATATCCTTCGATTGACCACCACAAGGGATGGCAGGCAATTACAAGCTTCTTGGAAAGCGGAGACTAGGGAATTGCCACATAAAGGCTCCTTGTGATCAGCCTTCGCTTTTATTTTACAATGCATTCATCTATTGACCCACAGCCTATTCTGCCTTCTGCGGCCGTGTACCTTAGTGGGGCCCATCTAGATTTCCATCTACATCAATAGACGTGACGCATTGTGGCATGATTAAGCAAGGCCTGACAGTTTTCAAATATCTCACTCAAGATATGACATTTTCTAATGTACTTTATTCTTTTATTTATTAAAAATGGCTGGGAGCGCTTTATATGTGACTCTGCTGAGAATCTGACCTATGGTGTCCATGCACACCTCTCTTCTTCATTGGTTTTCCCAGTGACCACCCCCTTTTAGAATACATAAAGCGTATCAAAACCCAAGAGCAAAAATGTAATATATTGCAGGTTACCGGTGCTTAGATGGGGCGGCTGCATTCATTTTCTTTCTGCCTTTATTGTCACTTGGTGATGCCAGTAACACTCTTCTATAATGACAACTCTCACTCAATGTACTGTATCCACAGCTTTGTCACACAAGGCTGCTCTCCTGATTTGGATTACCGTCACCACCCCCTCTCCTCATCTTTTTAAAGCAGAACTTCACCCAAAAAGGGAAGTTCTGCTCTTCCTCCTCCTACAGTCCTTCTTCTTATCAATTGCGACAATTGGGGGGGGGGGGGGGGGGTGCCCGGAATAAAAACTTCAGAGGTGATCAAATACCACAAAAAGAAAGCTTTATTTGTGCCGTATCGCAAAAATATGGCCTGGTTAGGAAGGGGGGGGGGGTGTTAAAAAAAAAAGACCAAAAACTTTTTAAAAGCAAACTAATGCTAATGACGTGCGGAATTTTTGACTGCAAAGGTCTGACGGAACAAATCCACCGGACAATTCGTTCGTGTGTGGGCTTCATCGAACCTTTGCTGTTGAAAAATCAGACGTACTTTAGAAACATAGGAAAAAAAGGGGGGTTGAATCACGGAAAACAGATTGGTGATCATACACATCATCACCAAACCAAATATTTGGAACTAAGTGAAGACAGCCCGTCCTACTGGAAACAACAGCAGCAATGGGAGGTGACGAGAACACGTCGCTCTGCCCTACGTGGCGTTTCATGATAGAGTCACATCATCCAGGGGCCCGTCCAGTAGGACGGGCTGTCTGTGAGCTTCCGGCCGGCGCTCCAGACTACACTACATGCCTACTATTGTCTACTAACATGCGAGTTTAACTTTTTACTTATCCAATAAAGTCAATGATTTTACACTATATGGAGCCTTTTTTTTCCTTCTATGACCATATCTGCAATGCTGTGGGCTGATGTTTGAGTACCTGTCAGTGTGAACATCTTTAGCCTGACCCTGCAGTCTTTGATGTCCCATCTCGGTATAAGGTCTCTGATCCATTGGTCGTGGTTCGATGCAACATTAACAAACAGCTTTCTCTGATTCTCTGTAACGGGGGATCATGAGTTTCTGGTAAGCGGCCAGTCTGATTTCACGGTGGTGGAGCAAGCACGCTTTTTTCTTCTCACGGCAAGAATTTATGTTTTTTGGAACTTTTTAAGATACTTTCATATCACTTGGGTGATTTAATTTTTATACATGGACTTTTTATTATCACTTTGAACATTTTATTCATTTGACATGTGTTTTGTATATTATGTATACACTAAAGGGGAACTCTTCACTTAGTTCCAAATATTTGGTTTGGCGATGATGTGTATGATCACCAATCTGTTTTAGCGCGATTCAACCCCCCCCCCTTTTTTCCTTATTTAATTTCACTGTGTTTGTGTTACATAGATGAATCGCGGCTATAATTGTTATTGTTTATGTATTTCACTGTAGTGCAGTTATTCCCCTAATTTTTCTTATCACGTACTTTAGAAACATGTTTCAAATCTTTCTGACCGACTCGAGTCCCGTCGAAAAATCAGTTCGTCTGTATGCTAGTCCGACGGACGAACAACGACGCAAGGGCAGCTATTGACTACTGGCTATGAACTTCCTTATTCTAGTCCGGTCGTACGTCATCACGTTCGAATCAGTCGGACTTTGGTGTGATTGTGTGTAGGCAAGTCCATTGCATCAGAACCCTGTTGAAAGTCCGTCAAAAAGTCCTTCGTAGTTCAGTCCGTCGAAAGTCTGCTCGTGTGTACACGACATTACACCACATTAAGGGCAGGTAAATTGCAATGTTTTAAATTGTATTTTTTTGTGTTTAATGGGTCTCCTTTTTTTCATGAATTACTGAATGGTTAGCGGCCCTGTGAGGGTAAAATGACTTTATTTATTTTATTATTATTATTAATTGATACACACATATATAACTTTTTTCATAATTTTTTACCATTTTTTATTTGTTCTTCCTTTTTTGATGTATCACTTTCTATGAACTTTTGATGATTTTGATGACTTTAGTTAAGGTTATCACATTAAGTAGGCTTATTCATTTGATTTGGTTGGTCACCTCCTACACAATATATGTGGTTATAACTGGTACACATCACACTTTTATCTTTTAGCATTATTTTTTAACCTTTGACCCTTACCATAGGGAGAGGGCACATATTTTCTTCTATAATATTAGGGAGAATGCTCCCCCTAGTATTTTTAGTATTTTGGGTAGTCCACCCTACTCTACCAGTTAATGTTAACCACCAGGGTAGCGCCATACACCCCATTTTTTCCTTAAATGTTGGATGGCAGGCTTATAAATTTTCCGGTCTGTTGTCAGATTTTCCGATCGTGTGTACACAAGCGCGTCACACAAAAGTCCAAAGTACAAACACGCATGCTCGGAATCAATGCTCACCAAACACGACATTAGCAGAAGGTGCCCAAAGGGTGGTACTAAAGAGCTGAAAAGCCACGTAGTACATCTAGTACGTCACTACGTTCGTGTTTGTTGGCCGACAATTGTGTGCCGTTTGTATGCAAGACAAGTTCATGGCCAACGCCCTTCTGGAAAAAAGTCTGACGCTTTGTCTGCGTAAAATCGATCGTGTGTACGAGGCTTTACTGTCTCTCCTTATACAGAAGCTTGGAGTCAAAAAGCTCACCAATTTTAAATTGGTAACCTCAGCATATTAAGGAAGGATAATATATTTACAATATATTTGTATCTCCTCCTAAATAAGCGCAATATGTGAGAAAGGTGATAGGTTAGACCCGACTACAAGCTGATTGGGATGTTTTTTTTATGAATAATGTTCTCTGATAGAAGCATTTTCCTAGGAGTGATGTGGATTCCTTGCTACATACCATTCATCAGCCTGAACAAGCAGGATTTGCTCTGCTAATCTTAACTGGCATCAACACCTGGTCTGATAGCTACAATCGGCATCGCTATAAGCCTTGTACTGCGCATTCTTTTTCCTTCTGCTTCGGCTTGGCCTGGTCGATGGAAACAGACATTGGAACTGACTTACAATAAATGAAGCAAGAGAGAAAAAACGGAGGCATTGCCCAAAGCAACCTATCAGTTTCTGGTAGGCACGCTAGGAAATTAGACATAGCCACTAAGAATTATTTGCATGTAAACTGGCCGTGTGAAATGAGTCGGGCAGTTTCAGAAGAAAAGTAATATTTTCTGCTAAAACATATGCAGTAGGTGGGATTTACTAACACTGGAGAGTGTAAAATCTGGTGCAGCTCTGCATGGAAACCAATCAGATTCCAGGTTTTATTGTTAAAGCTTAACTGAACAAGCTGGAGTTAGAAGTTGATTGGTTACTATGCAAAGCTTCATCGGATTCTATGTGCTCCAGTTTTAGTAAATTCCCCCCATTGTCTTTGGGGTCCATGTTCCTCTAACACAGTGGTTCTCAACTCCTGTCCTAGGGACCCACTAAGGCCTGATTCACACCTATGCATTTTTAGTGCTTTTTGCATTTTGAAGATTTGCACTACAGTCCATTTAACATGGTTTCCTATGGATCATGTTCTGTAGTGCAGATCTGCAAAATGCAAAAAGCACTAAAAATGCATAGGTGTGAACCAGGCCTAACAGCTACCTCCCAACTTTTTGAGATGGGAATGAGGGACACCTATTAGCAAAAGTATGAAGAAATAGGACACACACCCCGCCATGCCCCCTTAACCACTTTCCACCCGGCCACTGCACATAAACGGCCGGGTGGGCGCTCTCCTTCTGAGTGGACATTCAGGAACGTCCCTAAGAAGGAGGCAAGTCGCGCGTGCGCTCGCGTGCCTACGCAGCAGCAGGATCCCGATCAGGGCTGGTGCAAGGATTTTTGACACCCTAGGCGAAATCTAATTTTGGCACCCCCCCTTGGCTCCACCCCTGACTCCACCCTCTTTACCCTGCCCATGTATACCCCACCTTTTTAACAAAATGCCCATCAAATGCAGCCTCACCAGCACCCATCAATGCAGCCTCACAAGCACCCATCAAATGCAGCCTCACAAGCGCCCATCAAATGCAGCCTCACCAGCGCCCATCAAATGCAGCTCACCAGCACCCATCAAATGCAGCATCACCAGTTCCCATCAATGCAACCTCACAAACGCCCATCAATGAATGTTCGCTTGCTTCCATTAATTCGAGAGTCGGGACACAGACACAGTTCTCCGCCACTGCAGCACCCCTGATGTTATGTGCGAATGGAGCAGTGGCTGCCTGATGCTGAGACTTAGTTGCTTGCTGCAGCGAGAAGAGAGTAGGAACACCAGTGGCCGGGCACCCTAGGCGGCTGCCTAATTTGCCTAGTTGTAGCACCGGCCCTGATCCCGATGCGCTCGTGTCACCCAGACATGGCGCATCTCTGATCGGCAGGAGGGCTCTGTAATTGGCCCCCCTGATCACATGACGGCCGTGTACAATCATGTGATGTCAACAGAGAGCCGGTTGCTAGGCAATCGTCTCTCCTCTCCTCACACAGAAGTTGTCGGTGAGGAGAGGAGAGCGGATCGCTGCAGCCGGCTGGTAATCAATGACTATGGGCTGTTTTTTACAGCTTTTTACTCACTGATCACCAGTGTAAAACACAAATGCAAAACACACATGTACACAATGTAAAACACATATGTAAAACATGTACACAATGTAAAACACACATGTCTCCAAAACACGTGTCCCCACACACATGTTCCCACATAGTAAAAACACCTGTTCCCCACAGATATAACAGTAAAATCACATATCCCAATGATTATCTGCGTACATATGTCCGTGATCACACGAACCAATTATTATACACTTAACGGGATTTTTTTTACCAAAGACATGTAGCAGAAAACATTTTGGCTTACATTTATGACAACATTTGATTTTATTGGATTTCTTTAAAAATAGAAAGAAGAAAATATTGTTTTTTTTTTTCAAATTTCCGCTCTTTTTTCACAAAAAATAAAAAACAGAGTGGTGAAAAAATACCACCAAAAGAAAGCTCTATTTGTGCAAACAAAATGATAAAAATTTCATTTGGATACAGCGTAGCATGACCGTGCAATTGTCATTGAAAGTGTGACAGCGCTGAAAGCTGAAAATTGGTCTGGGAAGGAAGGGGGTGAAAGTGCCCAGTATTGAGGTGGTTAAAGCATACCTCTCAACATTTCGAGATGGGAATGAGGGACACCTACTAGCAAAGGTATGTAGGCATAGGATACGCCCCCTGCCACACCCCCTTAAAGGAGAATTAACCAAAAACAAAAGTTAATTAAATCCACAAGGGCTTTTTTTACCACTACTATTCCTTTATATTGGCTTTTAAAATTTATAAATGCAGCAATTTAGAATTTGGATGAAAGGTTTAGCACTGGGAAACACTTTTTGAAAGATAAAAAGTGCATTTTATACACAACTATATAGATCAGACCAAAATGAGGGACAAATGAGGAGGAAAGAGGGACAGAGGGACATTGCTCCAAATCAGGGACAGTCCCTCAAAATCAGGGACAGTTGGGAACTATGACTGAGCAGCAAATTTTATCACTTGTGATGTATTTCAGTTATCTTGCAAACCTGGCCTGTTAGTGGGTCCTGAGGACAGGAGTTGAGAACCACGGCTCTAACAGCCAGGAAAATAGGGGCAACAGTTAGACCCCCTTTCACACTGAGCCGCGGCCACATTAGCGCTAAAGCGCCTCTCGCTTTAGCGCTGTTTAAGAGGCGCTTTTCGGCCGCTAGCTGCGCTTTTAACCCCAAAGAAGGGGTTAAAAATGCCCATGTTGCGGCGCTTTTCAGGCGCTTTGGAAGCGATGCCCATTCATTTCAATGGGCAGGGCGTTTTGGGAGCGCTCCCAAACCGCCCCAAAGATGCTGCTTGCAGGACTTTTCCTAATGTCCCGCAAGTGCACCGCCCCAGTGTGAAAAGACACACTGAAATTAATGGGAGATGGTTTTCAGGCGCTATTTAGAGGCTATTTCTAGCGCTAAAACGCTTTAAAACCACCTCAGTGTGAAAGGGTTTTTATAAATGTGGACTCATGGGTGATCATTCCTATGTTTGAGCATGCCCCAGTTGAGCAAGTTGTAATAAAGAAAAATGTAAAAGTTATTTCTCTCTCACGCTTTCTTTTTTATAAGACCCCTTTCACACTGAGGCGCTTTTCAGGTGCTTTCGAAAAGCTTTTGAGGCGCTTTCCATTAATTTCAATGGAGAGGGGCACTTTTAAAACGCTTTTTTTTTAGCTTTCCAAACATGCTCCAAAGATGCTGCTTGCAGAAGTTTTTTCACCTCCCCGCCAGTGCACTGCCCCATTGTGAAAGGATCAATTGATTTTAATGGGAAGCAGTTTTCATGAGCTTTTCAGGCGCTATTTTTAACGCAAAAGCGCTTGAAAAACTCCTCAGTTTGAAAGAGGTCTTATTGGTTGTTCTGTCAACAGGCCCAAGTCGCTCCTTTTTCCCCTTTTTTTTTTTATTCTCTCTTTTTTTTCCCCCACATTTAATTATGGTTATTAATGCTCAATCGCTAATACTGTAAATTAATCGTAATACGTTTCACGGTAACCTTTGTTAATTTCCATGGGTAGATCCTTAAAGTGGTTGTAAACTGCTGGACTTTTTTTTTCTTTTACATCCTGCAAGGTAAAGGCATAATGTGCTAGTATGCGGTGCATACTAGCATATTATGTTAAACTTACCTAAAAAAAAGCCCTCCCGCTCTAAAAGATCTCAGAGCTGCAGTACTCTCATCTTCACCCGTCTTGCTTCAGGCTTCGTGGACTCCAGCTCTGTGACTAGCCGTAGCCGCGATGACGTCACTCCAACTCATGCGCACGGGAGCCGCCAAGTATGGCTCAGGGCTCGGAAGGAATGGCACGGCTGGCCGTTCCTTCAGAGCGCATGCACCAGTGACGTCACTGACTGCATATAATGTAAATATCTCCTAAATGGTGCCCGTTTAGGAGATATATACACTACCTATAGGTAAGCCTTATAATAGGCTATTTTTTCTATGACAAAAATTTCAATTAAAATATATTTAAAAAATAAATAAATAAAAAAGTTTACAACATGCTGAAATAGAGACTGCCCCTATTTTTATCTCTGCAAACTATATTTCATATTAGCATTATGTAGTGGAGTGGAAAGTCCGGTGAAAGTATTTTCAAGATTTTAGGGACTGGATTCAAAACTGTTGTCTGTCATGATTTTAAAGAGGTCCTAAAATCTATTTTTTTTTTACCTTAATGCATTCTCTGCTATCCTGTCACTGCTCCAGTGCTGTCTCAGTTCCAGCACTGCTCCTCTTACTTCTTGGTCTCATAGGAGACACTGAGGGCAGCGGGAGCCATAGGCTCCTGCTGCTGTCAGTCAAACTCCTATGAGGAAGGGGGCTATGGCTTACTGACGCTGTGTGTGTGTCTATGGATGCACACATCCTGGCTCAGGAACACACATGCACAGGTGCTCCCATAACACATGGCTTGCTAAGGAAGCACCCAGAGGAAGGAGTAGCTGACAGCGCCAAACTGGACTACCAAAGAGGAGGTAAGGGACAGATATTGTTACACAGAGCAGGTGAGTATAACCTCTTTTTTTATTTAAATATCAAAAGTTACCTTTTAAAAAAAAAAAAATCTGTCAGTTTGCCCTCGTATCTGGATACTCACCTTTGCAGCACTTCCCCGCTGATCTGTCACAGCTCTCAGTGCTTCCAAGTATGGGAGAACATGTGACCTCCTCACAGAATGCAGTGATTGGGTCTGAGTGGCCAATCACCCTGCCTAAACACTGTTCATGATAAGGAGGGGGGGAAAGATACCCTTGTGTAAGCTCCTACACAGCTTACACGAAGTTGGACTTACAAAGCAGCAGGATATTGCTGGAAAGGTTTCAGTGGGTGTGAGGGGCTCTTAGAAAAGAACCCGTGACAGAGTCTCTTTCAGAGACCATTCATCGGTGATATTTTATTCAGGGATGGGGTCTACTCAGTTCCTGGTCATACTTCAGCTTACTTTGGAGTTTTTGGTGTTCCCAACTTGTGGGGGTCTTTATGTAATTTCTTATAATGATTAGAAAATCAAGATTTCAGCAAGGGGAGTGGGAGCATTTAATAACTTTGATGGCAGTTGTGTAGGGCCAGATAATGAAGGTAGGCAATATGAATAAAAACTTTTTATCTTACAGCTGGAAATATCAGATCTTGTGCAGTAGGGCACCAGTGATGGTGTATTTACCAAATGTGACCGTAGACTCACTTCACACCAATACTCACAGTGCTTCTGTTAATCACATGAACCAATCTACCAATTTCAGGTCAAGGTACCTGCAATTGGTATCTCCACCTGTACGCTCCCGAATTTTTCACACCAGCCTGCATTATTATTGTGGACCCGACATTACCAGTAAAGAAAACTGAGCATGACTGGGCTCATTCAAATGTTCATAAAGTCTTAAATCATCATGACTGTGCAGTCTTTCTTGAAAATAGATTTAAAGGCACCCTTTCTATCATTACATATTTGGTTTGAGCCTAACAATTCAGATTGAGTCAGCGGTCAACAGAATTTTGACAATTGCTGTCAACTGCCTGACCTCACAGATTACCGAAGGTGTATAGAGAAATAAGCACAACTGGGCCTATTGACAGCATGAAGCCTTGTTTACAGTAGTGGTTGATGGAGCAGTAAAACCACAAAGATTAGCCTTGTCATACCGGCTCTCAATTGCTCCCCCTTTAGCTGGAAAGGCAGCAACCATGGCAAGAACTTTATGTTCTTGCGTTCAGTGGGCATCACCGCCTGGTGAATGGGGCTGCGCTGAAACTGCCCCGCAACCGTGCACAATGCACGTCATAGTGACAGGATAGTGTGGCATTTAGGGGGTTAAAACAGGCTGTGAGAAGGCAATGCAATGTCTCCTACTAGTCCTAGGAGCTAACATTATTTACCAGTCCACGCACTATGACCCATTTCTCAAAATAGGCCGGCTTCAAACTGATTCGCTGTGGTTTAACCACAGCACAGGTATACCAGCAGTTTTTGTGCCGATAACCCGCGCTGTCCTATAGACTTCTATAATGTTTTTGATACGTTTTCTGAAAGTGCACCAAAAGTCCTGCATGCAACAGTTTTTATGCATTTTCAGAAAACGCACCAAAACAGACTGATCCAATAAAAGTCTATGGGAAAGCTAGGTAACCCCCATAAAAACCACAGGTACACTGTGCTGCGGGCAAAACCGCAGTACATTGTGTGAAGCTGCCTTAAGTCTCTCAAAGAACTAGTGTAATGCATTTTTAGATTCTTTAAACTCTCTTGATTACGTCTTCCTGTCAGGTGATTTAACAAAGATATAGAGAATCGCAGAAGCAACAGAATGTCTACCTCAGTGGCTTCCAACCGAAGTCCTCAAGTACACCCAACAGGCCGTGTTTTGGGAATTTCTCTTTTTCTCAATAAAATAGCTCATGAATACCAAGCCTTTGACCTAAAGTACTTGTGAATGTAATCCTCAAAACATGACTTATGGGGGGTTCTTGAGGACTGAGCTTGGGAACCACTGGTCTACCTTATAAAACAGGCCATGTTGGGGTCATCATGACAGACAGCACATGCGTTAAAGCTTAATTAGTCAAGCCCACACCAAGTAAAGCTAAAAAATGTAACTTTCCATAAAAAAGTGTGTGATTTAAACAAAGCTGAACTCTAGGAAAACAGCTAAATACCTTGTAGTTTATAGCAGGGGTAGACAACCTATTAGAGGTTGAGATCTACCTGGACATCATGGAGGAAATCAAACCCCCAAGTAGGGGGAGGGGGGGTAGGCACTTACAAAATACATAAACAACCATCAAGCCCCCAATAAAAATACAGCGTAGTGTCCTGTGCCCCCACCATCACCCACAGTAGTGTTCTCTTCTCCTCTTCACATCACTCCTCCAAAGTAGTGTCTTCTGCCCCCTCCTACAGTAGTGTCTTCTTCCTCCGCATACCAGTGTCCTGCCCCTCCACCCCCACTGCAGATGAATGGAGGGCACATAACCCCCCACTGTAGTGTCCTCTGCCCCCCCCTCATAGCAGTGTCTTCTGCTCCCTTCACATCACCCCCCCACCCCACAGTAGTGTCCTGTGCCCCCCTCATAGCAGAGTCTTCTGCCCCCTTCACATCACCCCCCCCCACCCACAGTAGTGTCCTGTGCCCCCCATAGCAGTGTCCTATGCCCCCCTTCACATCACACCCACTGTAGTGTTCTCTGCCCCCCTCCCCCCATAGCAGTGTCCTGGGCCCCTCCTAAAGCAGTGCCCACTGCCCCCTTCATACCCCCCTACCTTATACTGGTGTACACTGTGCAGCAGAGCAGAGCAAGAGCTGTCACAGTACTGGATTGAGGGTGGGAGTTAACTTTTAACACGAACAAGCTGGTGACGGTTGCCAGGACTGCCCAGCTTCCTAGCAACCAATCACATGCGGGTCAATGCAAAAAGTTAACAGCTCCTCCTGCCCTCCATCCATCTGCAGTGGGGGTGGAGGAGGCTGAAGGGAGAACGGGACCAGCAATGCAGGGCCGTGTTCCTGATCTACCTGTCGGCTGCCCGCGGGCGACTGGTAGATCGGGATCGACAGCTTGCCGACCCCTGGTTTACTGGAATGTAGACAAATATAGGACATATATATATATATATATATATATATATATATATATATATATATATATATATATATGGACATAACCTTGTAACCTTGTAGAACAGGCCATGTTGGGGTCATCATGGAAGATTGCATGTGCTATGGCTTAGTTAATGAAGCCTAAGGCTAAAAAGGAAAATGTCCATCTTGCATAAAGAAGACTGCACAAACTTCATGCAAACAGCTAAATACACAGATGAAACACATATGTGGGAGTTGTTTCACCTGCCAAAAGATTTCTATTTTTCTCCAGCTTCAAAGTCAGTGTCTGGCTTCTTAATTGTTTTAGAGACCTTGCCGCCATAATTCCCACACCTGAGGGTTTTGGGTTCCCACCATTGTGCATTCCAGCTGCTTCTGTTGCATTCCCCATAATCAAAAATGAATAAACAGTCCGAATAAAAGAGTGGTAAACCCTAATAATGGGGCACATAAGATGTGTAAATCCAGGAACTTACAGCAGAGATCTCACCATGAAAGATATATAAGAAACTGCCAGGTGGTTAAAAGATGATGTTTAGGCATCGCAAATCTTACAATGTAGTATGTATGTACCATGCCTGTGGGATCCCCACAGAAGCTGAAAATCATTGTAGTAGCTTTGCTTACTACAGTGATTGCTTCTGACTTCCTGGTCTTGTGCCCTGCTGCCTCCTGAACACAGGAGGTTGGCTGCTCTGCAGTGGTGCCATTCAGAGAACACTTTGCCCTTTCTCGATGAATGCTAAGTGTTCTCTGTTCAGATGAGGTTAACACCATGACGTCACTGCTCTGCCTCTCCACCTCATCCAATCAGAGAACGCTTGGCATTTATCGAGAAATTGAGAAGTGTTCTCTGACTGTTGCCTAAGCCAAATGGACAACCTCTTGTTTTCACAATGCAGCACGGCAGCCACTTGGCATGGGACCTGGAGGCTAGTAAAGATCACTGTAGTAGCAGTGCCTATTACAGTGATTTCCAGCTTCCACAGGGAACTTCCAGATATGGCACATGCATACTCCATAGTTTAATAATTGGTAAAGTTGAAGAATGACACCAGTCTATCTAGTTCAACCTCCAGTCCCCTTATTAGCTTTGTTGTCCTTCTCTGGACTCTCTCTAGTTCCATTACATCCTTTCTGAGGAACGGTGACCAGAACTGGATGGCATAATCAAGATGTGGCTGTACTAGAGTCTTGTAAAGTGGTAGAATTATAGTTTTATCCCTTAAGTAAATACCCTTTTTAATGCCTACTAATATTCTGCTTGCTGCCGCTTGGCATTGCATGCCTGTGCAATGCCAAGGACCCCCAGATCTTTGTCCATCCTGGAATTCCCCAATGGTTCTTCCCCTAATAAGTAAGTTGCATCCCTGTTTTTTGCCCCAACTGCAATACATTTCTCAACCCTAAACCTCATTTGCCATGCAGTTGTCCACCCCATTACTATAATGAGGTCTTCTTGTAAAGTTTATATATGCTGCTGCAAAGTTATTGCACTGCTTAGCTTGTATCCTCAGCAAACACTTGACATTGAGCTATTTATACCATCTTCTATGTCATTTGTGAATAAATTAAACAGAATTGATCTCAAAACAGAGCCTTGGGGTGCCCCACTCACCACACCAGACCTTTTGGAGTACACACTAATTATCACCACCCTTTGGTCGTGCCCCTGTATCCAGTTTTCTATCCGGGTACATACCCTGTAGTCTAAGCCAGGTTTCTCCAAACTTTTCAAACAAACGGTTTATTTTCCTTCAGACTTGAGGAGGGCCAGATTGTGGCCAGCAGGGGTAGAAAATGTCACAGGCCAAGCATGAGTGAGAATAAATATGGCCTTAGGGTTGGTGGTCAATAGGAGTAAGAGTAGTGTCCCTATTAGTAAGAGGAATAGAGTATCCCATCACTGGTATCGGTGGAAGAAATAGTGCCCCATTGTTGGCGTCAGTGGGAGGAATAGTGCCCCAAGGGCCACGTAAAGGCTAGCAAAGGGCCACATCTGGCCCTCGGGCCACAGTTTGGAGAACCCTGGTCTAAGCCAACAAACCTCAATTAGTGAATTAAGTATTTATGGGGAACTGTATCGAATGCTTTTCCAAATCCAGATATACCACATCCACATCCTTCATTTACCTAGAATGTTAGCAGATTGGTCTGGAAAGAACGATCCTCCATAAATCCATGCTAATTACCACTAATGATACTGTTTTCATGTGCAAATTCTATAATACAGTCCATTATCATCCCCTCCAATTGTTTACATAGTATTTATGTAAAGCCTCATACACACGATCGGACTTTGTACAAACTTTCCCGTGGATTTTTGTACAAAGGGAGTTGGCCGTAAACTAATTAAGTATACACACGGCAGGACTTTTTCAGCAACAAAAACGAACGTAGTGACATTTCAACGTACTGACGACACTTCAAAAAGAGGACGTTCAATTCTCCGGCGCCACCCTTTGGTCAACTTCTATATTGTTGTCTGATCTTTTGCATTGGTCCTGAGCATGCATGTATGTAGTTTGTACAAAAGTCCGATGGTTTTGTGTACACACGATTGGACACTTTGCTCCATCGGACTTTTGTTGCCGGAAAGTTTGTCCGTTCGCACAGCTAACAAAAGTCAGATGAAAACCGAAAAAGTTTGTCCGATGGAGCGTACACATTGTCGGATGTTGCCTTAAAACAGCTAATTTACATGTTTGTTGTCAAAAAGTCCGATCGTGTGTACGGGCCTTTGGACTTACTGGCCTGTAGTTTCCAGGTACATATCTTTGCCCTTTTGTGAATATTGTTCCACGTTGGCCTTACGCCAATCAGCTGGTACCATTCCAGCCCTCAAGCTGTCCATAAAAATTAGGAATAATGGTCTGGCTATTACTTGGCTATGTTCTTTGAGGACTCTTGGATGTAAAGTATAGGTCCAATCTGGAACAATGTATCTATGCAAAAATTGCCAAACCTAAACTTCAGCTTTACCAGTACCGCATCTAACAAACACTGAAATGCCTACGATAGGAGTACTGACCCGTTAAAGACAATACTAAGCTGTGGTAAACAGTCCTATTTCACTGTATCTTACCTGTTTAATTTTTTATAAAATAGGTTTTAAAGCATTTCAAGTCTCTCAATGCAGCACATTAAGCATTTTATCGCTGCAAACCCCTGAGCCCAATTTTATCACGGTAAACACATCAAATTTTCCTTTTTTCGCTTTTATTTTTTTATAATGCACTCTTCTTGCCAGATATAACTTCTTATTTTCTTAGGAAGAAATGAACGCAATATATTTTATTTCAATGCAGATAAGAGCTCTCTTAAAAAGCACATTGGAATATGTTTTGGAATATTACACAGGCCTGGGAGAGGCAATTTTGGACAAAGATAGCAAAAACACGGACTTCTCTATTACTCCCATTTGCATAAACTGGTTCCTGCTTGCGGTAAAAGCTGCTGGCAAAGGATGCAGGATGTTAGGCTTGTCTTCAATGTATCCTTTTGCATAATGATGTGCATTGGGGGAAAAAAAAATAATATAAATGGCATAGTGTATAGGAAAGCAGGAGCGCATCCACCGCAAAACACCATCTGGGAATAAAATGGATTTCTTCATTATGGCATTGTCCTATTAAGGGCAAGTTTTGCATAAGCGAGATGCGAGTTGCGCCAAGGACATTAATAGACTTGTAATCTGTAAGGACAGAGCAGTGACTGGGAATAGAGCTGAAATAATAGCGCACAGACCTGCTCTGTTGTGTGCCGAATTATACCGTGTGATCTGTTTTGAGAGCCAGAGAATAATGCAGCTTTTGTGACCAGGATCGCCACTATAGAACTAAAGATTTAAGCAGAACTCCAGCCAAAAACAACAAGATAAAAATGAATAGCCCATTAGGACTTAATACAAAAAAAACTGCTTTTTTGCATTATTCTCCCTCAATCCAGAGATTTCTTCTGCAGTACTTTTTTCTTCTGCTTGATCTCTTTAGTCGGATGGCCAACATCATTCAACCCACTTCCTCTTCTCCAGGTTTTCTGGACCCACCCTCAGCCTGTGATTGGACAATGAAGGAAGAAGAAGCACAGTAATGAGCTCATCTCTCTGTCACTCTCTCCTCCTATCAGCATGCTTCTTGTGCTGCTTCTTCCTCTCACGCTCCAATTTTGCTGTACAGGAACTGCAAGACGGTTAATACTAGGTCAGATTCAGGTACTAATACTGCTTCTATTAAAAATATATGATGTATTAACGACTTCAGCCCCGGAAGGATTTACCCCCTTCCTGACCAGAGCACTTTTTGCGATTCAGCACTGCGCCACTTTAACTGACAATTGCGCGGCCATGCAACATTGCACCCAGACGAAATTGACGTCCTTTTTTTTCCCCACAAATAGAGCTTTCTTTTGGTGGTATTTGATCACCATTGCGTGTTTTTTTTTTTTTTACGCTATAAACAAAAAAAGAACAACAATTTTGAAAAAAACGCAATATTTTTTACTTTTTGCTATAATAAATATCCCCCCAAAAAATATATTAAAAAAAACATTTTTTTTCCTCAGTTTAGGCCGATATGCATTCTACATATTTTTGGTAAAAAAAAAATCGCAATAAGTGTATATTGATTGGTTTGCGCAAAAATTATAGCGTCTACAAAATAGGGGATAGTTTTATGGCATTTTTATTATTATTTTTTTTTATTAGTAATGGCGGCGATCTGCGATTTTTATCGTGACTGCGACTTTATGGCGGACGCATCGAACACTTTTGACTGTATTTTGGGACCATTGTTATTTATACAGCGATCAGTGCTATAAAAAGGCACCGATTACTGTATAAATGACACTGGCAGGGAAGGGGTTAAACACTAGGGGGCGATCAAGGGGTTAAGTGTGTCCTAGGGAGTGATTCTAACTGTGGGGGGGATTTTTTAAATTATTTTTCTTATATCTATTTTATTTCAGACTGGTCGACTCGGATTGGATATTGATCCGCTGAGTCTGACATAGCTTGCGACCAGTTCCGGGTTGGGTTACAAGTAATAGTCTATTCATATGGGGCAATATGGTGCAGTCACATGTGCTACCTAATACCTCCTAAGGTAATGTTTGGACTCACAGTTTTTCTTTTTCTTTTCACTCTTGGATCTATTTTTGGCACTCTTCAACCTTTTTTGTTCACCTGTGGTTCTCTCTACACATCCTTTCACGCATGTCACCAATTCTTTTACCCAACACATATTCACTGTATGATTTCTCTCACTTTTACAATATTCATGCTACGCTCATCATTTTTCCACTCTTTCTCACCCCCCCTTTTTTCTCCTCCCTCATTATATCACCATTATTTTGACACATGGTATAAATTGAGTGGCAATCCTACCTATATTTTTTATGAATTATTCCCTTTAATTGGTCTTTACAATTTGGTATATAAATACAACTCTGAGCCCCGTTTTTTTACTTACACATATGACACATTTGGAGACTTCAGTCCCCTAGTGGCCGTTTTGTCCACTCATTAATTTTATTAATTTGTTTTATACATAATGGGCGTTTATTTAGTTTGTCTCTTCAACTTCATCACAGGTTTGGTTTGCTTTTCGGCCGGCTATTTGGCCTGGCAGGCGGTGCGTGAGAGTGTGACCTCTCGTAAGTTACATCACTGGTTTGCTGCCCCGGTCTGGGTTGCTGCGGCGATAGAGGTGCCTGGGACTCCTTTCTGGGGAAGAGGAAAAGATAATTTTTTTAAGGGATCTCCATGTGGGAGGCTTCTTTTTCTTCCTGCTGGACATACATTGTTGGTTAATTACACTATATCCGTGTATTGTATGTTAATTCTAATTTTAGTATATATAATGGGATTCTTATTTGTATACCAATCTTATATATATTTTCCAGCAGACTGACCCTCTGAAGAAGACCCTTAGTGTATGGGTTGCAGCTTTAATGTTCATGATATCAATTTTTTGTTATGAATATATGTCTGCAAATGTATGTTTAGCTGAATTACAATTTTAAAGTACTTCCCACTGGAGCTCATTGTTTTAACTTCCATGTCATGTCACTTTTGTACAAATAAATATGTCTAATTTTTCATACATTATTGACTCAATTCGTTACTGTGCTGCCTAAAAACCCCACCCCGGGGAAATTCCTCCTTCTTTGTTCCTATTTCACAGGGGTGAGCAGCAATTTTTTCTTCTCTCTTAGTGTCCCCTCTTTGCAACAATGCCACATCCTGACCACTTCAATACAGGGCATTTATACACCTTCCTGCCCAGACCAATTTTCAGCTTTCAGTGTTGTCGCAGTTTGAATGACAATTGCGCGGTCATCCATCACTGTACCCAAACTAAATTTTTATCATTTTGTTCCCACAAATAGAGCTTTCTTTTGGTGGTATTTGATCACCTCTGCAGTTTTTATTTTTTGCTAAACAAATAAAAAAAAAATTTGAAAAAATAAAACTTTTGCTTTTGTTTCTGTTATAAAATTTTGTAAATAAGTAAGTTTTCTCTTTCACTGATGGGCACTGATAAGGCTGCACTGACAGGCACTGATAAGGCGGCACTGATGAGGTGGCACCAATGAGCGGGCACTGACGATGGGCACTGATATGCAGCACTGATGAACACTGGTAGGTGGCACTGATGGGCACTCATGGGTGGCACTGGTGGGCACTGATGGGTACTGATAGGCGACACTGATGAGCACTGAAAGGCTGCAAAGATGGGTTCTTATGGGTGGCACTGATAGGCGGCACTGCTGAGCACTGATGGGCACTGATAGGCGGCACTGCTGGGCACTGATGGGCATTGATACGTGACACTGATGGGCACTGATATGCGGCACTGATATGAGGCACTGATAGGCATTCCTGGTGGCACTGGCAGTGGTAGGCATTGTGAGTGGGCACTGATTGGCAGCTGCCTGGGCACAAATTAGTATTTCCCTGGGGGGTCTAGGGGGGGCACACCTGGTGGTCCAGTGTGGATGGCCATCCTGGTTGTCCTGGGCGGCGTGATGGTGGTCCTGGGTGGGATCCGAAGGGGGGGCTGTGCTGATAAACAATCAGCTCAGACCCCCCTGTCAGGAGAGCAGCCGATTGGCTCTCCTCTACTCGCGTCTGTCAGACGCGAGTGAGGAAAAGCCAATCACCGGCTCTTCCTATTTACATCGTGATCAGCCGTGATTGGACACGGCTGATCACATGGTAAAAAGTCTCCGTCAGAGACTCTTTACCTAGATCGGAGTTGCGTTGTGTCAGACTGACACACCGCAACAACAATCGCCGTGATGCGCCCCCGGGGGCGAGCAGCGGCTTAATATCCTGATCACATCATATGACGTCCGGTCAGGATATTGAAACCACTTTGCCACCGTCATTCTGCTATATGGCGGGCGGCAAGTGGTTAAAGGGGACATACCTGTATGTCCATTTGCCCAGCCGTGCCATTGTGCCGAAATATAATTCACTGGTATAAGCAATCATAATGTGTAAAAAGAAAAAAAAATCCTGATCACTTCTCTAGAATATTACATTGTTACTATAGTAACACTGTATTGCTCTGGTCACAATGTGCTAGAAAAAAAAAATCTTAAAATTTTTTTTTAAAAATCTTAAAAAAAAAAAAATCTTAAAAAAAAAAGAAAAAAAAATTGAAAAAAAACTATTACATTTTTATTTTTTACATACTGTCACCAGTCAGTGTCCCTGATCACCACCACACCAGTAATATGATAACGCTGGACCTGCCTGGTGACAGTATGTAAAAAAAGTGACTTTATTTTTTAATTTCTTCATTTTTGTGACAAAAAATGACAATTTAAAAAAACTCTCTATCCCTTTCACTAAATACCTTGGACTGTCTACTTTCCAAAAAGGGGTCATTTGGGGGTATTTATACTGTCCTGGGGTTTTCAGGCCTCAAGAAATGAAAGTCCATCAGTACATCAGGATTGATCAATATATATAAATATATACCCGCGCTATCCCTGTGTACAAACCACCTATTACTCAACTCTATATACTAAAGGGGGGCACCTTACACCACTATGCGTCCAACCACCTGTATAAAATGCAATAAATCTATATAGTCACAAAAAAGGTGCAGCGCTCTCCTTCAATAAAGTGCATTCAAATTATAGTGCATAAATAAATACCTGAAAACAGTGTAAAAATCATCTATATATACAGTCCATCTTTTCTTTTAAATATATATATATATACAGTCCATAAATAAATAATTAAATGTCCGTGAAAACAAGTGTACAGTGTGCAGTGTTGGGTGTATGGGACTGCACACTTGTTTTCACGGACATTGAATCATTTATTTATGGACCGTATAGATATTTAAAAGAAAATATGGACTTATGTAAATTTATATATTATATATAGATGATTTTTACACGGTTTTCAGGTATTTATTTATGCACTAAAATTTGAATAAACTTTATTGAAGGAGAGCGCTGCACCTTTTTTGTGAATATATATACAGGTGATACTCGAAAAATTAGAATATCGTGCAAAAGTTAATTTATTTCACTAATGCAACTTAAAAGGTGAAACTAATATATGAGATAGACTCATTACATCCAAATCAAGCTGTGATTTGTCATAATTGTGATGATTATGGCTTACAGCTCATGAAAACCCCAAATCCTCAATCTCATAAAATTAGAATATGACATGCAATCAATAAAACAAGCATTGTACATAGAACAATGTCGGACCTCTGAAAAGTATAAGCATGCATATGTACTCAGTACTTGGTTTGGGCCTCTTTTGCAGCAATTACTACCTCAATGCGGCATGGCATGGAAACTATCAGCATGTGGCACTGCTGAGGTGTTAAGGAAGACCAGGATGCTTCAATAGCGGCCTTCAGCTCTTCTGCATTGTTCGGTTTCATGTCTCTCATCTATCTCTTGGCAATGCCCCATAGATTCTCTATGTGGTTCAGGTCAGGTGAGTTCGCTGGCAAATCAAGTACAGTAATCCCACGGTCATTGAACCAGGTTTTGGTGCTATTGGCAGTGTGGGCAGGTGCCAAGTCCTGCTGGAAAATGAAGTCAGCATCCCCATAGAGCTCGCCTGTGGAAGGAAGCATGAAGTGCTCCAAAATCTCCTGGTAGACGGCTGCGTTGACCCTGGACTTAATGAAGCACAGTGGACCAACACCAGTAGATGACATGGCTCCCCAAATCAACACAGACTGTGGAAACTTCACACTGGACTTCAAGCATTTTGCAGTGTGTGCCTCTCCATTCTTCCTCCATACTCTGGGTCCTTGGTTTCCAAATGAGATGCAAAATTTGCTCTCATCAGAAAAGAGGACTTTGGTCAATGGAGCAACAGACCAGGTCTGTTTTTCTTTAGACCAGGTAAGACACTTCTGACGTTGTTTGTTTTTTTCAGGAGTGGCTTGACAAGAGCAATACAGCAGTTGAAGCCCATGTCCAGGATCCATCTGTGTGTGGTGGCTTTGGATGCAGTGACTTCAGCCTTCTTGTGAAAGTCCCCTTCTTGTGAAAGTCCCCAACACTTTTGAATGGCCTTTTCCTGACAATCCTCTCCAGGCTGCGGTCATCCCTGCTGCTTGTGCACCTTTTTCTTCCACACTTTTCCCTTCCACATAACTTTCTATTGATGTGTTTTGATACAGCACTTTGGGAACATCCAACTTCTTTTGCAATTTTGAGGCTTTCCCTCCTTATGGAGGGTGTCAATGATGGTTTTCTGCACAACTGTCAGGTCAGCAGGCTTTCCCATGATTGTGATTCCTACTGAACCAGACTGAGAGACCATTTAAAGGCTCAGGAACCCTTTGCAGGTGTTATGGCTTAATTAGCTGATTAGAGTGGGACACTTTGAGCCTAGCATATTGCACCTTTTCAAAATATTCTAATTTTCTGAGATTGTGGATTTGGGGTTTTCATGAGCTATAAGCCATAATCATCACAATTATGACAAATCACGGCTTGAACTATCTTGCTTTGCATGTAATGAGTCTATCTCATATATTAAAAATTAAGAAAAATTCCGCGCTTAGGAGTAATATGAACTCCCTATAGCCAACTTCACAAAAGTGAAATCCAAGAATGTATAAAATCAAAGAAAGGGAAAGTGGCTCTGTTCTACGAAACCAAACTATCCTAAAATGTAAAATGGGGGTGGTGGAAAGTGTTCCAGGTGGTACAGGGGAACAAATTCCCAAACACAGGTGTGAGGCTGTGTGCACTGTATGGTAAGTACCGTGTAATGGCTTATATAAACATGTCCAAAGACTATACAATAAAAATAAGATAGTTAGTGTCCATATATCAAAAATGAACTCCCAAAAGTGACTGGTGCAAACTCAAAAAATGGCGACAGTCTATCATGAATTCCAGTGCCAGAGGAATATAAATGACTCTTCCGTGCTCCCCTCTCATATTAGCCCTCACCAGAGCGCCTTACCCCTGCAGGGGTGAAAGGCATGTACTAAAGTATACTCCTATTCCTGGTGGCCCACTAGCCGGGGTATTTCCTCCTCCACTGCCTGGTATGGATGGTCGGATATCCACCTGGAAGAGACCTCTTGGGGTAAGTAGCGTAATAGTGGGGTGTAAACAGGCTCCTAGTATTCCACTAGTGATGTCCTCTTCCCTCCACTGCATGCTTGGAGCATTCGGGTATCCACATGAAATTTAGTAAAAAGAACGGACCCTCATAGCGTTCCACCGTAAAAGCAATAAGTATTTTATTTTAAAAAAAATATATGCAATAGATCCTAGTTAAAAATGGGGAGCTCCAATTGCTCCGGTTGACATAAAAAAGATAACACTAAACAAGAGAGTCTCGGGGTCTGGACGGCGTGCGTAACAAGTGTCGTAATGCGTACCAAGTCCTGCCTTACACGTTTTGTCATAGGACGTCGCCTGCGGCAATTTTTTTATGTACTTACATACTTTTTATTATTAATATATTCTTTTACTGTTTGATACATTATAGCACATGTTTATATAAGCCATTACACTGTACTTACCATACAGTGCACACAGCCCCACACCTGTGTTTGGGAATTTTTTCCCCTGTACTACCTGGAATACTTTCCACCACCCCCATTTTACATTACATGATAGTTTGCTATCTCATATATTAGTTTCACCTTTTAAGTTGCATTAGTGAAATAAATGAACTTTTGCACGATATTCTAATTTTTCGAGTATCACCTGTATATACCATAGTTTGTAGACTGTATAACTTTCCTTCAGACTAAATAATAAACCCTGATTTGGGTTATTTTCACCAAAGAAATGTAGCCGAATACATTTTGAACTAAAGTCATAAAGAAATATTATTTATTTGCAAAATTTTATAACTTTATATATTTATAATTTTTTTTTTAAATGTTTATTTAGCAAAAAAGAAAAAACCCAGTGGTGATTAAATATCACCGAAAGAAAGCTCTATTTGTGTGAATAAAAAATCTTATGAGTACAGTGTCCCATGACTGTGCAGTTGTGATTCATAGTGTGACAGCGCTGAAAGCTGAAAATTGGCCTGGGCAGGAAGTGCCCAGTATTGGTGGTTAAGGATGCTTGAAATCGACATAGACAATCAGTAGAGGGCTAGAACACATTGCTTCCAAAGGCTGTATGGGCAACAGTAGAACAGCTCTCTTGACAAAGAGGGAACACCCTCGAAACGCGTTACTGCCCCCTCATGAATGTAGCGTGTGGCCACAAGGAGTAACGGTGGCGGCAGATGCCATTCTTGGTGTTTACGTTATTTGTCTTTCAAAGTGGGTCCCACTAGAGCTGGTTTCAGGATCTTCTACCGCTGCCCATACAGCCCTTGGAAGCAATATGTTCCAGCCCTCGACTTATCGTCTATGTTGATTTCAAACATCCTAAATGTAAGTGTGCTATTTCTTTCTATGTAATATATACTACATGTTTTTAACAGCATTTACGCTCCTGTTCTTCAGTTTCTATGTCAGCTTAGATCAGCCCGGGTCTTTTTGGAGGAAGCTGCAGGATCCTGTGATTGCCTTTACAGACTCTCTCTCTGCCTTCAGGACTAACTGTTGTTTATACACTTTCACACTGGGGATTGTGAGCTGATGCTTTACTGTGCGCTATAGTGGTTTGCTTTTACATTATTCTCCAATAATAATCCATACACATCTACTACTTAATGGCCCTGTGAGCTATTTTTCATCAAATCGGTTCTTACTGTGTTTTATTGCCTCTTTGTAACTCTAGGATATATACAGTTCAACAATATTGTATTAATTATTATTTATTAATAGTCACAACCATAACCACTCCCAAACCTCCCCCCCCCCCCTACTTCTTGTTAGTTGCACTGCACTATGCACACTACACATCCCATAATACATAGTCCATCTCAGGAGTGAACAAGATGGTGACTACATTCCTACATACTATGGATCCATGGAGAACAAACATAGCCACCCTCCAACAGTAAGTCGGCTCACAGCAGCAAAAAAAAAAAGGAATTTAGAGATTTGGAGGAGAGATTTTTTTTGAGTCAACAATTCATACTTGAGTAGAACATTTTTGAAACCTCAGTGTATTGTCACTTTATTATTCACATTGTGAGAAAACACCAGAATAAATTATCAAAGGCAGCACCAATAAAGTTAATGGCAGTGCAGCCTTACTACGGTAAATACACCTTGCCTAATCACTTGTTAGAGGAACATTAACTCAGTCTTGCCCAAATCGGGGCTCTCTTTTCACTGTGGATCACTGCTTCCTCAATGGGGGGATTTTTAGTCCACTGCATAAAGAAAAGTACAGTCCCCTGTTAAAAGACTGCTTGTAGATAGTGATAGTAAGACACAAGGTTGGCCAGTAAGCCTCTCACTAAGCCAGACATGTGGTGAAGTTCTCCTGGTCATTGTCCAGATTGGCCCGAAGCAAAAAGAAAAAAAGAAAAATAGGCGAAGGCCAGGCATGACTGGGCTAGCAGTGGAGTCCAGGAGTCAGAGAGTTAATAAAATAGCTTGGTCAAGAGTTCAGGATAAGAGGCACATACCTTGATTGGAGGCTTTAATGGATAGGGAGGGGCAGCAATAAGGTGGAGACGCAAGGTCCAAGAGCACTTTGAGGCAACGGACAACGAAGAAACTTTCTACTCTCGCGCCCTTTGGATAGTTGACTTGGTGGTTGCTGTGGAATGGCAGTTGGGGTCCTTGGAGGTGTCCAAATTTTACTGCGTAACATCACACTAAGGACCCGTCTATGGTATGGTGTCCTCTGTATAATCCCAGTTAACATTGGTTAAAAGGAATTGGTGAAAATCGAGGTGTCAGTGGAAATTTGGTATTGTCCTCGAGCCGGTGTTCTGCGGCTGAGGACCTTTAAATGGTTCCGCTGATACAAATTTGTTGTTGGTTCGTCAGTGCCTCCAAGGATTGGCAACCCTGGTCATTATCAATATTGTTATTACATTTCTGTTTAAAGGACTGTTGATTTGTTTTTTATTGTTATTAAATGGCAGCTATGACTAATTTTCACTCCAAAAGTGTGGCAGTCTTATCATTTTAGCAGTAAGTGGCAGATGTTGTTCAAGGGGGCCGTAGCGGTCTATGGTGGCAGGTTATGCACTACATGTGGTATGCCTTAGTCAAGTCTTGGGTCGCTCTCCTGGCCATGGTGGTGGAAAGCTGAGCGCAATAGAAGGTACTTTTTTGAATTAAAGTTTTTGAAAATCCTTATGCCGCGTACACACGATTGGACTTTACGGCATACTTGGTCCGGCGTACCGGATTTCGTCGGACAATTCAATCGTGTGTGGGCTCCAGCGGACTTTGTTTTCTCAAAAGTTTGAGGGACTTAGATTTGAATCATGTTTCAAATCTATCCGACGGATTTGAGTCCGGTCGAAAAGTCCGCTCGTCTGTATGCTAGTCCGACAGACAGAAACCGACGCTAGGGCAGCTATTGGCTACTGGCTATGAACTTCCTTGTTTTAGTCTGGTCGTACGTCATCACGTACAAATCCGTCGGACTTTGGTTGATCATGTGTAGGCAAGTCCATTCATTCGGAAAGTCCGTCGTAAAGTCCATTGAAAAGTCCGCCGGGCAAAGTATGCCGTAAAGTCCGGTCGTGTGTACACGGCATAACATATACCCAGTGAAGTGACTGGCCGCAGGTGATACACAGAGATGAAACAAATCCTCCTACATGAGTTGTACCTGTTTATTTGCAGTCTTCTCTTCTCTACAGCCGTTCAAAGTCCAGAATAATAACGCTTATCTGTATATGTAAACATCCCTTGTAATAGGAATAGGGCATGACAGGTCCTCTTTATGGAGAGATGTGGGGTCAATATGACCCCACATCTCTCCTCCAGGCTGGAAAGCCTGCGATAAAAAAATAAAACAAAACAATCTTGGCTTTCCAGCCGAGTACATGGCAGTATTTACAACTGCCAGGCCGGCCATAACGTCGCGTCTGGGCTTCCGAGAGTCACAGAGACTGCCGGGGAGCATCTAGTCACCAGTGTTCCTAAATCCTAAATGTAAGTGTGCTATTACTTTTTATGTAATAAATACTACACGTTTTTAACAGCACTTACACTCCTGTTCTTCTGTTTCAATGTCAGCTTAAATCTGCCCTCTCGGCGGGAAGTGGTTAAACAACAGTGTATAATGGTCAACCCGCAAAAGCCAAACAAAAAGGTATATGCATGGTAATTCAGGTATATATGAGGGGGTGCTGATAAGTTTTGAGCCTTACCCAGAAAAAAATGATCTAGGAAGCTACAGGATGTACTGGCCAATTTGTCTATATTCATAGGTGTAAAAATCAACTACCTATGATTTTAACTTATTTTTCTTTTGTAGGTCCAAAATGAACATGGCAGCCCCTCCAGAAGAATTCAATGTGGAAGAACATAGGACCATAATCAAGTTCCTGTTTCTCTAAGAGAAGCAAATCCATGATGAAATGTCACAAACTATGGGTGTCAGTGGTCCTTCATATGCAACAGTTAAACATTGGGTTGCCAATTTTAAAACTGGCCATTTCTGTGTTGAAAGTGAGAAACCCAGTGGAAGGCCTGTTTTTGTCTCTGTGCCTGCAAATGTGAAAGCCATCCATGACATGATCATGGAGGACCGCCGAATATCAGCAAAAAGTATTGCTACATATCCGGTAATATCATGTGAGAGAGTTGGTGCCATTATCCACAATGACTTGGAAATGAGAAAGCTTGCAGCAAAGTGGATCCCAAAACTTTTGACTTTTGCAGGCACAGAAACAGGACTTCCACTGGGTTTCTCACTCTCAACACCGAAATGGCCAGTTTTAAAATTGACAACCCGAAGGGCCACCGTCACCCAGAGTTTGTGACATTTCATCATGGATCTGCTTCGCACCTTTCCCTTTCCCATATGGTCCTACGCTCTTCCACTCTGAATTTTTCTGGAGGTGCTGCCATGATCACTTTGGACCTGAAAAAGAAAGATATGTTAAAATCATAAGTAGTTGATTTTTGCACCATTGAATATAGACAAATTGGCCAGTACACCCTGCAATTTACAGCTTCCTAAATCAATTTCTTCTGAGTAAGGCTCAGTACTTATGAGCACCCCCTCGTATACCACACTACCCAAAGACATCAGCCTGCCAGATACACTGCTCATCCCCTGCGAATTATTAGGCTATCCATTATAAGATCGACCAGTGCTAGCCCCCTATCATTGGGCCCATAACTTGTCAAATTTACCAAAGCTACCCCTATGCTGAAAAATATATTTTTCCAATCGAATAATATCTCCCATATGGGCTATCCACTCCTTCAGTGTGGGAGGGTCAGTGGTAGTCCAGTGCCATAATATTAACTTGCGGGCCTGGAAAGGTGCCCTAGCTATGGCTTGCCTCCACAGGGAGATCACATAGAATCTCCAATAAGCATTGTTTTGGTTCCTCTAGCACCTGAACCTGAAACACCCGGTTGATGGTAGTGATAACATCCTTCTAATAAGGGTACAGTTTTGGACAGTTTTGGACAGTGCCACATAAGGTGGAGCAAATCTTCATGGTCCCTACTGCATCTTGTACAAGTAGGGTTTTCCCTCTTGCCCATGTGGAACAGCCTTGCTGGTGTGTAGTGCAAGCACAGACTTTAATATAGCTTGTCCTAAAGAATTCCACAAGTGTACATAGATCTTGTTTTTGGAGTTTCCTACCCAATTTACTCAATCATATCCAAGTTCTTCATGAATAAAAACAACAAAAACAACACCCCCTAACCTGGTCATTGCAGAAACGTGTGAATGAGCCTGTGTGCCTGCTCGGTGGGGTGAAGAATTGTGAGGAGACCTGGACAGTATTGCTGAGGCTCCTATGGGAGTAGCAATACACATGTAGAGCCTTTAAGGGATAAAACATGGGGAAAGTGTATGTATTGTAGAGATGTACCGTGTGTCTCTTTTTATTTTGCCCTGAGGTACATTTTATGAAGGAGTGACAAACTTTTGTCTGGTGTGTGGAGTAGCATAGAAAAGACCTCTGTCTGATTACTGGGTCTTGTCTCCAGATCCTTTAAAGTGTTCATAAAAAAAAAAAAAAACTCAATAGCTAAAGTGTTGTAAATGCTAGGAAGCCAAGGACACAGTGAATTCCAGTAACCATAAAGTCAACAGCTGTGTGAAGTAATACCCAAAAATAACAACAAGCGCAAATAATAGACTTTAATGCAGGCAAGTAAATATATAAATCTATTAAAGCAGAACACCATGTAAAAGATTTTTTTTTTTTCAAATATGTAAAGTGAAAATTTACTTAACTGTGTGTCTGTTTTTTTTAACACACTATTTATTGAAACCTGTCTCAGAAAACATCTTTCTTGTATGGTTTCAAAACATGGTAGACACTACACCCAATGGAAATTTAACCAGTACTGAATCTCCCCATCCACTTCCTATTATTAGAAGAACATCTGCATTTTTGCTGCTTTAATGAATTAGACCAGGGGTCTGCAAACTTTCTAAACAAAAGGGCAGCCTACGGTCTTTCAGAATTGAAGGGGGGCAGGTCTGTAGCCAGTGGGTGTAGAACATGCCCCCACATGAATGGGAGTAGATAACATTTCAGGATTAGTGGAAGTATATAAATTACATAGTGCCTGTGGTCAGCAGGAGATGTAATAGTGCCCAATAATTGGTATTAGTGGGAGGAAAAGTGCCCCTTCGCTGGTGTCAGTGCAAGGAATCGTGCCCCATCATTGGTGCTGGTGGAAGGACTAGTACCTCTGTACTGGTGTCAGTGGAAGGAATGGTGCCTCATCGTTGGTGTCAGTGGAAGGAATGGTGCCTCATTGTTGGTGTCAGTGGAAGGAATGGTGCCTCATTGTTGGTGTCAGTGGAAGGAATGGTGCCTCATTGTTGGTGTCAGTGGAAGGAATCGTGCCCCATCATTGGTGCTGGTGGAAGGACTAGTACCTCTGTACTGGTGTCAGTGGAAGGAATGGTGCCTCATTGTTGGTGTCAGTAGGAGAAATGGTGCCTTATTGCTGGTGTCAGTGGAAGGAATGGTGCCTCATTGTTGGTGTCAGTAGGAGGAATGGTGCCTTATTGCTGGTGTCAATGGAAGGAATGATGCCTCATTGTTGGTGTCAGTGGAAGGAATGGTGCCTCATTGTTGGTGTCAGTGGAAGGAATGGTGCCTCATTGTTGGTGTCAGTGGAAGGAATGGTGCCTCATTGTTGGTGTCAGTAGGAGGAATGGTGCCTCATTGTTGGTGTCAGTGGAAGGAATGGTGCCTCATTGTTTGTGTCAGTAGGAGGAATGGTGCCTCATTGCTGATGTCAGTGGAAGGAATGGTGCCTCATTGTTGGTGTCAGTGGAAGAAATAGAATCCATTTATCTGTGGGAATGTGTCAATGGGAGGAATAGTGCTCCAAGTGCCAGATAAAGGCCAGCAAATGGCAACATCCAGCCCATGTGCTGCAGTTTGGAGACCACTGAAATAAACATTGTATTTCAGTTTGAGGATGGTGCTAACCAAATTCCTCTACTGTCAGATGGAGTAAACTAGGTAGATGTTGGATGTTTGGGCTTTGATTAATCTTTTTTTATAGTTAGTTTACATGCACTTAACTGGATTGGATAAATCCAAAATTCAGAAACAAATACGTAGGGAGTAATGATATATACACGTCAGATTTTTGCTTTTAGGTGTGCAGTAGTGAAGACAGTAATATGTCATAACATGTTGTGTATGTGCCAGGAAATTAAGCATATTTTCAACATTGTCTTGCTTCAGTTGACACCGGGTAGCCATTACGTCAATGTCATTGCAACCTTTTTCCCATCTATAATGCCAAGTGTATTTTAAAGTGACACTAAAGGTTGTTTTTTTTTTTATATATATATAAATAACAAACATGTCATACTTACCTCCACTGTGCAGCTAGTTTGGCACAGAGTGGCCCCCGATCCTCGACTTCCGGGGTCCCTCAGGGGCTCTCGCGGCTCCTCCCCACAGCAGATAACCCCCTAGGAGAAGCGCTCTCCCGGGGGGTTACCTTGTGAGCGCGCTCCCAAGTCCAGCATTCGGCATCCATAGAGGCAAAATGAAAAACTCGGCCCCGCCCCACGCGCTCGCGTGATTTGATTGACAGCAGCGGGAGCCAATGGCTGCGCTGCTATCAATCTATCCATTAAACAGCTGAGAACCCCAAGCAGAGAGGCAGCGCGGCCCGGGGTCAGGTAAGTAAAACGGGGGGCTGGGGGCCAGTCACTGCCAGGTGTTTTTTCACCTTATTGCATAGGATGCATTACGGTGAAAAAACACGAAGGTTTACAACCCCTTTAAGCCAAAACTTTTTTTATTGAGTTTTGGTTTTAGTGGTGAGAAGATGGAGCACCTGCTGGGTTTTTATTGCTGTTTGCATGCCTATTAGGCTTCTTCCACAGACAGACTCTGAAAAGCTATCCATAGTGCATTACTTGTCAGATTGTGGGTTATGCCGTGTACACACGGGCGGACTTTTTAACCGGACTGGTCCGACGGACCGAGTCCGGCAGACAATCCGACCATGTGTGGGCTTCATCGGACCTTCAGCGGACTTTTCCAGTCGAAAATCTGACGGCCTTAAGATTTGGAACATGTTTCAAATCTTTACATCAAAACTCCGCCAGACCCAGAAATCCGCTCATCTGTATGCTAGTCTAACGGACAAAAACCTACACTAGGGCAGCTATTGGCTATCAACTTCCTTATTTTAGTCCTGTCGTACGTCATAACATACAAATCCGTCGGACTTTGGTGTGATCGTGTGTAGGCAAGTCCGTTCGTTAAAAAGTCTGTCGGAAGTCTGTCAAAAGTCCGTTGAAAGTCCGGTTGAAAAGTCCGCCCGTGTGTACGCGGCTTTAGAGTTCATTTACAGGCAATCAGGAGCTAATACCATCACCTCCTGGTTCGCCTTTTTTTTTTATCCCAAGGGGGATTTTACATTGAAATACCATTCCACAACTGCCATAGCCATGTTCAGCACAAAGTTGTGGCACGGTCACATTAAATTTAAAGTGATTGTAAACCTCAGGCATGAAATATGAACAAAGCATATCCCTCTATAGTGTGTACTTGTCTCAATTAACCGCTTGCTGTCCGCCCCATAGCAGTTTTACTGCTACAGGGCGGCAGCTGTGTGCCGCATCACGTATATATACGTGAGCCTGCACTTCCGCCAGCAGGGGACAGCAGGGGACATGTGCCAGAGGCATTGCTAGGTGGCAAAAAGACCAGGGGCTTCAGCCCGAAGTTGAACAACCGGGGGGGGGGGATTGGTCGCGTTTTTTTTTTTTGGGCGGGATGGTGGGGTTGTGTGACTTACCAGTGACCATTACACTGACGTACATACACTGAGCTACATTATACACTGACCTACATTATACACTGAGCTACATTATACACTGACCTGCCTGACCTACACACACTAACAGTGACCAGCCTGACCTACACACACTAACAGTGACCAGCCTGACCTACACACACTAACAGTGACCAGCCTGACCTACACACACTAACAGTGACCAGCCTGACCTACACACACTAACAGTGACCAGCCTGACCTACACACACTAACAGTGACCAGCCTGACCTACACACACTAACAGTGACCAGCCTGACCTACACACACTAACAGTGACCCCAGCCTGACCTACACACACTAACAGTGACCAGCCTGACCTACACACACTAACAGTGACCAGTGACCTGCTTGACCTACATACACTAACAGTGACCAGCCTGACCTACACACACTAACAGTGACCAGCCTGACCTACACAAACTAACAGTGACCAGTGACCTGCTTGACCTACATACACTAACAGTGACCAGCCTGACCTACATACACTAACAGTGACCAGTGACCTGCTTGACCTACATACACTGACCAGCCTGACCTACATATACTGACCAGCCTGACCTACATACACTAACAGTGAGCAGCCTGACCTACACACACTAACAGTGACCAGCCTGACCTACACACACTAACAGTGACCAGCCTGACCTACACACACTAACATTGACCAGCCTGACCTACACACACTAACAGTGACCAGTGACCTGCTTGACCTACATACACTAACAGTGACCAGCCTGACCTACACACACTAACAGTGACCCCAGCCTGACCTACACACACTAACAGTGACCAGCCTGACCTACACACACTAACAGTGAAAAGCCTGACCTACACACACTAACAGTGACCCCAGCCTGACCTACACACACTAACAGTCACCAGCCTGACCTACACACACTAACAGTGACCAGCCTGACCTACACACACTAACAGTGACCAGCCTGACCTACACACACTAACAGTGACCAGCCTGACCTACACACACTAACATTGACCAGCCTGACCTACACACACTAACAGTGACCAGTGACCTGCTTGACCTACACACACTAACAGTGAAAAGCCTGACCTACACACACTAACAGTGACCAGCCTGACCTACACACACTAACAGTGACCCCAGCCTGACCTACACACACTAACAGTGACCAGCCTGACCTACACACACTAACAGTGAAAAGCCTGACCTACACACACTAACAGTGACCCCAGCCTGACCTACACACACTAACAGTCACCAGCCTGACCTACACACACTAACAGTGACCCCAGCCTGACCTACACACACTAACAGTGACCAGCCTGACCTACACACACTAACAGTGACCCCAGCCTGACCTACACACACTAACAGTCACCAGCCTGACCTACACACACTAACAGTGACCCCAGCCTGACCTACACACACTAACAGTGACCAGCCTGACCTACACACACTAACAGTGACCCCAGCCTGACCTACACACACTAACAGTGACCAGCCTGACCTACACACACTAACAGTGACCAGCCTGACCTATACACACTAACAGTGACCAGCCTGACCTACATACACTAACAGTGACCAGCCTGACCTACACACACTAACAGTGACCAGCCTGACCTACACACACTAACAGTGACCAGCCTGACCTACACACACTAACAGTGACCCCAGCCTGACCTACACACACTAACAGTGACCAGCCTGACCTACACACACTAACAGTGACCAGCCTGACCTATACACACTAACAGTGACCAGCCTGACCTACACACACTAACAGTGACCAGCCTGACCTAAACACACTAACAGTGACCAGCCTGACCTACACACACTAACAGTGACCAGCCTGACCTACACACACTAACAGTGACCAGCCTGACCTACACACACTAACAGTGACCAGCCTGACCTACACACACTAACAGTGACCAGCCTGACCTAAACACACTAACAGTGACCAGCCTGACCTACATACACTAACAGTGACCAGCCTGACCTACATACACTAACAGTGACCAGTGACCTGCCTGACCTACATACACTGACCAGCCTGACCTACATACACTGACCAGCCTGACCTACACACACTAACAGTGACCAGCCTGACCTACATACACTAACAGTGACCAGCCTGACCTACATACACTAACAGTGACCAGTGACCTGCCTGACCTACATACACTGTGTGTCTGACCTACCTCAGCTCAGCTGTGGTGGGTGGTCACAGCAGGCAGTCAGTCACTCATCACCATCAGAGAGGAGCCGAGCCGAGGAGGAGAGGAGAGTCAGCCGCCCGCCTGAGCAGGGATGTAGCGTTCCCGCCTTCTGGAGCCTGCAGGCTAAGATGGACATCACATCACACGTCCCGCTGTCCTGACATTGGCGCTGCAGGCTCCAGAAGGCGGGACCTGCGGCACTCGGCCACTTTCGGCCGCTATGGCAGTCGGATACTTTCGGCCGCACTCGGCCCCTTTCGGCTGCACTCACAACCAGATCGGTTCCTGGCGGCCGGCGCTAGGGGCTAACAAGGGAATTCAGCATTCCATATACTCGGGGCTTTTGGGGGTCACATTCTGGGCTTCCGCCCCCCCTAGCCACCCCCTCCCGACGCCCCTGACATGTGCGCATCGCATCGTTAGGCACACACTTAACCCTTTGATCGCCCTAAATGTTTAGCCCCTTTCCAGCCAGTGTCATTAGTACAGTGATAGTGCATATTTTTAGCACTGATCACTATATAAGTATCACTGGTTCCCGCAAAGTGTCAAAAATATCAGTTAGTGTCCGACTGCCCGCCGCAATATTGCAGTCCCACTATAATGCCGCGTACACACGATTGGAAATTCGGCCAGCAAAAGGCCGATGAGAGCTTTTGGTCGGAAAATGTGTGTGTGTGTATGCTCCATCAGACTTTTGCTGGCCGAATTCCCGCCAGCAAAAGATTGAGGGCAGGTTCTCAATTTTTCGGTCGGAAAAAGTTTTGATCGAAAATTCCTACCGTCCGTACCAATTCTGACGCGCAAAATTCCTACGCATGCTCAGAAACAATTCGACGCATGCTCAGAAGCATTGAACTTCATTTTCTCGGCTCGTTGTAGTGTTGTACGTCATCGCACTCTTGACGGTCGAAAGTTCTGAGAACTTTTGTGTGACCACGTGTATGCAAGCCAAGCTTGAGTGGAATTCCGTCGGAAAAAACCATCCAAGATTTTTCCGATGGAAAATCCGCTCGTGTGTACGAGGCATTAGTCTCTGATCGCCTCCTTTACTAGTATAAGAAAATAAATAAATACCAATTCCATATATACAGTATGTCCCATAGTTTGTAGACGCTATAGTGTCCACGTAAACCATGTACGTTTATTGGGATTTTTTTTTACCAAAAATATGTAGCAGAATAAGTATTGGCCTAAATTTATGAAGAAATTCAATTATTTAAAAATTGTTATTGGGTATGTTTTATAGCAGAAAGTAAAAAATAAATTTTTTTTTCAAAATTGTTGTTTTTTGTTTCTAGAGAAAAAAATAAAAACGCAGTGGTGATCAAATATCACCACTTTTTTTGGATGCTCTATCAATATCAAGTCTGTGTTTCAGACATATTCAATGCCCACCGGCAATTCTTCCCTTTGTGCTATTGATCTGCATTTTTAATGTTGCTTCAATGAAACGTTGAAAACCGTCTTTACCATTCAACTATATGTAAGTTAATCATTATAACAATCAAACACCTAATTATGTATGTTATGATGGTAATATTTTTTCACTTTAAAAATAATGATCCAATATTTGAATTGTGTCTTAGATGAATTCCTCCTTCTGTTACAGCCCTGAAGAAGGACTATACCGCATCCCGAAACACATTGGGTGTAAGGAGGTCTTTCCAAAAAATCTTATATTTATGGTGATAGTAATGAATTGTACTGTAAGAAATCAGCGCATCAATGTTTCATTTTATTTTAATTATGATTAAATAAAATTGTTGCTATTTTATTATTCTTGCACACTTCTTAGAATATCATTGGCTGCCTTAAAAGTCCTCTTAGGGGAACCCTTCCTTTCCAATATCACCAAAAGAAAAATCTATTTGTGGGGAAAAAAAAAGACATTAATTTTATTTGGGTACAGGGTTGCATGACTGCACAATTTTCAGTTAAAATAACGCAGTGCCACATCGACAAAAATGGCCTGGTCATGAAGGGGGTTGAATCATTTGGAGGTCAAGTGGTTAATTAAAGCACTAAGTGTCATTTCTGTCTGCTGCCTCCTTCCTCTGCTATCAGCATGAATTACTTCTGACACCAAGAGATAAAAGGTGACAGGGGAGGGACCTCCAGCCTCAGCTCTGTTTCTGTGTGCTGTGTGAAGGGGGGAGGGGTGTCACTTCTCTCCAATCAGCTCTCAGAGCTCTCCACCCTGAGCTCTCTCTGCCCTCTATTTTCTGAACTCTCAGACAAGCTTTTAAATTCAGCACTTTTAAGGGATGTAGAGAAGAGAAGACTGCAAAGTATTTACACCCCTAGAAATTTTCCATATTTTGTCAACCAAAAAAACATAAATGTATTTTATTGGAATTTTATGTGACAGACCAAAGTGGCACATAATTGTGAAGTGGAAGGAAAATGATAAATGGTTTTCATCATTTTTTACAAATGAATAAATTCATAATTAATTATATATATATATATATATATATATATATATATATATGTATATATAAATAAATATATATATATAAATAAATAAATAGTGGTGTACGTTTGTATAGCGCCCCACTGAGATAATACTTTGTAGAACCTCCTTTCACTGCAATTACAGCTGCAAGTCTTTTTGGGGATGTCTCTACCAGCTTTGCACATCTAGAGAGTGACATTTTTTCCCATTCTTCTTTGCAAAATAGCTCAAGCTCTGTCAGATTGAATGGAGAACGTCTGTCAACAGCAATTTTCAAGTCTTGCCACAGATTCTCAATTGGATTTAGGTCTGGACTTTGACTGGGCCATTCTAACACATGAATATGCTTTGATCTAAACCATTCCATTGTAGCTCTGGCTGTATGTTTAGGGTCGTTGTCCCGATGGAAGGTGAACCTCCACCCCAGTCTCAAGTCTTTTGCAGACTCTAACAGGTTTTCTTCTAAGAATGCCCTGTAATTGGCTTCATCCATCTTCCCATCAACTCTGACCAGCTTCCCTGTCCCTGTTGAAGAAAAGCATCCCCACAACATGATGCTGCCACCACCATGTTTCACGGTGGGGATGGTGTGTTCAGGGTGATGTTCAAGCTTGGGATTTTTTTTTATAACCTAACCCTGCTTTAAACTTCTCCACGACTTTATAACTGACCTGTCTGGTGTGTTCCTTGGGCTTCATGATGCTGTTTGTTCACTAAGGTTCTCCAACACACCTCTGAGGGCTTCAGAGAACAGCTGTATTCATACCGAGATTAAATTACACACAGGTGGACTCTATTTACTAATTAGGTGACTTCTGAAGGCAACTGGTTACACTAGATTTTAGTTAGGGGTATCAGAGTAAAGGGGGTTGATTACAAATGCACACCACACTTTTCAGATATTTATTTGTAAAAACGTTTGAAAACCATTTATCATTTTCCTTCCACTTCACAATTATGTGCCAGTTTGTGTTGGTCTATCACATAAAATCCCAACAAAATACATTTACATTTTTGGTTGTAAAGTATAGGCCTGGAACTAAAAAGTGCAGCATAGGTGGAGGGTCTGCATGACTGGGTTGCTGGGCAGGCTACAGTCAGGCGGTTAAGAGGTTCGGTTTGAAATGTAGGTAGGTTTACCTGATTGGATGACATAAGAGGGTAGGGTGTGGCTGGGGTGTGGCACCAGTGATCTAGCAGAAGGGGGGAGTTGCTGTAGGTCAGTGGGAGCCAGAGAATCGAAAAAGACACTTGCCCACCCTCCCTCCCTTTAATTTTCTATGATTTTTACATGAGCCGTATTGTCCCGTGGTTGTTTCTTATAGGGGCAATGGGTGCTGTAGAGGGCTATAGCTCAGGGGTATTCTTTACACAGGGCATTTGGGTTCGGTTCTGTCATAGCAGCAGGCAGGGGTCTTAGGTTTTTGAAGGTGGACAGGTTCAAAAAACAGTAGGTGGAGTGTAATGGGTTGGGCCCATCTCGGTATGGGTGTACCTTTACTAATCAGTGACGTCAATAAGGGGCTATCAGTCATTGGACTGCATCAGGTGGTAAATTGGTATTAAATTGTCCCTGAGCTGGTGTAATTGCGGCTGGGGGCCGGGATAGGGATGTGGTGGTTGATACAGCCGATGCGATAGAGGGAAAACGTGCCTTCATTAACCTAAGGCTCAGGAAATAGTCAGTTAGGTACATTATGGTTAAAAAAATTACGTTGGTTTATGCAGTATAGTTTAATATGTTATTTTGAGATTTATGGTTTTGTTAAAAAAAAAGCTGCTTTGGTAATTTAAATCCAAAGTAAGTGCTTGTGTCTTTACTAGGGTAGTCGGGGGTATGGACTAGAGATGTAAGGTCACGGCAGCTGAAGCATCAGCAATACCTCAGTCATGACAAAATGTGGAAAATTGCAAGGGGTGTGAATACTTTTTCAAGGCACTGTATGTAGGAGGATTTGTTTAATCTCTGTGTATCATCTGAGGATAGACCCTTCACTGCGTATATGTAAGGGTTTACAACCACTTTAATGGTTGTAATGGGTGCCTGCCACCTGCATCATGCCCAGTAAAGACTAGTGCCATGCACCGCAAAGCAGCAGCGTCTGAACTGCCCCATTCAGCAATAAGCTAAACATACGTGGGCATCGTTGCCGTGGCCCTCTGCCAAGGAGATGCGCTCTCTCTGTTTGTCCCGTAATCTCTATCACTGGGACTGCATTTATTGGATAATCCAAAATATTGAGTTGCCATTGAAACAGGAAGAGAGGGGAAATCTTCAAATGGTGACTCTTGTTACAGTGACAACTAACTAAGAGGGGATTTACCTCACTTTGGAGAGATTTGCTCTGACTTTCTATTGTCCTGTGTGGGATAATCTCATTATAAACCCAGCATTGCATGTGTACCTCCTACCTGCTTCTTTTTGGGTAAAACCAGGCACGGTTTGTCTGAATATGGGACCAGGGGAGGATCCGGGGGGGGGGGGCAATGGGGCAATTGCACCCCCCCCCCGAGAAATTTGTGGCAGGCAGGCAGGTTGATCAGTCAGCGGGGCCGGCGGCTGAGCCGGTGGATCAATTAGTGGGGGCTGCGGATCAGTTAGCGGACTGGCGGGTGAGCGGCTGAACAGGCCAGTCGGCAGGTGAGCGGCGGGCGGGGGAACAGAGAGATGACATCATCTCTCACCGCCCGCCCTGCATCACCGCTCTCCTGCCCTCACTGTGCAGCTGCGGGCAGCAGAGAGATTAAATCATCTCTCTGCTGCCTGCCTTCAAGCTGGGACACAGCAAGTGAAAATCTGCACCATGTAGCTGTAGCAGGCAAGTGACACAGCAAGTGACAAACTGCATCTGGTGGCAAGGTGACGTGGCAAGTGACACAGCAAGTGACAATCTGCAGCGTATGGCAGGTGAGGTGGCAAGTGACAATCCCCACCTTGTAGCAGGCAAGTGACACAGCAAGTGACAATCCGCAACATGTGGCAGGTGACAATCCGCAATGTGTGGCAGGTGACCTGGCAAGTGACAATCCGCAACACGTGACAGGTGACATGGCAAGTGACAATCCACAACGTGTGGCAGGTGACGTGGCAAGTGACAATCCGCAACTTGTGGCAAGTGACAATCTGCATCTGGTGGCAGGTGACAATCCGCAATGTGTGGCAGGTGATGTGGCAAGTGACAATCAGCATCTGGTGGCAGGCGACGGTGGCAAGTGACACATTCAGCGCTCCCACTGATTCTGCATTAGGGTGAGTTGAACTATTTTTTTTTATATCCCAATGTTATGATAGAAATAGTGAGCTAAAATCTTCCTGACACCTTAACAACCATGGTGCCATGATGATGGAAGGGCCAACACCAGCCATTTCCACGATAAATTGCCTGCAAAAAACCTTAATTTCTAGCAGTGCCCCTCCCAAGACTAGACTATGGATCCGCCCCTGTGTGGGACGCAATCTGAATTCAGTACACAGGTCAATGGGGAATAGTCATTTATAATTAGATTGCTCACCTCTTTTTCTCCACATATATGGCTGACTGTGGACGCGGAAGCTGGACTGGCGGAGGGTCCTAGTACAGAGACCACACCTTTCGGTAGAATCTGACACACTGTAAGAAAAAACAAAATATAGGAAGATAAGACTAATAGTAAGACAGAGACCTGTGGGCATGGTTGGGTCAGATTTAAAAAGTGTAGGTGTTACATAATTAGTCAGGTTGAAAAAATAATCTGAAAAATGTATGTAAATAATAGAAAAAAATAAAAATAAATAGAAAACATCCATATATTCATTCATTTTCGTTTCATTAGTTTAATATATTTTTAGTTTTTCGGGTCATTCGTTATGATCGCGATTTGTAAATGCGTTCATTCGTACATTCGTAAATTCGAACATTCGTTCATTCGTACATTTTTACATTTGTACAGTCGTAAATTCGTAAAATCGTACATTTGTAAATTAGAAAATTCGGAAATTTGTAAATTCGAAGTTTGAAAATCCAAAAACCCGAAAATTCACAAATCTGAAATAGTAACTAACTATTAAATTATAGGTATTGTAATTTCCTTTCAAATTTGACTGTCAGTGAACGTAACAAATACGAATTTATCCGAAGTTACGAATTATCCAAAACGAATGCTGCATCTAAACAAATGGAGTGGAACAAATGAATAATAAATACTAATAAAAAGTTGTTATTATTATTATTGTTATTTATTATTATTAATTCATTACGTTCCATTCCGTTTTTTCGGATCATTCATAACTTCGGATAAATTTGTATGTGTTACGTTCACTAACAGCCAAATTTGAAAGGAAATTACAATACCTATAATTAAAAAGTTACTAGTAATCACTAATAGTTAAGTTATTATTAGTTAACTATTATTTCAGATTTCCAAATTTTTGAATTTACAAATTTACGAATTCACTAATTTACTAATGTACGAATGTACGAATGAACGAATGTACATTCATAAATTGCGAATGTACGAATGTACGAATGCCCGAATTTACGAATGTCCAATTTTATCGAATTTACGAATATTCGGAAAAAATTTGTTAAACAGGTTTTCGTTAATTCGGATATTCCCGAATTAACAAATTTGTTGAAATTCGTTAAAAAACGAACTCGGAACGAAACGAATTGCACATGCCTACAAAACAGAGCTTTTTTTCAGCCGATATGTGGCAGAACAGAGTTCCATCACCTCCGGCACTGGCCCTGTGCTTTCCGTTACCTACTTTCTATGTCTACAATTGACAGCGCTTCTGTTCAGGCGGCTCCACAGAATCCTCATTGCCCTCCCTTCCCCCTCTATCTCCTCCTAGCACTCCGCAGCGCTCTCGCTCTATTGCTGGCTGCAGAAAGAGCTCTGTGGTGGAGGTGAAGGCAGACCATCAATACTCTTCTGACAAGTTTGGACGAGGAGGGAGTTTGCTGACCAGTCTCGGAGATCCGGCCAGGAGGGATGTAACCTCCAGTAGTTTGTTCCAAAGGATGTTAATGGGGAGGTGGGCTGGCAAGATGTTTTGGGATTTTAGGAAGGTGTGATGGTGGCAGTGTGTCAAGTTGTTAGGGGGCAGGGAGGTGCGGAATTGGGGTGAGTGTGCAGCAGTGTGGTAGGCACTGGGTCTGTGTGTCTGTCTGCAGTTAGTATCAGTTGCTACCTCTATGCATGACCACTACCCAATGGCTGTGCAGTGATACAGCATTGAAATAGGGCTCAATCACACCCCATAAACTTCATACTATCTCCATTCCTCTCTCTGAACATACTACCTGCTGTCATACACTTCTCTCCTGAACATTCTGTTGCACTCCTGAATCCGGCACTCTGTATATAGCACACTTCGGAACTCTGTATATCGTGCACTCCTGAAATCTGCATTCTGTACATAGCAGTCTCTTGAACTCTGCACCCTGTACATAGCGCACTCCTGAACTCTGCGCTCCGTACGTAGCCTACTCCTGAACTCTGAAGTCTGTATGTAGCATACTCTGAAACCCTGCACCCTGTACATAGCGCACTCCTGAACTCTGCATTCCGTACATAGCACACTCCTGAACTCTGCATTCCGTACATAGCACACTCCTGAGCTCTGAAGTCTGTATGTAGCATACTCCTGAACTCTGCACCCTGTACGTCAGGGGTAGGCAACCTCGGCACTCCAGCTGTGGTGAAACTACAAATCCGATCATGCCTCTGAGATTCTGGTTAAAGTTTTTTCTATAGTGTAGATGTAAACCCTAATAACATGATTTTTAGTTTGCTAAAGCACTGTGTATCATAAACGGCTGCCATGTTTTTTTTTTTTTTTTTTACAATATATTTTTATCAAGTCTGGAGTATACAGGATCTGGAGCAGCTATGCATGATAACTAATCAGCTTCTATCTTCAGCCTGTTCATTTAAGAAAATGAAAGATAGAATCTGACTGGTTGACAAGTACAGCTGCTCCAGATTTTGGCTGCTCCAGGTTTTTTTTATAAATTCCTTTCATTGTTTTTACCTTTTCTGCATCTTAGTGTTGCCGATCTCCTGCAGCCTCTTTCAGTCTCTTTCTGTTGACATGCATTGGCTCTGACATTGGCTGCACATCATTGCTCTGTTCTGGCTTCCTGATACTGAAAACAGAGGACCATGCTCATGCAATGTGTGTTGGCACAATCACCTACAGCCTTAATGGGGGGTGCGTGTAACAGCATGACAACAGAGGAGCACAACTGGGAGACAGTTGTCACCCCATAACAGAAAGTGTCTAAATGGCATGATTATCAGGTATTAAAAAGAAAACTACATATTTAACAAGATTGCAAACTAGTTTTGAAATGACAGTAACACGTTACAACTTATCTGAGAATGTGGTGGTTGGATTTAGAGCTTCCTAATTGCAGTCTATTGAAGAAGCAGCTAAAATCAGACTGGTTGCCAATGATAACAATCCTCTTTTCTTGGTTGCAGTTGTTATAAGGTCCTCAACAGGCTTTTGTTTGCTTCAAACAGGTTCAGCATTCCCATACAAGTCTATAGAAGTGCAAAACCCACTTGAAGGTCAAATGCAGGTCAGAAAGACAACTGCAGGTCAGGTGTACCTGTCAATGAATTCTGAAGGATCTCAGAAGCTTCTCAAAATGATGTTAAATTGATGCCATTACACAAGTCTAAAGTCCATCGACACAGTCCTGAGGCTAGTCAAACACTTTACTATGGTGTACCACAACCATTGGTACTTAAAGTTACACTTTGCCATATTTGCCCAGGGGACTGGATATTATTATTATACACGATTTATATTGCGCCAACAGTTTACGTAGCGCTTTACAATGTAGAGGGGGGACAGCACAATTACAGTACAGTTCAATACAGAAGGGACTGTTCGTAGAGCTTATATTCTAAAGGGAGGGGGTGGTGGTACAAAAGGTAAACGATGCAGGGAATAATTTCATGGGGGGTGGCTCGGGGACAGTTGTTAGGTGGGTGTGGGATAGGCTTCCCTGAATAAGCGAGTTTTCAGGAATCTCCTAAAGGTGGACAGGTTAGGGGCAGATCGAATATACAGGGCAGGGAATTCTAGAAGATGGGAGAGGCTCTGGAGATGTCCTGAAGGTGAGCATGAGAGGAGGTAACAACTGTTTTTTTTTTTTTGTTTTGTTTGATATGTGTACACGTTTTGTCACTGTGGCGAGTAGGGTGTGGGTCCTCGGGCCTACTCTGAAAGTCTTGGGAAGGGGTGGACATAGGCCTTTTGGCTTGGTTCGCCCTCTCTTTTGGGGGTCTCCCTTCGGGGGAGCCCCACCTGTACTTGGGATGGTCTGTTTCAGCAGACCTTCCTGTAAACGGGGGGTCCGCCTGGTTTCGGCCAGATGGTTCCATTGTATAAGTACCTCAGTCCCTGTCTGGAGCCTAACGCCCCGGGAGGATCAGGGTAAGGTCTTTCCCTAGCGGAGGACTCTGAACACCCGTTGCACGTTTTTGTGTTTCACTCTTTATGTGTGTGCACTTTTTTTGGCACCGGGTGGAAGTTTTTGAGGTGTGTTTCACGCCACTGGCTTTTCAAAAAAAAAAATGAGAGGAGGTAACAAGGGAGCTAGAGAGCAGGAGGTTCTCGGAGGAGCGGAGGGGACAATTTGGGATATGATCTTATTCCAGGGCTGGTTATAACATACCAAGCCTCGGGAAAATAAATGGTGAAAAAAAAGCAATAGCAGGCTTAAATAATCATTTTTTGCCAATCAGTTTTTTCATGGAGTGGCAGGGCACTGTTCTTTGTCTACATATTTTGTGCTGAAAGACATCCCTCTGTTTCATCTCAGAAGGTTGGGAGGTTCCAGAAGGTTTCAGAAAATTGCTAAATGCATCTCCAATAGAAAGTCTACACTTTGCGAGCTAAATCAGTATGGTTCCTCAGAGATGTCATTAACTTTGAATGAATCTCATAAACGGTCGATTGTAAGCATACAAAATGGCTGCCTTTGCGGTGCAAAAATCACTGGAATATTGCTGGCTTCCTTCTATCATTACCCGCCACGGCGTTGCAGTGCCCCATAAAAGTCAATACACTTCACAGGCTTGACTAAACGTCAATGATTCATTCAGCATATGTATATAAACGCAGACATCTCTAGTGAAAGGTCTCCGTCCAGGCGATAATGTCTGTCTGTCGATTTTATTCACCTCATTAATTTCCCCTCAGTTTATGGCTCGTTTTTCTTCGTAGATTGCCGTGCATTCATTTCGCATCAGTTTTCAGGGCTGAGTCGTGTGTGTCTTTCGCTTGCAATGTAAAGCGATCGGCTCTTGATTAAACGCCGGGTTCTAGGTCACATTTGGTAATTAGGTCCTAGGCATTCTATCCTTGTTTCACCCATCTCAGGCGCCTCATGTAACGCTTCAGTAACACACGGGATATTGCCAGCGCATCCGAGACCACATCGCACTCATTAAGGCACAATGAAGAATACTGAATCATGTTTATGAAAATAACAGACAAAGGAAGGTTATTCCAAGACCCATAGGCCCGCTTAATATGGTAGTGAAAAGTGCAGTGGCGGTTTGCAAAATGGCGTTAGTGGCAGCAAACAGATCGGTAAGAACGGAAGTTTGATTGTTTGATTAAAACGGTTGCACTTTCCACATATGCATTTACTTTGTACTACTGTGCTAACTAATCCTGCAGATTTATCTCAAGTTCTATAGCTGCAAATGTACGCATTTTTTTTTAACATGATTCCAGCTAGTATAAAATCAATATTAATATTCTGTGCTACAAATCCCAATAAAGGACAAAAATAAATATGAGCTGCATGCTTGACATGTGTGTAGTAAAAAAAAAAAAAAATTGCCCCAATACATTTGGGCCAGATTCAGACCTTAGAGGTACAGTATGTAATGCAAAAATTGTTTTTTCTAGATTTGGATAGCATGGGGAGGAATTTGAAGTCTTACTGGGTTTTAACTGCTATCTAGGGGTCATTGGCTCCTGCTGCTGTCAGTGAGGGGGAGGGGGGTATAGCCGAGTCACGGTTTGTGTGTCTATGGACACACGAATGCCCACTTGCTATGGGAGCGTTGGTGGAGGGGAGGAGCCAGGAGCGTCAGCGGGGCACCCGAGAAGAGGAGAAACGGGGCTGCTCTGTGCAATACCAATGCACAGAGCAGGTAAGTATGACATCATAATATAAATGGTGCAGTGCACAATAAGTGCATAATGGAAACATATGATAGAGTCCACAGCCAGAGACGGCTTAAAAAGTTAAAATCCTGGTGTCAGAGATCCAAGAGTACAGGAACACCGATTCAACCAGTAAATGAGCCCACCACCAGCAAATTGATTGCTTTGCTCACCTCAAGATGTTGACCCCTGTAGCCACAGAAGGTCAAAAATCACCCTTTTCCCTCTGAACTGGGGAATAGATGTAAGTAGATGTAAACTGGTCTCAGCGGATAAGAAGCTCACCGTCATCCAAATACAATAAAGGTACAAAGGTAAGTCGGTTGTTGTTGGGCATACAGTTGTGCCACATCCAATGTTACAAAAAATGAAACAAAATCCCCTGGTGGCAGACTTTTAAGGCACAGAAGTTGAAAAAAATATTCTAATACGAAAAAGTATTTATTGAAATATGAACAATACAAAACATGTAATAAAAAGCACATAACAATGTGTTGAAGTGAATATTACAGTGTTAACATCCAAAACAGAATACAATATTTTGGATGTTTTGGATGACAACATCTTGAGGTGAGCAAAGCAATCAATTTGCTGGTGGTGGGCTCATTTACTGGCTGAATCGGTGTTCCTGTACTCTTGGATCTCTGACACCAGGATTTGAACTTTTAAGCCGTCTCTGGCTGTGGACTCTATCATATGTTTCCATTATGTCCCTTAAAAGTCCACCACCAGGGGATTTTGTTTCATTTTTTCCAAATACAATAAAGGGCATAAAAAATAATCAAAGTGCTCTCTGTATGGTAATGAAACTAGCGCTTTAATAGAATAAAACTTAAGATCCTTCGCCTTGTTTACCGCATATAAGACAGCATACACAGCCACCAAGCAGCTAATGAGATGGACGCGGTCTGAACGAATAGCAGCAGATGACGTCAAAGAACGTGGCTCCTCCTCCCGTATGCATTACGCCCTATGGGACTTTGTCAGCGGGGTGGAGCAACGGTGTCAACCGACATCTAATATAGAGCAATCGTGAACAAGGTTACGGAAGTGCTCAAAAACTCTACGCGTGCGCATTCCACAAAAGCATCCAAAGGACAGAATGCAGGGACTGCGCGCACCTATACAAAGGGGAAATAAAAATGTCCTCTCAAATGACATAAGGCGGGATCAGGGGTGTCAGCACAGCTGTAAATACCAACCTGTCATCAAAGTCAAAGATGATAATAATATGTTAAAAAAAAAAAAACACGATAATAACGCCCGCAGCTATCCGTTACCAAAGCCTAAAGAATTGATCCTATTTATATTAAATAAAAAAGCCATGTGAATTTTATAACCCATTAACCACTTGCTTACTGGGCACTTAAACCCCCCTCCTGCCCAGACCAATTTTCAGCTTTCAGCGCTGACGCACTTTGAATGACAATTGCGCGGTCATACAACACTGTACTCAAATTAAATTTTTATCATTTTTTTCACACAAATAGAGCTTTCTTTTGGTGGTATTTAATCACAGCTGGGATTTTTATCTTTTGCTAAACAAACAAAAAAAAATGGAAAATTTTGAAAAAAAAAATCATGTTTCATAGTTTGTTATAAAATTTTTGCAAACAGGTAATTTTTCTCCTTCATTGATATGCGCTGATGAGGCGGCACTGGTGGGCATGATAGGTTACACTGATGGACACTGATATGTACAGATAAGGCGGCACTGATGAGGACAGATAAGGCGGTACTGATGGGCACAGATAAGGCGGTACTGATGGGCACAGATAAGGCGGCACTGATGGGCACAGATAAGATGGCACTGATGGGCCCTGATGGGTGGCACTGATGGGCACTAATAGGTACCACTGATAGATGGCACTGATGGGCACTGATGGGCGGCACTGATAGGCACTGGTAGGTGACACTGATGGGCACTGATAGGTGGCACTGATGTACAGCACTGTTGATGAGGCACTGATTGTGGGCAATGATAGGTAGCACTGTGGGCACTGATAGGTGGCACTGTGGGCACTGATGGGTGGCGCTGGTGGGCAATGGTAGGCGGCACTGTTGTCTACTGCTAGGTGGCAATGGTAGGTGGGCACTGAGGAGCTGGCGGCAGCTCTCCATGATCAGGACTGATGTCCCTCTCACAGCCGCCGGTGATCAGCCTTTTTTTCTCCTCACGCTGCCAGCGCGAGGAGAAAAAATAGCCGATTACCGGCTCTGTTTACATCACATGATCAGCTGTCATTGGCTGACAGCTGATCACGTGGTAAGGGGTCAGGATCGACCCCTTACTCCGATCTGTGATCCAGTGAGTCTCATAGACTGCAGGAGGCGCACAGGCCGCTCGGTCACGGGAGGATGTCAATAGATGTACTCCTGGCAAAGCAGGTCCGCGCTGTAGCCGTCATTCGGCTATGGCGCGGATCTGAAGAAGTTAAAACTAAGAGTAAAAAGTAAATCAAATGATTTCTTTAATAAACTACCTATCCGAAATAAAACAATTAAGATCAAACTCAGTGTTTAATCCGAAAAGAACAAGTACTTTGGTTTAAAAAATCCAGAACAATTCTCTCTTACTTAATCATCCAATAGAACCCCCCCCCCCCCCTCCAGTGTTTATTCACTTTTTCTATACCCCAAAATTTAAGGCATCTAGGGTCCTTATTATGACACATCCGAAAATGTTTGGACACACTGTGGGACCTAAGACCTTTTTTAATGTTATTTGCATGCTCCCCTATATGTAAACTCAGAGCCCGAGTGGTCCTGCCAATGTATTGGAAGCCAAAATCACACTCAAGCATGTAGACCACCCCTTGAGTGCTACACGTGATGAGATCTTTGATCTCATAATAGAAATATAACATGTTTGTTATTTTAATTTTAAAAAATTGGAGCATGTACAATAACTTTAAAGCAGTCAGTTGAGCTGTGGTTCTACTGCTCCCCCATGTCTCACCTTGACAAGGACATGCAGCTGCTCAGGACTGTACACATGCCGCCAACATCATGGCTTTGTGGCCATGGCAAATGAAACTGCATATCACACTTGGCAGGCAGTACCGCTGCCAAACGCGACCCATTTAAGTGAATAGGGCTGCGCTGTAACCACCCCGCAACCACATGCAATGAATACAGTTGCAGCAAGGTGGGTTGGCATTTTCAGGCATAAAACAGGCAGCGGAGATGCAACATATCACCTCACCTCCTGTCAAGGGGAACCCTATTCTGTTTCTTTCCTTTTATTTTAAGGCACAGTACACATTAAAAAGGCAACATCAGGTTCCCCCAAAGTTCCAACCAGTTCCTTATCCAAGCATGCAGCCTGGGTGGTCAGGAAATGCAGGGCAGCAAGTGTGCAGCCCTCCCTTCCTCAACCACACCAGTCTGCATGCCTTTCAACATTAGGAGATGCCTTGCAAGGGGAGGCAGTCAAGCCTCCACTCCTTCCAAAGCACCTTGTCCCCATGTTGAAGGAGATAATAAGGGCCTCTTAACCAAATCCGGTTCCCAAAAAAGAATGGGGGGGGGCTTTTTAGGAATCTATAAGCCCCCTTATGAAAAAAGTTGGCTCCCAGATATCCACTCCCTCCAAGGGGAATGAGTACCATTTATTACTTATTCCCCAGTGGAGGGTACAAAAGGACACCAAAACCATAAAAAGTCCTTTAACAGCCAAAAAATATAAATAATGTCCCACGGTGTACACCCATCCTTAATCACATTGTCCAGCTGTGTAAATCTATTGTCAGTCATGTTAACTTCCTACTCTGCAATGCTTCCCTGCTGCCCCTGCATACTACCGCTGCTAAAGGACAGATCCCCAACCGCTAGAATGTAAACAGCCAAGGATCCTTGGCTCCGTCATTGGAAAAAAAAAAGACAATCTGCCACCTAGAGATGTTTCCCAGCTGCCACAATGACCTGCCTGCCACCCAACAATGTTTCTCTGCCGCACTTCCACCGCTAAATGTTATAATCCACAGAGCTGCTGTAATGTAAGCACCAGTGCTGGGGATCCCAGGTTCCACCATAGACCAAGTATGGTCATGCACATATTTGATCAAAGTTGTCTCCAAGGATTCCCAGAAGATTTTTTTTATATACAGCAGCCGGAGATTCGGACAGGAAAACGTATCCACTTTAGCTAAATTATTTTCCCAGTCCGCAAAGAGTGCGGGTTTAACTAGAACCTGAATCCCATACCTAGTTAGAAGCAGACTATGCTGCCTCTGCAAACACAGCAGACACATATCATTCCGATCTTGGTGTTTTAGACTCACCCGTTTGGGATTCTTCTCCATTCACCATCAGAGGTAGCAGCCGAAGCCCCCAAAAAAGGGCTCACTGCCACCTTCCTGGTAAATTGGGCAAAAATTATTGGAAGGGAACTCTTCCATACCCGCCATCATCTACCCATTGACCTACAACTGATTGAGTCAGTCCAGCACAATCTCCAACACTAAAGTAGTAAGAAGCAGGGGTGGCTCGGAGGCTCTGAATGTACTTTATCCAGCATATGTCAGGCTCAAGCTGCACATTCATCACAGGCAGAAATAAAAATGGGTGTCTACATTTATTGTGAGTGATAACATGTGACATGGTTTATATACGGTATGGTTAACATTATGACATTTACTGTATTCAGATAATGCATTGCCAGTTCTTATGCCCCGTACACACGATTGGACTTTCCGACAACAAAACCGTGGATTTTTGTTCGAAGGGTGTTGGCTCCAACTTGTCTTGCATACACACGGTCACACAAATGTTGGCCAACAATTACGAACCTGGTGACGTACAAGACATATGACGAGCCGCTAAAAAGGAAGTTCAATAGTCATGTGATATCTCCATTACGAACGTTAGTTTTACAAGACCGAGCGCTTCCGGCTCGTACTTGATTCCGAGCATGCGTGTTTGTACTTTGGACTTTTGTACGACGCACTTGTGCTATTGCTCTCTACTTCTGTCCCCATATCGGAGTTAAGAGATTAATATGATGACATCACTACCAGTATTCTGCAAAAAAAATGGACATTATGGGAGAAATACAGACTCAGCCTTTTTTCACTAATTTGAATTTAAAAATGCTATTTATCACAGCACACAGCCGGAGCACCTGTAACCCAGAAATCTGTATAATACTTAAGAGATTATCATAAAATCAATTTGACAAGGTAGTCTTTCACAATTTCTATTCCTGGTCTCATGCATCAGCAATTTAGACTGGCAGCACATTTCCTATCATATATGCATGTATAATATATGTGAAATTAAAGTACGTTGATTTCATAGTCTCGTCAGCTGCAGAATGCTTCTAACACAGTCCCTTATATTAAAAAAGAAACTCTACTTTCCATAACAGGACTCCTATACATTCCAAAATAACTTTACTGTAAACCATATGCATATTAATAGGATTTTATTCAATATCAAGCTAAACTCTAGGAAAACAGTTTACAATATACAAATAAACACTACATTATCAAAAGTATTGGGACACCTGCCTTTACACGCACATGAACTTTAATGGCATCTCAGTCTTAGTCCGTAGGGTTCAATATTGAGTTGGCCCACCCTTTGCAGCTATAACAGCTTCAACTCTTCTGGGAAGGCTGTCCACAAAGTTTAGGAGTGTGTCTATGGGAAGGTTTGACCATTCTTCCAGAAGCGCATTTTTGAGGTCAGGCACTGATGTTGGATGAGAAGGCCTGGCTCGCAGTCTCCACTCTAATTAATCCCAAAGGTGTTCTGTCTAGTTAAGGTGAGGACTTTGTGCAGGCCAGTCAAGTTCCTCCACCCCAAACTCGCTCACCCATGTCTTTATGGACCTTGCTTAGTGCACTGGTCCAAATCATTTGGTGGAGGGGGGGTTATGGTGTGGGGTTTTTTTTTTTCCCCTTATTTTTTTTTTTAGCCCCTTATCTTTAGTGAAGGAAACTCCTAAGGCGTCAGCATACCAAGACATTTTGGACAATTTCATGCTTCCAACTTTGTGGGAACTATTTGGGGATAGCCCCTTCCTGTTCCAACATGACTGCCACCAGTGTACAAAGCAAGGACCATAAAGACATAGATGAGCGAGTTTGGGGTGGAGGAACTTGACTGGCCTGCACAGAGTCCTGAGCTCAATCTTTCCTCCCAAAGATTTATAATTTAGTCCATCCAAATCTGAGAGATACAGATCTGCTATTTAAGCTCCCATTTTTTCTACACCAGTCCAGTAGGAATCCTACTTTGAACTATCGTGATGCAACTGCCATAGCTGCGTTTGGCGCAAAGGTTGCGGCATGGTCCCATTGACTCCAGTGGATGAGTTTGATAAACAGTGCCATCAGTCAAACTCAACATGCTGGTAAAATTGTCCCATCGTGAAGCAAAGCATTTAAGCCAAGGCAATGATATCGCACCCCTTCAACTGCCATGTAAATTTAGAGATAGATGGTTAAAAAGGTCGATCAACCCTTAGCCGTCTACCGTTAATATTTTTTGTAATATTTTGTGTTATTGTCATTACATAAACACAACTATATATTCAAGTCAGACCAGCTAAATCAGACATCTTGGAATCGGCTATTTCCTGAGTGTATTCCTACATCAAATAATGCATATTTAATTATAATCACCTGCAAAAAATACGATCATCTGAGCAGGTAGGTAACCATTTATTTTAAAACGATATCCCCAATTTTATGGACTTTAGGGGAATAAACTGGAGCTGCAGTTAAAAACAAATACCTGTATCCCAACCCCCTCGCCCTCGTAAAATAGGATTACAGACCTCAGAGGAAGGCATGATCGACTTTAATTGCTGCGCCTTTCCCAAGGTCAGACAAGATTTATAGATTGCATTGTTCTTGGTGGTACTCTGAAAAGTCACCCATGTGCTCGGCCTGACCATAAAAAAATACGCATGTGCCAAGCAGAATTTGGCCTTGCCAAGAATGGCCAATAAAGTCTATACCTGAGTTCTCTAATGCTATGCTAATGCTTTTACAAGTAATAGCAAGGACCTGGGAGGTCCACATGTTTTACAATTCCACTTTAAATGGAATTAAAAAATATTTTTGGGGTCAGTTTTCTAACATTTGCTTTGTTACATGCAGGGCAAGACAACAGGTTCATAGTTACATAGTTACGTAGTAGGTGAGGTTGAAAAAAGACACATCAAGTCAAAGAAAGTCCATCAAGCCCAACCTACATGATAATGTATCCCTCTCCAGCAAGAAATATTTCTCTCTTTTGCTCCCTTGCCATTCTGATCATTGTCTGCAAGCCAAGGAAACATACAAGTTGCAGCTTACAAAGGCCCATGGACAGTGCACAGGGAAAACTGAAAGTAATCATTTCCCCAAAAACGATGGTGAAAATGTAAAAATGCCACCATTTTCGTGAAATGCGTTGGATTCATAGAGAAGGTGATGTTGAGGTGGTTTTGGTGATTTTTAAAGCTCCACAATAGGCAGAAAAATAAAAATTATACATAGTATGGGGGCACCCTGCACACTGCAATGCCCCGTACACACGATCGGACTTTCCAACAACAAAACGTGGATTTTTGTTCGAAGGGTGTTGGCTCCAACTTGTCTTGCATACACACGATCACACAAATGTTGGCCAACAACGTAGTGAAGTACAAGACGTACGGCGAGCTGATAAAAAGGATAGTGATGCGTGATTCCGAGCATGCGTGTTTGTACTTTGGACTTGTGTCCGACGGAATTGTGTACACACGATCGGAAAATCCGACAATAAACATTTGTTGGCGGAAAATTTGAGAACATGCTAGCCAACATTTGTTGGCGGAAAGTCCAACAACAAATGTCCGATGGAGCGTACACATAGTAGGACTTTCCGCCAACAAGCTCACATCCAACATTTCCCATCGGAAAATTTGATTGTGTGTATGGGGCATAAGAGTTAAATGCTTGTGAATTCTAGGAGTAGAGGAATAATGGGCAATACATTATTCAATGCTTCCAAAGGCTTTTGTAGGGGAGATGTGAGAGATTGACTGCTTGGCTATTTGGTTTACAACTAAACATTTTAATACATAACAAAGAACTCCAAGAGCCAATCAGCCGTGCTGTAGTGTAAGGATGTTGCTAATAGGAGGAGAGAGCAGACTGACAGAGCGTAGAGCTCACTTATCTGCTGCCTCTCCCTTCACTGTCCAATCAGAGGCTGGGGGTAGAGCGACAACCTGTAAAAGTGAAACAGAAGCTGAGCGAGATAAGGGCCCCTTCCTTGCTAGATCTAATAGTTTATGCTGTAGTCGCTCAGGTGCTAACACCAGACATGCTGATAAGGGTAGAGAGCAGAGTGACAGAGATTAGCTCATTAGTCTGCTGCTGTTCATTCACTGTTTAGTCGCATGACCGGATAGGCTGAAACGCAAATAATTTGATGGTTAAAACAGCTCTCGTATATTTAGATGTTTGCCTGGAGTTCATATTTATCGTGCAAAATAGACCATGAAGCTCCAAGTTCTTAAGATTTTTTAGAGCCTTTCTTGTGATGGCCAGAGTCTGCTGGCTGGGTGATTGGGCTGTAGCATAGAAAGACATTGCAATTTTTAGCAGCACTGATCTCTACACTGTAAAAAATATTGTGCTGGGTCTACTCAAAAAAATTGAGGCAACTATTTGCATCAGCTTTTTAAGTACTGTCAACTTAACTTATTATTGTCTGACTCAGACTTTTCATGTTTTCAACTTTGTTGTTTTAAGTAAAGCCAACTCAATTTTTTTCAGTTTATAGTTCATAGTGTTTTAAGTTAGGAATTAGGGATGAGCACATTCGACTCGAACATCGGGTGTTCGCCTGTTCGCCGAACAGCGAACAATATGAGAAAGCTGCCGGAACACTGTTAAAGTCTATGGGACACTAACATGAAAAAATCAAAAGTGCTAATTTTAAAGGCTTATATGCAAGTTATTGTCATAAAAAGTGTTTGGGGACCCGGGTCCTGCCCCAGGGGACATGGATCAATGTAAAAACATTTTTTAAAAAGGCCCTTTTTTTCGGGAGCAGTGATTTTTTTAATCCTTAAAGTGAAAAAATAAAAATGAAATATTCCTTTAAAGATTGTGCCTGGGGGGTGTCTATAGTATGCCTGTAAAGTGGTGAATTTTCCCGTGTTTAGAACAGTACCACAGCAAAATGACATTTCTAAAGGAAAATTTGCCTGTGTCCGGGCAATATAGATAATACTCATTGAAAAAAAGAGCATGGGATCCCCCCCCTCCCCCCAGTCCAATATCAGGCCCTTTGGGTCTGGTATGAATATTAAGGGGAACCCCGAACCAAGATTTTAAAAAACAATTGCGTGGGGGTCCCCCTAAAATCCAAACCAGGCCCTTCGGGTCTGATATGGAAATTAAGGGGAACCCTGCGCCAAATTTGTTTTAACAAAATGGCGCAGGGATCCCCCCCAAAATTCATACCAGACCCTTCAGATAGATTTAGGGACTTTTATTTTTTTAATTGTTTTTACTGGTAATGGGGGCGTTCTGTGATTTTTAGCGGGACTGCGACATTGTGGCAGACAAATCTGACCCCAATTGACACTTTTTGGGGACCAGTGACATTATTACATTGATAAGTGCTATAAAATGCACTGATTAATGTATAAATGACACTGGTAGGGAAGGGGTTAACACTAGGGGGCGATCAAGGGGTTAAGTGTGTTCCCTGGGTGTTTTCTAACTGTAGGGGGGGTGGGCTACCAGGGACATTACAGAGATCACTGTTCCCGATCACTGGGAACCGTAGATCTCTGTCATGTCATCTGGCAGAATGGGGAATTGCCTTGTTTACATATATAAACTAAACTAAAATGTGTGTGTCACTGGCGCAAAACCTGTTCTATCAATCAATATAAAAGTGATATCTGTAGCTGCTGCATCCAAAAAATTCTCGAGAGAAAAAAATTAAAAGTGCTATGTGTGTGGATGCGCTGCTCTCATTTGTACTCTCTTTCCTATCTATGTGTATCCTATCTGTTAGACATAATCTTATTCACCATCCACCTATATAAATACATCACATTAAGCAACAACCATATGCAAATTATATAAATCATATAAAAGTCCGGTGACATGTATCACATGATAATAAAGTCCCTTCATATATGCTTGCAAATCTTCCGTTAGTTTGCCGTGATCGGCGTGCTCTTGTGTTTAATCAATTTAAAGTGACTTAGTGCTTCACCACCACCTGTGAGATTGGCCACTCACCAGATATTTCTTTAAAACTGCACCTTTGGTTCATTCATAGGGATAACCACTCCACTCAAAGGGAACTTCTCCAATAGCTATACTAGGACCTTAGTGTTCCTCATAAAAATGGATGAAGACAATCATCGCACAATAACGTTTAAAACCTTTATTTTATAAAACATAGAAAAACTATGCACTCACATTTCCAAGTGCCATTAAGCCGGCACAGAGCTTTTCCAGCAGTTAGGGACGGGTGGGCGCTGCAGCCCGGTTCGCCTAGTGTGTGCTGTGTTGCCTCCGTGTGCCGCTTGCGTTCCCCCCTTGTGTCCGTTCGCGTCCTCACCAACCACGCTCGTTCCCGGTCACGTGGGTACAAAAATCTCCCAGCAGCCTCTACGCGTTTCGCATTCCAATGTGCGTCATCAGGAAGCTCATACTTTACATATGCAGTTCCCCGTTCTGCTTCTGTACACCCCAATTGCGGGTCACCGGCAGACATCAAGTCCACCGGACTAGTCTCCTGTGCAAACACCGACGTACACCTACGGCGGTTTGCGCAGGAGAGCCGACCTGACGCAGTATAATGACGGTGGCTGGTCGGCAAGCGGTTAAAGTGTGAACTTTTGAAAATAGATTCCCCACCTCTCGCTCTAAAAAGATCTGAAAAACTTCAAAGGTATCTTTTAGGTTTTCAGGGTAGCTCAGGCTAAAAGCATAAATGAGAGTGCTATATGAAAAAAATACACTATACCAATATGCTTAGTATTTAAGCTTAACAGCTGGTGGTCCCTCACCCTTCATCCTGGTTGCGTTCTGCCACATGCAGTAAGCGCAAACTTTGCATGCGCACAAGTGAGTTGTCCCAATAGGTGTATACAACGGACGTACAGTATGTCCATTTATTATAAATAAATGAATCTGCAAATAAAATAAACATTTTGGATGGTATGTTAAGCAACTTTTAAAGCATGCGAATGATAATTTGTTCAATGTTCACTCCTACCTTTCAATGACATCGCATGGCTTTGCAGTGACTTGGAAAAATTCTTGTCACTGGTGGCGCTCTTTTGTCCTAATGGGCCTCAAATGTATGGGAACTGCCTTGTGCAGGCTTTCAAATTTCCAAAAGATGTCAAACTCTTTAAAATATACAGCATCAAAACTCGCCTGGTTGCACGTTTGTCAAATATATGTGTCCCAAATGAAAAGATCAATGAAAAGATCAATATTGGTAGATATTGGCCCCCTCCTGTGTAACCCCTTATGGATTTCTGCTTTGGTGCACTGGGTTGGCTGTACACGCTCATTGTGATTTAACCTAGTTCCTGCTATTCTAACATGAACCTCGTACATTTTTCCTGAAGTAGGGTGCAGTTGGTCTAAGAAGCACATAGAGAATCTAAAATCGTCCCATTAACTAATTATATTTGTGAAATTAGTAATACTGATATGATAAATGAGACCAGCCATTCTCAACTAGGGTTCCTCCAGAGATTTCTAGGGGTTCCATGAGTTGTGGCTGATTGACCTTCCATTTGATTAGGGATGAGCCGAACACCCCCCAGTTCGGTTCGCACCAGAAGCTGCGAACGGACCGAAAATTCGCACGAACGTTAGAACCCCATTGACGTCTATGGGACTCGAACGTTCAAAATCAAAAGTGCTCATTTTAAAGGCTAATTTGCATGGTATTGTCCTAAAAAGGGTTTGGGGACCCGGGTCCTACCCCAGGGGACATGTATCAATGCAAAAAAAACTTTTAAAAACGGACGTTTTTTCGGGAGCAGTGATTTTAATGATGCTTAAAGTAAAAAAAAAAAAAAAGTGAAATATTCCTTTAAATATCGTACCTGGGGTGTGTCTATAGTATGCCTGTAAAGTGACGCGTGTTTCCCATGTTTAGAACAGTCCCTGCACAAAATGTCATTTTTAAAGGAAAAAATCTCATTTAAAACTGCTTGCGGGTTTAATGTAATGTCGGGTCCTGGCAATATGGATGAAAATCAGTGAGACAAATGGCATGGGTACCCCCCAGTCCATTACCAGGCCCTTTGGGTCTTGTATGGATATTAAGGGGAACCCCGCACCCAAATTAAAATAAGGAAAGGTGTGGGGCAACCAGGCCCTATATACTCTGAACAGCAGTATACGGGCGGTGCAAAAAAGACAGGGACTGTAGGTTTGTTGTTAAGTAGAATCTGTTTGTAATTTTGAACGGGTACATTTTTAACGTGTTTAGCTCCAGCCAAAAAATCTTTTTTAAGCTTTTTGGAAAACATAGGGAAGGGTTATCACCCCTGTGACATTTGTTTTGCTGTCTGTCCTCCTCTTCAGAAGATTTCACCTCACTTTTTGTCCCAATGACAAATGTTTTTTGAAAATTTGGGGTTTTTTGTGGAACAAGGATTGGAAAGCATCAGTGGAAAGGAGAAATGTTTTTCCCATATTAACTCTTACAGGAGAGAATTTCCCTTCCTAGGGGTAGATTTCATCTCACTTCCTGTTGTCTCCTTCCGTTTGCAAGTAGGAGTCGTTTGTAAGTTAGATGTTTGAAAGTAGGGGCCTGCCCTATATACTCAGCAGAAATTTGGGCCTTAGGTGTTGTTGTGGCCACAACACTGTAAGCCCTCACAGGGCCCTGCTGTGAAATATTAGATCAAGAATTGTAATTACATGCCCCTGTTGAACAAGGGCAGAAAAATTGGGCCTTTGGTGGTGGTGGTGGTGCTGGTGCCACAACACTGTAAGTCCTCACTCGCTCTTGGTGGGTGCAGAAATGGGCCCTGCTGTGAAATATTAGATCAAGAATTGTAATTACATGCCCCTGTTGAACAAGGGCAGAAAAATTGGGCCTTTGGTGGTGGTGGTGCTGGTGCCACAACACTGTAAGTCCTCACTCGCTCTTGGTGGGTGCAGAAATGGGCCCTGCTGTGAAATATTAGATCAAGAATTGTAATTACATGCCCCTGTTGAACAGGGGCTGAAAAATTAGGCCTTAGGCACTGGTGCTGGTGCCACAACACTGCAACCCCTCACAGACACTCTAGTTGGAACGCAGGAATGAGCCCTGCTGCAAAGTATTGCATCAAAAATTGTAATTACACGCCCCTGTTAAACAGGAGCAGAAAAATTGGGCCTTAGGCACTGGTGCTGGTGCCACAACACTGCAACCTCTCACAGATACTCTAGTTGGAATGCTGAAATGAGCCCTGCTGCAAAGTATTGCATCAAAAATTGTAATTACACGCCCCTGTTAAACAAGGGCTGAAAAATTGTGCCTTAGGCACTGGTGGTGGCGCCCAGAACCAAAAATGTTCTTACAAGCTATCAGCGTGATGATTGAGGAGGAAGAGGATAATTTCTCAGAGATAGTCACTCAGCATCAGTATAGGCAGTCTTTGAAGAGATCTGAGATTTCAAAAAAAATTATTCGGTTACATCAGCATCAGGTGCTTGGTAGCTGGTGGTGATCCAAGACTGATTCATTTTTATGAAGGTCAGTCGATCAACCGAGTTGGTGGACAGACGCACCCTGTGATCGGTTACAAAGCCTCCAGCAGCACTGAATGTGCGTTCCGAAAGAACGCTGGATGCAGGACAGGCCAGTAGCTCAATTGCATACTGTGCAAGCTCTGGCCAGTGATCCATCCTCAAGACCCAGTAACCCAGAGGATTTTTGGTGGGAAAGGTGTCCAAGTCAGATCTTGCCCCTAGGTATTCCTGCACCATGTAAAACAGACGCTGGCGATGGTTGCTGGAACCGATCATACCTTGGGGCTGCAGACCAAAAAATTGTCTGAACGCATCGGTCAGACGGCCACCTTCTCCACTGCTCCTTCTTTGACTGACCGAAGCCTCAGCAACACGTTGTCCAGAAACAGGAGTTTGTAACCTCCCAGTCTCTGGGAACGCGTTGCACAGACCTTTCTGCAAGGCCTCCCGAAGATGTTTCATCCTCTGCTCCCTCTGCGATGGCAAGATAAGGTCCGCAACCTTACCCTTGTAACGTGGATCAAGGGGGGTTGCCAGCCAGTATTGGTCCTTCTCCTTGATACCACGAATACGAGGATCCTTACGCAGGCTTTGCAGGATCAGGGAGGCCATGCAGCGTAGGTTTGCTGAGGCATTCGGTCCGGAGTCCTCTGGGTCACTAAGGACGACATGGTCTGCAGCCACCTCCTCCCAGCCACGTACAAGTCCATGTGTTTCTTGGGACTGATCCCTTAAAGACTGCTGCTGATGCTGAGTGCCAGGCTCCACCTCCATACTGACACAATCTTCCTCCTCCTCCTCCTCCTCTTCCTGTGTGATCGGCGGGCACGCAGGAACACTGTCTGGATAAAGGGGGCCTTGAGAGCTAAGGAAGTCCTCCTCTTCCTGCCTCTGTTCTGCCTCAAGTGCCCTGTCCATTATTCCACGCAGTGTGTGCTCCAACAGGTGGACAAGGGGGACAGTGTCACTGATGCATGCCCTGTCACTGCTCACCATCCTTGTGGCCTCCTCAAATGGTGACAGGACAGTGCATGCATCCCTGATCATGGCCCACTGGCATGGGGAAAAAAAACCAAGCTCCCCTGACCCTGTCCTGGTGCCATAGTCGCACAGGTACTCATTGATGGCCCTCTGCTGCGTGTGCAGCCGCTGTAGCATGGCCAACGTTGAGTTCCACCTGGTGGGCATGTCACAGATTAGGCGGTTCTTGGGCAGGTTAAACTCCGGCGGAAATGCACACAGACTTTCCTGGCCTGCCTCAGGACATCCTATAAGCCCGGGTACCTGCCCAAGAACCGCTGCACCACCAAGTTAAGGACGTGAGCCAAACAGGGCACATGGGTCATTTGTCCCTGTCGGAGGGCAGAGAGGAGGTTGGTGCCATTGTCACAAACCACCATTCCTGCCTTAAGTTGGCGTGGTGTCAACCACCTCTGAACCTGCCCCTGCAGAGCTGACAGAACCTCTGCCCCAGTGTGACTCCTGTCCCCCAAGAACACCAGCTCAAGCACCGCATGGCATCTTTTGGCCTGCGTACTTGCGTAGCCCCTTGAACGGCTACGGAGCACCGCTGGTTCCGAGGACAAAGCACAGGAAGAGGCCATGGAGGAAGAAGAAGAGGAGGGGGTGGAGGAGAGAGGTGTGTCACAATCATTAGCATTTTGGAGGCGTGGTGGCGGAACAACCTCCAACACTACTGCACCTTGTTCTGCATCCTTCCCAGCTGCCAGCAGAGTCACCCAATGCGCCGTGAAACTTAGGTAACGTCCCTGTCCATGCCTGCTGGACCATGAGTCAGCGGTAATATGCACCTTACCGCTGACTGCCCTGTCCAGCGAGGCATGGACATTGCCTTCCACATGCCGGTAGAGAGCCGGAATCGCCTTCCGTGAGAAAAAGTGGCGTTTGGGTACCTGCCACTGAGGAACTGCACATTCCACAAACTCACGGAAGGGGGCAGAGTTTACCAACTGAAAAGGCAGCAGTTGAAGTGCAAGCAATTTTGCCAAGCTAGCATTCAACCGCTGCGCATGTGGATGGCTGGGAGCAAACTTCTTTCGGCGGTGCAGCAGCTGGGGCAGGGAAATTTGCCTGGTACAATCTGACGTCGGTGTACCAAAAGCAGATTGCCCACAAGTATTTGGCTGTGACACACCTAATTCTACACCTTCATTCCTCTCAGTGCAGGTCTCAGAGAGGACTGAAGGTATAGTGGGGTTGGAGATCTCAGCTGATGAGGAGCAAGGAGAGGTCCTCTTTGTTCTTTGGTGTGGGTCTTTTAGATATGCTTGCCAACGAACTGCATGGCAGGTCAACATATGTCTGGTCAAGCATGTGGTACCCAAGCGGGAGATGTTTTGGCCACGCGAGATACGCTTGAGACATATGTTGCAAATAGCAGTGGTGCGATCTGATGCACTCGTCTCAAAAAAGGCCCACACCAAAGCACTTTTTGAATAACGCGCAGAGACTGCAGCGCCGTGCACATGTGGAGCTTTGGGGTGTGATGCAGTCAATGTGCTGCCCTTAGGCTGGCCCCTGGAGGGCATCCTGCCTCGTTGGTGATGTGCCGCCTCCTCCTCCTCCTCCTCTTCCTCTCTCCTATCAGGCACCCACGTTGAATCAGTGACCTCATCATCCCCTCCCTCCTCATCACTGCAGCAAACCTGGCAGTATGCTGCATCAGGGGGAGCATGACTGCCAGATTGCTGTCCTTCTTGGGCACCCCCTCTGTCCGTGCTCATGTTACTGCCTTTATCGAGCTCAGTATCATCATCAGAGCCTTCCAAATGCTGGGCATCCTCCTGGAGCATGTACCCAACACTGTGGTCAAACAGTTCGAGGGACTCCTCAGGAGGACATGGTGGGGCTAGGGAAGGAGTCACTGATGACATTGAGCCGAGGGAAGAGGCCGCTGCTTTGCCAGACAAAGTACCCTGGGCATGGGTGAGAGAGGATGAGGAGGATGAGGACGGCTTGGTCATCCACTCGACCAAGTCTTCCGCATGTTGCGGCTCAACATGGCCAGCTGCCGAAAAAAAGGCCAAGCGTGTCCCACGGCCACGTGCTGATGAGGATGCACCGTCTCCACGACCAGCACTAGACACAGAGCCTGCTTGCCCTCTCTTATTGGCTTGTGACTGTCTGCCTCTCCTTCTTGGCCTTCCAGACATACTAATGGCCTGTAGCTGCACTAAGCTGGGATATATATATATATATATATATATATATATACTGATACTGCAGCTAGCAAAATCAACTGCCTGCCTGTAGTATGAGAATACCACCAACCTTCTATAGGTAGCTTTAGCTGAACACTGTGCAGAGCTCGCAAAAAACTAACTTGTAGCTTTTTTAGCTGCCTGCGGTAGTGATAGGATCAGGAAAACACCACCAACCTTCTACAGGTAGCTTTAGGTGAACACTGTGCAGAGCTCGCAAAAATATAACTTGTAGTTTTAGCTGAACACTGTGAGCAGGACGCACTGCACTAACTTGTAGCTTTAGATGAACACTGTGCAGAGGTCTCACTACACTAACTTGTAGGTTTAGCTGAACACTGTGAGCAGGACGCACAGCACTAACTTGTAGTTTTAGCTGAACACTGTGAGCAGGACGCACCGCACTAACTTGTAGGTTTAGCTGAACACTGTGAGGTGGATGCACCACACTAACTTGTAGTTTTAGCTGAACACTGTGAGCAGGACGCACAGCACTAACTTGTAGTTTTAGCTGAACACTGTGAGCAGGACGCACAGCACTAACTTGTAACTTTAAATGAACACTGTGCAGAGGTCTCACTACACTAATTTGTAGGTTTAGCTGAACACTGTGAGCAGGACGCACAGCACTAACTTGTAGTTTTAGCTGAACACTGTGAGCAGGACGCACCGCACAAACTTGTAGGTTTAGCTGAACACTGTGAGGTGGACGCACCACACTAACTTGTAGTTTTAGCTGAACACTGTGAGCAGGACGCACCCCACTAACTTGTAGGTTTAGCTGAACACTGTGAGCAGGACGCACCCCACTAACTTGTAGTTTTAGCTGAACACTGTGAGCAGGACGCACTACACTAACTGTAAATAGTCTAGCTGCCTGACTGTGGTACTAATAGGATCAAAAGAACACCAGCAATTTTCTTTAGGTAGCTGTAAATACTGTAACAAGACAAGCCTGCCTGTCAGTAAGAAGATAACAGGAACGGATCTAGCTGAACACTGTGAGCAGGACGCACTGCACTAACTGTAAATAGTCTAGCTGCCTGACTGTGGTACTAATAGGATCAAAAGAACACCAGTAATTTTCTTCAGGTAGCTGTATATACTGTAACAAGACAAGCCTGCCTGTCAGTAAGAAGATAACAGGAATGGATCTAGCTGAACACTGTGAGCAGGACGCACTGCACTAACTTGTAGCTTTAGATGAACACTGTGCAGAGGTCTCACTACACTAACTTGTAGGTTTAGCTGAACACTGTGAGCAGGACGCACAGCACTAACTTGTAGGTCTAGCTGAACACTGTGAGGTGGACGCACCGCACTAACTTGTAGGTTTAGCTGAACACTGTGAGCAGGACGCACAGCACTAACTTGTAGTTTTAGCTGAACACTGTGAGCAGGACGCACCGCACTAACTTGTAGGTCTAGCTGAACACTGTGAAGTGGACGCACCGCACTAACTTGTAGTTTTAGCTGAACACTGTGAGCAGGACGCACCGCACTAACTTGCAGGTTTAGCTGAACACTGTGAGGTGGACGCACCACACTAACTTGTAGGTTTAGCTGAACACTGTGAGCAGGACGCACCCCACTAACTTGTAGGTTTAGCTGAACACTGTGAGCAGGACGCACCCCACTAACTTGTAGTTTTAGCTGAACACTGTGAGCAGGACGCACCGCACTAACTTGTAGGTTTAGCTGAACACTGTGAGCAGGATGCACCCCACTAACTTGTAGTTTTAGCTGAACACTGTGAGCAGGACGCACTGCACTAACTGTAAATAGTCTAGCTGCCTGACTGTGGTACTAATAGGATCAAAAGAACACCAGCAATTTTCTTCAGGTAGCTGTAACTACTGTAACAAGACAAGCCTGCCTGTCAGTAGGAAGATAATGGGTTCGACTCGAACACGAAGCTCATCCCTACATTTGTTGATGCCTGCATAGTTCCGGGGCTAACGCCACTTAGCAGAGCCAGCTGGATGACACCAATAATCTTATTAGCTGTCTACAAGGGAGACATTTTGACATCCACTGTAAAGGAGCCATTTTTCCCACTGACCCCAATGAATTGGTTTTGACAGGGGTTCCTTAACATTATGAAAATTATTTCAATGGTTCCTCTAAAGCAGGCGTGCCCAAACTTTCTAAACAAAGGGCCAGTTTACTGTCCTTCAGACTTTGAGGGGACCAGACTGTAGCTAGTGCAAGTACAAAATGCCCTGGTGTCAATGGGTGTAAACAATGCCCCATCATTGGTAATAATGGGAGGAGTAGTGCCCCATGGTTGGTACCAGGGGAAGGAATAGTGCCCCATCGTTGGTGTCAGTTGAAAGAACCGTGCCCTGCTGTTGTTGTCAGTGGAAGGAATAGTACTCTATCATTGGTGTCAATAGTAGGAATAGTGCCCTATTGTTGGTATCAGTGACTGGAATTATGATCCACTGTTGGGGTCAGTGGGAGGAATAGCGCCCTTAGGGCCAGATAAAGGCAAGCAAGAGGCCACATCCTGCCCCTGGGCTGCAGTTTGGAGACCACTGCTCTACAAAAAAAAAGGCTAGGAAAAGCTGCATTAGATGAGCAGATTGTTTATTAGGTAGATATGAAGGTTTACAGGGGAATGTAATGGACATTGTGCTTACGGTAATGTCTATGGGTGGTGAATACCATTTATAACGGTTTATAAAGATGTTGTAGTAAAAATAAATTATTGCAATATTTACCGGTGATATGATTTATTGGGTACCACATACAGCCCCCAGTAGTTTTGCAGATATTTGCACAATTATGTTTACGGGATGTCGGTGCGCCCTTAAAGGGATTATATAATTTATCCATACTGCTATATTTTACTGTTGAATATTTTGAAAACTCAATTCAGTAGGTGACATTGTGATAAGGAAATAACCTCAAATTCAGAATGATAGCTACAGTGAAGTCCCAAGATTTATTCCATAAGTGCTTTTCAGAAGACACCGTAAGTATTCGATCAGCAAATTAGATAGCATGTCTGATTTCACAAAGTTCAATCTTCTTCTTCTACATTGTATAAGCACATGAAAGTACAGTGTACCCTAAACCTTGGCACAATTTTTTATGCTTGAGCCAGATAAAGAGTAAGCACCGAAAATACTTCTTTGAATTTTAATTAGATGAATGCCTTTTGGCAAGGTTTCTAAACACACCTGATAATATGAGAAATTGGATGATTTTACTACAAATTATGTTTACTAAAAGACAGATGTACTAAAATGAAAACATGATCCTCATTATTTTGATGGATGGCATGTAAACTAATTATCTTTGCCTTGTTAAACAGTTTGGGTCAGCTACACAGTCCTTGTCTAAGGGCACAAGTCATTTTTTTCTGAACAAGGATACATTATACCATCCTAAGTGGTAATGCAACTGCCAGATATAAAAGTGTCCCTACCTAATGAGCCTCTCGCTGATGTTCCCGGACACACTCAGACCTTGATATATTCCATGTTTCTTGTGGCTAAAATCACTATGGGGACTGCCTGAAAGAAACCAGTTGTAGAGCTGGCTGTGATGAAATGTAAACTGACATGGACCATGCTTAATGAAAAGCTGGTCAGCATTCTAAAAGATCAGTCTTCGAGGTTGGACCTGGTTTGGGATCCTTGGATTAGATACCTTCAGCTTCCTGTTGACTAAAGCATGCTAGTGGTTGGAGTGGGCACTCAAACGGGCTCTACATACTTTATTTTTCTATGTTTTTTTTTTTTCTGTTCACTTCTCTATTGTTCTTTTTTCTTGATTATATCTGGATATTTTGAGAGTACTATTATATAGTGCTCTTCAAGTACCTTCAACCTACGTCGGCTGGCTGGTGGGTTATGGAGATAGTGAGACTGCTTTTGTTATCTTAGCCCCTGCGTAGGTTTGTTGTATACTATGGCAGAGTTATTTCTCGCTACATTGAAATGTTATTTCCCCCTTTTGACCTCTGTCATATGTCTATAATGTCTTGGTGTAATAGCTTGATTTCTTTATTTTATGTCATCTGATATTTGATATATTCCACCTGCGTTGTGTGTGTCTTACTTTTTCTGCGATATTACAGTTTGTTTATTCCTTTGCTCTTCTTGAAAATGTAATAAACACATTGACACAAAAAAACTGGTGGCATAGCTTTCTTTCAGCCACACTTAGCTTATTGTGACTGGGCAGGGAACAGAGGAAGGTCATCACATCAAGGGCTCCAAAAAGTTGTAAAGACTTGTTTATGGATCAAAGCCTACCCCACTTTGGCTAGAGTGGGGAAATCAATTTTCCAATGAATCCTACTCAATTTTATTCAACTTCAATATCTCAGCTTCAATATCTCAACTTCTCAAAGTTTGACTTCCTTAATATGTTCATGAAAAAACAGACCGTCACATTTCATGTGCAAGCTTGAAGTGTTTGCAGTCACCAACAATGCTCAACATAGAAAAGGGTTACAAATACAATACATTTCACTCTTGTAGCCATAAGAGTAAAAAGAAAATTGAAAGAAAAAAAAAAAATAAAGTAAAAAAAGTAAAAATGGTCACCTTACACCACAGGTTATAGTGAACATGACATCCTTGGATCTTCTTAATAGGACCCTGAAAATGATCGTGAGCACATATCTCACATTTTCTGCGATATTACAGTTTGTTTATTCCTTTGCTCTTCTTGAAAAATGTAATAAACACATTGACACAAAAAAACTGGTGGCATAGCTTTCTTTCAGCCACACTTAGCTTATTGTGACTGGGCAGGGAACAGATGAAGGTCTTCACATCAAGCGCTCCAAAACGTTGTAAAGACTTGTTTATGGATCAAAGCCTACCCCACTTTGGCTAGAGTGGGGAAATCAATTTTCTAATGAATCCTACTCAATGTTATTCAACTTCAATATCTCAGCTTCAATATCTCAACTTCTCAAAGTTTGACTTCCTTAATATGTTCATGAAAAAACAGACCATCACATTTCATGTGCAAGCTTGAAGTGTTTGCAGTCACCAACAATGCTCAACATAGAAAATGGTTACAAATACAATACATTTCACTCTTGTAGTCCTAAGAGTGAAAAGAAAATTGAAAGAAAAAAAAATAAAGTAAAAAAAGTAAAAATGTTCACCTTACACCACAGCTTATAGTGAACATGACATCACTGAAACTTCTTAATGGGACCCTGAAAATGATTGTGAGCATACATCTTGCTCCTGCACAGTGCTAGAATAAATTCTTTTGGGATTTGGGCTCCAAAGCATATCCAGGTTGCCAGGAGAAAGAACCAATGACTACCTTGTCTACAGAATGGTATCTAATGGTACTGATGAACAAGCACTTTTGGCTTTTCTCCAACTTTTTTGAACTGCATATTTGTTCTGGATAAGGGATTCGGGAAGTACTAATGCCAGACAATCAGTAAAACAGCCAGGTAATGGAATGTACCTAGTTTTCCCTTATGACAGGTTAACCTTCAACAGGTTGTCCTAACAGCAGACCTACCCAGATGCACCTTCTTTTCACTCCCCCAACTCATTTAGCCACTGAAATTGAAAAGTAATGGTAGGCTCCAAGTGATAGACTGAGGGCGCTTTTAGTTCTGGGTGCCTGAGCTGCCAAACACCAAGTATCAGCTCTGTCACGTAGGACAAAATGGATGCAACGACACTATGTAGATGCCTTTACAACTGCAAATATATGTCTTTAAGAGATGCCATTTAGGAACATATTTAATGCTAATTAGCAACATTAACCACCCAGGTCTACTTATTGAGACCTTGTCTACTGAGACTGTACAAATTGCAGGTAAAAGCACAGAAAATTCATACATTTTAAATGTATACTTGCAGTGTTTTTCCTTTCCAGAAATGAAAAAGAAAAAACACTTGAAATGTGCATTTAAATTGTTACAAGTTGACTTCTCCAGAAAGATTTCCCTAGCAGATCCCCCTTCTTCCTTACACGTCAGAGTCCTGTCCTCTTCTGGAAGTGTCTAAACACTGAAAATATAAATTAACAGTGCTAGCAGAATATTAAACAACAATTGATAATGTGTTCAAAACATTGACGGTGATAATATTATCAAAATTCAAAATATTGTAAAGTGCTTGATGATGTCCTGGAGGAGGGGCGAAATGCGTTTCCGGTTTCGCAAACCAGTGACGCAACTTCCGCCATCTGTGGAACGCACGTCGTCCAGCAGTGGACCCGCATCATACACTGATGCCTGTTTAAACTCAGATATGTCATGAGTGGTGTTGTTTGATTGAGCAGCTCCTACAGTACTAGCGGTACTTCACTGTTGTTTTTTTCTTGTGTTTTTTCCCCCATTATGGTTGATCTGCTTCGGTCAATCCACATGAATACCCCTATGGAAAGTTTCTTTGAGAGTACATTCCTCACACACTAGATCATTTAGATCACAGCTCTCTTGACCCCAGACTGCAAAGCTGAGGGTCCATTAACTCTGGTGAGTGGGGTCACAAGGGAGAGTGTGGCACCTAAACACTTTATTTTAAATCACAGAAGCACTTTATTTTTGAGCACTCAGCACTTTATAATATTTAGAATTTTGATAATATTATTACCGTCAATGTTTTGAGCACATTATCAATTGTTGTTTAATATTCTGCTAGTGCTGGTAATTTATATTTTCATTCTTGAGGTTTTAGCACCTTTGTAATAGCTGCTGAGGTTTATTTATTTATAATTATATTTTCACCTAGCGCGAGGTCTATTTAGTACATATATAGTGTCTAAATACTGTCTGTTCTGACCCAGCTCCTCCACCCTCCCTTCACCACCCTACATAACCTTTTACATAGCTCCTGGGGGAGGAGTGAAGAGGAATACCATAGAGCAGACATTGTCAATCTGGGTCCCATGGAACCCTAGGATTCCTCCAGAGGTTGCTAGGCATTCCTTGAGCAGTGCCTATTCTATCTCCTATTTGATGATGCTTGCACAGTTCCTGGGCGAACACCACTTGGCAGAGCCAGTTGCATGACACCAATAAACGTTTTAGCGGTCTGTAAAGGTGGCATTCTGACCATCACTGTAAGGGGACATTCTTCTAACTAGCCACCAATAAAAGGTATATTTTTCCCACTGACCCCCAATTAATTGGTTTTAGCAAGGGTTTCCTGAGATCTGAAAATAATTTAAAGGTTCTTCTGGGGGGGTTGAAAATGGCTACTATAGAGGGGAATTTGAGTGAGAGCTCTGAGCCTGCTGAGACCGCTGACATCACATCCAAAATGGTGGATCCCAGCAGCAGTTTCAGGGCTTTTGGATGTCTACACAATAGAGGCTTTACAGATTTTATTATTCAAAGCTGACAAAAAAAACAGGTATTTGGCTTTTTTTTTTTTATTGTAGAACTATGGTGTCCTTTACAGGCATCGGAAAAATACATTAAATGAACATTATGGGAAGATTTTTGTTGAAGTGAATGGTCTTTTGATCCTTTTCTAAAGGATATTGCGTTTATATAGATTACATTTTGTAGGCGAAGTTCAAAACATTCCATTTGATATACACCAATCACCTACGCCTTTCAGACCACCCACCTAATATTGAGGAGACCCCAATTGGCTGCCAAACTAGCCAGGACTTATTGAGGCATAGCTGCCACTAGACCTCTAGAAGGTATGCTGCGGTATATGGCACCAAGCTGTCAGTAGCAGATCCTTTAAATCCTGTACGTTGTGAGATGGGGCCTCCATGGATCAGATTTGTTTTTCCATCACATCCCACAGATGCTTGATTGGATTGCGATATGTTCAATTTCGAGGTCAAGTCAGCATCTCAAACTCTGCATCAACTCTGCAGTATCAAATGCGTTTGCAGCGCATTCCCATCCATACTGCCCACCGAATGTGCCAGAAGTGATCAATTTGAAGTAAAACATCATGACTGTGGCAGATGAACACCCCATCCACTGCATTTGCAACTTAAAGGGGTGGTTAAAAGCATGCTAAAAAAATGCATCTTAGCCTTGTGTTTTCAATGCCATTCCCCCAACTGCAAGCCTAAATGGGCCCTTAGAGCTCATTTACACTTGCTTCGGCTTCAACACACATTAACGGCTAGTTTACACTTGCTTCAAAACAAGGCTTCAGACAGGCTTTGTTAAAGGCTAGTCAAAGCTCCTGTCACTAAATAAAATAGTTAGCTTACAGTCCTGTTTACACCTTGCTTTTGCTTTTCTTTTCTCCAGCTTTGCTTCAAAAATGATACCCCATGTAGTGGTGTATCAAAGCCTCTTCAAAGCCTCCATAGAAGTCTATGGCAAAGCTCGCTTGAAGCACCACTGAAGCCTCACCAAAGCCCCACCAAAGGCTCATCCAAGCTCCACCAAAGCCTCATCGAAACCTGATCGAAGCACCAAGCAAAAGCAGGTGTAAGCGGGACTGTAAGCTAACCATTTTATTTAGTGACAGGAGCTTTGACTGGCGTTCAGAGAGCTTTAACAAAGCGTGTCCAAAGCCTTGCTTTGAAGCAAGTCTAAACAGGCCCTTAGTGTTAGCACAAAGCAGCTAATTCTACTCACAATTGCTAAAAATTAATCTGCGGCAATTTTAAGACAAATACAATTGTACCATGTGCACAGGAATCAGATATTGTTTGTTTACTAAAAGACGGTCATTAGTAGAATGGATATCTCATCGTGGGCCAAGCTGCAGAAAATCATCCACTAACACAGAGTTTTGTCTTTCCAAACTAGAAGACAGCAGTCCTCACATGAGGAATAAAATCACTGTGTCACACTTTGTGATTTCACATCTGTTACAGAGCAGGCCCCAAGCCTGTACCGCTAGCATCGCTATGGCAACCGCTGGCAGCTCTTAGTAAGAGCCGCCAAACAAATTAAACTTTACACTGTATCAGCTCAAACCTGCAGAGAGCTAAGAAAAGCGGCAATAAAAGAGCTTCAAAAATAGCATTAGCGTTTACAGTTTGAAAAGGCTTTTGTGAAATGATATTATGGAAGACAATGATGTGCCAAACAGCTCAGTCGTAAAGATATAAATCCAGATTACAAATATTAAAATTGTGGTTTTATACGGCCAACTGTAAAAGCATAGTATAGCATCGGGAGATGACATGTAAACAGATAATACCAAAAAATGAAAGCAGCAATAACCATTTTGCATATTGTAAATACTCGGCTAATTTTGAGGAAAAAAAAAATCAACTTTTTGCTTGAAAAAAAATATATAAACATTGTAGATAATTGATATACAATCCATTTTGTAATTTATTGGGAAAAATATTGCTCTTAATTAAAGCTGCCAAAAAATATTGTTTCTGTGAAACCATGGCAACAATTTGGAGGCTCTGCACCCTGAGTTTACAGAAAGCCAAAAGGAATGGTGAGACGAGGGTAAGGGCTGGCATTGCCTAAGGCACACCATGACAATTGGTGGGTAAGGGTCTATAGGCATGGTTTAACAACAGTGATTTAGGGTCATGACATACCATCCTGGTGGTGGTTACAAGAGTTGTTTAGATTCCCATTATTTAGAACCCTGGCACAATAACCATTGGTAGGGCTTTACAGCTAATATGGAAACCTAGACCCCATATTAAAAAAACACCACTGTAGTCAGGTGTACATTGATAAGCAAAGAACATAAGAGGGTTGTTCAGATTCCCATTTTTTGGAACCCTGGCACAATAACCATTGGGAGGGCTTTACAGCTAATATGGAAACCTAGACCCTATAAACACCACTGTAGTCAGGTGTACATTGGTAAGCAAAGAACATAAGAGGGTTGTTTAGATTCCCATTTTTTGGAATCCTGGCGCAATAACCACTGGGAGGACCCAACAGCTAATATGGAAACCTAGACCCCATATTAAAAAAACACCACTGTAGTCAGGTGTGCATTGGTAAGAAAAGAACAAAAGGTAACACCAAGAAGAAACTCTTCCACTCACCTATAGCCCAAGGGCCTTCTACCCAAGAAGCGCCACACCACAACCCTGCCTTCACCAATTTGCCTCTCCTCTACACCCATCACTGGCCTGTTAACTCTACCTTTTTCATATTGCTGTAACAAATTGTTGCAGTGGGACACACTTTCCCTTGATGACGGGCCAGACTCCTAAGGTCCTCCAGTCTTGGTAAAACCACACACTTCAACTACTTATAATTAACTACACCAATCATGCTTCAAATCAAGCTGCCCTATAATTTTGAACACATGACATGACATGCATTTGCAGATCTGACAGTTTACACAGATAAAGTTATTCGCAATGCTTCTCAAAAAATTGGGCCTTATAAGACATAGAAACCAAGAATCCAACCTACAGCTGGATTCAAACCCACTGTCAGGGCTGGGCTCTTAGCAGCTCTCTTCTCTGTGCTCAGGCTGCTCAGCTGCCGGATAATTTCAGTAATCATTGATCCCTCAGTGGCTCACCTGGTTATCATTATCTGCTTGTCAGTTCCACCTACAACCAGCCCCTTCTGGCTATTTAAACTGCCTTGTTCATTCCTTTCCTGCCTTTGCCTTGGTCAACATATCTGGAGATTCTCTGCTGTGTTCCTGTGAAAGACAGCCCGGCTGATGTCCCTTCTGGCTCCTGATCCTGTTCTTTTGCCTCCGACTACGCTGATCTCTGGTTTCCTGATTACTGGCCTGTCTGACTACCCGCTTTGGTTACCGATCCCTGGCTTATGATTTTGACCACGTTTACTGATTTGTACCATTTTTTTACTATTATATTAAAAGGTGTGATTTTTACTGCACTTCTGTCTCAGTCTGATTTATGGTTCCTGACACCCACAAAGGTAAGCACTCACTGCATTCTTTCTACCAATCAGCTGCCTTTGGCAAAAAGTCACAGTCAGTCATCACACACCTCTCTAGCAGAGTCCTCTGCAAATAGTCAGCTGAAAAGTGGAGGACATCACAGAGCAAGTGCAGATCCTGTTGCTTAGTGATGGAGCTATCTTGGTGCTTCTTTGGTGTTGCGCTAATCCTCCTGAAACAAATCTGGGAAAGTGATGTTTTTTTCATGAAACCTTCCGTGTGAGAGAATAAACCCAATATGTGCCCCATTTTGAAATGTTGTCTCTAATGAAGTAGGCCAGAGTGTGAGTGTTTTGTCGAAAACTGAACAGGGGGAAGCACAGTGTTGTTCAATGGCAAAAGGTAGATGTGATAAACATGGTTAAACTACAATGATTTTGATTTCTCCACGAGATTCAACACTCACCCAGTTATAGCCTGGTGCAATAAGTGACTTTGCCACTAGGTGGCTCTGTACCAGAATAGTGTCTAGTACAACAGGTAGTGACACTAGGTGATAGACCCCTTTTAGGCAGAGCCTTCCCACAGTGATTTCAGGGGTGAGTCAGCACCGCCACATTAGCCAGGTAGGAGGAGCACTTTCTTGGGAGCCAAACACCCTACACCTGTGAGGATGTAACCAGCACATGTAGGCCCTAGACAGGGTAGGAAACTGGGTGGAGTGGACCTGTACATAGAAGGAGCCAGCTGAAATTATTGTATCCCTTATGGAGATGGCTAGGGCAGATTGCAGAAGGCCTTTCATGCCGGACTGGAGATCCCTGTGTGAGACTGCTTCAATAGAAAGGTTCCTGGGAGAGGTATACCTAGAAAAGAGGTGACTACAGAGAGCACAGTCCTGTGAGTACCAATGACCCTGGGTAAAGGAGAGGCTGTAGATGGCTGTTACGGTGCTGCGTATGCTTTCACCTGTGACTACTGCAGACCATTCACTACATGTGATCGACTGTGTATTTCAAGTGACTGTGGAATGTATGACGTGACTGTAATGCTATTTCCTGAACAACACCAGTAAAGTGCAGTGCATCTTTTTATTGTGTGGACATTCCTTCTTTGGGATTTAGAGGTCTATGGCTGGGAATGTTGTGTTGGGGCCAATGGCAAGGAGCAGGGGACAAGATAGCAGAGGGTTGGGCCTCAGCAGGAGGGACAGTCTTCTAGCAGGGCAGGAGAGGGGGTAGGGACCTGTGCTTTGGTGCCAAATTCAGCCAACCACGAAGCCTCTCCTACATGCTTCTATGGCATCTGTCCCTTTTTTAGCCCATGGTGAGGTGTCAGACCATTGCTGTTGCTTTGCAGGTAAGCAAGATTTTGCAGTGTTTCATCCAGCAAGGGAGTGAAGCCAATTGAACCAGGGTGTGGTCGGCCAACTTGGAGACCCAGGGAACCACAGACAAAGAAACAAAGTAAAGAATGGCTGATCTGCTGTTTGTATTGGAGAGGCACTAGCTGAATGGCCGTAAATGTAAAGCTGAACTCCAGTCAGCTTTAAAAAATCGCCATGTAGTTTCTCCCCTTTAGCCAATATGAGTTATTAAAGTGATAATAAACACACACTGTTTAATTGATATTGTCCCTTCTATTTCTGTATATGGATGATGGCGCTGTAATTATTTTAATAAAAAAAAAACCAAAGTACCTTTTTCCTAATTAATATACAGCTGTCACGTGACCCAGCTCTCTCCCAGCCTGTCTGCAGGGAAACATAAGCAGGAGGAGCTTCTCGTCCTCTGCTGCTGGTCACATGTTCAAAATAAAAAAAAACAGCCTTTGTAATACAGAGTAAAAATACATGATATCAATAAACTGTTTTTAAATTGTCATTTTAAATTTTTGCCCAGGGTCCAATCAATATTAAAGACGGCCCTGTACCCACCTATGCTCCACTTCCCCCCACCCTTCCTGAAGCCCTTTTAAGTGCTCACCCACCTACCTCCAGTTTTGCTGTTCATTCCTTGTGATAGCAAAAAAGTTGATTCAAATTACATAAATAAAAACAAAGAAACAGCGTATCTAATTTTAAAAAAACATTGTCGTGCAAACACATACGTAGGTCCAGCATGCATATGTTAACAGTAATCGCACCACACATCTGAGGTATCGCTGCAAACGTCAGACCGAGAGCACTAATAATCCAGCAATAATTCTAGCACCAGACCTCCAGTGTAACGTTGAACTGGCAGCCTGTAAAGAAGCACGGGCATGTGAACGCATGACATGGTAGGTATCTATTTAATCGGCACAATATCATCTTTTATATTTCAGCCAATAATTCGGGATTAGATTGGGTTTGATGAATGAAATGCATTAACATGTATTGCAATATTATTTCTGCCACTGGACCTCCTGTGTAACTTTAAACTGGTAGCCTCTAAAGTTTTACCTACGGATAATTTATTTTTTTTCTCCAGGGCCTTTGATAAAAAGAGATATGGTGTTTGGCGGTTCTAAGTAATTTTTATGCAAATGCTAATTTTTGCTTTTTTCATCTGCCCACACTGGGCTAGATAGGTGATCCTCTGCACCCAATCCCCAATATTACTGAGCCCAAGCAATTCAATAAGATTCCCCAACTTCAAATTCAGCAGGTGGTTAAGGTTAGATAGGCTGCCTCAAAAACACATGATAAGGCCTCAGCATTTTCAGAACTATCACAAGCACCTTGGACGGTGGCGCTAGTGGAAGAGCACCGGCTCGTAAGCAAGAAGTCACTAGTTTAGTAGGGCAAGTCTTGTGTGGAGGGGGGTTGAATAGGAAACACAGTTCAGCAAGCATGGAGACTTTGGTGCGGGCATGGTTGGGGTGCCCCATAGAAAAAGGGAGGAGGTTGGCATGTGAAGCATAGTAACATGGAGCTGCTGAACATTGGTGCATGCCTAAGGTTGGTTCCATAGAAGTGTGGCAAAGAGAGAAAATAATACTATTATTATTACTACTACTAAGACCTCTTTACTGAACCCAGTAACCGTCCCCACTTCTTTACGATGATCCAACAGCAACCTCCTCTTCTGAACCCTGTTTTGGTGTTCCCCTATACACTTCTTCCCCCCTACCCTTCTTGTGGTGCAACACCAACCTCCCCCCTCTCTTCTGACCCATCTTTTGGTGTTCTCCTATACACTTCTCCCCCCTACCCATGGTCCAACACCAACCTCTTCTTCTAACCCTCCCCCTCTTGGTGTTTTCCAAAGCAGCTCTCTACTTCCAATTTATTTCTCTCAGGGTGCACATACTAATCCCTTTTCTGCGTTCCCACAACCACTTTGTCCTTCCTCCTCCCCTTTATGGTGTTCCCACACCCATGATGTTTCTTCTTCCCAATCCATCTCCTGTTCTCCCCTTTTCAAGGCTCCCCAACAATCCTGACTCCATCTCCCCTTTTTATCAGTCACTTCCCCCATCTATACTCCACCTCCCCTTACCAAACTCATACCACCCATTTTATCTGGCCCACTCTGGGCTAGATAGGCAATCCTTGGCACCCAATCAAGTCAAAAAGTTCTTCCTCCCCCCTCCCCCCTCTGAAATTCAGCATGCCACAGCTGGGATTTAAACTCACAACCTCACGATAACACACCAGGCACTTTACCCATTGCACCACCACTGGAGGTGTTTGCAAAGGCTTATAAAAAACAGGGCCATATCAGACATGGTAACTGTCTACTCTATACCAAGGGATTTTAATACACCCTAGATCTCTCCATAAAGAAGAGAAGAGCCACAGCCATATGCTCTACTGCAGGAAGATGGTGACAGTGGCCAGTCCACCATGTGGTCCTTGTTAGTATAGTGGTGAGTATCCCTGCCTGTCACATGGGAGACTGGGCATCCATTCCCTGATGGGGTGATGAGTTTCATTTTCGACACACACTACACAAGCTATACTTAATTCAAGTCCTTTAAATTGTCTTTTAGGAGGGGCCTTATTGGTCTGGAAATTATTCTTCTGGCGACCCCGTTCAAAACACCAAGTCTAAAGGGTTTCTGTCCAGTGTGCAATTTTACGTTGGCGTATTCATTTCTCCCATTTCCTCTCATCTTCAAATCTCTCAACCAGCTTCCTCTCTACCCCTGCATGGTCATTGGCACCATCCCAGGTTTGGCCCCAGAGACCTCGGTATGGCAACGTCTAAGTTCCTGCCCCTTTGTTGGTCAAGTCTGGATGTAAAAGTGCTGCCAGATGGTCTAGGGAAAATTTAGTAGACTAGTAGGTCCTATGAGATGAAAAGGGACACATCCCTACTCACCCCCCCAACCCCTTTTTGGTGTTGCCGTACCCACCCAGGCTTCACCTCCCCCTCCCCCTCTTTCTGAACCCCTTGTCTGTGTTCCCCCAACTACCTCCTCTTCTCCCCCCACTCTTGCTGAACCCTATTTCAGTGTTCCCCCACCCACCGCACTGTTCTTCTCCCCAAACCCTTTCTTGGTGTTTTCCTACCCACCTATGCTCCACTTCCCCCCCACCCTTCCTGAAGTCCTTTTAAGTGCTCGCCCACCTACCTCCAGTTTTGCTGTTCATCCTTTGTGATAGGCAAAAAAGCTGATTCAAATTACATAAATAAAAGCAAAGAAACAGCGTATCTAATTTAAACAAAACATTGTCGTGCAAACACATACGTAGGTCCAGCACGCATATGTTAACAGTAATCGCACGACACATCTGAGGTATCGCCGCAAACGTCAGACCGAGGGCACTAATAATCCAATTCAATACCTTTCCCCAACTTCAAATTCAGCAGGTGGTTAAGGTTAGATAGGCTGCCTCAAAAACATATGATAAGGCCCCAGCATTTTCAGTGGTATCAGTAGCACCTTGGATGGTGGAGCAAGTGGTAGAGCATCAGGCTCGGAAGCGAGAAGTCACTAGTTCAAATCCCTGGACTGGTGTGTTCTATGAATGTGGGGGAATGTAATGTGGATTCCCTACAGTGCAGGCTCAAAAAAAAAAATGAGCAAGGAAGCTGGCTGGTACGTGTGGCGATCGAGGAAAGTATCCACAGTATCCCTTAGGGGGTGGAGCGTGTTGTTGGGGCCATGAAGCACTGGGTGTGTATAGCTATACACCGAAGGAAGCAGAATTAGTAGGGCAGGTCTTGTGTGGAGGGGGGTTTGAATAGGAAACACAGTTCAGCAAGCATGGTGGGTTTGGTGAAGGCAAGGTTGGGGTACCCCATAGAAAAAGGGAGGAGGTTGGCATCCCCCCCTTAGTAACATGGAGCTGCTGCCTAAGTTTGCTTCCATCGAAGTGTGGCAAAGAGAGAGAATAATATTACTACTAAACCCATACTCCTTTTCTAAACCCATTAACTACACCCAACCACTTTGCAGTGAACTAACACCAACCCCCACTTCTGGTGTTCCCTTATACACTTCACCCCCCTACCCATGGTCCAACATCAGGCACCTCTTCTGACCCCCCCTCCTGAACTCTCTTTTGGTGCTTTCCAAAGCACCTCCCTATTCTATTTCATTCTCTCAGGGTGCACATACTTATCCTTTTTCGGTGTTCCCACAACCACTTTGCCCTTCCTCCACCACTATTAAGTGTTCCCACAACCAGTTTGCCCTTCCTCACCACCTTTTTGGTGTTCCCACACCCACTGGTGACGCTCCTTCTTCTCAATCCCTTCAAGGCTCCCCAACAATCCTGACTCCATCTCCCCTTATTATCAGACACTTCCCTCATCTATACTCTACCTCCCCTTACCCAACTCATACCACCCATTTTAAATGGCCCACACTGAGCTAGATAGGCAATCCTTGGCACCCAATACCTTCTCCCTCCACCTGAAATTCTGCATGCCACAGAAGGGATTTGAACTCACAACCGTCACAACAACACATCAGGTGCTTTACCCATTGCACCACCACTGAAGGTGTTTGCAAAGGCCTATAAAAAACAGGGCCATATCAGACATGGTATCTGTCTACTCTATACCAAAGGATTTTAATACACCCTAGATCTCTCCATAAAGAAGAGGAGAGCCACAGACATATGCTCTACTGCAGGAAGACGGCAACAGAGGCCAGTCCACAAAGTGGTCCTCATTAGTATAATGGTGAGTATCCCCACCTGTCATGTGGGAGACCTGGGTTCGATACCCCGACGGGGAGATGAGTTTTCATTTTCGACACATACTACACGAGCTATGCTTAACTCAAGTCCTTTAAATGGTCTTTGAGGAGGGGCGTTATTGGTCTGGAAATTAATCTTCTGGCGTCCCCGCTCAAAACACCAAGTCTAAAGGGTTTCTGTCCAGTGTCAAATTTGACACTACAGAAGGAGGACAGAGATGCTTTAAAGCATGTGCGCAATTTTACGTTGGCATATTAATTTCTCCCATTTCCTCTCATGTTTAAATCTCTCAACCAGCTCCCTCTCTTTCCCTGCACGGTCATTGGCACTGTCCCAGGTTTGGCCCCAGAGACTTCGGTATGGTAGCGTCTAAGTTCCTGCCCCATTGCTGGTCAAGTCTGGATGTAAAAGTGCTGCCAGATGGTCTAGGGAAAATTTAGTAGACTAGTAGGTCCTACTAGATGAAAAGGGACACATCCCTACACCCCCCCAACCCCTTTTTGGTGTTGCCGTACCCACCCAGGCTTCACCTCTCCCCCTTTCTGAACCCCTTATCTGTGTTCCCCCAACTACCACCTCTTCTCCCCCCACTCTTGCTGAACCCTATTTCAGTGTTCCCCCACCCACCGCACTGCTCTTCTCCCCAAACCCTTTCTTGGTATTTTCCTACCCACCCAGGGCCATCTTTAAGGCAGGGCAAAAGGGGCAGCTGCCCTTGGTCCTGTCACTGTTGTGGGGCCCAGAGCAGCTGCCTCATACTTGCCAACTTTCCCAGTTTAAATTCCCTCGTCCCTTGAGGTTTTAGTCTCATGCTGTGTCCTAATATCTCAGTGTGAAGTTCTGTTATTAATGCTGCCCAGCTCTGCCTTGTTGTTGTGTACAGATGACTCACCTGCAGACCCTGTGTTTACATGTAAACACCGGCATTGATATGTAAATAGAAGCAGCATTCATATGTAAATAGTGGCAGACCGGCAGCATTCTATGTAAACAGAGGTGGTATTCATATGTATATCATGCCCCCCTGAGGTCATATCCACCATCACCTATACTGAATGCTACCCACTGGACAGGTAAAGGGGCATGCTTGAAAGTCCTTCCTACAACTATGGTCATTAAGCCTACCATCAGCCTGTTCTGCAAAGGTAAGCAAATTAGTGGGGGGAGGGTAGTGTGTGGTGTGCAGAGGTAGGCAGAGAACAAAAAGGCTTAGTGCTCTTGGCACAGCAAACCCCTCAGGATTTTGAGGACAGACCAGGAAGGTATTTAAAAATTCCTTTATTAACAAAGTTTGTACATAGTAGAAAGCATTAAAATAAATAATAATACAAAATAGCACACATGATAATAATAATATTGACTGCCCTTTGGAATAGTAGCAGGCTAGTACATGTAGTTGTTTGGGATGACGCCTGACATGACTTAAATGTCCTTCTTTAAAGGCTTTATGTCATCTATAGCAACTATTTCAGCATTAGTACAGTAGTATGATCAACTTAAGATCGTTTTAAGCAGAGATTAAATAACCATATAGGCAGTGAACATGGCAAAGGAAAAAAACCCAATACTGACATACCTGAGCTGATTGCTGCTGAACACAGGGGGGGAAAAGGCAGATGGATATGGCCTGCACAGTTGCTGCCTTGCGGTGCAAAAATAAGGATGTGTGGCTGGGTGGATAAAGCCAAAACCAAAAGCGTAGAGGGTAAGAACCGGACGGACCCACAATAACTGCAAGAGCTCCTACTAAGTGGAGAATCTACTCCCATCAGTATAGGGTCAGCCAGCAGGTGGTAGAGTTGGATTGGCCAGACCAAGCCATACACGCACTGCCATTCTACATTTTTTTATTTTAGAGGTAGGCAGAGAAGGAGTTACAGTTTGGGGTGCACAGGTGAGCAAGGTCCAGTCCATGGTATGCAGCCAGTGAGGAGATGATATGCTGTAACCTCTAGCAACCAATCAGTAAGCAGTAATGATGTGCAGTAACCAATCAGTGAGCAGTATTGATGTACAGTAATCTCTAGCAACCAATCAACAAGCAGAAATCATGTGCTGTAACCTCTAGCAACTAATCAGTGAGCCGAAATGTTTGCTGTAACCTCTAGCAACCAGTCAGTAAGCGGAAATGATGCACTGTAACCTCTGGCAACCGATCGCAATCACTGTCTGATCTGATTCAGTAAACTGTTTTTGAGTCTAGCTGCTATTTATTGTATGTCTCAGAGCAGGTGAAGAGCAAAACTGCATGGGGGGGCCCCAAGAAAATTTTGCCCAGGGCCCAATCAATATTAAATATGGCCCTGTATATCCCACCCCCATTGTGTTTAGCTGGTTAGTGGGCATGGAGGAGGAGTATAAAAAAATGTTATACTTACCTGCTCTGTGTAATGGTTTTGCACAGAGCAGCCCAAATCATCCTCTTTTCGGGTCCCTTGATGGCGCTGCTCCAGGCCCCTCCCTCCTGCTGAGTGCCCCCACAGCAAGCAGCTTGCTATGGGGGCACCCGAGCCAAGCCACAGCTCCCTGTGTCCATTTAGACACCAAGCTATGCACCGGCCCTGCCCCCTTTCTCTCCTCATTGGCTGACTGACTTTGATTGACAGCAGCGAGAGCCAATTTGTGCCCACTGCTGTGTCTCAGCCAATGAGGATGGGAGTCCAGGGCATCTGAGACACTCCTGCAGCATTGCTGGATCTAGATGGATCTCAGGTAAGTATTAGAGGGGCTGCTGCACACAGAAGGCTTTTTATCTTAATGCATAGAATGCATTATGATAAAAAACCTTCTGCCTTTACAACTACTTTAATGATGTCCTGTCCATGATAATCTGGGGAGGCACTAGGGGGGAGCTCTGCATGAGGAGTCTATAAGATCCATCTGTAGAGCAACAATTTAAGTGGAGATTCATCTGGAGAAATTTCAACTCCATAGCATGATCAATACCTAGAGAAAGTTTTCCCTCTTCCATATGGTCATCCCCCATAAACCATAGGTGGCACCTACATTCAATCATCCAGAAGCGGCGCAGCGTGATGCCAACGCTATGCCAGCATTTGTGTGCAGGGAACCCCTCAGCTCAATACAATCCTTTCATCCTGCCGGTCAGTGAGTGTTCGGAGAACGTTCCCTGCATTATATGATGATTCTTTTTCTGGCTGTGTTCCACCTACATGTAAAATGCATCAAGACTGGTGTGCTGTAAACCCTCATATGCGCACAAGAGAATGTATTTTTAATGCAGCTGGCACTCAGATCAATATGACCGTCCACACTCCCCATGAATATTACATGTGTTGAAACTGCCGTGGACGTGTGTAAACACAACACAGCCAAAGCACGTCCTATGTTGTATCACAAGTCAATGTTTACTTGCGAACAAAAAATCAAAGAAAAAGTGCAGCTTCCCGCCGACTGTTTGTCACATTTATGTTCTTAGAAATCGTAACTGAGGAGAACGCATGCCTGGTTGGCGTCCTTAATCAATTCACTTGCTACTCTCCAAATGTTTTATAAACTTGTAAGTCATTTTGTAAACTTTTATAATTTTTCCCCCGTTAGGGGGCCCCTTTGCGGTTAATGAGTTGAAATGATTTAGGTTTCTAGTAAAGCACAATGGTTTCTCCCCGCTGGTATATTTTAGAGGCTGGGAGAATATATATCAAAGGATTACAACTATGCAAATCGCGGAGAACGGTAAAAAAGGAGCATGAAACGCTTTTTTGTGGATAATTAAGACCAATTTATCTCGCTGGTTGTACGTTTTAGTGTTCTTTAATCAAGGCAGCTGTAATGTTTTGAAGATGAACCTGTTCTACACCATGGCTCCACCACCTCTGACAACCAGTCAGTCTTAGCACCGCTGAGCTCTAATGAGGTCTCAGGCTTCACACGGCCCTTATGCCCCAAATTGGGCACACCAGCCTAGTGCATTACCTAGTGCAAAAACATTTATTAGTTAATTAAATAAGTGATATACTCACAAACGCATGACAATAACAAGCGTATTGTGGCTCTGAAGACGAGGAGTTGCAACACGTACACCGCATTGGACGTCAAGGGGTCCTCCCAAGCCATTAGCTGAGCCGTGTGGATCTGGAGGCAGTCACATCTGAATTTTATGATATGCTTGTTATTGTCATGCATTTGTGAGTATGTCATTTGTTTAACCACTTCAGCCCACTTCCTGAGCAGGCCATTTTTTGCGTACAGCACTGCATTGCTTGCTGGCATCACTGGCATTTGCGCGGTCATGCGACGCTCTACCCAAACAAAAATTGATGTCCTTTTTTAGATCTTTCTCTTGGTGGTATTTGATCACCTCAGCGGTTCTTATTTTTTGCGCCATAAACAAAAAAAGGCCGACAATTTTGAAAAAAAAAAAAAAAACAATATTTTTTACTTAAATAATATCCAATAAAAAAAAAAAAAAAAAAAAAAAAAAATTTCTTCATCAGTTTAGGCCAATATGTATTCTTCTACATATTTTTGGTAAAAAAAAGATCTTGATTGATTAGTTTGCGCAAAATTATAGCAAAATAGGGGATATATTTATGGCATTTTTGTTATTTTTTTTTTACTAGTAATGGCGGTGATCTGAGTTTTTTTGTGGAACTGCGGCAGACATATCGGACACTTTTGACACTTTTTGGGACCACTGACATTTATACAGCGATCAGTGCTATAAAAATGCACTGATTACTGTGTAACTGTCACTGGCAGGGAAGGGGTTAACATTAGGGGGCGATCAAGGGGTTAAGTGTTCCCTAGGGAGGTGTTTCTAACTGTGGGGGGAGTGGACTGACTGGAGGAGGAGAGAGATCGCTGTTCCTGATCACTAGGAACAGCAGATCTCTCTCTTCTCCCCTGTCAGAATGGGAATCTGTCTGTTTACATTGACAGATCCCCGTTCTGGTTCTCGCGGGTGGCCGTCAGACCTCGCGGCCGCCGGCCAGGCACGAGCCTGCTATGGCTCCTAAAGGAGCCGGTGTACACCTGCGGCGATTTGCCAGAATGAGCCGACCTGCTGCAGTATAATGATGGCGGCTGGTCGGCAAGTGGTTAACTTATCAAAAAAAATTTTAATGGTGTAGCAGCCTCTGGTGTGCTACTGTTGGTAGTGCAGGTAAATTGTAGTCTGACTCAGGCTAAACCTGAGCAATGGAATCTGGGTCAGGGTTCATTAGAGTTCAGGGCTGGATGACTCATCCAGGCAGCTCTCTGGTGCCTCCTCCTGGTTCTAGAATATTGGAGAACATTCTAGAAATTAGTGGGCGGAAATCAGAAGGGTTGTCTTGCATATTTAGGGGCCCTTAGCCAATCCCCAGGAAGTAGGCCTGGCAGGGGACTAAGTGAGCCCTTAAATAGAGATGAGTCATGCCAGCAGGGGAGTCGGGTGGAAGATGGAGCTGCAGTGCTGAAGAGACTGTTGGTTGCCCTTGAGGGACCCCTGCTTGGGTTGGGTTTTACCTTGGGCCAGAGCTCAGGTGGCTGGCCTGGAAGGATCCTACCACAGAAAGCAGTTGGAAGGTGGCTTTCCATAGAGGCAGCGAGAGCAAGGAAGGACAGTGTGAGTAGATCAGCACGGTGCAGGGACAGGCAAGAGGAGAGATTGCCATATGCAGCAGGTCTCTCTTGAAGACAGTGGTGTGCTTAAGTCTTCAGTCTTGCTTCGGGAGATCTCTAGTGTGTCAGTCGGGTGGACTGGTGCAGTGTGTGAGTCAGGTGGACTGGGCAATCTATCCCTTGTCAACACTAACATACTTGGAAAAAAAGGACACATTTTTACTGATACAAAAAAAGCACAAAAAAGCAGACATTTACTGACAGTTTGTAAAAATGAATGATTTTTACAGCTATCAGTACCGTATATACTTGAGTATAAGCTGAGTTTTTCAGCCCATTTTTTAGGCTGAAAACCCCCCCATCGGCTTATACTCGAATGAGGGTCTCAAGTGAGGGTGCAGCCTCACTGTGCCCATCTGCAGCTGTACCTTTGATTTCTAAAACAGCAGGTGTCTCCCACTGTGTTATGCAGTCTGTTCGGCGGGCATCCATTGTAACAAAGCTCCGCCTCCTCCTAGTCCATGATAGAGGAACACTGATACAAAGCTGGGAAACGGTATCAGTGTTCCGTCTATCATGGGCGAGGAGGAGGTGGGGCTTTGTTACAATGCACGGCTGCCAACAGACTGCATAAGACAGCAGGAGACACCTGCTGTTTTAGTAATCAAAGGTACGGCTGCAGATGGGCACAATGAGGCTGCAAACTGGCACAGTGAGGCTGCAAATGGGCACAGTGAGGCTGCAGATGGGCACAGTGAGGTTGCAGATGGGCACAGTGAGGCTGCAAATGGGCACAGTGATGCTGCAATGGGGCACAATGAGGCTGCAGATGGGCATTGTTTACCCAGTAGCTGCTGCATTTTCCCACCCGAGGCTTATACTCGAGTCAATACATTTTCCCTGTTTTTTGTGGTAAAATTAGGTGCCTCGGCTTATATTTGGGTCGGCCTATACTCGAGTATATACGGTAAATTTACTGACAGTTGGTAACCCTGCCCCAGACTGATAATGTTGCTGTCCAAAAGTGCCCCCTGTGCCCATTCATCCAGTATGGGGGCACTCTAATACAGGAGGTGTGTTACTGGCCAGATGACTAGGTGAAAACAGAAGGAAAAAAAGCCAAAGAAAACGAATACAGCCACTGCATCTAATGATTGGTAAGCGGCAATATATAATACATTTTTGGCTTTGGGTTTAACACCGCTTTAAGGCTTTCATAAGAAAGCCGTGTAAAAAAATATTTTTGAAACAGGGCACGGTGTTCCACACCTAAAATATCACCATCCAATCCTCCAGCCTACTTTTCCTTTCTGTAAAACAAAGCCTGTTTGGCAGTAATCCTCCATTTGCCTGAGGTCTCCAAGCAGGCAAAGCCGCAACCTTAGATCTCTGTCTGGAGCATAATTCTACAAGTGGCTGCCTCTAGTGTATGACACCCAAGGGAGCCCTTTAAAAGGCTGGCAAAGGTAGTAAACAATGCTCTCGAAACAGCAAAACCGCAATAGCCTGACTTTCTCCCAGTAGACTTGGCAGCTGCAATGAATCCCTCTTCAGGTCTTGCAATGCATCACTTTATTTCAAAAGGGGCTCCTGGCACCTTATTTATGTCTCTTCCATTTGTAAAAAAAAGAATCCGAAAAAAAAAGACTCTCCTCATTAACCCCCGAAGGGGAAAATCCAAGGCCATTCTCAGATGCCCGTTTAAAAAAGACGGAGCCAATGTGCGCCACTTCCATTAGCGAGGTCTGGCATGTCATGGAACCCCCTTGGGGGACTTGTGCGCTAAACATACAGCAGCACCATCTGCTTTTCCTTACTTTACTTCACAGTGAAATACATCACTTCACCTTAGAGGATTTCAAACATGTTTCAACATAAATAGAACCAAAGCAGATGCTGATTATATATTCTGTTTATTTTTTGTGCATTATGTCTTGTACAGGTAAAGCAACATGCCATGATCGTCCAACAAAGACTTTTTTTTTTTTTCAACCAAAGGTCTTGCCAGCCATCTTGTCTTTCCTGTACAAAGGGAAAGCTTGCCAAATGATGAAAGCTGTAGTCTTGTATTTTATGACTTCCCATAGAACCTGTATTCTGGAACTCTTTACACAGAACTATTGACATCAGTCCTTGTCCCAGAGGAACTTACAATCTAATTTCCCTACCGCAGTCATAAAAGCGTACAATTTGATCCCAAGCCAGTTCCTTGGCTGTCTTTGGATTCTATTCTAATGGAAAATGAGTAAATTATTTTGAAGAGAAACCCATGTTTTTCATTAACCACCTCAATGCCAACGGATTTCTTCATTTCCAAAAAATTGTGGCAAAAATTAGATCATCTTTGACTGTCTACCTTCCAAAAAGGGTCATTTGAAGGATGTTCATAGTGACCTGGTATTGTTATGCCCCGTACACACGGTCGGATTTTCCGATGGAAAATGTCCGATCGGAGCGTGTTGTCGGAAATTCCGACCGTGTGTGGGCTCCATCGGACATTTTCCATCGGATTTTCCGACACACAAAGTTGGAGAGCAGGAGATAAAATTTTCCGACAACAAAATCCGTTGTCGGAAATTCCTATCGTGTGTACACAAATCCGACAGACAAAGTGCCACGCATGCTCAGAATAAATAAAGAGATGAAAGCTATTGGCCACTGCCCCGTTTATAGTCCCGACGTACGTGTTTTATGTCACCGCGTATAGAACGATCGGATTTTCCGACAACTTTGTGTGACCGTGTGTATGCAAGACAAGTTTGAGCCAACATCCGTCGGAAAAAATCCTAGGATTTTGTTGTCGGAATGTCCGAACAAAGTCCGACCGTGTGTACGGGGCATTACTCTCTATGTTTTATAACAAAAAGGGAAAATTTTTTTCCAAAGTTTTGGGCTTTTTTTCTTTTTCTAATAAAAAAGCCAGTGGTTATTAAAACAGAAGTATGGCCAAAACTCTTTTTACTTCTCTTGTGGGTTACAGGAGTGTACATATGCTCTCCTGTGACCCAGAATCAGCCAACAGATGGCTATTAATAGACATCACAGGGACGCTCTAGGCCAGGGATCTCCAAACTACGGCCCTCCAGCTGTTGCGGAACTACACATCCCATAAGGCATTGTAAAACTCTGACATTCACAAACATGGCTAGGCATGATGGGAATTGTAGTTCCTGAACAACTGGAGAGCCATAATTTGGAGACCCCTGCCAGAAGCCTGATTGGCAGCTGGCTCAGCTTCTCAGAGACTAAGCTGAGAGCCTGAGCCAGCTGCTCCTGCCCCCTCCCCAGACCAGCACTCCAGTAATCACTGGAGGGGCATAGTGGATTGAGAACTGAGTGATCAGTGGTCATGTGATCGCTCAATTTTCAGGCTTAAAGCTGCTGGAGGACAAGTGCAGCAGGGAAGTGAGTATATATGTTTTTTTTTTTTTATTACCCCATACATCTCCTATGATGGTGGGTTCACACTGCTATGCGGAGTGGCTCACAGCAGGGGTCCAGTGCGTCCCTGTTCTTCGATTCAGGGATGAATCAGGCCTGAATTTTTAGCTGGGTTCGGAATTAAAATGGACCAGAAGACACACAGAACTCTTCTGAAAACCGCTCTGCAGCCAGTGTGATCCGGCTCCATTGAGAGAAGGTCACAGTCTCCTGACATGTGAATTGGATGCGGGAAAATCCACATCCAATTCACACTAATGTGAACCCAGTCTGAAGAAGAATTCCAGGCATGGTATATTTTTGGTCAAGCTTGGAACAATATAACTATGTAAATACCATACCTTGGAAGTGCTAATGTGATGAAACATTGCGTGACTGAGCTCTTTCTGTGTCTGTGAATTCTCCACTTGCTTGTGTCTGTGTCAGATCTAATTACTGTGTAGCTCTCACCCGCACAAGCACTAGACTGAGAGACCCAGGGATTCTGAGATATGTAGTGTCTTCAATGGTCATGTCAGATCTCACACTACAGACAGAGGTCATGCATTAACCCATGCAGGTGCCATACCACATGCCTTAGGTTTCAACACAAACAGAAACTGCTGACACAGAAATGTGAAGGCTGTGTGTACAGGGCATCAATTCACACCATGAAACATAGAAGAGTGACGGAATTAAAAAAGACCAAGTGGTTTATCGAGAATGCCCCATTTCACTTTTTTAACTTTTTTTGTCTGAGTTTGTTCCAAGCATGTTTGAATCCACTTACTGTTGACTGACTCACTACCTCTGCTGGAAGTCTATTCCAAGCATCATCTGCCCTTCCGGTAAGAATACTTTCTAAGATTAGTTTTAACCTTCCTCCTGCTAGTTTGAGGTCATGTCCCCGTAATCTTAGCTTCACACTAAAAAAATACAGCCCTCCTGAACCTTATTCACTCCCTTGATGTATTTAATTTATTCTAATCATGTCTCCCCTTTTCCTTCTTTCCTCCAGACTATACATATTAAGTTCCTGAATTCTCTCCTGATATGTTTTATCTCTCAGACCTTTCACCATTTTAATTGCTAGTTTTGGAATTCATTCTATCTTATCAATATCTTTTTGTACTGTAAGGTAGTCCATACGTTCTTTTTTTTAACCAGCAGGTTGAACAAAAAAAACTGACCTGATTCCCCCATCCCCACATTCAAGGTGGATGGGGTAATCACTTCTGGTGAGCTATTGTGTTCTCACAGTGGGGAGACTTCCCTACCGTCGAAATACACTGATTAGCGCTGCCAGCTATAGCCAGCAGCGCTGATTGTGCAGAAGTTTTCCAATAGGTGAGAGTGAGATCTTCAGAACTGGCCATAGTATTCTAAATGAGGTCTAACTAAAGACCAATATAGGGGATCAGGATCTCCTGTCTTTAGTGATAACAAAAGATCTATAAAGAAGAATCAGGACCTCCTTCCTCCTACTGGTGACCCCTCTAGTAATGCATCCTAGAATTCTATTCACTTTTCCCACTACATGGCCATACTGTTTGCTCATTTTGCAGTCAAATTGCATTTATTCTGACATAAGTACCACCAAATCTTTTTCCTCTGTAGTTCTGGTCAACACTGTACCCCCAATATTGTACTCTATCTTTTTCCCTAGCTGCATTATTTTACATTTAGAAACATTGAATTGCAATCTGCACTGCTTTGATCAATTTTCCAACAATCCCAAATCATGTTTCATGTTACAGTCACCTCCAGGGATATCAACCCTATTACACCCCTTTGTATCAGCAGCAAAAATACATACCTTGCTCACCAACCCTTTAGTTAAATCACTTACTATTAGATTAAATAGAACATGACCTACTACAGAGCCTTGTGGTACACCACTAGTGACTGTTCTCTGTTTCAAATTAACCCCATTTACAACCACACTCTGGTATCTATTGTTTGGCCAAATGTATATCCACTGAACCACCCAAGGGTTAAGTCAGCCTTTCTCAAACTTTTCAACACAGAGGAACCCTTGAAATAGTTCTACGCTCTCAGGGAACCCCTGCTAAAAATTAGAAATCTACAGCTCATGATACAATAGTGTGGTCAGTGGGAAGAATGGTCTGAGAGGCAGAAATTGCCCAATGCTGAAGGAACCCCTAGCAACCTCTGGAGGAACCCTAGTTGAGAATCACTGGGTTAAGTTCTAGTTTGTATTACTTTTCACTATGTGGAACTTTATCAAATGCCTTGCTGAAATCAAGATATGCTATGTCCACAGCACCACACTGGTCAAAACTAGACGTTTTGATACTCACTTGTATCTGTAGTCTCGTACTGACTGTCTCTCTGCAATTCAAAGATCTCCACTTCAACACGTGCGTTGGACCCTCCTTGCGTGTGGCTGTTGATATGTTCTCGAGCGAGCGCAAGTGCCAACCTCTCACCACGCCCGCAAACAGTCTGATCGTCAAGGATTGCGGCTGGAAAAGAAATGGACCTGTTATATAAATGCTTCACATAGATGTTAACGTGTATATAAACAATGAACATCTTGTATTGCTCTCTTTTCGTTTGTTAAATATACAGTTGTGAAAGCATTTCGTTATATAGGTTCAATAAGTGCAAAAAGTAAAAGGTGGAACCCAACAGAAATCCAGTTAACTTCGCAAACCTCAAGCAGTGTTATCAGCCTGGCCAAGCTGATGTACTGTAGTTAAACTACAGAACACATCTCTCTATGTTATTGAGAAGATTAGAGGGGGAAACACTACCTGTTCTACAGTGACAACCCTCCTCCTGCATGGATACAGGACAGTAATTCACATTTTTGTTCTTACGTTTAGATACTCAGCCTAGCTAGCTGGATCTAGTTTAGATAGATCTGCCCTGCATGAATTAAAACTTGCCTGAAGTTCTAACCCTGCCATGCGATTTAAAAAGTATTATGTAACACTAACCCCCGAAGGAGCTGCTGATTTAAATCGGGCTGTTACCGTCACCTTTTTACCCGTAGTTTCACCAATACCAGAACTTAGAGTCTATGTTGAGCTTTGTATCTTACAATGTAGGCACCAGTCACTTTAGTACTTTTCCAATGCTTTAATGAGAAATAACTTGAAGAAGTAGCAGGAAAGAGGTAGAAGAAGAGTTGCAGGAAAGTTCAAATACCTTTTCTTTAGGACACTGAGGAATTTGAAATCTCGGCGACAAATATACCTTCAGTCCAAGATTAAATCTTTGCCCACCCGCATAGGTCTCTCTCACTAACCTAGCAGCCAGAGCGTAGCACAAACAAAAGAAAAGTCTGTGCCACAGACTTGAGAAGAACAATGTAACTGTAAAGTCCTCTGCCACAGGACATAGTAGTTTTAGATGAACAGCAACACAGTACCAGAACTTTTAAGCCGAATCGGCAGTACTTGTGTGGTAGGTTAGATTAAGATGCGTCCACCAATCGAGTCACCAGGCCCCTCTAGACCAGCCTTCCGCATGGTCCCTTCCAAGATGGGTCCTCCCCTGGGTCTTCTCAATTGTTCGGTTTCTTCCCGCAGGACAGACAGCGCAGGACCATCCCAGCAGTAGTAGGCCCCAGACAGGCTTCTGAGCCTACTTGTACAGCTGCAGCAACGCAGCCCTCCAGCCTGGAGGGCCACAAGGTAGAACTCCTCCCTAGCACATTGCGTCTGTCCATAAATACTCTCTCCCAGAATGCATAGCAGTGGATCACCTCTGCCGAGTTACCTCTGGGAAAGAAGAGCACTCAATATACTTCAGCTTGTTGCTTTCCAACACTGACCTATGGTGACAACGACACCTACAGGCAACAGTGTGGAACTGCACGCAACACAGCCAAAGCTGGAACAGAGGCTAATTTGCCCATAGATTAAATTTGAACTATGTACAGAACAGATGACCCACTAAATTTACATATAAGCGGTAGATTAGAAATCTACCAGCGCTACAATTACTTGATTACATAGTTAGGTTGAAAAAAAACAGTTCATCTAGTTCAAAAAAGAAAATCATACATACAATCCCATATACACAATCCTTCACCCACAGTTGATCCAGATGAAGGCAAAAAACCCCAGCAGAGCATGATCCAATTTGCTACAGCATGGGACAAAATTCCTTCCTGATCCCCGAGAGGCAATCAGATTTTACCTGGATCAACTTTACCTATAAATGTCAGTACCCAGTAATATTATGTACATTTAGGAAAGAATCCAGGCCTTTTTTAAAGTAATCTACCGAGCTGGCCAGAACCACCTCTGGTGGGAATCTATTCCACATTTCCACAGCTCTTACTGTGAAGAAACCTTTCCGTATTTGGAGATTCATTTTTTTTTCTCTAGACATAATAAAGAGTGCCCCCTTGTCCTCTGTGATGACCTTAAAGTAAATAACTCAACACCAAGTTCGCTATATGGACCACTTATATATTTGCACATGTTGATCATAGCTCCCCTTAATCTCCTCTTCTTAAAATAGAATAAATTCAGTTCCTGTAGCATAGGAGAGACACATATAGGAGAGATTTGAGCTGCACACCCTGGTACAAACAATATGGAGAGGTCCCCCCAAGGGGTTTTTGAGCAGCAATGTAACAAAATCAAAAAATTATATGAAAGAATTATATAAAAAAGTCTTTATTAAGAAAAAGTCAGATTCATGTTAACATTTAAAATATCAGCTCTGGTTGAAGGATACAGTACATAATCCACAGTACAGCAATGCAAACACAATAATGCACAACATCACATACAGTCATGGTCTTCTTCAAGGGGGGTGGTTTGCTCTAAACGAAATACATTCAATATCTCAAATTTCAAAAACATTTCATAGTGTACCAGTTTTCTATGTACACAAGAGGTATAATTACCGCTAGATGGTGGAATAAAGGGTCTCATGACCAGAGATTTAAAATCAGTTGAATGATCAAGGGGGCTCCATGATTATCCCCACCTCTCCAAGGAAAAAGTAATCCAGCACGATAAGGGTGTCATGAACCAGTGCGACCAGAAATGTGTGGACTGCGATAGGGAAGACCATAACGCATGTAAAGTAATGATAATATGATTTATTATTAATAATATGATTTATTATGAGGATTAGTAATACACCAAGGTAAACGCACCTCTGATGTGACAAACAATAAAATAAACCAGCAACCAACCACGTTGACACACAATAATAACTCTCCAAACCAAACGTATATACAGGTGTAAGATATAATCATAAACGTAACCAAGCCAAGGTCATACATGGGAGATCAATCAGATAGAACAGGGAACAGGACGGGACAGGGAGAGGACAACATGAGGAAGGGATCAGTCTGCAAGACAGGAGTCCAGGGATTAATGCAGGGTTCATGAACACAGGATACAATGTACAGGTTACAGGAATACAGGTTTCAGGATAGCAAATACAGGTCAGGGCTCAAGGAACAATACCAAGGAGATGAGTGCAAGCATCTGCCGAGTATAAGCACACCTCCTGGAGACACCCCCTGGTGGACACCAGTACTGCGGCCCATAGACTTAACAGCGCCACCAGCAGGTGAAACCATTCTTGACAGTCCCTCCCTCAAAGTAGTGACCTCCGGACGCTCCAACTAGTCGTAGCTGCAAAAAGTTAATCACATCAAGATGGGCAGAGGCACATCAAGCTGGGCAGCGGGCAAAGGCACATCAAGCTGAGCAGCAGGCAGAGGCACATCATGCTGAGCAGTGGGCAAAGGCATTGGAACATCAGGCCGAACAGCGGGCACTGGAACATCAGGCCAGGCGGCGGGCACTGGAACATCAGGCTGGACATTGAGAAACGGATCATCAGACTGGAAAGCAGGCACTGGAACATCAGGCCAGAGAGCGGACACTGGAACATCAGACCGGGCATCAGGATCTGGATCATCAAGCTGGACATTGGATCATCAGACTGGAGAGAGGGCATTGGAACATCAGGCCAGGCAGCGGGCACTGGAACATCAGGTCGGGCATCAGGAAGTGGATCATCAAGCCAGATATCAGGCATCGGCTCATCAGACTGGACAGCAGGCACTGGAACATCAGGCTGGGGCAGCGGGCACTGGAACAGCAGGCTGGGCAACGTGCACTGGAGCATCAAGCCAGACAACGGGCACTGGAACATCAGGCCGGACAACAGGCACTGGCAGTTTAGGTCGGGCATCAGGAACTGGATCATCGAGCTGGGCATCAGGCATCGAGTCATCAGACTGGACAGCAGGCACTGGAACATCAGGCTGAACAACGGGCACTGGAATATCCGGGTGAACAGAATGCACTAAAACATCAGACCGGACAGAGGGCACTGGAACATCAAGCTGGGCATCAGGAACTGGATCATCAAGCTGGATATCAGTCTTTGGATCATCAGACTGAACAACAGGCACTGGAACATCAGGCCGGGCAGTGGGCAACGGGCACTGGAGCGACAGGCTGAACAGCGGGCACTGGAACAACAGGCAGTGCAACGGCAGCAGCGAACTGGGCATCAGGAACCGGTTTAGCAAGCACCGTATGAGCAGGCTGGGTGATGGTCACCAGCCCAGCAGGCTGGGTGACGGGCACCGGCCCAACAGGCTGGGTGATGGGCACTGGCCCAACAGGCTGGGTGATGGGCACCGGCCCAACAGGCTGTGTGACGGGGACAGGCTCAACAGGCTGGGTGACGGCCACCAGCTCAACAGGCTGGTGACGGGCACCGGCTCAGCAAGCTGGGTGACGGGCACCGGCCCAACAGGTTGAATAACGGGCACCTGCCCAACAGGCTGGATGAAGGGCACCGAAACTTCAGGCTGGACCATGAGCACCGGAACCTCAGGCTGGACCGGGAGCACCGGAACTTAAGGCTGGACAATGAGCACTGGAACTTCAGGCTGGAGCAGATCGGCTGGCATGCAGGCAGGCTGGAGCAGATCGGCTGTCGTGGAGGCAGGCTGGAGCAGATTGGCTGGTGTGGAAGCAGGCTGGAGCAGATCGGGTGGCGTGGAGGCTGGCTGGAGCAGATCGCTGGCATGGAGGCTGGCTGGAGCAGATCGCTGGCATGGAATCAGGCTGGAGCAGATCGGCTGGCGTGGAAGCAGGCTGGAGCAGATCGGCTGGCGTGGAATCAGGCTGGAGCAGATCGGCTGGCATGGAAGCAGGCTGGAGCAGATCGGCTGGTGTGGAGGCAGGATTGGATAATGGCAGGATTGCATGGGTTAGGAAAAACTTCAGTTTCTTCTTTGGTTTAGCCACTGAAGTTCTGTAAGTGACTGCAGGGCTGTAAGTAGGGGGTGCAGCTGACTGAAGAGAAGGGCAGGAGTACGGTAAAGAAGAGGGAGCAGTCAGTGGCTAGGGGAAATTTTTGTGGGAATGTTGGAGGCAGCAGAGAAGACGCAGATGGATTAAAGGCAGGGTAGGTGCAGCAAGTGGAAACAGGGTACTGATACTTAGTAGCAGGGTATATTGGGCTGAGACTGGGGTTGCCGTGGGTGATGGGGAGAGAGACATTTGAGCAGATAGGTGTCTGGCAGCAGGAATGGGTTGTTACAAGCTGACTGAGGCTGAGTGCAATATATCTGACCATGCTTGTAGTAATGGCTGAACAAAACTCCACTAGTACCTGTTAGGAATATGCTGAATAGTGCTCAAAGAAATATGCAGAGTCATCCTCCAATAACCATACCAGAGATTCTACCTGAGCCATACTGAAGAGGGGGGAGAAATGTCATCCCTGCCTTTAGGAATACTGGACAAAGCTAGCTCTGCACACACCTGAATCGATGGCTGAATGTTTTCAAACAGCATACTGCCCTGAGAGAATGAGCAAAGCGGATACACTCTGAAAGTTGGTCCCTGGCCCACTCCATCAATATCTGACGGCAATAATTATTATCCTCGTCAACAGTGAAGAAAGATAGCCAACTACTTCTGAATGCATTTTAGCAAAAAACAACAGAACCAAGATGGCTCCTCTGTGAATCCACTTCTGGTCAGGGATGGCCTTGGTATTATGTCATGAACCAGTACGACCAGAAATGTGTGGACTGCAATAGGGAAGACCAAACGCATGTAAAGTAATAAATAATATGATTTATTATGAGGATAAGTAATACACCAAAGTAAACGCACCTCTGATGTGACAAACAATAAAATAAAACCAGCAACCAACCACGGTGACACACAATCATAACTCTCCAAACCAAACGTATATACAGGTGTAAGATATGATCATAAACGTAACCAAGCCAGGGTCATACACGGGGGATCAATCAGAACAGGGAACAGGACAGGACAGGGAGAGGACAACAGGAGGAAGGGATCAGTCTGCCGGACAGGAGTCCAGGGATAGATGCAGGGTTCAGGAACACAGGATACAAGGTACAGGTTGCAGAAATACAGGTTTCAGGATAGCAAATACAGGTTAGGGCTCAAGGAACAATACCAAGGCAATGAGTGCAAGCACCTGCCAGGTATAAGTACACCTCCTACATTCAGTCTCAGGTGACGCCTGATTGCAGGAGATAATGTTGGCTTCAGACTGCCGGGAGACACCCGCTGGTGGACATAAGTACTACGGCCCATAGATCTCACAGGGCCACCAGCAGGTGAGACCATTCCTGACATAGGGCTTACAAGAAGTCACACTGTGGACACCCTTCAGACGGAAAAGGAAAAACGGGACCTGTAATGATTCCTGGATTCCTTTTTCCTTGGGGAGGCGGGGATAATCATGGAGCCCCCTTGATCATTCAACTGATTTTAAATCTCTGGTCATGAGACCCTTTATTCCACCATCTAGCGGTAACTATTCCTCTTGTGTACATAGAAAATTGGTACACTATGAAATATTTTTGAAATTTGAGATATTGAATGTATTTCTTTTAGAGCAAACCACCCCCCTTAAAGAAGACCATGACTGTATGGGTCATAAAGCATCGGGGCTTCAATATAGTAGACATTAATGTGATGTTGTCCATTATTGTGTTTGCATTGCTGTACTGTGGAATAAGTACTGTATCCTTCAACCAGAGCTGATGTTTTAAATGTTAACATGAATATTACTTTTTCTTAATAAAGACTTTTTTTTATAATTCTTTCATATAATTTTTTTAATTTGTTACATTGCTGCTAAAAAAACCCTTGGGGGAAACTCTCCATATAACATTCAGTTCCTCTAATCTTTCCTCATAGCTGAGCTCCTCCATGCCTCTTATCAGTTTGGTTGCCCTTCTCTGCACTTTCTCCATTTCCCCAATATCCTTTTTGAGAACTGGTGCCCAAAACTGAACTGCATATTCCAGATGAGGTCTTACTAATGATTTGTATAGGGGCAAAATGATATCTCTCTCTCTGGAGTCCATACTTCTCTTATACAAAAAAGGATTTTGCTCGCTTTGGAAACCGCAGCTTGGCATTGCATGGTATTATTGAGCTTATGGTCTACCAAAACCCCCAGATTCTTCTCCACTATGGGTTCCCCAAGTTGTACTCCCCCTAGTATGTATGATACTTGCATATTCTTAGCCCCCAAGTGCATAACTTTACATTTATCAACATTAAACCTCATTTGCCACTTAGTTGTCCAATTAAACAGTACATTGAGGTCGGCTTGTAAATTGGAGACATCCTGTAAGGACATTATTCTATTGCATAGCTTGGTGTCATCTGCAAAGGCAGAAATGTTACTTTTAATCCCAGACCCTATATTGTTTATAAAGTTATTAAAAAGTAATGGGGCGTACACACGGTTCGGATTTTTCAGCTACAAAAGTCCGACGGACGCCGACGGACCAAATCCGGCGGACAATCCGATCGTGTGTGGGCTTCCCTGGACTTTCAGCGGACTTTTCCAGTCGCAAATCTGACGGACTTTAGATTTGGAACTTGCTTCAAATCTTTACGTCGTAACTCCACCAGACCCAGAAATCCGCTCGTCTGTATGCTAGTCCGACGGACAAAAACCCAAGCTAGGACAGCTATTGGCTACTGGCTATGAACTTCCTTATTTTAGTCCGGTGTACGTCATCACGTACAAATCCGTCTGACTTTTGTGTGATCGTATGTAGGCAAGTCCGTTCATTAGAAAGTCTGCCGCAAGTCCGCCAAAAGTCCGTCGAAAGTTTGTCGGATGGGCTGTCGGACTTTTGTAGCCGAAAAGTGCGACCGTGTGTACGCCCCATAAGGGTCCCAACACTGAATCTCGGGGTACACCACTGATAACCTTAGACCATTTAGAGTAAGAATCATTAACCACTACTCTCTGAATTCGGTCTTTTAGCCAGTTTTCTAACCATTTACACACTGATCTTTCCAAGCTTGTAGACTTTACCTTACATATATTAGTTGTGTGTGGGGAACTGTGTCAAACGATTTTGCAAAATCCAAGTATACCATGTCCACAGCCACCCCTCTGTCCAAGGCTTTACTTACCTCCTCATAAAAATAAATTAGGTTTGTTTGATAACTTCTGTCTTTCACAAATCCATGCTGTCTTTTTGCTTAAAATATTTTTTTCCAGCAAGAACTCATCTATGTGGTCTTTTATTAAACTCTCCAGTATCTTCCCCACTATAGAAGTTAAACTAACAGGTCTATAGTTACTTGGTAAAGACTTTGATCCCTTTTTAAATATGGGCACCACATTGGCTCTACACCAATCCAGTGGTACCATTCCAGTCATTAGCAAGTCCCTAAAAATGAGAAACAATGGCTTTGAAATAATAGAGCTCAATTCTTTTGTATTGCTGTGCTCATTTCCCCTCACTTCCTGTCCCAGGTAGTACCAGTCATGAAAACAAGTGAGGACAAATCTCTCCAATGGAGACCCAGATGGTCATAAAAACCTGACAGGGGTTCGAACCCTTACCCACTTTTAAGGGGGCTTCTGATTGGCCAACTGTTTGTGCCAAATCGCCTAAACTCCCACCCTGCTTCTTCTTGGATAAGGACAACAACCCACTGCTATAGCTAAAAGCCTCCGCCATATTGTGTCCACTCCTTCCCATAAGCTTTCCCATGACATCCCCAGTCATTAGCCCTTATACTCTTGAATAAAGGAATGTCCACACAAGAAAGATATTTTCTTCACTTTACTGATGTTCTTCAAAGATGGCAGTGACACATTACACAGACCTACTAAAAGGTGTCTTTGGCATAAATTGCCATACACAAAAGAGGATAGGCTGTGGAAGTAATTTGTGAAAGCCAACCTTGCACATCACTTATGAGCTATCTTCCCTTAGCATATCCTCTCTCCTCTCTTTGGGAGCACCACTGTGTTGGAACCCATTTCCCTGTATACTAAACCTGGAGCATTCTGCTCTATTCAAACCGAGATTCAGGTTAATGATAAGCATCCTGCTCTGTCAACTAAGATTAACAAGGTGCCATCTGCAGTAAACCAGTCTCTCTTTCTATGTTCGTTTCTATAGCTTTACTCAGCTGGGTACACTCCCAGATGTCAATATCTGTTCCAAGGCACTAGTACTTGTGTTAGAGAACACTTAGCCTGGTCCAAAAGGCATCCTGCTTCCAGTCATCATAGGCTATGTTTCCAGTCAGGAGGACTGCAGCTGGCTCTTTTGGCTGTTAGACTATTTTGCGTGGACCTTCTGCTCTGTGCAGGATCTTTGCAGTAACTGACTACATCTGCATGGTTGTGGGTTGTTTGGCTCCCATGCCTCGTCTCTCTTAAGGTTCCTCCCACCCTGGCATTTATATAGGCAGATGCTTCACCAGTTACATCACTACATGGAGCTTTGTTTAAAAGGGGACACAATACCCAATGACATAATTCCCTATTACCACGCTATTTTGGAACAGAGCCACCCAGTGGCAGACTAGCCAATGGCACCTGCCCACACATTCTATATACAGTAAAACCTTGGTTTGAGAGTAACGTGGTTTAAGAGTAACTTGGTTTGAGAGCATTTTGCAAGACAAACAAAATTAGTATTTTGCTTCTAATCCCCTTGTGGAGGCTGCCATTTGTGGATGGACATTTTATGGTTGCACAACCTATCACATTGCTATAACCTTTTTTATATGAACTATAAACTGAAGGACTTATGAATAAATGGTTGTGGAACGAATCATGTGCATTTCCATTATTTCTTATGGGGAAATTTGCTTTGATATACAAGTGCTTTGGATTACAAGCATGTTTCCGGAACAAATTATGCTCGCAATCCAAGGTTTTACTGTAAAACAAAAAAAGAACATTTGTCTTGACCTCAACTTTAAAATAAACATGTAAACATTCCATAGATAAAGAGATCAAGTTTTTACAAAAAAAGTCCAGTTTAGTCCTACTTCTAACTTTTGAGCCAACTGGTCAGCATTTTAGTGGTCTGACTAGTACGGATAACCAAATTGAGTTTAATATGTCTCAAATTTTGGCAAAAAATAGGAGATTTTGTTAAGATTCACTGTTTTGGTGAAAGACATTGAAGTCGATGAGGCAGGAAAAATGAAGGTGGTGTATGGTGTTTAGGAGGTTGCAATGGGCTTCAAACGGCTCAGTAAGGCTGCAGACGTTCAATTTAACTATCCTGGATCTGTTGTTGTCACAAAACTCTCCCTTTATTAGCCTAATTATTTTTACTTTTTTTTCCACTAAACATTAAATACAAATTCTAAAGTGAGAGTGCACAAATGATGATCATATACTGTCAGGGCCCGGTTCTGAATCTGATATGTCTGGCAATGTCTCTTCTTGGTGATATAAATAGTACATAATGTGGCACTTCCTCAATACAATAAAGTACATACAGTATAACTTCAATAAATTACATGCATTCAACTCTATAATGCAGATACTAAAAAAAAGTGTCTGTTTCAGCATAAACGGTCCCAGCAAAGTATAAAAAGTGCTCCATGCAGAAAACTTGAGTTCAAAAAATAAAGTTTGTATAGTGATGTCACCATCCAAGGTGCACATATAAATAATGTTCAAATTCTTTCAAAGTGAAGAACTTTCACCATCTGTGATCAAAGTGTGCCCCAGTCTCTCACCTCAGGGAAAGACCCCTACAGGTCTAGTCGCACTTCTGGTATCACTCTTTAGGTGTCAGCAACCACAGGCTCCTTCTACTTGAAACACTCAGCAACCATAACCTTCTCAATATATACAGGGAATTCTATTGGATACTTTATATCTCAACCCCTCCACGCTCCTCCGTAGTAAGCTCCTCTGCTGCCACTTCCAGTAATGTCTCTTCTCTACCTCGAACCACATGGACCTTCCTGTCTTTGTTCCACTTCTTGCTGAGCCACCTGGAATGCTGGACTCCTCCTATGAACTTCCTATTAAAGCCATGCCTTTGCACTTAGTGTTTGCCAGATTATTGTGCTCCCCCCAGCCAATATCCTGCTTGTCAGTCCTGCTGCCGTCCGTATCTTCTCTACCACTCATTATTGACCCTTGGCTTGTTCCTTGACTATGCTTCTGCTTAATCTCAACCTGCAACCACTTGTTACCGACCTTTGGCTTGTTTACTGTCCACGCTTTTGCTTATCCCTACCAGCTATATGTGCTTTTGGACCCCGTCTTGCTCACCTCTTGGTTGGGTGATCCTAAAGACTGCGACCTGGTACCAACATGCAGCAAAACCTATCTCCACCATTAGGAGCTCTGGTGAACACCAGTTAGTACTTAGACTCCGCACCTCAGGTGAGTCCGTGTCATCCGCCGGAGTAACCTGTTTGTCTATTTATCCAGCTGGACGGTGGGTGCCTCGTTACTGCTATAGCTACTAGTCTCCAAGCCTGACCCCTGACTGTGTTATATACACAAGAAACACACAAACATACTAAATACATTTCTCTACTCCTCCGGAACCCTTGCCTTATGCTAAGCACTGTCACTGACAGACAGGTGACCTGTTCCTACTCTAGCCGCTTGCAAAATGCACACCAAACCCGGGAGGCCAGGGTCTTAAATAGACTTTGCCTGACCCAAGATCACCACCACCCGCCAGAGTCACAAGGGGTGACCCTGCTTCCTCCTCCACCTGCATTGCAGCTGTGGATAAACGCTACCTGCAGTGTAGAAAGTAGACTGCACCCGCCTTCAAGTGTAATTTAATTGCAGCAAAAAAAATCAGGTCTCCTGCCCTGTCAGACATGGTTGTGCTGTGTGGCAGTGTTTTGTACATCTGAGGGCCAGAGACACAGAAATATGAATCTTTTGGCAAATAAAAATTCTTTCATGTATGTATTCTATATGTGTATTTAGCTGTTTGCCTGGAGTTTAGCTTTAAAGTCAACAGAGTTATGGCGAGCATAAACAACACATTTTTCTGGTTTTATTAGATCAGCTAATTTGCATATTAAATGCCCTTTCACCTTTGAAAACTGAGACAAATCTGTTATTAGATTTTATTTAGAGATGTAAACTGCACCATAATCAGAAACTGTTGGAACTGTTTTCGTAGACTTGGTGTATTCATTTTTTTGGCCTTTCTGCCACTGAATGAATAAGTTGTAAGAGCCAGATACTCTGAATCTCTAAGCTCCTACGTCACGTAAGACAAGCACATCCCCTTCTGTCCTTTACAGACTAGACTCAGACCTATGTTCTGTAGGGAGATGGAGGGGGGGTGTAACGGATCCTTTGATGCTTTTCATCTTCGTTCCTTATTCAGGATTTATTACATTTCTTTCTGCTGGATTTTTTGATATGTTAATTCTCACAAATTGTGGAGTATTAAATGTGTGTCTTTTTATTACAGCTTTTATGAGCCGAGCAGAAAGACACAAAACATCTGAAAGCCGCCCCCACCCTTGTAATAACCTTTCCTCACAGGCTCTTCCTCCGGCTGTAACAACACAATTAGAGGAACATTGGCCCGGCACCTTTCGCTCCCTCTGGAGAAAAGCACAAGAGAGGCAGCTGGCAATTGTGAGTGCAGTTTCCTTTTATACACAGGTAGTGTCTTAGAGAGTAGAGGTGCTCAACATTTTTCATGTTGTGGCCCCAAGTGTCAGAGTGCCTTTAGCTGACAGTTTGCCTTTGTAAATGGTAACTCATGAAATCTGATTCTTCCTGGAACTGTGGAAAGAATTTGCCATTAGTTTAGATCCGTGTTTTTCCAGATTAGGGCAGTAGGTTTGGGTTTGAAAGGGTTGTGTAAAAATTGAAGGTCATCCTTGGTTGCCTTCAAACTAAGTAAATAGGAAATACAACAACGCACAAGCTACAACATTAAGGTCCACAGATGTCTCAGGAAATAAGGCATCAAATATAGTTTCCTCTTCCCTAGTAGGCTCTACATCCTGGACAAAAGAGAAGACCTGGTTCTTTGACACAGAGGCTGAGGCATCACTGGACTAACTGATATGCCATCTACTTCTCCTTTGCTTCTTGAACCTTGCGACTAGCTTCATGGCTCGTGAATGCTTCAACACCTTGTTGCTGGCCTTATATACAGTTTTGTATTCCTACTAATGGGGGGTCAATGTTTTCACCACATTAGCCCATTGCTGGCTTCCTGGAACTTTTCCATAGTCTCTTGGTAGCTCACAGTTCCATTCCAAGAATGACTTGTATTTTCTTAGAGTATGCAATAAAGATCAAACCTGGAGATCAGCTTTAATTATGCCAGACTAGAAGGGGGGGTCTGGACAACAGATTCAAAATTTGACAACAGCACAATGCCTGCTCTGGCCAATGGTTTACCAGGAGCCCCCTATAACCACCAAAATGTATTTAATGTTTTCATACAATTACTATAACAAGTAAAAAATATCTTAACTGACAACCATACTCTTTTCTACAAACCTTGCAACATTATCACAAGGGCCTTGCAAGGGCCCATTGTGTATTTGGGGACTTCCTCAAAAAAGAGCTGTTACATCAGTTTGGAATATTCACTCACACCAAGGTCCAGGAAGAACCAAAGCCATCATTTTCCATGTGGTTTCCCATGCCTAGAGGAGTCGCAGGTGGAATGTATATCCAACCAGATAAGTGAATCACTGTATGTTGCCATACTCATGTAAATGCTGATGCTCCTGTAAATCACCATTTACCATCATAAGTGTGTACAGTGTATTTCTCCAAATGTGACACTTGCTTTTACATGGATACGGCCACGTACAGCTATTCATATGTATGGCAGGCTGTACCCGGTACCTGCAGCTCCCCAGACGCAAGAAAGCACTGGGAATTTACACATTAGCAATTTTGAGCCTCTAAACATCCATAACAGCCAGGTCAGTAGCAATGGCAGGCTACATATTTCTCTCAGGTTTCCTTTAAAGGGGTAGCTCTGATCACACCAGCGGAAATCTGTTGCTGCCATTGGAGGCTTTGGCTTCCAATAAGAATTTGATATGTCTGCCATAATTTGGGCACCAGTCACAAAGCTCCAATCTCAATGTCCCCCACGAATCTCCCGGACTTTGTCGGCAATTCAATCTGCACCGGTGGAAGGGTTTCTTGAAGGGCAAAAAGATGGGATTGAGATGGGACACACAACTCCGAACGGTGTTTAGTGTAAGTGAACTGTGTCAATGACTGATTACCCATAGCTTAAATTGATTGTTTGTAGTTTATGTTTTTGCTGACGTTGGTACGTTCTAAGGTGTTGGGTAAATTACAAATTGCCATATTACAGGATTATATTGACTTGTTATTACTCATAATAATGTAAAGATCCCAAAAAATGTATTGTGGAATTGTGGCTGCTTGAGTATGTAGGTCATAGAACAGTGGCTGCTCACCATTTTCAAGTCATGATGCACCACATGACACGTAATATCATACTTCCAATTCACAGGCTTAGGAAAGCAAGTGCTCAAACCTTAATTTCAGCTCCACATTGATCTCACTTGCACAGCCATGTAGTCTCCATCTCTAGGTTACATCCAAACAACCACAAAGGAATGTTGTTACTCGTACATTCCTCCAAATATCCCTTATTAAAGCATAAAGTGACAGAGGAAAGCATTGCAAGTTCACTTGCAAAAATCAAATCAGTTTATTATGCTGGAAAACCCCTACAGTCACCGAGCAGCCATTAGCTCCCTGGTGGCCAACCGGCGGCCCAGGGGCCATTTGGCACTTGTTATATGGCCATTGGGGCCTCTACATCCAGTATTCTGCATTTTGGTGCTTACTGAAATATTTTTTTTTATGCTAGATTATAGTGGTAATAGGTTTGGGTTTTTTTTTACTTATTCTTTTCTGTCCTGTCCATCCATTCTTTCATTTTTTTTTCTCTTATCTTTTATAATGGGTCTTTCTGGGAGTAATATCAAAAGTGGCACTAATCATTTTTAAATGGACTGTAGGCAGAACAAACGTGCAAGCATTGATTTGTAAAGAGGTTGTGATAGCAGTGATCTTTATCAGTCTCATGTTATCTGCAGCCTATGACTAATGCCTCAAGTAAGCCCCCAGTCTGCACCAAATCCTATAGCGTATTCGCAGTTAATGTCCCTCTTTTGTAGCATGTCCACAGTCTGACCATCACTTGTAGCGCTTTAGCTCTCTCAAATTACAAGACTTAAAGTGATTCTAAACACACACTGTTTAATTTACATTATCCCTTCTCTTTCTGTATGTGGAAGATGGCCCTGTAATTATTTTAATTAAAAAAACAAACATCTAAGTACCTTTTTTCCTAATCGATATACAGTTCTCACATGACCCAGCCCTTTCCCAGCTCGTCTGCAGGGAAACATAAGCAGGAGAAGGTTCTAATCCTCTGCTGCTGGTTACATGTTCACAAAAATGGCTTTGGAATGCAGAGTAAAAATAAATAATTAATATGAATAAATTGTTTTACATTGTCATACAAATATATATTTAAAATCAAATATGTATTATTTTTTGGCAATAACATGGTGTGACTGGATTTCTGCCAGTCAGAGGCTGTGTCACACCCCTCCAGCCTGTGTTTTAGAATAAGAGGGAGGTGAAGCCTCCATCAATCAAGATGTATTATCCCACCCCATTGTGTTTAGCTAGTTAGTGAGCATGGAGGAGGGAGGAGGGAGTGGACTGTCATCTACCAGAGTTTATATGCCCACATGTGTGACTCTATAGTGGTGATTTGGGTTTAATAACATTTTAAATGCATTCCAGGGCACTTTAAGGAAAAATATGAGAGGGCAAGCGCAGCACATCGCAGGAAATTGTGGGTGTTGCAAAATTGTGCAGTGGGAGAAACTTAAACTTGAGCCTATATTCAGAGTGCAGGGGTCAGAAATAGGTAATGTACAGAATTCAGGTGTATGTCGTTTAAACAATGCAGGGGTCAAGTGCCTGTAATGTATAGAGTACAGGGATCAGGTGTATGTAATGTAGATAGTGCAGGGGTCAGGTCTATGTAACATACACAGTGCAGGAGTCAGAAGTATATACAGTGCATCCGGCAAGTATTCACAGCGCTTCACTTTTTCCACATTTTGTTGTTACAGCCTTATTCCAAAATAGATTAAATTCATTATTTTCCTCAAAATTCTACCAAGAACACCCCATAATGGCAATGTGAAAAAAATTTGTTTGAAATCTTTCCAAATTTATTAAAAATAAAATACGAAAAAATCACATGTACATACGGTAAGTATTCACAGCCTTTGCCATGGCACTCAAAATTGAGCTCAGGTGCATCCTGTTACCATTGATCATCCTTCAGAAGTTTCTACAACTTAATGGGCGTCCACCTGTGGTAAATTCAGTTGATTGGAGATGATTTAGAAAGGCACACACCTGTCTACATAAGGTCCCACAGTTAACAGTGCATGTCAAAGCACAAACCAAGCCATGCAGTCCAAGGAATTGTGTCAGAAACCATGAATGAGACCGAGACAGACGTACAGTTAAATCACACTTGTTTAATAATTAAAGTAAATAGAACAAACGTAGTCAAAACAAAGCCAAAGTTCGGTAACCGGAACGGATAGTCTGACAAGCCAGAAAGTCAGAAAGCCAGGGATCAGCATAGTGGAACAGCAAGCAGGATATGGAGCCAGAAGTAATGTCAGCCAAGCAAGTCTTTAACAGGAACGCAGGAGATCTGGGCTGGACAACTTAAGTAGGCAGGACTGACAAGCAGGATATCATCAATAGGTGAGTCACTGTGGAGAGATAGGAGCTGGCAATTAGCCGACAGTTGAGTGGCCAGCTTAGAGAAGGAAGGGCTGAGCTGTGCCCTGAAAGTACCCCCTCCTCAACGACCCCTCCCCCTCAGAGGACCACCAGGCTTGAGGGAAAAACGTCTATGGAAATCACGGAGAAAGTCAGGGGCATGTACGTCCAAGGATGAGACCCAAGAGCGTTCCTCCGGACTGTACCCTTTCCAATGCACCAGTACTGTATGCACCCACGGAACCTACGGGAGTCAACAATGGACTGTACTTCATACTCCTCCTGGTTCTCAACCTGTACAGGGTGAGGACGTGGCACTGAGGTGGTAAAGCAGTTGCAGACCAAAGGTTTTAATAAGGAGACATGAAATACATTTTAGATACGCATATTAGAAGGAAAGTCTAATGCATAAGCCACTGGGTTAATCCTGCAAAGAATACGGAAAGGCCCAATAAACCAAGGTGCGAACTTCAGAGAGGGAACACGAAGTCGGAAGTTGCGAGATGACAGCCAGACCCAGTCCCAAACCGGGTAGGAAGGTGCAGGCAGGTGTGTGCGGTCAGAATGGAGTCTGTACCTATCATTAGCAAGTCGCAAGGCCTCCTTGACTTGTGCCCAAGTGGAATGAAGACCACAGAGATGCTCCTCTAACACAGGAATATTCTGCGGAACAAAAGAGTCAGGCAACATGGAAGGTTGGAAACCATAGTTCGCCATAAATGGGGACAATCGGGAAGCAGAATTCAAGGCACCATTGTGAGCAAACTCCGCCCATGATAAGAGGTCAGACCTGTTGTTATGATGGTCAGAAATATAGCAATGTAGGAATTGCTCCAAGGACTGATTGGCTCGTTCTGAAGCCCCATTAGACTGCGGGTGATACGCAGAGGAGAAAGCAAGCTGATTTCCCAACTGTGCACAAAAGGCTTGCCAGAACCGGGACACAAACTGACTACCCCTGTCCGAGACAATCACCTTGGGTAGCCCATGTAAGCAAAAGATCTCCCAAGCAAAAATGGAAGCCAGTTCCTTAGAAGTGGGCAACTTCTTAAGTGGAATACAATGAGACATTTTCGAAAACCGGTCAACCACCATAAGGATAACTGTGTTGCCCTGGGAGTTGGGTAACTCCACAATGAAATCCATAGACAGGTGGGTGCAGGTGGGTCCCAGCATTTCTCTGTGGAGAGAATAGAACCTTCCAGAAGAACAACTGTCTCTGCAGCACTCCACCAATCAGGCCAGTGTAGTAGAGTGGCCAGACGGAAGCCACTCCTCAGTAAAAGGCACATAACAGCCCGCCTAGAGTTTGACAAAATGCACCTGAAGGACTCTCAGGCCATGAGAAACAAAATTCTCTGGTCTGATGAAACAAAGATTAAACTCTTTGGCCCGAATGGCAAGCGTCATGTCTGGAAGAAACTGGGCACCATTCATCACCTGTCCAATACCATCCCTACAGTGAAGCATGTTGGTGGCAGCATCATGCTTTGGGGATATTTTACAGTGACAGGAACTGGGAGACTAGTCGGGATTGAAGGAAAGATGAATGCAGCAATGTACAGAGACATCCTTGATGAAAACCTGCTCCAGAGCGCTCTGGACCCCAGACTGGGGCAAAGGTTCATCTTCCAATAAGACCCTAAGCACACAGCCAAGATAACAAAGGAGTGGCTACGGGACAACTCTGTTAATGTCCTTAAGTGGCCCAGCCAGAGCCAAGACTTGAACCCAAATGAACATTTCCGGAGAGATCTGAAAATTGCTGTGCAATGATGCTCACCATCCAATCTAATGGAGCTTACACCCTGAACCCTAAAGCCTGTAGCCTCTGACCATCTCCTGTTGCCCGTCTGCAATCTCTGACAGCTTTTGGTAGAGTTACATTCTCCGAATGCTTAGACTTTTGACAATGTCAGTGGTACGCTCGAGGTCCCCTATATCCAGTAGTATGAACATAACTTGAGCAACCCCTAAACTATCCTTGTACTCTTATGTGTATTGGAATAGCTCAATACAAGCACTCAGTGAAGACTCAACTGCGATCCGTGCTGTGCCACCTTAAAATGAACACAGATTGCACACCCTCTGGACAATGAAGCCGCAGGCGCCATTCATCTGCTGTATCTCCATGAGCGAGTATTTAACACAAGCTGATGGTGGTATTTTCTGTGCCTCTGCCTCCAGCACCTGTGTGTATAAACTACAGCCTAGTCCATCAATTGAGCAGTAACTAGTGAAGCTGTCAAAAAAATTCCCCTTTGTATTTCAATACAAACAAAATTAAGTGCTTAACAAAAAAGGGAATAGTTCCTCCGGAATGTAATTTGCATATTAAATGTTTTGATATGTAAAGCATTAAATGTGTGGATTTGTTCCTTTTTTTCTGTTGTTTTTATTTTTTATTTTTCTAGAATATTCTAATTTGAGCAAGGGAATGGTTTGAAAACCTGGAGTGTGTGACTAAACAGCAAGCTTCCAAAATGGTGCCCAATGGAATATCCTAGAGAGAGTGCTTCTGGGTAAGGTCCAGAAACCATTCTCTGCAGCACACAAACTCCTCAATCCAGAACCGATTTCAGGCAGAATTCCGCATGTGGAGGCCAGAAACCATCTAATCACTAACACACGGCATTTGGCAGCCATAAGAATAAAGAGTTTGCTCTATCCAAGCTTGACAAGAACTGGCATTCCCACAATAAATATCACATTGGATGTGCTGTGGACAGACCAGCTAAGGCTTTAAAAAGTTGTGATCCAGAGGAGGCCTTTAACGCCTGTAATTTGTTGATCATACAAAATCTACCAATTACTTTAATGGTCTTTTTATAGTCTTGTACTGCCATATATTTTAGATTTTTCATGGATTTTAAATGGTCTTCCTATCCTCCTACCCCAGTGCTTTGTGCTGGCATAGCCACACACGCTCTCTATGCAGACTCAAGCCCCGTACACACGGGCTGAATGCTGGGTAACACTGGCTAGTTCAATAAAAGACGGCCGTCTGGCCGAGTTCTGTCAGATGAGCTTGCTGGAAAACCAGAAGCCGACCGGCTCCCAATCAGCGCTCTCAGCCAATGGGAGAGTGCTGATCGGAGTGTCCTGGCAGGGGGGGGGCACCCCCCTGTCAGAACACAACAGCTCAGCGGTTAGTACAGGGGTTCCGACCGGAGCTGACAGGTTTTTTTTGTTCAACCCACTGGGTTGAATGGAAAAAAACTCATAGTGTGTACCAGGCTTTATATTGGTTAGGTAGAAAGGGGGTGTATCTAGAGTTGCCACCTCATCCCTTTAAAACCAAACACATATTGATTACACAGGTTCTGTGGCTGATTAAGGTGATAATTAAACTCACTTGGTGCCTTATCTGTACTAAATTAGTCTCAGAACCTGTGTAATTCATATGTGTTTGGGTTAAAAGGGATGAGGTGGCAACTCTAGGTGTAGCTGACCAGGTCTGATTGGTCACAAAGTTCACAGCACAGCTGGGTCAAAGGCTGGTGTCTAATGCATTGTGCGGTCATATTTTTTTTTGGACAAGACTGTGAACATGGAGATTATTAGTGCAAATTTTATCTGTGACTTGGGTTGGGATTTAAGCCTCCTTCACATAGGGCCATCTAGGAGCAGTGTGTCCCTCCTGACATTTTAGTGCACCCCCGGGGGACAAGTGCATTGTCCGGCACAGTTGTAGGCAGCCTGTCTATAGCAGGTTGTGGCTAAACGCTGTACAAAGTGGGTTAATGTTTCCATTCTAATGTTGCAATTCCCTTCAACAAGGAGAAAGTTGGATAATTGTTCAATTAGCAATGCATCATTGTTCATTACAAGCCTGGAGGTTTGTTCAGAAATTAACCACTTCATGATAATGATATGTACAGCCAAAGCCAGTAACATCATTGGCAGATATTGCTACCTGTGCGTCCACCAAGGTAGGTATTATCACCTACAAAATGTTTTACTTTATCTTAACCACTTGTTTACTGGGCACCTAAACCCCCCCTCCTGCCCAGACCAATTTTCAGCTTTCAGCGCTGTCACTCTTTGAACGACAATTGCGCGGTCATACAACACTGTACCCAAATGAAATTTTTATCATTTTTTTCCCACAAATAGAGCTTTCTTTTGGTGGTATTTGGTGACCTCTGAGTTTTTTATTTTTTGTTAAAAAAATTAAAAAATACCAAGATTTAAAAAAAATACAAAACTGTTTTATATTTTGTTAATACATTTTGCAAACAGGTAATTTTTCTCCTTCATTGATACACGCTAATGAGGCTGCACTGATGGGCACCGATAGGCTGCATTGATGGGCACTGATAAGGCGGCACTGATGGGCACTAATAGGCGGCACTAATGGGCACTGATGAGGTGGCACTGGTGGGCACTGATAGGTGGCATTGTGGGCACTGAGAGGTGGCACTGATGGGTGGCACTGATGGGCAGCACTTAAGGGCATTGATAAGTGGCACTGAAGGGCACTAATAGGTGGCAATGATAGCTGGCACTGATGGGCACTGATCGGCACTGGTAGGTGACACTGATAGGCAGCACTGCTAGGTGGCACTGATGAGGCACTGATTGGCACCACTGGTGGGTATTGATAGGTGGCACTCGTGGGCATTGATAGGTGGCACTGATTGCTGGAACTTATGTACAGGTGGGCACTGATTCGTGGCACTGTGGGTACTGATTCGTGGCACTGGCAGGCAGTACTGGTGGGCACATATGAGGCGGCTTTGCCTCTTCCTCTTCAGGACCAATGTCCCTTCAACAGAAGCCGGTGATCGGCCTTTTTTTTCTCCTCTCGCTGTCAGCGTGAGAAGAAAAAAAAAACGATTACCGATCTTCTGTTTACATCACATGATCAGCTGCAATTGGCTGACAGCTGATCACGTGGTAAGGGGATGGGAACAGCCCCTTATTCCGATCTGTGATCACTCGAGTCTCATTGACTCGGTGATCACAGCGCGCACCACACACGCCCTGCAGGGGGCGTGAGGGGAGCGTGCAAAGGAGAGGACGTCTATTGACGGCCTCCCGGCAAAGCAGATCCTCGCTGTAGCCATCATTCGGCTATAGTGCGGATCTGAAGGGGTTAATCGCTAAGCCTCAGTTTGTCAAAAAAAGGATTCTCCTTGTTAGAGCTGAACTCTCTCAACATGAACTAGTTTTGAGCTTTTACTTTACACATCTTCAGTAGTTTCCTGATTTCTGGCCTAGGCCAAAACAATGTCATTCATCTCAGGAGTCTATGTTATTATTATTATTATTATTATTATTATTATTAATATTAATATACAGGATTTATATAGAGCCAACACTTTGCTCAGTGCTTTACAACATAAGGACAGACAGTACAGTTAAAATAAAATTTAACACCGTAGGAATCAGAGGGCCCTGCTTGTTAGAGCTTACAAACTAAGAGGGAGGGTCAAGACATACAAAAAGGTAATAGCTGTGGGGCATGAGCTGATGGAGAAAATAAAAGTACAGTTGTTAGGTGGTGGCAGGGTAGGTCTCTCTGAAGAAAAGGGTTTTCAGGGACAGAGTAGTAGATAGTTGGGCAAATTGGGTAGGGACTTCCAGAGGATAGGAGAGGCTCTGGAGAAGTCCTGGAGATGAGTATGGGAGGAGGTGACAAGAGAGCTAGAGCACAAGAGGTCTTAGGAGAAACGAAGAGAACAATTTGGTTGGTATTTTTAGACAAGGTTAGTAATGTAGTTGAGGGCAGAGTTGTGGATGGCTTTGTAAGATGTTGGTATTTTGAATTTACTTTGTTGGGTGAGTGGAAACAAGTGGAGGGATTGGCAGATAGGGGTAACATTTTCTGTGGAGTGTTAAGGGTGAAATCCGGGACTGATGGGGATCAAGAAGTTTATTCTCAGTGAGATGGTTGCTCACTTGAACAGATGTTCTAGGAGCTTTTGATGAAAAGGGGAGTAAGTAGATGGGGCATAGGTTGTTAAGATTGCTAGGGTCCAGTGAGGGCTTTTTAAGTATGGGGGTGACTAGTGTATGTTTTAGAGAGTTAGGAAAGATGCCAGAAGAGAGGGGGAGATTGAATATGTGAGCTAGAGGGTGGAAGATAGAGCCAGAGGGTGACCGTAACATTTGTGAGGAAACAGGGTCGAAGGAGCAAATGGTTATGTGGGCGTTAGGAAAAAGTTTAGCAACCTTGTCTATAGAGACAGGGTAGAATGAGGGAAGTAATAATTGTACCACTGGACATGGAGTGTTAAGTGGGGGAGGTATCTGTGCATCGGAGATCTACTCAATTGTATCAATCTTATTTTTGAAGTGATTGGTGATCTCCTGGGCAGTGAGTGAGTTAGTGGGTGGAGGCAGTGGTGGACAAAGAAGAAACTTGAAGGTAGAGAATGTATACATACACATATACACACATATAATGTCCTGCAGAAAAGAGTCGACGGGGACTGGATGAGAAGGTGTTAATGAGAATGATAAAATAGGTCTGTATGTGTAATAGGGCGTACACACGGTCGGACTTTGTTCGGACATTCTGACAACAAAATCCTAGGATTTTTTCCGACGGATGTTGGCTCAAACTTGTCTTGCATACACACGGTCACACAAAGTTGTTGGAAAATCCGATCGTTCTAAACGCGGTGACGTAAAACACGTACGTCGGGACTATAAATGGGGCAGTGGCCAATAGCTTTAATCTCTTTATTTATTCTGAGCATGCGTGGCACTTTGTCCGTTGGATTTGAGTACACACGATCGGAATTTCCGACAACGGATTTTGTTGTCGGAAAATTTTATCTCCTGCTCTCCAACTTTGTGTGTCGGAAAATCCGATGGAAAATGTCCGATGGAGCCCACACACGGTCGGAATTTCTGACAACACGCTCCGATCGGACATTTTCCATCGGAAAATCCGACCGTGTGTACGGGGCATAAGAGTCCAGGGCTTACTATGCATGCATCAATGGCGCGTTGCCGCAAGAGGAAATCTGTGCCAACTGAGCATGCGCCAAAGACGCCTCACTGCGCCAACCCGCACCTGTGCAGAAGACCTGATGAAAAATGGCAGGAAACTGCCCAGAAGGCGCACAGGAAGTGACCTCAACTCGATGGAAAAAGGCGGGAAAATGCCCAGGAGGCACACAGGAGGTGAAATCAACCTGATGGAAAAAGGTGGGAAAATGCCCAGGAGGCGCACAGGAATTGATTTAAAAATTCCCTATATAAGCCCAGCCCAGACACTGCCAAATTGCTGGATTATCTTCAGTCCCCCCTTGTTCCTGTGCTAGTGTGTGATCTGTCTGAACTTGTTGTGACCTGGAAACCTATTTGACTACTCTTGTTTGCTGCTTGCCTTTGACCTCGGATTTGTACCTTGACCATTCTACTTCTTTGCCCCTTTTGTACTCAGCTGCCAGAGTGGAACTGACTGCGGCTTGGATCTAGACCATTCTTCTTCTGATTAACCCTTTTATACTTTGTTGCCAAACTGGACTGGGCCTCGGCTCTGATCTCGGACTAAGGCTTGCACCTCAGCTCCGCACCCCTGGCACCCATGCCACTCGGTGTCCACCAAGTCTCTTTCTCCATCTCCAGAGGCTTCAAGGACCCGAGGTGCAAGGGAGGCCTCCCCACTACTTAGGTCTCACCTCAGGTATGTGGCTCTCGTGACAGTATGGCAGTGAGGAGGCAGGAATTGTATTTTTGGAGGAGGGACTTTCTCTGCTAAGTACACCCTCCTGCCCACATGTCTGAGCTAAGGTCAGATGAATTTCAAAAAATAAGTTCTACATGAATCACTTTCTCTTATTCAAGATGGTCGGGCTAGAGATCCTAGTAGGGAGTGTTTTTCAAAGTGATTTCTCAAAACAATAAAGCATGGAGGCATAGATGGATGAGTTTGCTTCGAATATTAAAAATGAATTAAATAGCGTTTTCAAGTTGTGGTGCTCAGATACATTTTAGTTCCACTTTATGTATTTTGTACATCCAACATTCAAGGGCAGTGGTCTCCAAACTGCAGCCAGGGGGGCAGATGTGGCACTTTGCTTGCCTTTATCTGGCCCTTGGGGCACTATTTCACCAACTGACCCCAATGATGGGGCATCATTTTCCCTACTCACAGCAACAACTGTTCTTCCACCGATACCAACAATGGGGCACTATTTCTCCCTATAAAACCAATGATGGAGCACTGATGTAAGAGCATTTGCTACTCCCACTTGCCACAGTCTGGCCCCCTAAAGCTTGAAGGACAGTACACTGCACCTTTGCTTAGAAGGTTTGAAGACCCCTGATATAGGGTAACCAACCGAGACAAGTCTACTTTTATAAATGTACATGAGTGTTGTAAGTTTCAGGGAAATAGGAGATCCTAGATAAGGCCAACTTGATGGGTTGGTACGTGTTACATTGAAAGGTAGTGAGTGTTAGTTCATGACAAGAAGTTGCATTCTTCTATTTATTAAGTAAACTGCTAATTCAGCCAACCCATTATATAATGTACATGAACAAAGGTAGACATGTTTAAAGTCAAGCCTGAGTGACAACCATGACTCTCAATGGAGAAATGGGTGTAGGCACGAAAGAGAAAGGGTGTTATTCACAGGATTACCAGGAGAAAATAAAAAGAAAAAAAGACTAAAACAAGAAATGTAATAAAATCACACTATCTACGTAAGGACTGGTAATCTGTAATATATTATATTTTTTTAATTTGGTTTAGATACACTTTAAGTTAAAAAGTAAACCTGATAGCATTGGGTGAGTCATTGCAGTTCATTTACTAAAACTCGAAAGTGCAAAATCTGTTGCAGCTGTGCTTTGTAGCCAATCAGCTTCAAGCTTGTTCAATCAAGCTTTGATAAAAAACCTGGAAGCTAATTGGTTGCTATGCAGGGCTGCACCACATTTTGCATGCTCCAGTTTTAGTAAATCAACCCCATTGTGAAAAAGATGCATTAGGGTCCCTTGGAGGTTCACCATGTGTTAGCATGGGACAGTTGTTTGCTTTAAAAAAAATGCTCCCTGCAAACAAACAAAAATTGATACTTACCTCTCCAACAGATAGTCAGTCTAAGCTTTTTTCTCCACAAGAGCTTTAGTGGTTGAAGAATGTTGCTGTGCTTCTTAGTGCCAGCTGCTACATCAGTAATGAGTTCTGTAGTAAAGTAGCGGCCAGCAGAAGTGTGTAAGTTGTTGAAGAGTCTTCAGGCCCCATAGCTCTTGCAGAGATCAAAGTTAAGGACTTGCCATCTGCCAGGGAGGTAAATATTAATGGTATGGTATAAAATGTTTTCAGGCTACAGAGTTGCTTTAAGTTGTGCCACAAGCCCTTATCAAGACCTTCTTGATGAAAGTGGTGAAGCAGAGAGACTCTGCAAGTATCCTGATATGAGTGAGACTCTGATAAAAGGCCAAGCCAGGCAAGTCTGGATCCCCTGCCGCTCCCCTCTGTGTACTGCACAAAACCATCAGAGGGAAGAGCGCCAATTATGGTGGATCATTAACATGGACTGCATGCTCTGAAGAGCTGTGATGCTTTTTCTACTTGAGGCCACAAGACTCAACTGTGCGTGGTTCTCTTAGGTAAGGTACTAATGTCAGGTGCTTACAGAAAGAGAGACAGAGCATCCAAGGTCATTATAGAAAGTTCCTTTACTTTCGATTGAAATTATTGTTGAATTGTTAAGGTTATCTTGAGTTCATCTTCCTTCAGATTCTTATGTATGATTCACTTGTGATGTTATGCAAGACTACATATTACATTCACATCTAACCTAGAACAGTTTTTAATTGTCCGCTCAAGAGTTTCCTTTATGAATAGCAAGTAAGGCTAATTAAGGGTGCAAAAATAAATTTTTCAAATTTAAGTCTACACAACTAATTTAAAATGAGCATTCATATTCTTGTATAGTCCAATTTATTTGCTTAAAATCAAACCTGTGAGTAAATGTCCTGCTAAAGGGTTAGCACTAACACAAAGGTCAGAGGATATAACTGCACATCATCTCTCTGCAGTTTATTAAGCTAATCATATCTAATTGTTTCAGACTCTTCTCTCTGACACATTCTGTCCAACATGGAGCTTTATCATGGAGTTGACGTGGTACCTTTTCTATGTTCCCCTCTGATCCTGGCCCATCCTCCATTTTCTTTCCAGTACCAGTTCAGGTATGGCATCATGTTTGGACAAGGGGGTGGTGGGGGAATGTCCCTTCATCCAAAGGGTCAGCCTCAAAGACAGGGAAGTCAAATTGAAGGGTACACAGGAAAGGGTTTTTTTGGTAAGGTATACTATACAGACAAAAGTATTTGCTGCCAGGGCTGTTTTTCCATTTTCTTTTACAAATAATAAAATGTTTAGGCCCAAATATTAATTAAAACCCTAAAACATTGCATCTCAAAGCAAAGACCCTGGAAAATAAAATGGTGGTAGTTCCAATTTTTTTTTTTTTGACACAATATAAGTATCAGAACGGTTTATCAAATGCAAATGTTCAGTAAACAATATATCATTGTTCATTTTAATGCCCATACATGCAATAAATTACCCAATTTTTTTGGTAAAATATAAAAGTGGATGTTGCACCAAGTAAATTGATACCAAACATGTCAAGCCTTTGAATTGTGTGCATCTGTGAAAAGAAAACAAACTTTGGTATCCAAAATTATCTACAGGCAATGTTTCAAAAGCCCTTACAGCTCATTAGTTTAGACTTAACTGTGAATAACGGCACTAGAATTATTGCGGTCATGTGCACTCAAGCATACTACTTGAATTGTGTTTGAGCAAAAGAATCTGATGTCTCTACTGTTGGGACGAAACATTCCAGTAAAAAGAATATACCTACATTACTTACATGCACCATAGAGATGACCTGTCTCTGGTAAGGCTGGCAATCATAAGGGGAATAGATTGACAATGGCAGAAGAGAAACCTACAGCAGAGGTCTTCAAGGTCTGGGATTAAGCAGCAATGCAAAGATAACCTGGAGAAGACATTGGCCAGATCTGGTGACCTTCTTTGATGGAACTTGTCAGTTTCCACCATTAGGACCAGAGAGAGATGGAGCTAGCTGTCCACAACTGGAGGGGTACTAGTAGAAAGGTAATGAGTCCAAGGCCTATCATTGACAGTGGAGGAAGCATCTTGTGAGGGTGCATTCTCCAGCATGTGGTAGCCATCTGTGGCTGTTGCTGTTGAGTGCTATTGGAGAATACTGACTAAGATTTGTTGTAGCATAATTACTACTAAGTAAACCCTCTCCCTCCATCGTCTGTGGTCCCCATGCCCCATACCAATGTTACATGCACTCATGGTGCCCCTTCTACCTCTGCTGCCCTAGGCATTGGCCAGTGGCATGATTAAGGATTGATATGGGTCTGGCATAATACTCTTTTGCCACTATACCAAAATGACGAAATTGAATACAAGGCCAATTGTTCATTGTACAAATCTCCAATGCACAGTGCCATGGCATAATGATAATAAATATATGGAGTCATTAATCCCACATTAGCAGGATTGTGTGAACGAGTTCACTACCAGAGATAGCATGTTCTTTATGCAGCAACCTTAGGGACTGACAATAATAGCAACACTCTGTATCAGCTTAGTGAACAGCACAACAGGATGATATACACAGCAAGAGCCCGTACCAGCATGCAGGCCTCTCCCTATCTGCCTCTCTTTAAGAAACAGGCAGTGGAAAACAAATAGCTTAAATTAGAGCACTTCTTCCTGCCTGTCATGAAATCTCCAGGTGCTCTCAAGCCCATTATCTCAGCCGGCAGCCCCCAAAAAAAAATGAAATGGAAAAAAATATATATAACACAGCCATGATAACAAGGACTAAGGATGGCTCATAGAGCAGCACAGGCTGGCCTGAATCATAGATATATATCAAGAGTCAAACCAGACCAGAATTCAAAGGGCTGGAGGTGGAGGAGGAGAAAAAAAAATGCGGTCTTAAAAGGCTGCTAACACTGGAGACTCTAAGGACCTTTCTATCGGTGTATTAATCAACTGATCAATCATTTTGATAGACATAAAGGTTTTCTCCCCCGGGATTGCGGTATTCCACCACTCCAAAGCCCTTAGCACAATGAAGAACTCTGCTAAGCATTATCCGCATCTGCACTGGCCACATAGCTGTACAGCCCCTCCGGGGGAAAGGCTGAGTTTTCACTGATGTTTGCGCGTTGTGTGGGAGTTTATCAGGACTCGCTGAAAAGCTTCTAGCAATTTTCCTCTTCTTGAGTGTGTTTAATGGCTGCAATTTGTTGGGCCCTGCAATGGTTAATGAAGAGGGCCCTGTACTGCAGGGGAGGGAAGTAGGATGGGACTTTGATGACTGGGCTGGATGTGATAAGCTGAATACACACACTGAATGCATACTGTATATAGGGAAAAATGTGTATTTCTGTCCATCCAATATGGCCAACCTGGGGACCGGACCTTTCTCTGGTGCCATTACAAAAAACTGGCTGGTCACCTCTCTACCCCCAGCCTGTTACTGGACAGAGAAGGAGCAGCAACAGACTGAGGAGCTCACCCCTCACCTCACCCCAGTCTGAGTGCTGCTGTACAGGAGATTGCAAGAAGATGATGCCAAGTTCAAATTCACGCAGGCTAATTTACAAATAAATTGAATGATTTTAATGAATACACAACTGCAAGTGATGCTGTTTTTTTAATCTAAAATAATGCCATAAATATCCCCAAATCAACCCCCACTACCACCAGACCTATGCACTCTCCAGTGCCTCTACTTCCAATGCTGGTCTGAGCTCCACCTCCTGTAAAGTCATCAGTAATCACCGGCAATCGTTGACAGTTGCTAATATTGTCAACAACTACACTATACATAGCTAGCACCCTACACACATGGATGGGACATGTCGATTTGCCATTTAGTCTCTAATGCCCCGTACACACGGTCGGATTTTCCGATGGACATTGTCCGATCGGAGCGTGTTGTCGGAAATTCCGACCGTGTGTGGGCGCCATCGGACATTTTCCATCGGATTTTCCGACACACAAAGTTGGACAGCAGGAGATAAAATTTTCCGACAACAAAATCCAATCGCGTCAATTCCGACCGTGTGTGGCCTGTTCCGACGCACAAAGTGCCACGCATGCTCAGAAGAAATTCCGACACGGGACAGCTCTTTCTGGTAAACTTAGCGTTCGCAATGGATACAGCACTTTCGTCACGCTGCAATGTAAAAAATGGTTTAATACAGCGCACTCTCTTCTTCTTTATAATGTGACAAGAATTAAGTAGTTTTGCTGCTCATATTCACACACACTTCTCACAAAGTTTTATTTGTGTTTTTTTAGTGGGATTCCCTCAATATATTGTTACTAGTTGTCACATCTGACAGTTTTATATTTTTTATGTTTTTTTTTTTTTGTTTTTAAGCCTTTTTTTTTCTTTAATGTTTGGATTTTTTCCAAGGCTGATCTTTGTTCAATGTTATTTTTATTTTTACTCCAGAATATTTTTGTGTGTGTTTTGTGTGGCAAGTTACCCCAACACCATTGATATCTTTTATTATTTAATCTCCATGAGATTTTTTGTTGTTGGTGTCCCTTGTTCATTTCACATTGTATATTAGAAATGTACCTGAATCCTCACAAACAAACCATCATTTTTGAAGTAAAACACATAGGAGAGTATAATTCAAAACAAAAATCCTTTATTAAGGGCTCAGAACCAAAGAGGAAGGCAACACTGGATCAACAGGAGAAATTAGTGAAGCCTGGGACCCCCACGGCAGACATCAATTCTTCAACATCAAAATTGGTGGCCTGAGGAGTCCATATGTAAGGGAGGGCAGTCTGGTCCGGGATTCACAGAGATCCGGATAGCAGCAGATGACATCAGTGTCCCCAGGCTGTGGTACCACAAGAGGCTGCATCTTTTGGCCGACCAGACTGGATCCAGGGTCCTCACTGTCTGGTCTTCCTTTCACACTTCCTTCCGGGCTGTGGCTGTGCAGTTGGAGATGTGGCAGGAGGAGGAGTAGGACCTGGAGGAGGAGTAGGACCTGCAGGAGGAGGAGGAGGACCATCCCAAAGCTGTGTGTGAGGTGTAATTTGGCCCCTCATACCTTTCGCCAGAGCCTCTGATATGAGGGCCTCACACATGGCTTTTTGGCCCTCCTCCATCCTCTGCATTTTATAGGCTATGAATGCAGCAATGTTCTCCTGCCTGGTGTGGGGTGCTCCCAGGACCTCTGTAGCCCTACAAAAAAATCTGATAGCAGCCTCCTCTAGGCCACTCCTCCTACTGCCACTTTCTCTTTCCAGGGGGGGTGGAGGGACCTGCAGATCAGCCAGCCGGCTCGGCCCGGCCACCTCCTGGCTGAGACTTCCCTGTGTATGAAAAAGGGACATGGTTTTAGTTTTTGCATCATCAATCACAATCATAAATTAGTACTCCCAACTAACATCTAGTTAACATCATTGATTGTACAAGCAGAAATATTTAGAGGAATGCTATACCTGGCTCAATCTGGGCTCCTCCACATGTGGCCTGGAAGGCCCAGGTTGGGCGTCAGAAGCCTCAGCCGGGGGGGAAGGAAGCGTGGAAGGAAGACTGGAGAGTGATGACCTGGGTTCAGTCTGGCCTGCCAGAAAGTGCAGCCTGTCGTAGTACAACATCCTGGGGACATAGATGTCATCTGCTGCTCCGGATCTCTGTGAATCAAGGACTTTATTGCGCTCCCTCAGATATGTGCTCCTCAGGCCACCAATGAAAATCTTTAAAAAGTGATGTCTGCCGTGGGGATCACCTGCTTCACAATTTCACACAATTGCTCCAGTGCTGCCTTCCTCTTTGCTTGGTTCTTGTAATGGGGGTGTTTAATCTCCCACAGACAGGGCAGCTCCCTTAGCATCTCTATGAAGACTGAAATGAAGTCCTGATCTTTCAGTACCATATCCATGTTCACTGCAAGACACAACACAAGACAAAGCCTAATGTCACACCAAACTCTCCTAATCTTGTTACAATATAGGCCTCAATCTATAGAAGCAGTATAGGCCCAAGTTTGTCTCTTACCTTCGTTCTTACGATCGCCGCGTTCAATGCTCCTTCCTCCGCTCACAGATCAAACGTAATACGCACGCGTGTTACGCTTTATATACACTGCGCATGCGTGTAACTCCGCCCGCCCCTGACGTTCTTTCTAGTGTATTCCCCGCCCCTTTTCGTTCGGCGCAGTGGGGGAAGAGCATGATGGCGGACATACAGCAGGTGCGTGATAATTGTAGCAACGAGGAGGAGGAGGAGGAAAGGGCGGATCCAGGCACGTCCCGATCCAGAAGGAGACGTTTTAATGCCACAAATATGTCGTTTGGGGAGATGTTGGAAATGGTCGACATCATGAGGAAGTCCGACTATGACGGAAAATATGGGCCTTACCCCAACCCCAATATCCGAAAGGCCAAAATCATGGCGAAAGTGGTCAGGAGTCTAGAGCGGAATTTCGGGGTACGAAGGTCTAAAGATCAGCTCAGGAAGCGGTGGTCGGACCTGAAGTTGAGAGAGCCAGAGCAGTACTGAAAGATCCGGAGAGTGCTGCAAAAAAGTAAGTAGTTGTGCTGTGTTCCTATTCTTTCTGTCTTTATTACGTTCGTTCTGCTCCATATGCTTTGATTAGTTGTAACGTTTCCAAAGGTCAACTTTAATGTTCATGGGCACATTATTCGTTCGTATCAAACATTTTTCTTTCGGCCTCTAGAACACCATTGTTTAGGCCATATGCATTTTCACACATTTTTGGGGGCCTACTTGGATGCCAAATATTTGTTTGTGTAGATGGGTTTGTTACTAGAATGAAATGCAAACTAGATTGTGTGTAAGGAGAGGACACTGAGCAGCTGTTTTCACTTCTGGACACTGGAGCACTAGTGTGGGACACAAGAACACCATTTTTATTAGGGGGCCACACAGGTGCTCCAGTGTATACTATAGGGGGGTCTACATCTGTGAAGCTTGTACCAAACAGGTAAAGTATTGCAGCTTGACAAAGGGCAATAAAAAATATACATCTTGGAACTCGGCTAAAATAGACAATTGTACCCCACTTCCGAGCAATGTTTCCTATTTCTATAGTTCTGCCATCAAATATCTGTGTGCTAAGTATACCATTTTTGTTTTACATAGGGGAGAAAAGACTCGGACACCCCTCATCCCAGGAGACCAGAGACCCCCCCTCTCTGGAAGAAGGGGAAATACCAACCCAAGAAGCTGAGCAGGAGGAAGAAGAAGACGTGGTGGAGATTGGCACCACAACAGGTGAGTGTCTGCGACCACAGACTCAGGTAAAAGAGATGGATGGTGGCAGATTTTTGAGACCTTTTTTTTTGTTCTTTATCTCTTTTTAGGTGATCGTGATGTGAGGGATCCAGAACGCTTTACATCTGAAAGTGCCCAGATACTCATCGGGGAGATCATGGGGTGTAATCTCCAATTGCAAAACATACATCAACAAATCAGTGATGTTATTAAAAAAAATAATAACATCATTGATGTTTTGGGGCGAATTTAAACCCCACAAAATCACCTGTTTTATCGTACCAAACTTTTTTCAATGTTTAGAAAAGCCAAATTTGGAGGATGCACACAGTGTGCCAACATGTGCTATCTGCCATCACGGGAGATCAATGGACGCGTTTTGGGGGGGCAACCCCTTCCTCAATTATAAAGTAGCGTTGAGGAAGGGCTTGCTCCCCCCAAACACGTCCCTTGATCCCCCATGATGGCAGATAGCACATGTGGACATTTGTAAATTGGTGTGCATCTTCCAAATTTGGCTTTTCCAGGGGTGATTTCCCCCCATCTGAACGCTATATCAAACCCAGTTCCTAAATACTGATGTCTGATATAGCCTTCAGGTTTTACCTAATGTGAACTTTGTAAGTTCAAGTTTTTTGGCTTTCTTGTTGGTTTTACACAGGCCTGTTTTATCTGAAATGGATATTTTGATTTTTCATAATGCTACTGCAAACATTGTTATACAACAAACATGTTGGTTTGTTTTAAAAACCTTTGGTAAATGCGCATGTGATTGTGCAGGTATAAAAAAGTGCCTTACTCAAGAATGTGTGGATTATTGTCTCAACACTACAACACTTTTGGGGTGATGTAATTGTTGTTTTATGCACAAATGGGGGTTATTTCCTAAGGGCAAATCCTCTTTGCACTACAAGTGCAGGTTCAGTGCAGTTGCAAGTGCACTTGTAGTGAAATGTGTTTTTGCATTTAGGAAGTACCAGCCAACACTGTTTTTTATAAGGTTACCCAATCACGACATTTTCTGCACTCAACACATTTCTGTCAGGGTCAGCTAAAACAAACACAAGCAGTAAATGTCCACCAAGAATTTCTTTTGGGTGTTTTTTATTTGAAAAAGGTGTCACATATTGTCTGGCATATTGATAGCCCCCCTACCCGCAAAGAACTCCAGGTATCGTAACCGGACATCACGGGCATTCAGGGAGGGCAAGCCAGGACGGCCGCTTTCAAGTGCCGTCATTGTTGATGTATTTGGGATTCCGGCCTCAGGCCCAACTGAGCCAGCATAGTTGGCTGAATGTTTTCGTAGAAAATTATGGAGAACACAGCAGGCAAGTATTATATGGTTCAGTTTATACTCCGCCATATGGATGGGGGTCATAAATAATCGGAACCGGCTGGCCAGGATTCCAAATGTGTTCTCCACCACTCTTCGGGCTCTGGCCAGCCGGTAATTAAAAACCCTCTGTTCCGGGGTGAGGGTCCTCATCGGGAATGGCCGCATCAGGTGGTCCCCCAGCGCAAATGCTTCATCAGCAACGAACACAAATGGGAGACCTTCAACATTGTCCTCTGGAGGTGGCAAGTCCAAGCTGCCATTCTGGAGACGCCTGTAGAACTCCGTCTGGGCGATCACTCCACCATCGGACATCCGGCCATTCTTCCCCACGTCTACATACAAGAAGTCGTAATTAGCCGACACCACCGCCAACATCACTATACTATTAAACCCCTTGTAATTATAATAGTACGACCCCGAGTTGGGTGGTGGGACGATGTGGACGTGTTTCCCATCAATTGCCCCTCCGCAGTTAGGAAAGTCCCACCGCTGGGCAAAGTGGGAGGCCACAGTCTGCCATTCCTGTGGCGTGGAAGGAAACTGTTGAGGAAAAAACAATAAACATTACTATTTTTTCACAGAAACCTGGCAAGCAGATTAGACACAAACATTATGGGTCAACCTCCAGATAGCATTTATTAAGGGGAATTTAACAACAACAAAGTATAAGGTACACCTATCATATCCCCCCCCCTCTCATGGGCCATTTATAACATTATAGGGGGGGGGGAACTCTTGGACAGGTAACCCTCTTCACTTCATTGAGAGATGAATGCCTAAATACAGGGTATTACTTGGAACAGCCCCTCCTTAGTTACACTATTGGCAGCCCACTGGACAGGTAAGAAGTGTCATAATACAAAGATATAAATACACACTGTACACATTTGAGGACATTTGAACATTCTGCTATTACCTATCAAGATCATAATAGGATACAAGAACTTTAAACAGTACCATTGGAAAGTATACAGGCAGGCCCTTGCACTACATGCTTTGGGGAATTCATCCATAAATCTGAGCACTAAAGAGATGGGTATAGTGTGTATGGGTTTGGCAAAGTCAGCAGATAGATGATTGAGGATAGAGAATTGGGATCAGCTGACTTAGCAGTTGGGGGAGGGAGGGTTACAAAAAATTTGGGGACACCACAAAAAAAAGCCTCTGGCCCTCTGCCTGAATTTAAATCAAAAATAACATTTCCAAACATTTTAGGGGGTGTTTGGGGTAAAGCACTACTATGGAGCTGATAAAATACATTGTTAAGTAACTACATGAGGTGAATATAGGGCAGGAGACACCATGCTGGGGAGGTTATTGAAGGGCAAATATGTATGAAGGACCTAAAATAATAATTACATAAAAATCCAGCATGCATGAGGACAAAGGGGACATTCACAGCATAATACAATCATGGTAATTAGGGAATGAGGAAAGAAATACAATATATTATCAAACGTTCAATACAATAAAATGTGATATAAAAGGATAAAAATCTTACCTTCATATACTCCTTCTGTAGGACCTGGATGATGGCAGAACAGGTCTCTGGGATAATGATCCCCAGAGCCTGGGGGGAGATGCCTGTCGAGAACTTGAGGTCCTGCAGGCTTCTCCCTGTGGCCAAATACCGCAAGGTAGCGACCAACCTCTGCTCCGGAGTGATGGCTTGCCTCATGCAGGTATCCTGCCTGCTGATATAGGGGGTCAGCGAAGCCAACAAACGGTGAAACACGGGGTCCGTCATCCTGAGAAAGTTCCTGAAATCATCAGGATTATTCTCACGGATCTCACGGAGCAAAGGCATATGACAGAACTGGTCACGCTGAAGCAACCAATTCTTGGTCCATGAACTCCTCCCCACCCTGTTCATGGACTGGACTTGTGTCAAGGTCAGGACCCCAACACCAAGCCCCCGCACAGCACGAACTCTACGAGGAGTACGCATACGCAACATGGCTAGAAAACGGTCGGCTGCTCAGAACGAAGTAACAGAACGCACTGAAGAACAGCAAGGCCTGTGAAGAGCGACCTGAAAAACAGCAACAAGCGGACAAGATCGCACAGAAAACTCCAATACGAACTGACTGCACGCACTGAAGAGCAGATACAAACCCACAAGCACAAACTGAACGGCAGAAAACGATCTGAAAGCCACGAGTCTGAAAAAGCGCGAATCGTCTCTCACCAAACTTTTACTAACACGAGATTAGCAAAAGGAGCCCAAAGGGTGCCGCGCTTGGTTCTGAACCGGCCTTTTCTAGTCTCGTCGTACGTGCTTGACGTCACCGCGTTCTTGGCGATCGGAAATTCCGACAACTTTGTGCGACCGTGTGTAGGCAAAACAAGTTTGAGCCAACATCCGTCGGAAAAAATCCGAGGATTTTGTTGTCGGAATGTCCGAACAAAGTCCGACCGTGTGTACGGGGCATTAGAGCTGCATTGTGAGAAGGTAAGTCCCATGCTTCTCTATACCTGGAAGCAATGGTGTTTCTACTTATGCCCTGTACACACGACCAGTTTTGCCGAATAAACTCTGAAGGTTTTTCCGACGGAATTCCGCTCAAGCTGTCTTGCATACACAGGGTCACACCAAATTCTGACCGTCAAGAATGCGGTGACGTACAACACGTACGACGGGACAACATGTACAAGGTCTCATACTTGCTTCAGAGCATGCGTCATTCATTTTTGGTATGCCGGAACAGCATACAGAGGAGCGGTTTCCCCGATAGGAATTTGTTCTGTCAGAAAAATATAGAACATGTTCTCTATCTATAATGTGTAATAAATAAATGTAGCGCTAATAATAGACAAACTAGAAAGTGATGAAAAAATCAGTAGAGGTAACTTACTAAAACAATAGAATGAATAGATGTGGTTCAGTGATTGAATAAAATTTCAATTAAGCCAAAATAAAATTATAGTCCCATAATAAAATGTATATAGTGAGTCCAACATGAGTTAAATCTTCAGGTCTGTATTTCATCAGCATACAATCTGGAACAAGAAATAGATGCAATACGCTTACCAGAGATGGTGGATTCGGATGCCGGTGACACCGAATCAAACAGGCTTAGAGATCCAAGACAGAAGTAATCATCCAAGGAACCCCAGGTCTCAAGGGGAATCCCTCCTCTGTTCTGCCGATCCAGACTGCCAATCCGAAGAGGCCGAGGGGAAAGATGTAATGTCCAAACCTCATAGGAGTCCCGGAGGTGTATAGAAGCTCGAAATAAATGTATAAAATGCGCCAGTGGAGCAGATCAAATGGTATGTTTATTGGGTAACATCAAAAACCCAAAACAATCAAAATAACGTGATCACGTGGATAAAATCAAGTGTAGGGAAGAGTGTAGCCGCTGTACTAACTATTTAACGTTAGTACAGCAATATCCCCTGCTGTTCTATTGTGTTCTGACAGGGGGCACCCCCCGCCAGAACACTCTGGTCAGCACTCCCAGCCATTGGCTGAGAGTGCTGATCAGGAGCTGATCAGCAGACCTTTTTCGGCCATGCCCCTCCGCCAGGACCGCCAGCTTCTGTCGAACTAACTGCATTACACACAGGCCGGCCAATTTTTATTGAACCGACCAATGCCGCCCGACATTCAGCCCATGCGTACTCGGACTAAGTTAGTTAACTTTAATTTAAGTTAAATACTTTCACATACTGCATACTTAGGTCAGTAACTTAGTAAGTAGTGAAATAAGGATGACAGAGTTAGAGCCTACACCCCAAAAAGACAGTCAGCAGTGGGAGTCACCATATTTCTTTCTTTCCCCTAATTTGGGAGGTTATAGAAGGGACTGAAGAACTCCAATTAGCTAGAAGTTCTGGAAGTCAAGTACTTCTCATCACTTCTTTCCCTCTACTTCCATTTTGTTTCCTGATTTTTTCTTGTGTTTTCTTTATGTTCTTCCTCCTGTTTTCATTCATGTCCCAAGTCTTGCTTAATAAACGTATGGCCTCTCCATGTCAATCCAAGAACACTGGTATTTGAGTCTAAATGGCTTGGTGGTACTAGCCACAGATCGAGAAGTGTAAAAGTGGACTACATCAAGCACTCATGCTGTCAGAGCAGTGTTTTACTTGCTTTGGATATGTTTAGTTAACAATTCTGTTATATACAACATTTACAGGGTGTCCCGAAAGTCTGGATTCATAGCCAAACATGTATTTAAAGATTTTATAACAGTGAATGCTTAAATTGACAACCTTGGAATTTGGACACTTGTGTATATGCTTAATACAAGAAAGCTTAATGTAGCAGAACTGATGTTGTTACATGCAGAAATGATTTCCTCCTTTACTGCTAAGATCATTTGGGCCGATTCCCAATAGACTACTGACTTAAGATGACCCCAAGGAAAAAAGTGCTGTTAGATCTGGAGGTGATAGGAGTGGTGTTAGGAGGCCATTCCACTGGATCTTGTGTTCCGATCCACTATTTTGTATTTGTTTGATCTATAAAATATCTCACAGCAGTACCATTGGGGCATTGTATTTATGTCATTCCAGCAATAGAATGTCCTCTAATTGAGAGAAAAAATAATATTGTAACACATAGGTATGGTTTCCTTTTTATAATATTACAAGATCAGTATGGTCCAATCTGTCATCAAATATCCATGACCACACCTTTATTCATGGATTAGTCTGAAAATGCCCTTTAGCCAGTAAGGTGCGTTGCACCAGTTGCCAATGAGATAAAATGAGGCTTCATCATTGTAAAACCCCATTAATTTCTGCTGTTGCAAGAACCACTCATGCCCCGTACACACGGTCGGATTTTCCAATGGAAAATGTGTGATAGGACCTTGTTGTCGGAAATTCCGACCGTGTGTGGGCTCCATCACACATTTTCCATCGGAATTTCCAACACATAAAGTTTGAGAGCTTGCTATAAAATTTTCCGGCAACAAAATCCGTTGTCGGAAATTCCGATTGTGTGTACACAAATCCGACGGACAAAGTGCCACGCATGCTCAGAATAAATAAAGAGATGAAAGCTATTGGCCACTGCCCCGTTTATAGTCCCGACGTACGTGTTTTACGTCACCGCGTTCAGAACGATCGGATTTTCCGACAACTTTGTGTGACCGTGTGTATGCAAGACAAGTTTGAGCCAACATCCGTCGGAAAAAATCCTAGGATTTTGTTGTCGGAATGTCCGATCAATGTCCGACCGTGTGTACGGGGCATCACAATATTCTATACGACTACCTGTGTCATCAAATGCATATGATTTTCAATAATTAAATGTCTATGAATCCAGGAATTTTGGGACACGCCCAATGTGTTTTTTTTAAAAACATTTGTAAATTTACAGACCCATAGTATAATATTCACAATATTAAAGCTGAACTCTGGGAACAATAAAAATTGTAAACCACTGGACTTTTTTTTTTTTTTACGCCCTGCATGGTAAAGGCCTAATGTCGCCTTCTAGCACCTTATGTTAAACTTACCTTAAAACAAAGCCCTCCCTCGCCGAGATCTCAGAGCTGCAGCAGGCTGCTATCTTCATCCAACTTGTTTCTGGGTGCGCGGACTCCGACTCTGTGACTGGCTGGAGACGTGATGACGTCACTCCTGCCCATGCACGCAGGAGCCGCTGATTACGGCACAGGGCTCGGAAGGAAGGGCACGGTTGGCTGTTCCTTCAGACGCATGTGCCAGTGACATCACTGGCTGCATATAATGTAAATATTTCCTAAATGGTGCCCATTTAGGAGATATTTACACTACCTATAGGTAAGCCTTATTATAGGCTTACCTATAGGTAAAAGTAATGTGTGGAACTTTACTTCTACTGTGTGTGTATCAAATGCCTTGAAAACTCAGATCCTACCTTGTAAATGTAGCTGTGTCATCATCACTGGGCTTTACATAGCCTGTGAAGACAGCAGAGCTGTGGGAGGAACCAAGGAGGCCCATCTACTACAGGCTGCCTATAGAAATCTACAGGAAGGGGCTGAGACAAGCCCAGTCACCCTGCACAAGAAGAAAGAGCAGCAGTGACCGGTCTTTTTTTACAGGAAGCACTTGCACAGAACAAAATTGCACATTAGATTACTGCAAAGGTCTGGAAGAAATAGACAAAGCTCACCAAGATTTTTATTTTTTTTTTGCTCGTTCAGCCTACAGATGAACAATCCCCCCCCCCCCCAATACCCAGCTGCACTATTGCATGACATGAAAAAGTGAACTGACACCCCACACACTCCCCACCTTCTCGATCCCCACCATGCTTACCTCCATGGGTAATAGTTTCACTGTCCAAGCAGCCCAATGCAGCAGTCCTGGGTTTTGAAAATTGCAATTGTTTTTCCACTTTTGACCCTAGGGACACCAGGATGGATCAGAGCAGTTCTGATTGGTCAGCTCTGGCACATGCCTGTGCTGACCAATTAGAACCACTGTGATCCATCCTAGCGTCCCTAGGGAAAGAAAAGTAAGAACAGGATTGCTGCATTGGGCTGCATGCACCCATGGAGGTAAGTACAGCAGGGACTGGGGGGTGAGGCAAGCATAGGGTGTTAGTTCAACTTTTCATTTTTTTTAAAAGGTGATCTAATCCTTGACGTGGAAATTTTGCTATACACTACATGTAATCCATGTCTCCTGCGCTAATAAAGTGCCCTTTCAGCCTTTTGGTATAATGCATCTTAGTAAAACCCTGTGTCCTGTATCTTTCCAAGTAAACAGACATGACCACCGTCCTTCCAAACACAAATTCCTTTGTCCACATGCTTATTTCAAAAGACCTCAAGCCCCTCCCACCAACTTCCTGTTGATACATCACATCCTGCAAAGAACTTCCTGTTCTCTGCTGATCTCTAAAAACCCATCTAACTGACTTATTTACATATCAATGGACAGGAAGGGAGGGGGGGGGGGGCTTGAACTCCCTGAACTTCATATAATGTCTATTACAAAAAAAATAGCTATGGCTACCCCCTCTGGACTTTATAACATCATATAGGACATTTCAACATGTCTAAAAAACCTTTTGTCCAGGAAAGGGTGGGATAAACCCCCATATTGCAAATGGGAGGGAATCCCCCTTGACTCCCATATCCCCTGGGCAGTCAGACCACACGTTTTGAGACCAAAATACCACACAACAACGCAACTAAAGCCAAAACCTGAAACTCCTGCAAAAAGATGGCTCATCCTCACTAAATGCTGAAACCTGGCCCAAAAGCAGAGCAATTCCACCCAAAACCCAAACACAGCAGACACGAAATAGCGGTTGCAAAAAACGAAAATTGGACCACAACAACATGGTGGGTGAAATACAGACTACAACAAAATTGTTGACGACAATTGGACCACAACAAAATGGTGGCATTAACACATGAAATGCAGTCGCTGATCCTGCCAAAACCAGCACAAACCAAAATGTCTTCACTAGAAAACCGAAATTTCTCCCCACAAAAACTGACTACACAATTGAGACACCGACTGAGCACTTAACTGTAGAAAAACACTTTAGGCTACATCAACTAGGGCCCATAGGAGGACTAAAACACAGACACACCATAGCCTCTCTATATGTTGATCAGACACACAGAGACCCTCCCAGACGATCGTCTGTGCACTGCACAGGGGCCCTTCGCTGGCAGACATATCCCCGCTCTGCAAACACTTCTCTGCATCCTCAAGAAGCTTTCCACTACCAAAACGGATCTCAACCAGCGTCAGTCTGCCCCAGTCCACTCTTTAGAGCGAGCTGCAGGAGAACTAACACTGGGAGACACTGTGACAATACATATTAAAGACAAGCACATAATTGGGTTCTTGTAAAAAAAAAAAAAAAAAAATAAAGGAAAAAATACAAATGTAGTGTGATCGAGAAGCAATCTGGTGAATCTAGGGAGAGGTCAATGGGCTGCTTACCATGCTGCGTTTGATCATTAAGTTAAACACTACTGAACAATTTTAATAGCCTTTAACTGGTGTGTGCCCTGGCCCTGTCAAACTGTATCTGAGGAGGTTTTATATGCTCTATATGAAAGGGCCTGGCAGATTTTATTTTGTTAACGTTGTATAGCATCTCTCACTAGCAAGCCTGCAGCTGGAGTCCAGCAAAAAAAACCCAAAAAACACAACCAATCAAAAGTACAGGTATTGTCTTCAAACTAGATCTAAATCCAACCGCTAAAAATCTCAAAAAGTCCTTAAAGTAGAGTTTCACCGAAATTTTTTTTTAAAAAGTCAGCAGCTACAAATACTGCAGCTGCTGACTTTTAAAATAAGGACACTTACCTGTCCAGGGCGCCCGGGATGTCCCCACCCGAAGCCGATGTGTCCCTCGGCTCTCAGGTGGAGGTGCCGCCATCTTCGGTAAGGGAATCAGGCTTGAAGCCTTGCGGCTTCACAGCCTGGTTCTCCACTGCGCGTCCTCACTGGTCCCTGCTGTCTTCTGGGACCTGTGTGTCTCCCAGAAGACAGTGAGGGGGGGGGTTGGCGAGGTGGAACCGGACTTTGCATAGATCACCGTGGAGCCTGCGGCGATCTATGCTTAGAAATGGGAGCAAATACATGGATTAGACAAATGTGACACCGGAGGGGGGGGGGGATCCGATCAGCGGAAGTTCCATTTTTGGGTGGAACTAGTAATTTAAAACACTGTTTTTAATCTTTTTAAATATGCAATTTTAATAAAAAAAAAAAAAAAAAACAGAGATCCTACCATGAAAGTCAGGTACTTCCTGTTATAGGTAACAACTGTTGTCACCCTGTCATACAGTATATACCCCTATGTGAGTCTACAAGCAGCCATGCTAAAACACATTGCCCTGGCATGGTCAGTTATAAATATTAGGTCATAACAATGGCAGCCAATGCTGGAGAGAGTGCATGTGAACAGGAAGTAGTTGCAAAAGGTGGAAGGAAATCAGCAGCAATAAGATGCAAAAAAAGTAAAAAACGTTAAAATATAATATGAAAAAATGGCATTTGCTTATGATACATGGTTCCTTAAAGTGGTTGTAAAGGCTGACGTTTTTTTATCCTTCATGCATTCTATGTAAAAAAACCTTCAGTGTGCAGCTCCCCACTTAGCACACCTTAATACTTACCTGAGCCTGATCTCGCTCCAGTGATGTGCACAAGAGCAGCAGCTCTCCCTCATTGGCTCAGACACATATTGGCTCCCACTGCTGTTAATCACAGCCAATGAGGAGGGAGCGGGGTTTTGGGGCCGGGCCACGCTCTGTGTGTCTCATAGTGCCCCCAGAACAAGCAGCTTGCTCTGGGGGGACTCAGCAGGGGGGAGGAGCCTGGAGCGCCAGCGTGGAACCAGAGAAGAGGAGGATTAGGACTACTCTGTGCAAAACCATTGCACAGAGTAGGTAAGTATAACATGTTTGTTATTTTAATAATAATAAAAAAAACAACAACTGTTAACCTTTAGTATCACTTTAACCTCTTGCCGCCTACATAACACATATGTGCAGCGGCAAAGAGGATGGACCACACACACATGCGTCCATGGGAGGCAGAGCTTTTCTGTGCTGAGAGCGCTCTCAGTGCACGCTCCCCATACAGTGACCACAGGTTGGGCACCAGGGGTCTGTGCAGTGGCAATGGAGTCAAAAACGTGCCTGATTGCATCTGGTGTAAATAACCCTTTAAAAAAACAATTAAAAATGTTGTTTCAAATGTCAGCTTTAAAAGTGCTCAAATTTAATTACAAAATATCATATATCAATATATAGGGGATTTGATATTTGTTGATTGCATCGTTTTACACCTCCAAGTCTAACCCACTATATCTATTCACATATTAATGACAATCACCAAAATGAATATATAATTAATTCCATTATTTTGCATCCCATTGAGAACTACACTATATTGTCAAAAGTATTGGGACGCCTGCCTTTACATGAACATTAAGGGCATTCCAGTCTTAGTCCGTAGGGTTCAATATTGAGTTGGCCCATCCTTTGCAGCTTTAACAGCTTCAACTCTTCTAGGTAGGGTGTACACAAGGTTTAGGAGTGTGTCTATGGGAATGTTTGACCATTTTTCCAGAAGTGCTTTTGTGAGGTCAGGCACTGATGTTGGACGAGAAGGCCTGGCAGTCTCCACTCTAATTCACCCCAAAGGTGTTCTGTTGAGGTCAGGACTCTGTGCAGGCCAGCCAAGTTCCTCCACCCCAAACTCACTCATCCACGTCTTTATGGACCTTGCTTTGTGCATTGGTCCAAATCATTTGGTGGAGCGGGGATTATGGTGTGGGGTTGACTTCCAGGGGTTGGGCTTGGCCCCTTAGTTCCAGTGAAGAGAACTCTTAAGACATCAGTATACCAAGACATTTTGAACAATTTCAGGCTCCCAGTTTGGGGATGGCCTCTTCCTGTTCCAACATGACTGCGCACCGATGCACAAACAAGATCCATAAAAACATGGATGAGCGAGAAGGGGGTGGGGGAACTTCTGACCTCAAACTGACAGAACACCTTTGTGATGAATTAGAGCGGAAACTGCGAGCAAGGCCAGGCCATTCCCATAGACACACTCCTAAACCTTGTGGAAGGCCTTCCCAGAAGAATTGAAGCTGTTATAGCTGCAAAGGGTGGGCCAACTCAATATTGAACCATACGGACTAAGACTGGGATGCCATTAAAGTTCATATGCGTGTAAAGGCAGGTGTCCCAATACTTTTGGTAATATAGTGTATGGAAACACGTGTTGGGTGTGGCTATTCACAAAAACGACAACTGCGCTACATGTGTCATATATTGTCACACTTTTTTTAAAAAAATTTTTATTGGTTGTACTAGATGGACTTGTGTCTTTTTTCAACCTAATGCAGTTACACACGATCCGATTATCGGACGAATGATCGTCAATTTTTTTTTTTTTTGCATGCTAATCTCATGTCGAATCTAAGGAGTTTACTAAAGTCACGAAAATTCCCGTACGAAAGAATAAAAATTCGGAAATGATGTCATGTGTTATGATGCATTTGTATTGCATTTTCGAACGATAGCTGTACTGATTATACGAAAATCGTACAATCTGGCATTGTGCGAAAAAAATTTCCGTGCATGTCTGATAGAATAATATCAGATGAACTGTCGATGAATTGTCCGGATAGGCTCTCGAAAGCTCTGTACTAACGATCCGATTATCGTACGATTGATTCGAATTCGGCATCTTTCGGACGATTTCTGGATCATGTGTACGGGGCTTAAAACTGTAACATCAACTGGTAACTTTTCTTCTTCCCAATACTTTTGGTAATATAGTGTATTTGAAGAGGTGTAATGATAGGAAGACAGTTAACACTCTATACATTTCTTAGACCAATGGTCCAATTCATCAGGGGAACACCAGAAGTAAATGTCTAAAATCATACAAATATATTATAACACATAAAAGATCATTTACATCTTTACACGTTGTGTTATGCAGCACAGCTGTCCTTTTTTGGGGTCACATTTTTTATAAATTCTTAGTGGAAGAGACGTTTGGACACCCCATATGATGTCTGTTTGAGACGAAACGTGTCTGGTCCACTGTCCTGTCTATGCCATTACAGTTCGTTTTTCCTGGTTTACCGTGAATCGTCCATCTCATGCTTTGATATATACTGAAATGTGAGTGGTCTATGTTTCTAATAAATGTTCTATTGATGGTTTTACACTATGTCGAGTCTTCTATCTTCTCTTCTTGGATTTATGTACTAATGGAGTGTTGATGGGAGGATTCCACCTCTGACTTTGAAAGGCCCTGTATATTAATACATATTGCTACATCAGTTTCGGTGATGATTGGCAATCTCCCTAGCAACATACAGTCCATTTGGAGATGATTGGAGTGGAGCGTCTATATCTAGGTGTTGAGACACCATTGCCTTTATTGACCCATTTGGTATAAACTGAACTGGGTCTATATGTTCCGGTAAGCCTCCTTATATTCCATTTGGTGGCAGATTTCTTCACGGTGGTGGATTCTTCTTCTCTGGGTGATTGATCATCACAATTTGGATCACACAATTATTATATACGCCTTCGCAGACATGTTTTTGACTTTTTTAGTTAGACTGATTTTTTTTTTTTTCTGTACAGATTTGTATTTATGCCAGATATTGTTTATATGATTCACCTCATATCACTATTTTTGCACATCCGTGTATTCATGATTAGTGCTGCACTGTTTTTTATCTATTACTCACTGTTCTTAACTTTGGCATGGGGAGGTTGAATATATCCCCAAAAAGCCCGGTGGGTACCCTTTATAAATGAGGTCATTTTACCCTTGTGTTCCAAAACCCCTTTCTGAACTCTCCTTCCCTCTTTTTTTTCTCTCTGCTGTTATACTCCAACCTTCTTTTTGCCTAAATCTTTCAATTATACCACTGTTATCTAAAACCTGCCCAATACTTTCCTTTCATCCTAGTTTCTTGTGTTTCACACAGTGCCAGGACAAGGACATGCTAACCCCCCCCCCCACCCCCTCCAATACGTATGTGCATTATGTGTCAGCAGAAATCTCCCCCCCCCCCAAAAAAAAAAATCAAGCACTAACCTGCATGCTTAGCTCAAGTCCTTGCCCCCCTCACATAAAAATCACCCCTTCCCAACACAAATCCTCTATCCCTCAAATTTCCCCTCGGAGCACAAACCTTCCAAATCCCCCCTCCCAGCACAAATCCCCACCTCCCAAAAAATGCCCCTCTTAGCACAAATGCCCCCCAATCATCCCTACCAGCACATTCCCCTCCCAAACAAAAATTCCCTCTCCTAGCTCAAACCCCCCCCCCCTCCATATTACCTTTTCTAGCACATACCCCCCAAATCCCCCATCCTGGCACAAATCCTCTTTCCCCACATCCCCTCTCAACACAAATTACCACTCCTAGCACACATCCCAAAATTTCCCCTCCTAGAACAATTTTTACCTCCTGCCGCACCCACAAATTTCCCCTCCCAACACAAATCCCCTCCCCCCAATCTCCTTGTGGTGCCCCCAAACCTCACATGATACCAGAGTGCCCAGGGCACTGCTCGTGTCCCGGCCCTGGTTTCATATAATCCAACAGGACCGGCTAACCTCATATTTAGCCGAATCAAATTAGACACAATGCAATGTTGCTGATACTGGTAGATGAAGTAAACATAGGGTATGTAAACACCAATCGACTACTGTACTTGTACCTGCAAATTTCTGTATACCTGTTACAAGTTCAATCCTTCTTATATGCGTGTAAGAGAACATTTGAGGTTATTAGATGTAGCGCTGGTAGATTTTTGATCTATCGCTGATAGGTAAATCTAGTGGGTCACTTGTTAGAGGAAGTTAGATTTGCCTCTGTTCCAGCTTGGCTGAGTTGCATGTGGTTCCACACTGTGCCGGTGGGTGTCGTCACCATGGGCCTGTGTTGGAAAAGCAACATGTTGAAGTGTATGGATGCTCCTCTGTCCTGGAGATAACTCGGTGGAGGTGGTCCTCCGAGTTGCATTCTGGGAGAGGGTATTAATGGGACAGACGCCATATTTTGGGGTTCGTTTTTCAGCCACCTGCTGGCCCTCCTGGCCGACAGGTATGTGTTAGGAGTACCACCTCGTGGTCCTCCGTTCCGGAGGCCCATGTCGATGCGGCGTGTGAGTGGGCCCAGAAGCCTGTCTGGGGCCTACCACAGCAGCAGAGGAACGGTACTGAGCTGTCTATCCTGAGTGAAGAAGCTGGACAACTGAGAAGATCCCAGGGGAGGACCCGTCATGGAAGGATCATGCAGAGTGCTGGTCTGGAGAGGGGCCTGGTGACTCAGTTGGAGGACGTATCCTGAAGTAATCTTACTGCATAGTACTGCCAGGTTGGCTTAAAGGTTCAAGTACTGTGTCTAACATTCATCGCAAACCAATACATCCTGTGGCAGAGGATCGTACGGGTTTTATTCCAAACAAGTCTGTGGCAGAGACTTTTGTTCGTGCTACGTACTGACTGCTAGGCAAGTGAGAGATGTTTATCCAGGCGGGCAAAGATTAAATCCTACAAAGGGGAGACTATTCAACTACAAGTGTTCAATTGCAAAGAATGTTCTGAAGAATACTCCGGAAAGGTATTTGAGCTTCCCTGCAGCTTTCCTTCTGCCTCTTTCCTGCTACTTCCTTTATTTGTTCATTAAAGCATTGAAAAATATACTCGAGTGTTCAGTGCTTATATCACCCAGAGGTAAACTCAACGGAACCCTAGACCCGGTGCCGGTGAAACAGAGGTATCGAGAGTGAAGGTAACAGCCCGCTTTAAAGCAGCAGCTCCACCGAGAGTTAGTGCTACATAGTTATTACATTTCTTTATAATATGTCACAGCTGTCCCTTTCCACTTTCTTTGAAAAACAACAAATAACATTGAACTAAATGGGGTCCTAGGCACAAATGTTGATAATTTGATATAGATATAATAATGGTTGATCCATCATTGTGATCATAGTGCCTTCGTAATGACCTCCTGCAGCCTTCTCCCCAGACATACGGGATGCTGCATGTGCAGATGGTGACAAGGATTTTAATATAGTGGTATTGATTATTACAGTGATTTATATGCAAGCTCATATTGATCCATGTGTTTTGCATATGAATAGTATTGGTTCATGCGTATTATTGTATGTTTTTCGATTTTTCCCCTAGGTTCTTCTGACAAAGTGAACTGTTGTTCTAAGAAACGCGTAGAGAGTTAATTGTCTTTTTATAATTTAGTCCTATTCAAATATTTCTCATTAAGATGTAAAATGATGTAATATATTGACTTGATGTTTGTCATTAATATGAGAATAGGTATGGTGGGTTAGAGGTGTCAAACTACTGTATGCAATCAGCAAGCAGCTTCACTATTCTATGTTATGATGTTTTATAATACAATGTGAGCACCTTTAACAGTGAAATTTGAAAAAAAAATGTTATTGGTGCCTTAAAATTTGAATGTGTTTGTCTTAGTATGTATCTACTTAAACTTTATTTCTACACATTGATCTAGTACTGCCCAGTACCTACAGTATATGCTTCTCTATAAAATGTTTGGACTGCCACTGTCTGAGCTTCCTTATTGACCCTTTAATTTGATGGGTGGCATCACTGACCAATTAGGTAATTCAGGAGGCAGGAACATAGTAAGGAACAAGTGTGACCTTTAAAGGAAAAGTCTAATTTTTTATATAAATGTGGCTACCTATACTGTATATCTGTATTTTTTCTTGGGATTGGTCCAGCTTTATTCAGTAAGGTAATGTTCTACAACACATGGCCCGCCAGGCCATTTCATGTTGTCCTTGCACCAGTGGCAGCCCATCCACTATGGGCGCACGGGCGCTGCCCCCTCCCATTTTTTTTAAGCACGTGAGCCTTCAAAAAAGGGTGGGCTTGGGGTGTAGAGCACTGCGCTCTGAGCCCACCCAGTTGTGTGACAATAGCAAACTAATTCACTGTTCTCACACTAATCCTCCTCCCAGCCAATCAGGAAGCGGGTCGTGAGACCCATCATCCGATTGCCTGAAAGGGCAGGCGATCCTATTGGACGCCTAGTGCCTAGGAGGAGAGAGGAGATGCACGGCGGAAGCCACCGTGATGGAGAGGAGGACATACAGGAGCTGCTGCCCATCGCCCACTGGAGGCGGAGAGCTGCCACCCCGCAACCTATGAGGTAAGTGCCGATCTCCGACCTAGAGTGGGCGGGCAATGGGGGTGGTTGTTTCCCCCCCCCACCAAAAAAAAAACACCGGCTGCCACTGCCTTGCACCCAGGGTTTTTTTTCTAGCTAGAACATGGCAGAAGTCCATTCCGCCACGTCCAGCTCTTGCCCTCTGCTCCCTGCTCGCCACTGTCACACCACTGTCACTTGTAAACACTTGTGTGTACAAGGACAGCTTTTCTCTCAGTGGTTTGTGGTTCTCACAGATCTCTGCCTGTCCTGCACGCACTCATGGCAGGGTATGGTGGAAACAGATACCGAACAATGATTTCCCTTCAAGTGAAAGAGACAGAGCCATCTACACTGTTGGAAGGTACTAGAGTTGGGCCAGATAGGTGTGATGCAAGGAAGCTTTTTTTTTTTTTTTGAGCTGTGGAGGGATATGTGTGCAGAGGTGGGAGATGGGGGTTAGTGGTGCAGAGTTCGGAGCCAAGGAGGACTTGTGTAAGTGAACTGTGGACAGCCTTTGAAAGAGAGCTGAACCCGGCACTCTGTGCATAATACACTCCTAAGACCCCTTTTACACTGGGGTCATGGCTGCATTCGTTTTAGCAGCGCTTTAGTGATGTTTAGGCAGCGCTTTTCGACCGCTAGTGTGGAGCTTTTAACCCCAAAGAAAGGGTTAAAAACTCCCGTGTTGCGGCGCTTTGGAAGTGCTTTTCAGGCACTTCGAAAGCGCTGCCCATTCATTGTAATGGGCAGGGTTGTTTTGGGGGAGCTATATACAGCCCTCCCAAACCGCCCCAAAAATGCTGCTTGCAGGACTTATCCGAATGTCCGGCAAGTGCACCGCCTGGGTGTGAAAGCACCCATTGTAATGAATGGGAGGCAGTTTTCAGGCGCTTTACAGGTGCTATTTCTAGCGCTAAAACACCTGAAAACTGCCTTGGTGTGAAAGGGGTCTTAAGCACTTGCACTCTGTATGTAGTGCAATCCTTAACCCTGCACTTTGTACACAGTGCACTCCTGAACTCTGCACTGTGTATGTAGTGCACCCCTAAACCCTGCACTCTGTATATAGTAAATTCCTCAACTTTGCACTCTGTACACAGTGCACCACTGAACTCTGTACACCATTTACCCAACGCACCCCTAAACTTTTCACTCTGTGTGTAGCACACCCCTAACCCCTGAACTCTGTATGTAGTGCACTCCTAAATCCTGCACACTGTATGTAGTGCACTCCTGAACTCTGCACTCTGTATGTAGCGCACTCCTGAAATCTGCATACATAGTTTTACAGCTACTGATGAAGCCCACAATGAAATTGAATTTGACACCCCTGTTCTACAATGAGTAATGCCTAGAAACCCATCAGCTTCTATTTTGGCCGCACTAAAGTGATATTAGTTACTGTAGGTTGCTGCCTGAAGGTATACAACTTACTGTTAAGAAAATGGCTTTATTTTGGGGAACTTGGGAGCTGCCATTGTTGTCTTGTTTGTAAAGCTTGTGAAGGGAACTTGGGAGCTGACGTTGTCTTGTTTCTAAAGGCCCAGACATATGGAACTTTATCAGGGAGTGACCTGAAACAGGCATGCAGCCAATGAAGTCTAGTTTTTAGTTTGTTCTTCCAAAAATATTACTAAAAGGAAGGGATCCAAGTGACAAAATGAATAGCAATGGACTTCAGGTGCAGTGGAATTGCTAGAAGCTGGCACCTGGGGCTAGCCCCAAGTCTCCAGCCAAGTGCTCTGGGTCTCATGCTTACAACCATACGTCTTAGACAAAGACATACTGGTTGGTTTACTAAACTGGAGAGTGCAAAATCTGATGTAGCTGTGCATGTTAGCCAATCAGCTTCTAACTTTAGCTTGTTCAATTAAGATTTGACAAAAAAAGTTGAAGGTGATTGGTTTATATACAGAGCTGCACCAGATTTTCCACTCTGCAGTTTTAGTAACTCAACCCCATAGAGCTAACAGCTAAATGATGGGAGTCTCATGACAGCAACCAAAACTTCTTAAGAGAGGGCCATAGGGCTTACAGCCAAGTGTTCTAAATCCCATGCCTACAGCTACAACCACTTAGATAAGGTCAGAGTGCTAACAGCTTGTGTCTAGGGAAATGCAGCCAAAAAAAGGACGCTGGCAATATGTATAACAGACACATAGGCACCCTCGAGTTCAGTTCAACCTCTAGTCTTGAGCAGAAAGTGTATTTCAATCTTTCAGCAGATATAATGGGGTTGCTTTACTAAATCTGGAGAGTGAAGAATCTGGTGCAGGTGTGCATGGTAGCCAATCGGCTTCTAACTTCAGCTTATTCAATTAACCTTTGACAAAAAAACCTGCAAGCTGATTGGTTTCTACACACAGCTGCACCAGATTTTGCATTCTCCAGCTTTAGTAAATTAACTCCACTGTCTCTGCACCTAGGGGAAAGCAATACACATGATACTAGGAAATGGACACTGGTAGAAAGAACAAACGAAACAAGAAAAAAGTGTTGAAAAAGAAAAAAACAGGAATAAAAAAATGATGAGCCATGTTCACACTGTTCGTTGTAAGTGGGGTGCCCAGACATTCTGTGAGACTTTTAAGACCTCAGCAATGCTTAGTGCTGGTGGCATCACAGCCTTCTTCTCAATTTCCCTTGTGGTACATGGATGGTGATCTTATGCTTTTGAATTTGTCCCCCTTTCATACTATCTACAAAGACCGTAGGCACTGTGCCTACTGGAAAACAAAATGGCTGCAGAATCTGTAGGGAGATATCTAGAGGTGGCCAGACAAGACAAACCTAAAAGACAATTAGATGCCAAAGGTAAATGTTATATTTTGTTGTGGTTCTCTCTCTCATTCTTCTGCACCAGGCAGAGAAGAAAAAAAGAGAAGAAAATGAGAAAACAAACAAAAAAGGTATTTAGGACCTCAGCAATGCCTTGTGCCTTGTGCAGGTGGCATCTTGACCTTCTTCTCAATTGCCCTGCTGACTCATGGGTGGTGATCTCGGGGGTTTACTTTTGAATGTTTTCCCTCTTTCATACTACCTACAAATTTTGTAAGACTGTAGGCATACCTCCCAACAATTTGAGATGGGAATGAGGGACACCTACTTGCAAATGTATGTAGGCATAGGACACGCCCCCTGACACACCGAGAATTAACCCAAAAAAAGGTTAATTAAATCCACAAGGACTTTTTTTGCCACTCCTATTCTTTTATATTGGCTTTTAACATTTACAAATGCAGCCATTTTGAATTTAGATGAAAGGTTTAGCACTGGGAAACACTTTTTGAAAGATAAAAAGTGCATTTTAAATACAACTATATGGATCAGACCAAAATGAGGGACAAATAAGGGGGAAAGAGGGACAGAGGGACATTGCTCCAAATCAGGGACAGTCCCTCCAAATCAGGGACAGTCGGGAGCTATGTGTAGGCACTGTGCCTACTGGAAACAGAAATTGGCTGCTGGATCTGTAGGGAAGTAGCTAGAGGTGGCTAGACAAAGCAAACCTAAAAGACAATAATATGACACAAAAAAATGTTATATTTTGTTGTTGATCTCTTTCATTCCTCTGCACCAAGGTGCCTTTTGTCAGCAGGTTTGTGCTACAGATGTCCGCATTGTGCAGGATCACATGGATTCAGGTTGATGTATTGTAGACCAGATTGGATGATCCATCACGTTTTGTGATGTAAACACTGACTACAGCGTGACACGTGCACAACCCTCCTGTCTCCACAGCCACAGACTGAGGTCAGCGGTGGAAGAATTAGGTATTTGGCAGGATGAGTGATATACGAGACTTGCGCCCCCGCACACCGGACCAGAGAATAAATATCTTTTAGAATAATCAATATCCTGAATGAGGAAGAGGAGCATATTTTTTAACTCTTTAAATCCACAGATGGAAAAGGGTCCAACTAGAGTTGCCACCTCATCCCTTTAAACCCAAACACCTTTGAATTACACAGGTTCTGAGGCTTATTGAATGCAGATAAGGCACCAAGTGAGTTTAATCACCACCTTAATCAGCCACAGAACCTATGTAATTCATTTGTGTTTGGGTTTAAAGGGATGAGGTAGCAACCATAGGTCCAACACATCTTAAGCCTAGACATTTACTGGTAACAGACGCCTGGTTACAAAGGGCAATGAGCTGTGGAACTCCCTTCCAGCGTCTCTAAGGTCCTTACCCTCCCTCCTGAGTTTCAGGAAGTGTTTAAAAACCTTCCTCTTTACCCAGGCCTATGGATAATCTGATGAAGAATAGAAATCTTGCAAAAACATGGATTTTGTATGCTCTTTTTTCCTCCCCCATCTGGAGGGTTAGTCCCTCCCCCGGTTCTTCTCTGTTTTTACTCTACCTCTTTCATATTGGGCAACGTAGGCTCCGTTTTTAACATTCTTTTGGAAATCTCAACTTGATTTTAGGGTCTCTGTGCGCCTAGACGCACTCCTAATGGAGCGCTTTCGGGGCAATTCAAATCCCATATCAAACCAAATCAAATTCCTCTGGAGGTCTGCTGGAAGTAGATATGTACTAATAATCTTTTTAAAACAATTCCATCTGGTAGTGTAGATGAGTCACTGTGGATTGGCGAAGGACAAGCTGGCCGCCACTTACATTTGACACGATCTGGTGTGACCACTAGGCAAGACTATTACAAAGTCTGTCACATATGTGTACATAAAAATAGTTTTCAGCAGAAGTCATCCTTTAAAACAAATCTTTGGAATGTGAAACAAGAAAAATAGAAAAAGAAAAATAGAAAAGCGTATAATTCATTTTATCCTAGCTTCTTAAACATGGCAAGTAATCAGCTATGGAAAATTAGCTATTTTTGTAGCTGTGTAAAACAGCTATTTTCATGCTTTTTTTTTTTATTTAATCACTTGCCCTCCAGAAGATTTACCCCCCTTCATAACCAGGCCAATTTTTTGCTTTCTAGCACTGCGTTATTTTACCTGACAATTGCGCGATCATGCAACTCTGTACTCAAAAAAAAAATTATGGTATATTTTCTTTTTCCCACAAATAGAGCTTTCTTTTGGTGGTATTTGATCACCACTGGGTTTTTTATTGTTTGCGCTATCAACGAAAAAATACCGAACATTTTGAAGAAAAAATAATATTTTTTACTTTCTGCTATAAAAAATATTAAGCAAAAAATGAAATGCCTTCATAAGTTTGGGCCAATATATATTCTGCTACATATTTCATGCAAATGTATTCTGCTACATTTTCATATAAGCGTATATTGATTGGTTTACGCAAACTTTATAGCATCTACAAATTATGGTAAATACAGTCATGACCGAAATTGATGGCACCCCAGAAATGTTTCCAGAAAATCAAGTATTTCTCACAGAAAAGTATTGCAGTAACACATGTTTTGCTATATACATGTTTATTCCCTTTGTGTGTATTGGAACAAAACAAAAAAAGGGAGGAAAAAAAGCAAATTGGACATAATGTCCCACAAAACTGGTCAGAATTCTTGGCACCCTTAACTTAATATTTGGTTGCACACCCTTTGGAAAAAAATAACTGAAATCAGTTTCTTCCTATAACCATCAATAAGCTTCTTACACCTCTCACCCGGAATTTTGGACCACTCTTCCTTTGCAAACTGCTCCAGGTCTCTCTTATTGAAAGGGCGCCTTTTCCCAACAGCAATTTTAAGATCTCTCCACAGGTGTTCAATGGGATTTAGACCTGGACTCATTGCTGGCCACTTTAGAACTCTCCAGCGCTTTGTTGCCATCCATTTCTGGGTGCTTTTTGACGTATGTTTGGGGTCATTGTCCTGCCGGAAGACCCAAGATCTCGGATGCACACCCAGCTTTCTGACACTGGGCTCTACAGTGCGACCCAAAATCCTTTGGTAACCCTCAGGTTTCATGATGCCTTGCACACTTTCAAGGCACCCAGTGCCAGAGGCAGCAAAACAACCCCAAAACATAATTGAACCTCCACCATATTTCACTAAAAGTACTGTGTTCTTTTATTTGTAGGCCTCATTCCGTTTTCGGTAAACAGTAGAATGATGTGCTTTACCAAAAAGCTCTATCTTGGTCTCATCTGTCCACAAGACGTTTTCCCAGAAGGATTTTGGCTTACTCTCTTTTTTATGTCTCTGTGTCAGCAGTGGGGGCCTCTTGGGTCTCCTGCTATAGCGTTTCATTTCATTTAAATGTGGACGGATAGTTCCTGATGCTCCCTGAGCCTGCAGGACAGCTTGAATTTCTTTGAAACTTGTTTGGGGCTGCTTATTCACCATCCAGACTATCCTGCGTTGCAACCTTTCATCAACTTTTCTCTTCCATCCACGCCCAGAGAGATTAGCTACAGTGCCATGGGTTGCAAACTTCTTGATAATGTTGCGCACTGTGGACAAAGGCAAATCTAGATCTCTGGAGATGGACTCGTAACCTTGAGATTGTTGATATTTTTCCACAATTTTGGTTCTCAAGTCCTCAACCAGTTCTCTTCTCCTCTTTCTGTTGTCCATGCTTAGTGTGACACACTCAGACACACAATGCAAAAACTAAGTAAACTTCTCTCCTTTTTATCTGCTTTCAGGTGTGATTTTTATATTGCCCACACCTGTTACTTGCCCCAGGTGAGTTTAAAGGAGCATCACATGCTTGAAAAAATCTTATTTATCCACAATTTTGAAAGGGTGCCAAGAATTTTGACCAGCCCATTTTTGGAATTTTGTGTGACATTATGTCCAATTTGCTTTTTTTCCTCCCTTTTTTTTTGTTCCAATACACACAAAGGGAATAAACATGTATATAGCAAAACATGTGTTACTGCAATACTTTTCTGTGAGAAATACTTGATTTTCTGGAAAAATTTCTGGGGTGCCAACAATTTTGGCCATGACTGTATACTTGAATTGTTATTTATTTATTTTTTATATACTAGTGATGGTGGATATCAGCGACTTATAGCGGGACTGTGATAGTAATTCCAGTGCTCCACCACTGTAATGGGCTGTCACTTGCTCACCACTGCAGGCTGCTCAGTAGTAATGGACTCAGGCATGTTCGGATCGAACCCGCCAGGAAGCCAGGACTGCACTCCGCCAATCATAGGCAGCATGTGTATGTGCAGCTGCCGGTTGGGAAATGCCTCACTGCCTATGATTGGCGGTGTGTAGTGACGGCTTTGATCCAAACATGCCCAAGCCCATTCCCACTGCTCAATCCGATCCGAACATGCCCAAGCCTATTCCCACTGCTCAGGTGAGTCAGAGGACCCCATCTGGGTATTGCCTGCAATGTAACACCTCTCTGAGCTCTTGTGAACAGTGGCGAAGCTAGACATACTTTCACCTGGGGCAAAGACTCAGTTCGGCACTCCCTCACCCAAGAGAGAAGGTCTCCTTTTGGGGGGGGGGGGCAATATAGCTGATGGGCTGGCCGGCGCCCAGTATGGGTGAGTGAATGGGGGTTAACATTTGGCCTTAATGCTGCATAGGTCGCTGCATAGGTAGCGTGAAGGCGTACACAATCACAGCGTAGGTGAGGTTTCAATGAGGCGATTTCAAGCCTCACTTCCATAGCTGATTAGGAGCAGAGTTTACTATGCTTCAGTTATGAATGAACACAGTGAGTGATCGGTACCACTCATTCACTGTGCTCATTTAGGAAAGGAAGGGGCCAGTAAATATGATATATTTACTGCACCCACCCCTTTCCTCCACTTTTTACATGAGGATCCCCTGTTCCCCGCAACAGCCAGCGGGAGCAGAGGGAAGTTGGCATTGATGTGGGAGAGGGAGAGCACATTGCATGGTAGGTACACAGAAAAGGGGCACACAGTGGGGGCCCTGGCAGCAGGGGAATTGTGTATGGACAGAGCGGGTGATCAGTGCAGCAGGCAGGGAAAATTACGGGAACAGATCTTCTGTGTGACTCCCCCCAGAGGCGGCTCTCTAATTAGGCAAATTAGGCGGTCGCCTAAGGCCCAGAGCTCATAGGGGCCTCGCAGCTGCCTAATTTGCCTAAGAGCCGGCTCTGAGGCTGGCCCACAGGGCACCCATGGATGAGACAAAGCCGCGCTTGTCACTCTCTGGCTCCTGTTACGTTTCTAAAAACGCGGCCGCGCACGGGCATGGATTATCCTCCCTCTCTCTCTCAGCTCTTTCTGGCGCTCCCGCTCTGTGTACTCCAGTGCTGTCGGCAAAAATCTTACAACAAGGGAGGAGGCGGAGCTGCAGCTAACAAGTGCTTAGATGGGAGTGAATGGGACGCTGAGAGCTCATTGCCTGGGATCGGAGATCCCACGGGGAAGGATACAAGCAGAGCGAGTCCATTCTGCAGGGTGTGTGCAATGTGGTAAGTTGGCGGGGTTTTGCACGTTTCCAGGAGACATTTCTGTGTAGCAACTTGAGGAAGAGGTTTGAGAGCAATGTCTGCTGGGAGGTGCGAGGCCAGTTCTAGTGCTGTGTGTGTGTGCAGCTAGCTTCACTTCCTCAGTGCATACCAGTGGTCTCTGCAGTGCTGGGGCTTGTTCACACCATATACTTTTAACCCATCTGCACCCCCCTCCTGCACATACCACCCACCCCTATTCACTCCCTGCCCCCCTCCTGCACATACCACCCACCCCTATTTACTCCCTGCCCCCCTCCTGCACATACCACCCACCCCTATTCACTCCCTGCCCCCCTCCTGCACATACCACCCACCACCAATTACTCCGAGCCCCCCTCCTGCACATGCCACCCACCGCCACCCACCACCAGTTACTCTGTGCCCCCCTCCTGCACATACCACCCACCACCAATTACTCCTTGCCTCCCTTCTGCACATACCACCCACCCCCATTCACTCCGAGTGCCCCTCCTGCACATACCCCCCACCCACCCTAAATGACTCCGTGCCCCCCTCCTGCACATACCACCCACCACCAATTATTCCGTGCCTCCTTCCTGCACATACCACCCACCCCCCCATTCACTCCCTGCTCCTCTCCTGCACATACCACCCACCACCAATTATTCCGTGCCTCCTTCCTGCACATACCACCCACCCCCCCATTCACTCCCTGCTCCCCTCCTGCACATACCACCCACCACCAATTATTCCGTGCCCCCCTCCTGCACATACCACCCACCCCCATTCACTCTGTGCCCCCCTCCTGTACATACCACCCACCCACATTCACTCTGTGCCCCTCTCCTGCACATACCACCCACCGCCATACACTCAGTGCCCCCCTCCTGCACAGACCACTGCCATAAAATCTGTGCCCCCCTCCTGCACAGACCACCCACTGCCATACAGTCAGTGCCCTCTCCTGAACATACCACCCACGCCATACACTCTGTGCCCCCCTCCTGCACAGACCACTGCCATAAAATTTGTGCCCCCCTCCTGCACAGACCACCCACTGCCATACAGTCAGTGCCCCCTCCTGAACATACCACCCACACCATACACTCTGTGCCCCCCTCCTGCAAAGACCACTGCCATAAAATCTGTGCCCCCCTCCTGCACAGACCACCCACTGCCATACAGTCAGTGCCCTCTCCTGAACATACCACCCACGCCATACACTCTGTGCCCCCCTCCTGCACAGACCACCCACTGCCATACAGTCAGTGCCCTCTCCTGAACATACCACCCACGCCATACTCTCTCTTCCTTTCTTTCCCCATCCCTGCCAGCCCATTTGCTTGGATTATACTATGGCTATTCCTCACCAACCAACAGTATTCCCCATCCCGCTCCAGTCCCATTGACATCCATCTATCCCCCCCCCCCTCATGCCAGCGCAAATCCTCTTCCTTCTCTTCCTTTTTTTCCCTATACAGATCACGATCCCCCAGTTTCACTCCAATTCTCCTCTACCCATCACTCATTTCCTGCCCACTCCTTCCTTTTTACCCCCGCCTTCTTTTTCAGGGGCTAAGAAAGGACCCTGAGGCAGAGCATCTTACTACTGCTGCTGCTTGTGTGGGTGGGATGTGTACTGCGCCCATCCTTGCGGATCCCCTCTCCTATTCATCCCATGTGATTGGCGCAGTACACATCCCACCCACACAAGCAGCAGCAGTAATAAGATGCTCCAGCCTGGGGTTCTTCCTTAAGCCCTGCAAAGTGTGTGATTGGGGCCTCATGTCTAAATTTTGCCTAAGGCCTCACAAAGCCTAGAGCCGCCTCTGACTCCCCCTGCAGCAGCTTTAAGCCAGTGGGAGGAAGGAGGAGATGCCGGCTTTCAGCTTCTGCAGGGAGAGCCACACAAGATGCTTCCCCCAGTTTCGGCCCTGCTCATGAAAACAAAGTGGTACTTTATATTCTGCACCTTGGCCCTTTTTGGGGTTTTAACCATCACCAGCTAGCAGGCACGCCAAGTGCTCTGTGTCTAATCTGTAGCTTTCGCCATTATCTGCCTAGCTGCTGTAACTAGTCCTGGTTGGCCACTCTGCCCCTAGTGGGAGTGGATTCCCAATTCATGATAACTGCTAAGGCTAGGTAAGAGAAGGGCAGCACCAAAAGCCAGTCACACTCTGCATATATGATGACAATGAACACATTGTCAGGAGAAGAGAGAAGACCCATGGTTGCCACCTCATCCCTTTAAACCCGAACACATATTAATTACACAGGTTCTGTGGCTGATTAAGGTGGTAATTAGACTCACTTGGTGCCTTATCTGCATTAAACTAGCCTCAGAACCTGTGTAATTCATGTGTGTTCGGGTTTAAAGGGATGAGGTGGCAACTCTAAGAAGACCTCATCTACATGCTATTCTTTCAATGCCTAGTTACAGGCTTGGGGCAGGAAAGTGACCAGGCTCAATGCCCAACTGCAGTACAGAAAAGTCAGGTCACCAACCTAGCTTTGCAGTCCAGCAGGGCTATGGTAATAGAAGGACTGGAAAAAATACAAATCCTCTGGCAGGTAAAACTGTGTATATTTAAACTGCATATTAAGGTGTTTGCCAGAGTCCAGGCTGTATAACAAAGCTGCACAGAGTCAGGAGTTTTTGTGTCTGGCCTCTGAAGATAATTACTCAAAATGTATTTTTTTCATATTCATAGAGCGTTGGCATATTAGGCAGCAATTTACAGAGTACAGCGATCCTTTCACATTAGTCCAAAATGTCGGCACTCACAGCAACTACATTGTCAGTTTGTAATATTAATTTAATACAAAGAAACTCAGTGGCAATATCAAGCTTTATGTAATTAATAAAGTGCGGCGCATTCAAATGTTCTTTTCCTATGAAATAAAATCTGTTTTGAAGTTAGCCTGGGCTATTTCAACTGAAAATAAGATGAGAAAATGCATTAGCAGAGGTTACTGTTAGTGAAAACTGCGTGTAAAAAAGGATCCTTGGATCTAGAGATAGGGGCAGATGAAGCTATATGCAAATTTCGACTTAACTTGTAAAAAAGCAAGCTTAACCAGCTCCATCCCACCTACTGGGCCTCCTTATTAGCTTAATTGGCGGATTTACTTACCAACAGGGAGGCTAAGGAGGTGGAATAAAACGGAAAAAAAAAAACAGATGGGTCATCAATACTGAATCAAAAAACATGCTTTTATAGAGTCTGTGAAGGTTCTCATTTATCCAGGTCATGGTATAGCTAGTAGGGATGGGCCGAGCGGACCCCTGTTCGGGTCGAACCAGAACTTTCGAACAGCGCGAAAGTTCGGACCCGAGTAACGATCCCCATTAAAGTCAATGGGATCCGAATGTCAAAAATCAAAAGTGCCCATTTTGAAGGCTTATATGCAGGTCATTAGGCATACAATGGTTATGGGGGTCCGGGTCCTGCCCTGGGAGACATGGATCAATTAAAAAAAAGTTTGTGAAAATGTCATTTTCAAATGAGCAGTGATTTTTTTTTATTTTTAAAGTGAAAGCATAAAAATAAAAAATTCCTTCCAATATAGTGCCGGGTGCCGGGGGGTTTGGGACCTCTTGCAGCACTGAATGCCTGTTCTGAAAGCACGCTGGAAGCAGGGCAGCCCAACAACTCAATAGCATACTGGGCAAGTTCTGGCCAGTGGTCTATTTTCATGACCCGGTAAGTCAGTGGATCGTCAGCTGAAAAGCTCTCCATCTCTGTTTTGGCCCCGAGGTAATCGTCCACCATGTGATGCAGAGGCTACTGATGGGATGTGGAAGTTGACAGCCCTGGGTGGCAAGGACTAAAAAAATTCTGAAATGCCTCACTTAGGCGGACGCCTTCTCCAACGCTCCTCTCTTGACCAACAGAAGACTCAAAACTAGGTTTTCCACGACACTGTAACCTACTGGAGTCAGGAAAAATGTTCAATAAAATCCTCTTTTACGTGTCCTCAAGAGATTTTATCTTCTGTACTCTCTGTGGGGACAGGATGAGTTCTGAGACCTTCTCCTTATAACGGTGGTCAAAGAGGGTTGCCAACCAGTAATCATCCTTCTCCTTTATGCCACGTATTCTTGGGTCATTCCGCAGGCTTTGAAGCATGAGGTTGTCCATGCACCTCAAATTTGCAGAGGCTTGAGAAGCAGACTCCTCGGGGTCACTCAGAATGACAGCCTCTGGAAATTCCTCCTCCCAGCCATGTACTACTCCCAAGGTACCTGGGGTTGGAAAGCCATCAGATTGACGAATGTCTTCCTTTTCTTCGAAGCCTATGAACGTGCCAGAATCCTCCTCCTCATCCTGCTCCCCTCTCTCCTTCTGTGTGTTCTGTGACATAGGAATGATGGTGACTGGATAAAGTGGGCCTTGAGAGGAAAGGAAGTCCTCCTGCTGCTCTGCCTCCAGTGCCCTGTCCATAATGCCACGCAGAGTCTGCTCCAGCAGGAACACAACAGGGATTGTGTCATTGATGCATGCACTGTCACAGCTCACCATCCTTGTGGACTCCTCAAATGGTGACAATACAGTGCATGTATCCTTAATGATAAGCCATTGGCATGGGGAAAAAAAGCAGAGGCGGCCTTAGCCTGTCGTCATGCCGTGCTCGCAGAGGTACTCGTTGACGGCCCTCTGCTGCATGTATAGCCGCTGCAGCATTGCCAAAGTCAAGTTCCACCTGGTGGGCATGTCACAAATCAGGCGGTTTACGGGCAGGATGAATTCCCGCTGAATTTCAGCCAACCGAGCACTGGCTGTATATGACCGCCTAAAATGGCTACAGACTTTTCTGGCCAGCTTTAGCACATCTTGCAACCCTGTGTACGTATTTAGGAAATGCTGCACCACCAAATTGAGGACATGTGCCAGGCATGGCACATGTGTCAACTTTGCCTGTCTAAGGGCGGACAGGAGGTTTGAGCCATTATCGCACACCACCATTCCTGGCTCCAGCTGGCATGGTGTGAACCACCCCTGCTGAGCTGCAAGAATCTCTGCTCCGGTGTGGTTCCTGTCCCCTAAACATACAAGCTGAAGCACTGCATGGCACCTTTTAGCCTAACTCATGGATTATCCCTTTGAAAGCCTAGGGGGTACCTGATGTTCATAGGACAATTCTGCAGAGGAGGGCATGGAGGTGGCGGAGGAGGAGGAGGGGGTAGAGCTCACAGGTCTGGCATCATCACCACCAGCTGTATGGAGACATGGGGGCACAACAAGCTGCAGCACCGAGCCCTGTCCTGCATCCTTTTGAGTTGCAAGCAGTATTACCCAGTGTGCTGTGAATGAAATATATCATCCCTGCTCATGCTTGCTGGACCATGTGTCAGCAGTAAGGTGGATTTTACGGCTGACGGCCTTGCCCAACAATGCCAGAACATTCCCTTCCACATGATGGTAGAGAGATGGAATGGCCTTACGTGAAAAGTAGTAGCGACTGGGAACCTGCCATTGTGGTACAGCACATTGTGCGAATTCACAGAATCCACCAGGTTAAAAGGCAAAAGCTGGAGAGCCAGCAGCTTTGACAAGCTTGCATTTAGACAATGGGTATGTGGGTGGCAGGGACTGTATTTTCTTTTTCCGCTGCAGTAGATGGGGCAGAGAAATTTACTGGCTACAGTCCACAGCTGGTGGTGTGCTGCTAGCAGATGTGCTGTTAGGACCTGGGACACCCTGTGCTATACCATCATCCCTGTCAGTGGAGGCTGCTGAGAGGTAATGAATCGGTATAGCAGGGGCATACTGAAGTGGGTAAGGAGGAGGAGGGACAGATTTATGCACCTTTTGTGTGGCTTTTAGGTGCTCTTGCCAATGGGCTGAGTGGTTGGACGTTAAATGCCTTGTTAAGCATGTGGTACCTAAATGGCTGGTGTTTTTGCCACGTTTGATGTGCCTGAGACACAGTTTGCAGATAGCAACAGTGCGATCTGCTACAGATGTGCTGAAAAAGGCCCAGACAGCTGAGCTTTGGGGAGTGGGCCAGGAGAAAACAGCTGCAGAATGTGATGGAATAGAGTGGCTGCTCTCTACTCCTTCTTGATGTCGGTCTCCTTGGAGTTGTGCTGCCTCACCTTCAGTTTCCTCCTCTGCTCTATCTGGCACCTAGGTCGCATGAGTGACCTCATCATCATCACCATCATCTCCATCTCCTCTATTTTCATCATCATTATTACCACAGGAGACAACTTGGCAATATACTGCAGCTGGGGGAACATGAAGGCCAATTTGTCTACCGGTGTTCTCCCCTTTGTCTAGGCTCATGTTCCTGTCATCTGACATCTGAATCCAGTAATGACTGGGCATCATCAAGAAGCAAGTGGTTGACGCTGTGGTTAAATAGCTGACTCCTCCATGGCTGATGTTGGGGCTATGGCAGGAATAGAGGTAGACAAGGAGGCAGGTTTATCCACTCTGGCAACTGCAGGGAACTGCACACTTGTCTCTGCTTGCGTGACAGAGGATGAGGAGGATGAGGAAGGTTTAGTAAGCCAGTCCACCACCTCCTCTGCATGCTGTGGCTGGATAGCACAGGCAAACTCACTAAACAGAGGAAATTATGCCCTGCCTTAGGACTGACCCCCACGATCACCTTTGCCTGTGCACACATTTGTTGCTGGCCCCCTTACAGTGCCAAAGGGAATGTCTGCCTCTCCTTGTTGTCCTCCAAGACATTATTGGGAGCGAGGGCGGTGCTTATAAGCAAATATAAAGAAGAAGTGGAAATCTGTACGAAGATGCACTTTAATCAATGTAAAGTGGTGTTTGGTGCACTTTAATTTGAGTACTCACACTACATAGACACACTCCAGGGATACACTATAATATACTGCAATATAATGTGCCAAATGTACAGTGACGCACAGAACTATATGGCTTAAAACTTGCAGTAACGCACACAGAAGTAAATGGCATTAAACTTGAAGTAATGCGCACAGAAGTAAATGACGTTAATCTTGCAGTAACGCACACAGAGGTAAATGGTGTTAAACTTGCAGTAACGCACAAAACTATATGGCATTAAACTGGCAGTAACGCACAAAACTATATGGCATTAAACTGGCAGTAATGCACACAAAACTATATGGTGTTAAACTGGCAGTAACGCCCAAAACTATATGGCGTTAAACTGGCAGTAATGCACACAAAACTATATGGCGTTAAACTGGCAGTAATGCACAAAACTATATGGCGTTAAACTGGCAGTAATGCACACAAAACTATATGACATTAAACTGGCAGTAATGCACAAAACTATATGGTGTTAAATTTGTAGTAACGCACACAGAAGTAAATGGCGTTAAACTGGCAGGAACACACACAGAAGTAAATGGCGTTAAACTTGCACTAACGCACAAAACTATATGGCGTTAATCTGGCAGTAATGCACACAAAACTATATGGCGTTAAACTGGCAGTAACGTACACAAAACTATATGGCGTTAAACTGGCAGTAACACACAAAACTATATGGCGTTAAACTGCCAGTACTGCACACAGAACTATGTGGCGTTAAACTGGCAGTAACGCACACAAGACTATATGGAGTTAAACTGGCAGTAACGCACACAAAACTATATGGCGTTAAACTGGCAGTAACACACAAAACTATATGGCGTTAAACTGCCAGTACTGCACACAGAACTATATGGCGTTAAACTGGCAGTAACGCACACAAGACTATATGGAGTTAAACTGGCAGTAACGCACACAGAATGGCGTTAAACTGGCAGTAACGCAATCACATAGACCGTTCAACTGTCACTACACTGACGCTATCTGAACTGTCCCTACTCTAGCTATACACTAATGTAAAGATTACTGACACGGTCTCACTACACTACACTGAAACTACCTGAGCTGTCCCTACACTATTATTATTATCAAACAGGATTTATATAGCGCCAACAGTTTGCGCAGCGCTTTACAACATGAGGGCAGACAGCACACTTACAATACAAATCAATGCAGGAGGAATCAGAGGGTCCTGCTTGTTAGAGCTTGCAATCTGGAGGGGAGGGTCAAGTGGAAACAAAAGGTAATAACTGTGGGGGGGTGAGCTCATGGAGAAAATTTAAAAAAAACAGTTGTTAGGTGTGGTTAGGGTAGGCTTCTCTGAAGAGAAGGATTTTCAGGGATTGTCTAAAAGCTAATAGAGTAGGAGATAACCGGACAGATATGTATGTATGTATGATACTAATGTATGTATGAATGACACAGTCTCACTACCCACTTGAGAAGGAGTTGTTCGGGAAGGAAGCTGGAGATGGAGTGCTGGGCTGTCGTGGCCTTGGAGGGAGCTCCCCAGTTTGGGGGGGTGACCTTGGGCTAGGGCTCAGGGCCCTCTAAGAACACGTGGAGGTGTCCTGGACAGGAGGCATGGAAGCAAGGAGAGGACAGCAGGAGAGACCACTGCCAGGCAAGTCTCCAGGGAGGAACAACAGGTTGCAGCCAAGAGGGCTGGTGAGTGACACACAGCAAGGAAGACTGGGAGGCACGCCTGAGAGGACTGGGAGATTGCAGTCTGGGATGGGTGCAGAGCCAGTGGAGTGGACTATGGTGGCATGGGCAGTGGAAAGAGGCAGCTGCAGCCAGGGGGCTGGCAGGGCCTGAAGATCTGGTACTGGGCTCAGTAGCCACGTGGATAGCTAGCACTAGGACTACCTACCTTTTGCTATACCATAGGGGCCTGCAGTCCCTGCCTGTAAAGGGCATCTGCTTTGGGCCTGGCTGAGCCAGTGTCAGGCCTATCTATCAGTGCTAGCTGGTCCTGAAGAGTGAGATCAAGATGTAAGTAAAGTTCTGGAGAGTGAGATCAAGAGTTGTGCTGGAGCTGGAAGTAAAGAGGTTGTATATACCTGAGGTGTATATAGTTTGGTCTCATATACCTTTTCTTCAATCAATTGGGCATCTCATGAATATCCTATCTCCATCCAAGTTAAATTCCCTCAATAAAAATACAAAAACAAAGTTCAAAAACTGGTTTTCTGCCTGAGGGTGAATGAGAACTGTGTGCCTAGCTGAGCAGGGTGGCGGACAAACCACAAAACTCAGCAGCCCCTATGGGGGTACTGCTACATGTGTTTTGCTGGTTAGTGGGGGTAGAGGAGGGAGGGAGGGAGTGGGCTGGCATTTACCACTGTGTATACGCCCACACTTGTGACTCTATAGTCACATGGGCTGCTCAGATGTGATAGGGAGGAAATACTCAGCATAAAAGCTCACTGAAAACTGAGCATGGGCAGAGCTGCCAACACTGCTCTGAAAAATCCCTAGCTGCATTGGGGACTTGGACAGAAGGAGGAGATAGAGAACAGCAGGATCAACCAGGTTTTTTGCAGAATACGGAAAACTAATCTCATAGTGACTGAGTGAGTATGAACAGCATGCAGTACATAATTTCTTGATATTTTTTGATGATGTGGGTGTAGTGACACTTTAATAAAACCAAATTGTGTTTTTTAGTTTGCCAACAAATGCTCAAATAGCAGAAAACAAGAAAAGTCACTTGCAATGAAGAGGAAATCAGTATAGTATGCTCTGTGAGCACATGAAGACGATGCACTTATATGTTGACCCAGTGACCTCAAGAACTCGATCTGAGTTCCAAAAGAGGATTTTTCCCACCAAAGCCTAGACAGGCAGCTATCACTGCACTACCTAAAAAATAGGATTTATTCCTTGTGATACAGAAAGACGCTGTTGAAAGAAGAGCAGACGATGTGCAGCTGGCTGATATTAGTAGAAGTTTATAAAGTAAATATGTCACAGGCACTTACCGACACGTAGAGATGACAGCAGCGGGGCCCCGGGGGAGGTGAGACTCAGGAGCAGTAGGAGGAGCGGAGCTCCCAGCTCAGGCTGCAGCATCTTTTTCTACTCCTCATGGAGACGGATCGAGGCGCAGCCACGCTGACACCACCTGTAGGGAAAAAAAGAGAGATCTTGTAAGGACAAATAGCAGCATCATTCCAAAGGAGCCTGAGAGATTAAAAACAGTAGGGGAACGTTGGAAAACCGAGAGGTATTTCCCTTATTGACCAATAAATCGCTTGCTGTTACTTTTCTAATGCAGGTTGAAAAATTAGATGATGACCTTCTTTGCGCAGTATTGAGTAGGAGCCTTGATGTCTGGGAGCAAAAAATGTAATGGCTATCATGAAAAAAAATAAATAAAAATGTTCATGGCTGTGCAGGTTTTGCCTGTTTCAAATTGTTTATACATAATTTTGACCTGATTGGGTTGTGTGGTGTAGTGGTGGGCTTGTATTTCTGGAATTGGAGTGCTGGAATTATAGACACTGACCTTCAAGGGAATTGCAGTCAAACAAGTTTTCTGCCTGCCTTTAGTTATTTGGTTACCCCAGTTTATAAGAGGTTGTTACCTTGCCAGTGTTTTTACTCTTTGCTTTGGCTTATGTTTTTGAAGTAAACCAGTGCTATGCCCATTTATGTTTGCTCTAAACCCCCCCCCCCATTTTCATTTCCAGCAACACATACTTACTTTTTCTTCGCTCCCCCATTGTTACTTTTATTGCAGAAAGCTGAACGTAAAACCCAGTACTTCCCAGTATGAAGGAACATCACTCATTTAGAACTCAGTGGGGGTGATTTACGAAAGCCATGCGCCATCCGTAGAAGTGCACAGCGAGGCGCAATGCGCATTTCCATATTTAAGAAATGGTGCGCCGGTAACAGAGCGCGAATCCCCCATTTACTATAGCGATCTCTGCGCACGGGAGAATGCAATCTGTGCACCACTATGGACATGGCGAATGGCATCTCCAATTCAATATTGACAGAAGATGAAGGTGTCAATATTATGGGGTGATGTGAGGAAGTTTAGTAACAACTGCCCAAGTAACAAATATGCCCAAAATAGAATGAGAAAGTAACTTTTTCAGAGAAAGCCTGCTGTGCCTGCAAGTACGTTTAAAACTGCGCGAGATCAATGTAAGCAGTGCGCATGCGCAAGCGGCTCTTGCGCTCGTTCACATGAGTTTGTTCACTGCATGGCCAAAATCTTAGTAAATGTTAAGCAACGTACATGCAATTGCATGAGTTGAACGGGCGCATCTCTAAACTTGACAATTTTTTTTTTTACGCTGGTTTACCCCTATGTATTTTTTTAAGGAGATTTGCAGACAGGTCATGTTAGCATGTTACGTTGCCAACATGTGACATTCACCTTGTTAAAATTATGTAAAAAGACTCTCACTCCTCTAGCTCCTCCTAAAACGGCATTTAACCTTCTCCCTCTAATGTATATGATTTCCTTGGGCTAACTTTTGCTTTTAAAGGGGAACTCCACACTCCATTCCCCAATGCTCTTGTCTCTCCCCTCTAATTCATTGGATTTCCATGGTCTAGCTTTTGCTTTTAAAGGGGAACTCCACAGTCCTCTCCATTCTCAAAAGGCTGTGAGCTGCCTTCACCAATCCAAACCACATCCTTTTTCAGAGCATACAACAGGGCCAGCTAGGAAAGGGGCGAAAAGAGTGATCGAACAACCCCCTCCTGAACCATAAAAGGCCACATGCACTCAACATAGCTAGCTACTTTTGGGGCATGTTGGGCTCAGCCCAATACCAACCACAAAGCACCTTGTACCCACTAGTTTAAAGTGGCTTTCCACATTACGTAAAGCCCACTGTCTACAGCCCCCCACAAGCCCAGCCTAGGGTTGAGTGGAAGAGGCCCTTGTCCCCTGAATATGGGAACAAGGTGGTTGACTTTTGGGGTGCCCGAGCTTCTCCTGCCCCCAAGCATCCACACTCCTTTCATGGGCTGGCTTGCTGTGTGTTTGGCTAGGGGTTTGTTAGTGTGTGGGAGGGGCACAATATTTTTTTAGTTTGGGGTGGTATTTTTCATGTGGGGGTTCTCATTTTAAGCCTTTACAGACCCAAATGGCCTTGTATGTATTGGGGGGCAGGCTATTTTTTGTTTTGGTTAAAATCTTGCAGCTGCAATGTAGATTTGTAAGTTTTCTCTAAACCCATACATCTTTGAAGCAGCATTTTGGATACATGCTACAGATGCACCACTTTACAGGTAGAGTAAGCCCCCCCAAGTTACTAGCTTTTAAGCAATTTAGCATTTTTAAAGGCACTTCTCCTTGTTTCGTTTTTGGGGTTGTCCAAATTTGTGACATTGATATATTTCCCTCAGGATGGAACCTGGGCCCCCCAACCCATTTTAAGGTCAATAACTATAATATAAGCCAGCCAAGTGGGGACTAGCAAAATTAACAAGTCAGTTCCCATTGATTGCAATGGTATTTTTGTATAACTTTTGCCCATGTTAGGCTCTTTGTTTGACCCCCTGGACCGGGGGGTGTTTGTCCCATCTGTAATTTTGTAGCATGCTGGATGATGTGCTTAAAGGGGTTGTTCTATGCATTAAGGTGAAAAAACTTCCGACAATACCGCCGCCCCCAGGCCCCCGTTTTACTTACCTGACCCCTCGAAAGTCCCGCGCTCGCTCCCAACATCCTCTTCGCCGCTCAGCCTGGCCGCTGATTGGCTATAGTGGATGGATTGAAAGCAGCGCAGCCATTGGCTTGCGCTGCTGTCAATCACATCCAATGACGCGGCGCGCCGGGGGGCGGGGCTGAGTGATACAGTGAGCGGCTATAGCCACCAGCTGTATCACGGGAGCGCGCCCGCAAGAACTAACCACCATGCGAGGGAGCTCGCATTAAGGTGTTGAGTCCTTGCGGGGAGGAGCTGAAACAGCCGCCAAGGGACCCCAGAAGACCAGGTTCGGGGCCACTCTGTGCAAAACAAGCTGCACAGTGAAGGTAAGTATAACATGTTTGTTATTTAAAAAAAAAAAAAAAAATACCTTTACAACCCCTTTAATTTTGGACAGGGGGTGGCTTATTTTGTGCTAGCTGCATTTGGGTTGGTCTGGGCATGCTCAGGGACTTTGTTTTTTTGTTTTTTGTGCTTTTTGTGTGTGAACAGCACTTGGATTTTTCTGGGCATGCTCAAAGAGTGTGTTTTTTGGGTTAGTATTAGTAATTTAAGGACATCCTTAACAGGTGTACCTACTTTGAAGTTCTGTCTCTACACTGAACTTGCATTTTTTTTGTGTTTGATGGAATGTGCATGTGTTTTCAATTGCGTCATTAGCACACAAACCTATGTTATATAAAGCTTGCAGATAGCATTCTATGCCTTGTCCTGAAAAGAGGCCAGATTGCTTGATTGTGTGTGTGTGTCAAGAGAGTACATTTGGGTGTCCTTATAGAGTTTGTAACACATGTACGGTATTTTCTCTTTGTATTTTGTTTGTTATGTCTTTGCAAAACAGATGTGTTTTAGAGCAAGTATTTTTTACTTTTGTTTATTTCTTTTGGGGGGGGGGATATTTTTCCCTGAAATAATTTTGATGTTGTCAATGTTTGTAGGTTGTCAGTTTCACTTTGATTTAGTTGTCTGTGCTGCATTATTTTGCAAAATCTTCCTCAAGATGTTGTGACTAATAAATGTTTAAATCCTTAATAGATGTCAGTTTGTGGGTGCAGTCCTTTTAACTCCTGTTAATTTCCTCTGAAAAACGGTCTGACCTCCAAGGCATTTTTTTTTTTTTGAGACACCTCTGTTAGTGTCTCAAATTAACATACGTGTGTTTTTTGCTTTCCTTGCTCTTTTCCAAGTCCTGTTTTGTTGATCAATAAAATTTGTAGCAAATTTTTATGTTTTATGTGTTTTGTTAATAATTTGTTTTGCAAATGCATGCTCAATCCAAGTAATGCACTTTACACTCCCCCCCCCCCCCAACAATTTTCATGCAATAGATTTCCCAGCTGCAGCTTAACTAGGCTGATTGGCATGGCAAAACAAAAAAAGGTACAATTTGTCTAAAAGCTACTCTCCTGGTGCCGTCATGGAAGCATATGCATGGATTGTCCGTATGCTGCCATGGATAGGCACCAGGAAAGGAAAATTACAGAAAGGTAAGTATTCAATTCTCCATTTTAGCGCAGTAGTTCTCAGCCTCAGTCCTCAAGTACCCCCAACAGGACATCTTTTGGGAATTTATCTTAGCTAAAATAGCTGTCCAAAATACCAAGCCATTGACTGTGATTTAAAGCACCTGTGCAAGATGAAGGAAAACCTGCAAACATGGCCTGTTGGGGGTACTTGAGGACAGGGTTGAGATGCCACACTACCAATTCTGGAGGCATAATAATGTTCCAGCACAGGGGTCTTCCTCTACGGCCCTCCATTTGTTCAGGAACTACAATTCCCATCATGCCTAGTCATGTCTGTGAATGTCAGAGTTTTACAATGTCTCATGGGATGTGTAGTTCCGCAACAGCTGGAGAGCCGTACTTTGAAGATTCCTGATCAGTCAAGTATGTCTTGAAAAAAGGTGGTTTCTTATGTGCCTTGTATAATGCCCAAGAAATATCATGTGGAAAATACAAGTGGGTGATGGCACATCTACATTCAAAATTTGGCACTTAAGATGGTCATGCACTATGCAATCTGATTGGCCAATCTCTGTACAACTCCATATTTAGGCAAAATAGGTAATAGGAAGACGCACTTAAACAATTAATTCAAATGATAAGAAATCAAACAGGCTTTTGCACTAAATCTAATTTATTTAAAATCTAACTGATTGCAGTGTATGGTCACCTTTAAAGATCAAGATCTGAAAATATTAATTTATTGGGTTTAGAAACACTTCTCTGTTCTTTGTAATGTATTGAATGATTTGGGTAAAAAAAGAAAAAAAACACATTTCAAAGATATATTAGAAGTGATAGGAATGAGATTAGCATCAAAAGGGTTAATTAACTGAGAACACCTACTAATTGCCACATCCAATGGGAATAAATGAACCAACTGTATTCGGCGTGCGCTATTATCAATGCGAAAACCGCAGTTACCCTAGCGACAGTTGCAGTTTACATATGCGGGTGTTTCTTATCACTATTTGCACTTCAATGTGCGCCAGGTGGCACGGTCGATTATTGACTTTTCCGGCACACCAATTAATATATGAACTGGTGCAGTGCCTTCTTCTTAGTAAATCACCCCCAGTATGTTAACATACTGGCTTACTTGTAGATTTTTGTTTGCTTCTGGTGGCTGAACAAAGCAGTGGTTTAATGAAGGGAAGATCTGTGGAGGTCTGCATTTATGTGAACCTGCTGCTTTGCCCTACATGGGAAACACTGGGTTGTTGGAGCAGTCGAATACCTGTCTGGCCCAAAATGATAAGGATAGACCTCAAGGATAATGGACAGGCATTTCGCCCACCAATAACGTAAGCTTCCTCAGGGTAACGTGACACTTGGTGGCTTTGTCTTTTAAAGACTAGACGGGGTCCCTGTACTTGAGATATCCAGTGACCAGGGCACACCTATTTCTTAACCCTTTGCATATAATATTTTTTCTATACAGATTGTTAATAAAGTTACTTGAGGAGAGACTGGGGTTTTCCCCCAATTGTAGAACCACTAGTGGGTTCTTTCCCAATCTCTTGCTGTTCATTATTCATCAAGTTCTAGGGGCACCACCAATATATTGTTAAGTACGTCAGTAGTCCTCTGTGGTTGGCCCTATACACACTGGACCTGCCTGGATTCAACTGTAGCTTTTAATTCTTACTTAGACCTTAAGGATAGCAGTGATATTGTTTTCTCACCATTTAGTTGTGACTGGCACAGGTTTTTTTTATTGTTGTCAGTGGTTGTTTAGCATATATTTAATGGTAACATTTTATAAAACTGTGGCCTTGCCCTTTACAATTTGACATTTCTGAGTCATTATTTGGAAGCAACTGATTTTATGTGATGCTGTACACTTATGATTCTCAGCAGTCAAGTAACTTCCCAGTTTGTGCATTAAGTGTGTAGCTCTTAAAACCCAACTAAAGTCCCAGAAATAGTTATTCAGTTATATAAGCATTGTACTATTTGCTTCAATATTCTTAGTCTTACCTCTAATTTCCTGCTGTGGCAGTTGTGAAGTGCAAATAAATATAGGTTTGCAGTCCAATGGGCACAATAGTTTGACTTAGGGGTGCCTCTGTAATCTATCAGACCTGCAGTGGTGCACAAAAACAAAAAACCTAAGTGTACAAAAAAATGTGCATGTGAAAAACTCACACAAAAAGTGCACTGTCTCTGGTCCACCACCTTAAGAAGTAGGACTCTACCCTGACCCCCCAGGGCACAAAGCTTCTGACAGGGGCAACGCTCAAACTTAGTCCACCTAGCCAAAAGGCCAGGCAGGCTCCTCTCCTCATGGTCAGCTGAAGCTGACCAATTAGTACTAGGTATGGGGCTCCCCAAAAAGAGATCCCTCCCCCCTCGGTTAACGGGAGGAAGGAACCTAATGGCCACACCTTTCCCCTGTAGACTTCAGAGTAGGCCTGAGGGGACACATCCTCCATCCAAGTAAAAATGAAAAACAAACAAAAGTGCAAAGTGACATGAGAGAAAAATAAATTAAATATGAGGGGTCTTTAAAAAGATTTCACACTTTTATATTTTCGTTGGAAATGGTGAAGGTGGGAGGAGTAGTAATTGGTTGTCTCTGAGAGTGTCATGTGACTAGTCTTTCTGGCAAGCCAGCTGACCTTGCAGTTTAGTATAATAGTCGTGTTGTGGTGCAGATGGCTGTGAAACCTATAAGAAAAACTGCAGAAACTTTGAGGAACCCTCGTAAATAGCGCCAGTGCATTGGATAGACTTTGCAGCCTGGCAGCCCCAGATTTAGCTAAAATGCTTAGCCCAAAGAGATGCTGTGCAGAAAAAAGCTTAGGTAATGTGGCCTTGTGCTCTTTCCCGCAGTGGGGTTCCCACACCCAAGTAAATACTACGAGCACCTCTGGGGCAACCGGCTGCCATGGGGCACTAACACCATGGGCTCTCCCTCAGCCAATTGCCAGACAAGGTAGCACCAATCAAGAGGCACTGCGCCCCTCAGAACTCTCCATGCTAAGGGAGTACTCCCGACCAACACTTTACGTGGTGCACACTCATTCAGTTTCCTTGCCTATCGGGAAGGCTCCTCAGGACCCCCATCATACCAGCAGATGCACTTTACAGCCAGCTTTCACAACCAAAAGGCCAGAATGATGGTGTAGAACCCCTATTGTGGACACTAATAAGAACAGATAGGTCTATGTGAGGACACCTGTGATGAGAGGTTTGGCTCTTGCTCATCTATGCCAACATAGAGCATTGGAGGGGAGGGGGGTAGGATGTACATTTCTAATAAGAGAAAATACAGAAAATTACTTGCTATTGGGACATAAATATAGTATAGCTTCTACCTTTCCCTTTATCATGATAATATAATGCCTTGCAGTGCTGAAATCTTAAGCACAAGGTGTCAGCCCTACCTAAATCATTTCTGACAATGCTGCTGTCCAAAGGTGCCCCCTGTGTTCCTTCATCCAGAGTGGGGCACTCTAATATGGGAAGTTTGTTACTGGCCAGATCACCAGGTGAAAGAGAAGAAAAACCTATGAAAAGAAAACTAATGCAGCTACCACATCTAATGATTGGTAAGCTACAATATAATACATTTTTAGTTTTGCGTTTAATACCACTTTAATATCACAAAGGAGGCTGCAATAGTATTTTTAATTTTTTTTTGCAACAGGTTCTCTAAATGGAGTCAATATGGCTCTATTTGACCCTTAATGCCTATTTTGTACTATTCATTAAAGTAAAGGCAAAACTTTTTTTTAGTTTTGGATAGAGTGGAGAGGGATATTTTTATTGTTGTCTGTGCCCCTGTTAGGGAGATTCAACTTCTCTATTTATCCTGTTTACCATAAGTAAAAGAAAATCCCAAATTTTGGGTTGCCCCCAGAAAGGTAATACAGGAGAAATTTTCCAAAGGTGACATTAGTTCTGGTGACCTGGAGGTCTCCAAGGAATTACAGTACTTAAACTCTCCGCACGCTAGTGGTGCACCATTACTTCTGTTCCAGTCCCCAATGAATTCTCCTAATTTGCAGGGATTTCCTCTCACTTCCTATTGGCTATTGGACAGGAAGTGAAGGGAAACCTCTACAATGGGACACAGATGGCGAAAATAAATCTGACAGGGGTTATAACCCTCCCTTACTCTATCCAAAATTGAAAATACGTTTTGCCTATAGTTCTACTTTAACAGATAAAGCACATACCAGACAGTACTGGATGTGTTATCTCAGCCACAGCGGCCAAGATCTGACAGCTCAGCTCAGAGCCAAGCTTTTCTGGGTTTGTGCCTCACAGGGAAGATCGAGAAACAGAGTTTTCTCGCCTCCCCTACGTTCTCCATCCTAAAGGCTACAATGAATGTCCTGGACTGCCTCAAGACTGAGGTGAGCCCAGGACAAGTGTGTGGCTTCTACTGGAAAGCCCGAAGCTTGTTCTTCAAAATGCTACTGCAGCTGCGAGCTTGTTTACATCCTAATACTTTCACGCCACATTACCTGTAGCGGTGGCATTAAAAGGCATAATGACATTATTGAGCATAACAATTATTTTTCTTATTTCACATGCTTTTCTATTTACGCACACTGCTGGGGGTGCTTACAATGGTCAGCTTTTATTCATATGGTTTAAACCTTTTTTCAAAAAGGGACCAGCTCCATGCTTTGGAATCAGAGAAATTCTGTTGAAAAGCATACCACTTTTAAGGCACAGACCTCTTTAGTTCTAGGGTTAAAAGTTATAAAAGATACATGGAGTCTTTCAGTGCTAAAGTCTCCTCCTGAAAAGTCTTCTTCTACTAGTTGCTTGGTTGTCCCACTGAACCTTTCATCTTAATACTTTCAGTCACCAACCTGGAACACCTTTATTCAAACTTTAACTTTTCTCCTACTTTACTGACCATACTTATTCCAGTTCCAGTTCATCAAATGATAAGACTTAAAGCTAATGGTCAACATTACAGCCAAACAGGTACATTCAGAAGGAGGTCAGCAATTAGTCAGAAAGTCAAGCTCCTACTCAAAAAAGGTTCAGAGAGGCACGCATACAGTAGGAGGGTCCTCTGGGTAACAAGGGTAAGAACGGCATTTTTTTATTGCCATCTGTATCCTCTCATGGGGTGATTCACCCCTCTGTGACCCTTGTCTTCATGTCTAAAATTTATGGGAAATCCAAAATTTTGTGGTTTAGTTATTTTTAATTTGTTATGTAAATTTGGCATATCCAAGTACAAAGTAGATACAGTATAGTGGAAAGTTTACACACAAGGGCATATCTGTTGTACAACATAAATCCCTCCTAATAAAAGAGTAGGGGGAGGGGATAGAAAGGGAAAGGAGAAGAAGAACCTGCAACCTCTGCTGTGCCTGGCAGTATCTCTTCTTGCTGAGCCACCTAAGATGCTGGACAGCTCCCTGTCTGATTCATTAGACCAGAGTTTCTCAACTCCAGTCCTCAAGGCGCCCCAACAGGTCATGTTTTCAGGCTGTCCAGTATTTTGCACAGGTAATTTGATCAGTTTTACTGCCTTAGTAATTACCACAGCTGTTTCTTCTGAGGGAAATCTAAAAAACATCACCTGTTGGGGCGCCTTGAGGAATGGAGTTGAGAAACACTGCATTAGACAACATGGCCTTGTATATGGTTTCTCATAATCCCTGAATCCTTTCCTCCACCCATGAACTTTCTATTTAAGCCATGACTGCACTTCCTGTTTGCCAGATTATTGTGCTCTCTTCAACCAATATCTTGCACTTGTCACTCCTGCTGCTGCCTGTATCTTCGCTATTACTTGTTACTGACTTTTGGCTTGTTTACAGACATTGCTTCTGCCTGATCCGTACCTGCTCTATATGCTACTGGACCCTGGCTTGCTCACCTCCTGGTGGGGTGATCCTGAGGACTAAACCTGGTACTAACACGCAGCAAAACCCATCTGCACCTTTTAGGAGCTCTGGTGAATACCAGTTAGTACTTAGACCCTGCACCTCGAATGAGCCCATATCATCTGCCAGGGTGACCTGCTTGTAAATCTATCTTGCTGATCATGAGAGCCTCTATACTGCTATAGCTATTGGGCTCTGAACCTGACCGTGATACCAAGGGTACCAAATAGCTGTGTGCTTCTCCTTTGAATTAGCAATTCTGCCTTCTATTTTCTCCAAATCCAAAATTTTGAGTTATCTTTAGAACAAGAAAAGAGGGAAGATCTTCAAATGTATGAAAGGATGACAATACAAAAGCACATGTGGAAGGCAGGGACAGCTACCCATTATGGAGATGTACTCTATTTTTCCTGCAGACCATTGTTACTAAGATCAAAGGTTAGGGGAAATTGAAAATTGTGAAGTGTCACCAGAAGCATGGAGAGAACATTTTCTAATAGGAACACTCAGTCTGGAGACATCTGTCTAAGAGGGGATTGCCTCCACTTTTCCTATTTCCTGTTATGTCTAAAAGACATAAAGTGGAAGGAAAAGTTTCCCAATTGGATACAGAAAAAAACTGATAGGAATGTGACAATAGTGCTGTTTGGTGAACCCCACACTGTGTGGAAAGGATGAGGAAGTGCAACTGAACACGATGCCACCTTAATTTTCCACGAAATTAGCAAGCTGGTAAAAAAATGGGCAAAGTAAAATCTTCTGTCTGTGCTTAAGCTGTCATCTTAAACCAGCCTCAGAAACATTTGACAAAATGCAGACAAGTTAAAAGGAATGAGGAGGCATCATAAACCTCCTTTAGCCAGGACTTCTGATGAGGTCCTGTCGTAAAAGGTCAAGTTGTAAATTGCCTGGAGTGCAGTTAAAGGAAAACACATCTGTGAGACCCGGGTAGTGACCTATATTGACTACTACCTTAACTTTCATACATCTCAAGCCCTAAACTTTCCTTCATATTCCATAACTCCTACTGTAACATTCCTAAAAAGTGGGTACATTAATATAGAAGAAAAATGACACCCAAAAACCAAACTTGACGATATTATAATGTCCAGAAGGTTAATAAAACATCTTAGATCTCCTAGAAGAAATGTACTGTACATCAGAAATATATCTTATTCTGTGTCTAATAAATCATAATTTAATTCTGCTAAATTATATGCTGGTTTATGGATTTTGAAACTATGTTATATGGAAATATAGATGTACCCAGGATATGTTGGCATTAAGGGTGGTTTTGCTGGTGCTGAGCATAATAAATAACTCCAGCACACCTATAACACACTCTTCAGACCTTTTGATTGGATGGTAGACATGTGCATTCGTTTTTGTCCGAATGCATTTTCGTATGAATTTCTGGGATTTTCATGTTCGTTTTAACAAACGATAACGAACGCGCAGAATCCGAAATCCGAAAGATCCAAAATAAAAAATTGCTTTATTTTCATATACCTTATATTTTCGTATCGTTGCGACAACAGTTCGATATAGATAGAAGATTCGACATGATGGTGACAATAGCAAACTGTGTCTGCGGTTGAATGTGCCTAACCTAACTCTATTAGTCCAAGATTATTCGACATAGAGAGAAAAGATTTGACATTATAGAGACATGAAGATTCGACAGCTAAAAACATACGATCGCCACGAGCGGACATTTACAGTCATATGCTCCGCCCATGGGCTATAGAAGAATTCTAATGTTGTTTGGCCAGTAATAATAATTAATAATTATTACTAGTCAAACAACATTAGAATTCTATTATAGCTTGTGGGTGGAGCATTCGACCGGAAATGTACGATCACGGTGTTGTACGGTTTAATTGCTTCATCGAATCTTCTAAGAACATCCCACAGACACCATAAGCCTTCAATTGACAGATTCAACCTTAATTAATTTGGATTTTCGGACGAATGCATTTTTTTTAACTAAACGAAATAAATAAAAACTAATTTCAGGAGTAACGAAATAAATGTATTTTTCATATGATACCGAAATTCCGAAACAAAATACCTGTATTTCAGTGTGCACATGTCTGTTGGATGGAGTTAGTTCTGCAGCACCCTCTCCAGGGACCAGAATACGTTGCTGCATTAGCTGTGAACATCAGAAATGCTCCACCTAGAAATGAAGAACTCTGTCTCTGTGAAGAAGCTACCATAGTGTAAACTCTGTTATAATCCTGTCTGGGCGTGGCAGCAAGCAATACTAGCATTTTTTAAAGATCACTATTACAACAGCGTATACTGCGAATAGTACCATGTATATGTAAATAGTTAACTGCTAAGTTAACCCGCCCTAGTTACGATCACTCTCAGTCTGTTGCCACTTTGATTAGTTGTTCTGTAAACTGTAAAAATCACAGTGGAGGGTAAAGCTCAGAGTGTGCGTGGGTTTTAATCATTTACAACATCCAAAATGAAAAAAAATTCTTTAGATATACGTTATAAATTGAAGGTCCACTTTAACCACAACCTCCAATGCTCTAAGAAGGCTGCTTTACTTTACGCTCAGCTACCATGAAGAGTGGCACTTGGTTTAGCGCCTAACCTCTGTTTTTGGATCCAATCAGTCCCACGCCTTACACTTGGCGCATTCTTACAATGAGCCTCTTTCCCTATTCCGTAATAATCCTGAAGGTAACTAAGGATTGTTACAAACTTCTCATTAAATGCTTTTAGGAAAAGCAACATTATATCGAACACCTATATGTAGATAAAGGGAACGGCATTACACAACACACAGAGCCAAAGACAACCAAAAACTGACTTTACACAGTGAGAAAAGGGTCGGTGTCCTATACGTGAAGACACGAGGCATAAACAGAACAGCGAGAATTCTTGTGCAGCCAAAGTGTCATCAAGTACATCAGTGTGACACCCCATTCAGGGACAAGTGACAGGATAACAATTGGTCCCGTTACGAACATGTGGATAGATGACATGATGAAGGTATACTCACTTCTAGGAGGAAGAATAATACATGCAGGGAGAAAGACAGTCTAATCGCCATCAGCGAGGCTGTACACCAGACAGAGCCGATACAATCTACACCGGGTGACACCTTGACAAGCCATAAAGGAGCAGCCGTGACTGACACATAAACATATTTATGAAACCGCCCTGCCTGCGTTCTCTGGAAGGTGCCAGGAGATAGAAGCTGTCAGTGATTGAAGTGAGGAAGAAAATGCCACCTTACTATTATTTCTTAGTGAAAGCAGACTGCAGATTCATAGCCGCTGCACATAGATATTGAAGATACACTGCAGGTTATTTTATGAAACAATGCCCACTTTAAAGGGTATTCAAATTCAAGACCTGTTTTTCCTTTTTTTTTTTTTTTTTTTTTTTTTTAGTAGATTAAGGGAAGAATAATTGATTACTATTGTGTCCCTTTGGGAGGGTTTCCCAAAATGGTAATAAGAAGAAATCTCTCCAAAACAAAGCTAGCCAAAGATAGATCAAATCTCGGCCGATTCAGCAGGGACCAGCCGAGATTCAATCTATGGGCAGGTTGGTTGTACCCAAGTTAATCCATCGATCGACTTGGGTACAACCAGCCTTTAGGATTTTTTACATGTGATTACTGCCAGGGGCTATAGCCGCTAGCAGAAATCATTGTATTCTTTCGGTCTTGAAGGTTCTTCATGCTCCCCACAAGAAGAATACAATAGCACAACGGGGGGGATTCTCTATCCACACTGACTGTGTTGACGGGGGAATCATGCAAATTTCTTTCCTTTCACCCATAGAGGCACGATATTTAAAGGAATATTTCATTTTTATTGTTTCACTTTAAGCATTATTAAAATCACTGCTCCTTTTTTTTGCATTGATACATGTCCCATGGGGCAGGACACGGGTCCCCAAACACTTTATATGGCAATAACGTGCATATAAGCCCTTAAGATAAACCATATAAGCCTTTACGTTTACGTCCCATAGACTTTAATGGTGTTCGTGTGTTTGCACAAATTTTTGCCTGTTCGCATGTTCTGCTGCAAAATGAACCGGGGGGGGGGGGGGGGGGGGGGATGGGAGTGTTTGGCTTATCCCTACAGACAGACAATAAAAACCTGATGGGGTTTCAAAACTGACCCATACTGTCCAAAACAAAAAGGAAAAAAACTGTGCTTGAGATACAGTTTTAAAAGTCTGATAATGTGCAAATGACCCATCGCTACCGGATGTCAATCTACTGCAATCAGATAAGTAAGATTAAGAACTGTTGTAAAACCCATTCATAGCCCAACTTTGCCTTTGTATTTGCTTAATCCGGTCATGTTTGCTGCCATTTTTTAATGGGAAAACCAAGTTTTTAGCAAAAGTTGCTGCTTGTGTTGCTGCATACAAAATACAAGAGCAGACAGGTAAAAAAAAAAAAAAAAAACATTCTGAAAATGTTTTTTATAGGCAAAACATTTTAACATTTTTTGGATAGTGTACGAAAAGGTTAGATTCTCTGTCAAGTTTTCATTGCTAGAATACATGTAAAAAAAAAGTTACACTGTCCCCACCATATATAAATATCTACAATGTATTTTTATTGAGTTATTATGGCCCAAAAGGCAAAATATCAAATCCCAAATCTCAACCACCCTATATAAAAAGAGAACGATGCTTATAATACTGCATCGGCCTGTTCATTAAAACTCAATATAATATAATATATCTTGGCTTATCAATAACTCCTTATAACTAACTTCAAATATAAAAGTTGGTGACAACAGGCATCACACTTCACCACTTGTATAATGAATTTTTTTTCTGAATAAAATAAATTAATGTTGCTTGAAATCCAGCACAGAAGTGTGTAACGAATACTATACATCAATAAGAAGAATATTTTTCCCATTTGGAATAGTCCTTAGCATATTGATGGACTTTAATGTCCAACAGGTCTCAAATTACACGTCTCAGGCACAACAATTTTCAGGCAAACACATAGAAGGCACGAGTTGTTAATAAAGGTTCTTCCGCTCCGTCAATTATAGCTTCTCTGAAAAAAGGTCATGAACACAGCAGACCTATAATAAGGTAAATGGATTCATATAGAAACATTTCCAAATTTCCACACAAAGCTTGCGTAGATTTAATTGTGTTATATCAATGACATAAGAGGAGCCTCACGGATACTAATGTCCAACAGATGTTATCTGTGACAAACGTTCAATATCTATCTAAGGAACAGTCACCTACTGCTACTAGCATATCCTCGTATGCAGTTCATTTGAATTGTGCATACAAATAAGACCATTGAATGAAGTCATTGTGGTTTGCATAGCATTTAAATGTTGCTTATATTGTATAGATCAGTCTGGGGTTCTTCTAGAAGCTCTTAGGGGTTCTTTGAGAAGAGAGTAATGGCAGGGTGATCTCCTGTCTACACCAACCACCAATATATGGGGTCACATCTACAATGACCACCGATGTAAGGGGCCACTTATACATTGACCACCAATATAAGGGGTCACATTTGCACTGATAACTAATGTAAGGGTCCACTTCTACATTGACCACCAATGTAAAGAGACACTTCTACACTGGCCACCAATTTAGGGCTCACTTCTGTACTGACCATCAATGTAAAGAGTCCCCTCCACACTGATCACCAATTTGAAGGGTTATTTCTGCACTAACCAACAATATAAGGGGTCACTTCTACACTGACGACCAGTGTAAAAAGTCACTTCTACATTGACCAACAATGTAAAACGTTACTTCTACATTGATCATCGATGTAAAGAGTCACTTCTACAGTGGCCAACAATGTACAGACTCATTTCTACATTGATGAATAATGTAAAAAGCTTTTTCTACACTGACCATAATGTGAGAGGTAATTTCCACACTGACCACCAATGTGAGAGTTCACTTCCACACTTACCATCAATGTGCGGGATCCCTTCTACACTGACTATCCAATGTAAAGAGTCACTTCCACACTGACCACCAATGTGAGGTTTATTCTACACCCATTAACAATAGAAGGGTTCCCTTCAAACTCTTTGTTTCTTCTCTAACCATTATTGATATTTATTTCATTTCATGATTATTAGGTAAACCCAATTATTTATTCTTTTTTAATGTTTCTATAACTTATTAATTATGCTCATGTACTATGAGCTGTAAGTCTAAAATTCAATTAGGGATTCCCTGGGACTTGAAAACTATTTTAAGGGGTCCTCCATGATAAAAGGGTTGAAAAAGGCTGGCAAAGATCTATAGCACTACGTGAAGAAAAACACTTTCCATATAGAATATGAAAGTAAAAGATACACAGTCATGATTTAATAGCATTCAAGATTCCAGTAGTATTTGAAGTGAATAGCATATAATGCCATGTTCAATGGAAATGCCATCCAGGTGTCAGTAGCAAAATGTCCTATTAACAGAATTAAGTGAATACATTTAGATACCCCATGCTGACCACCAATGTAAGGTTTATTCTATACCCATCAACAATGGAAGGGTTCATTATTTGTTTCATTTCATGATTATTAGGTAAACCCAATTATTTATTATTTATTTACATTTCTATAACCTACTTATGCTAATGTACTATGAGCTGTAGGTCTAAAATTTTAATAGGGTTTCCCTAAGACCTGAAAACTATATTAAAGGTTTGAGAAAGACTGGTATAAATCTATACAGAATATGATAGTAGAAGATACAGCCTCACGATCATTCAAGATCCCAGTAGTATTGGAAGTGAATAACATATAATGCTATGTTCAATGGAAATGCCATCCAGGTGTCAGTAGCAAAATGCCCCATAAAAAGAATTCAGTGAATACATTGAGATAATCCATTATCCACATGGGCCAGATTGAAGGAAAATCCAGTAAGTACTCTATGTGGCAAAGAGAGCAGGCTATGCAGGAACTCTAGGAGCATGTCTCTGATGCATGTTTCCATAATGGCGTCATCAGAGGGGCAAGTAGTAGTTCCTGTGAGTGTGATTTAAAAAACAGAGGGGGCAGAGTCATATCCATACATAATGACACGGTTTTATTAGGTTTTCATTGATGTCAGGGTCCCAACTTGGGAGAATTACCCTTTTTATTTGTCTTGGTGACCATTGTCAAGTGAAATCCAAAAATGTACAGAACCTGAACAGTAGATGAAATCATCCAATGAGGATACCTATTCTAGTGATAACTGGTACCTGGTTCCCCTCTTTTTGAAGAGATTACTTCTCACTTCCTGTTGTGCTTCCAGGACAAGAAGTAAAGGGCAATTTCCCCAGGGGTCACAAGTACAAAAAACAAACAAACATGACAGTGCTTTGAACCCTTCCTTGCTTTATTCAAAGCTACATAAACCATTTTGTCCCATAGACATAATTTAACTGAATGCCACTGAGACTGCATTCGTCTTTCCAACTTTCTGAGATGGGAGAAAAGAACACCTTTTAGTATAAAGCATGTCGGCAAAAGACACAGAACTACCTCACCTCCAGTAATCCAGACCATAAAAAATTCATGGAGACCTGCACCGAGAATGATACAGTGGTTGCCATTGCCAAAGGAGCAAGCATGCAGGTAGTGAAGTCATAGAAAAAAAGTAACTCCCAATCTGAATACTTGTCCTACGTCATATTTTATTGAACCCAGGCAGCTAGGATTTTCCACATGAGAATTCAGCACTGATAGTCAATAGTACCAGGTTTTTTAAGGAACCCAGTACAGTTTTGTGATGTTGAGGTGTGCTACTGAAGTGTATTTTTGTGTTGTGTGTTATGATGTGATTTAACGTGCATTGTATTAGGGCATCCCATACATTTTTAATAAGCTGTCAATGCACCACAATGGATAAAAAAAAAACATACCAGAGTCATTTTTGAAACACAGCGCACCAAACCGAACAGCATGAATGTTGTTGTGAACTTCAGCGTGGGTACGTTGACAGGTACTGTACTTGTGCCTTGGGGTGCCTCTCTAAATGATTGGCAACATAACACAGCTCACAAAGTACAATAGTAAATTATTTAGAAAGGTTTATGTAGACATCAGGCCAGTCCTGGATTGACCATTAAAGTTGATGTTTGGGCACCAAGAAAGGGAGGCACCACAGATTTCCCCCCTAGCTATCATGCCCTTAACACGTTCATTGCGTTACTCAATCTAAGTTGAATTCTACATATTTGTTGTTATCTTCTGTGTTCAATTTGAATCTACATTGTTTAACAAAAATGTTTTCCTAGACATGATGGGTTACTCAAGTTTAAAAGTTTGCTTTGGCATAATATTACATCTTAATTTGCTTTATAAACTTTGGGAGGGTGATTATTTTTGTATTTGCATTTGTTTCCTTTATAACAATTTTATTAAAAATGCATACAGTATTGAACATTTGCATTTTTCAGTTTGCCCTAGATATGAGTAATTCATTTAATTATATTGCTTTCTGTTACTTAATGTAAAATTATTAGTTACGAAAAAATAAAGTTAATAAAAAAGTTTATTCAAATATGTTTTTTGTTTTAGATAGATGGCAAAGAGCTTCTGTTAAGCTTTTTTTTTACCATATTGGGGAGATTTTCCTTAAATGTTAATCCCTCTGACACCAGGAAATGGATTGAAAGGAAAGGGTGTCACTGGGCCAGGACAACAAACAAAAATAAAAGGTATAGAGTAGTAATTTGATGGTACTGGAACCTTAGGATGTATGAAATGTATTTTATTGTGCTGAAAGTGTCCCTGTTGGGCATGTGGATGATGAGCATGCTGCTTCTGTGGACTGAGGAACTATCGCAAAGACCTCATTTTAATTTAAAATTGAAGAGCCACTTTGGAAGGGTAGTGTCCAAAGTAAGGTTTTATTCCAAACACGCTTCGGTGGCCATACATCGCCCCCTTTATCAGGGCTACAACATAACATGAAAAGTGAGAATAAAATAGTCTTTTATCCTTGTCAAATGACTATTTTTTATTCTTATTTTTCATGTTACGTTGTAGCCCAGATGAAGAGGGTACATGCGGCTCCCAAAATGCATTGACTCTTGAATGTACCTAATTAATGTTTCGAATAAAACCTTAGTTTGGACTTTACCATTTTGGTTTGGCACTTCAATTTCAGATTTAGAAATGGAAAGGAGGCAGCTGTTCTAATTCTTCTCCACTAAAATAAGCATTTATGTTGTTGTTTCTGTCCCTATTGGAAAGATATCCAGTCACTCCTTGTCCTCTGACACCCAGACAACAGGACAGGAATTTAGAATAAAAACCTAGCAGAGGTTCTAAGCTTTTACCATCCATCCAAAATATTTCAAAATGTTGGCTGGAACTGTACTTTAATATAGTTGTAGGTCTGGACTAAGGGCATCCTGGAAGAACATTTCGAATCTATTATGTCACCTTCACTACTTTACATTTTGTCAGTTCATCTATAGAAAGACACCATTTTTGGGCTGTGCTTAGGGCATTAGTTGGCTGTATTACAACCATCAATCAGACCGAAAAAGAGAGACAATTGTGGTGGAAAGATAGATTTCCTCCCAAAGAGTGACAGTTGGGAGGTATGCCGCTAATAAAGGGAAATTTCTAGGTGTTTGAGGATGTCATCCTAGATGGTATAGCAAGCTAACATTTCACTTCTCAGGGTGGAATCCTTGGCCTATTGTGGGATAAAAGACTGTTGGGCATGAGTCACTTCAGGTTTAGTTTCAATATTTACTATTACTATGCTAAAATAACTCTGGAGAGAAGATTAGGGGCACTGGATACCCAAAAATTGCCAATAGAGTGATAAGATGCAAAAATCTGAGTTAAGAATATGAATGTCTTCCTGACCAACCACTATAAAGTTTATTGCCAGTGATACATGCTTGGGGAAGGATATAAATATATAAGATGACCTTAGAAAGCTCTATTTCCTCCCAGGCCTGCTGCCAGAGGAGGATCTAGTGCTGAGGTTCTCTTCCTACCAGGCCGTCTGCCTGGGGAGGGTGTGTTATACTAAAGAGGGGCCCAAGCCTCTGCTGTCTTGGTGGCGAGTATATCCAGGGCAGGAACTGTAGGAAGAGGACTATGTGGATTGGAGGACCAGGGATGAACCTTCACCTGCTGAAGATTGTCTAGTAGAGATGGGTAGAAGCTACTGCAGGTGGACATTGCAGGAAGTATGTGTGCTGCCTTAAAACCGCTTTACAGTCTGGAAAATTCAGAGGGCTGGTTCCACTTAAAGGTCCTTCAACTGTGAGTAGAGGTACGGAGTCTTCATATTTTTTTTATTTAATGGGAGGTATCCTGTGCTGTAAGCCCTCTCTCCCTGAGTTTAATGGTCCTGTAATAAACTCTTAAAATGACTGGTGCCTACTTTCTTTCACCCCACAAAAAGTCAAGGAATCCCCCATAGGTGTAATGCTAGGGCACCAAGCTACCAGGGGGTACTCCATCATTGCATTGAGGGTGCTACACATAACAAACACATTCATTCTACAGGATACTATGGTGCTGTCACTGTTCCCTTTAAAAGGGAATTGACAAAGAACTTGTAATGTCTGCAGGTTGCAAGGAAATAGCTGGCCATGACAAAGACCACGCCGCGGCCCCCTGTCCTCTACTACCGGCCCCTGTGACTCTATACACCATGCCCTTAGACCTAAAAACTGTACTGGCCCCATACAGACTGATCAGTGCAACAAACCAAATTTTCTGTTTATACATGTCATGAAAGAAACATAGGAGCTGCCATATTGGATATCTTTCTGAAAAGGCTAGTTGCCTGGCTGCTCGTGGCTTCAATATTTTATGAGTCAGAGGCTCTTATTTTCATACTTGTTTCATGTCAGTGATTTAAAGTACTGAAACTAAAGGGTAAGCATGGAAGCAAGAAAACTAACATTTTCACAGACATATCAGCAATGGCAGTATCCACAAGCCGGCTATGACAGGCTTCCTTTAAAAGTAGCTATTAATACCTAAATGTTTGCTTGACATTGTGCGTGCCTTAGGGCTCAAATTTTCTTTAGGTGTAGTTGTAACATCACCCTAGTAAGGCATCTCATGCCTTCTTAAGTAAAACAGGTAGGGCAATGCTCATATCTACTACCTGCCTTTTGTTTCTATATTGTCTACAGATGTTAATGAACAAGAGACTGCAGCTCGACACAGTGCACTGTGATGAGATTGCAGCTTGACACATTGCACCGCAATCAGAGACTGCAGATACACAGTCTGCACAGCGATAAGAGACTACAGCTAGACACACTACAACGTGATAAGAGACTGGCAGCTACACAATCTGTAAGGTGATAAGAGACTACAGCTAGGCTACATTGCGATAAGAGACTGCATCTATACCATCTGTACCAGGATAAAAGACATACAGTTAGACGTACTGCAAGGAGATATGAGACTACACCCACACAGTCTGCAAGGAGATATGAGTCTACAGCTAGACACACAACATTGTGATAATAGACTGCAGCTAGATACCCTATGCTATGAAAAGAGACCACACCTGGATACTCTATACTATAAAAAAAAGAAATTGCAGCTGGATACACTATACTATGATAGCAGGCCACACCTAGATATCTTATACTATGATAAGAGACCACAACTAGATATCCTATACAGGGGTGTAACTACAGGGGTCACAGGGGTAGAAACTGCAACCTGGCCCCATGCTCTAAGGTACCCGTGTTACTCCCTTGTATACCTAAATAGGAGGGGCAGCATAAAGAGGAACCGATGCCCTCCATTTTCCTCCTGCAGCCACTGAAATCTTCCTCTCACTCCCGCAGGCTGCTGTGGTGGATTTGTCAGGATGCAGAGCAGGGAAGGGATCGGTAAATATGTCATTTTTCGGAATGGACAGTCAGTGATTGGTACAAATTCTGCCCATTCATAACTGAGGCATAGTAAACTGTGCTTACTATGCTTCAGTTTGTGAATAAACAGGAAGCTCTGTAGAGAGCTATTCCTGTCTATTCAGATGGAGACTGTGGGCTGTGTCCTCAATCTCTTTTCTCTGAAGCATCAGAGGTCTGTTTAGACCCCTGATATTTCACTAAAGCTCCTCAATGGGGCTCCTAAAAAAAATAAAAAAAATAATATTGTACAATAAATAAATAAAATGGTAAAAAAAAATAATAATAATTACTGACACCAGTGGCAGAACTACCAGGTTCGCAAAGGTCGCACTTGTGACCGGGGCCCCGACTTTCCTCCAGCAGGCTGGGAGGGAAGAGCTTTGGTCGGGGTCAGGGGGGCCTTCGTGGTTTCTTGCACCAGAACCTGAAATTTTCATTTATGTCTATGATCTTATACTATGATAAGAAACCACAGCTATATACCCTAAACTAACCCCAACTAAGAGAACACACCTAGATACCATATACTACGATAAGAGACCACAGCTAGGTATCCAATACCATGATAATAGACCACAGTTAGATACCCTATACTATGACAGAAAAGGACAGCTAGATATCATATACTATGATAAGAGACCAAATCTAGATATCCTATACTATAATAAGAGACTACATCTAGATATCCTATACTATGATAAGAGACCAAATCTAGATATCCTATACTATAATAAGAGACCGCATCTAGATATCCTATACTATGATAAGAGACCGCATCTAGATATCATATACTATGATAAGAGACCAAATCTAGATATCCTATACTATAATAAGAGACCGCATCTAGATATCCTATACTATGATAAGAGACCGCATCTAGATATCCTATACTATGATAAGAGACCGCATCTAGATATCCTATACTAAAAGGCAGCGGCTTAACACACTGCAGAGTAATAGGACTGTTGCTTGACATACTGATCAGCTACATAATCTGCACTATAATAAGAGTATACAGCTAGGCACTCTGAAATGTAATAGAAATTCAGCTCATCACATTGCACAATGATAACAGACTGCGGATTGGCAGCACTGTTATGAGACTATAGACTGGCACACTGCATTGTGATAAGAGACTGAGGCTTGGCACGGCTGTGCTATATTATCTGACTCCAATTTGAAACACTGCACAGTGAAAAGGGGCTATAGCGGCCTTTATTAACATTTCTACCCCCCAAGGAACCCTTGAAATTATTTTCAGGGCTTGGGGAACCCCTGCTAAAACCAACTCATTGGACAAAAAGATAACTTGTATTATGCCGCTGTCTCCGCTAAGTGGCGTTGCCCCAAAACTATGCAGGCACCATCAGATGGGAGGTCAATTAGACACAACTCAAAGAAGCCCTAGCAACCTCTGGAGGAAAGGCTGGACTATAGACTGGCACCCAGCCCTGTGATAAGAGACTTTAGCTTAGGACATAGTACTGTGATAAGAGACTGCAGACTGGCACATAGCACTGTGATAAGAGACTGCAAACTGGCACATAGCACTGTGATAAGAGACTGCAAACTGGCACATATCACTGTGATAAGAGACTGCAAACTGGCACACAGCACTGTGATAAGAGACTGCAAACTGGCACATAGCACTGTGATAAGAGACTGCAAACTGGCACACAGCACTGTGATAAGAGACTGCAAACTGGCACACAGCACTGTGATAAGAGACTGCAAACTGGCACACAGCACTGTGATGAAAGACTGCATTCTGGCACATTGCATGGCAACAAAGAGACCACAGCTTGGCACACAGCTCTGTGATGAGAGACTGTATTTTGGAACACAGCACTTTGATCCGAGAATTCAGACTGGCACATAGCTCTGTGATAAGAGACTGCAGACTGGCACATAGCTCTGTGATCAAAGACTGCAGCCTGGTACATTGCATGGCAACAAAGAGGCTATGACTTGGCACACAGCTCTGTGATAAGAGACTGTAGTTTGGAACACAGTACTTTGATCAGAGACTGTAGACTGAGACATAGCACTGTAATAAGAGATTGCAGACTGGCACATAGTACTGTGATAAGAGATTGCAGACTGGCACATAGCACTGTGATAAGAGATTGCAGACTGACACATTGCATGGCAACAAAGAGGCTTATGACTTGGCACATAGCACTGTGATAAGAGACTGCAGACTGGCACATAGCACTGTGATAAGAGATTGTAGACTGGCATATAGTACTGTGATAAGAGATTGCAGACTAGCACAACACTGTGATAAAATATTGCAGCCTGGCAAATAGCACTGTGATCAGAGATTGCAGACTGGCACATAGCACTGTCATAAGAGACTGCAGACTGGCAAATAGCACTGTGATCAGAGATTGCAGACTGGCACATAGCACTGTCATAAGAGACTGCAGACTGGCACATAGTACTGTCTGTGATAAGAGACTGCAGACAGGCAAATAGTACTGTGATCAGAGATTGCAGACTGGCACAACACTGTGATAAATGACTGCAGACTGGCACATAGCACTGTGATAAGAGACTGCAGACTGGCACATAGCACTGTGATAAGAGAGTGCAGACTGGCACAACAATGTGATAAATGACTGCAGACTGGCAAATAGTACTGTGATAAGAGACTGCAGACTGGCACATAGTACTGTGATAAGAGATTGCAGACTGGCACATAGCACTGTGATAAGAGACTGCAGACTGGCACAACACTGTGATAAGAGACTGCAGACTGGCACAACACTGTGATAAGAGACTGCAGACTGGCAAATAGTACTGTGATAAGAGATTTCAGACTGGCACATAGCACTGTGATAAGAGATTTCAGACTGGCACATAGTACTGTGATAAGAGATTTCAGACTGGCACATAGCACTGTGATAAGAGATTGCATTACTGGCACAAAGCATTGTGACAAGAAACTGCAGCTTGATACAAAGCACTGTGATAAGAGACTGTTGACTGGCACACAGTACTGTAATCAGAGACTACAGACTGGCACATAGCACTGTGATAATAGATTGCAGTTTAGTATGCAGCCTTATGATAAGAGACTCCAGACTGGCACAAAGCACTGTGATAAGAGACTGCAATCTGATACTCTGTATATTTGGGTGATGACCCCCAGCTCCACAGTCTGCACGCAGCGCCTTGTTAGACGGGAAGCCGGGGGTTATTTAATAATACAGAGCCCAAGAAATGGAAAAACAAGTAAGGCAATTATTGTGAGGAACCAGAGACGGCCATTAAAGAGCGGAATGAGCCGAGAGGGAGCAGAAGGCGGCGAGTGAGAGCAGAGAGCGCGCTTGTAGTCTGATACAATACGGAACACACAGAGTTATCCATCACATTCATGAAGACTGGAGAGAACATTACACTGTCTCTCTGCCCGTGTATAGATTTTCTAAAATGCTCCATATATTCCAAAGAGGTCTATGGAGGAAGAGAAAACAGACCGCTTGAACCACAACCGCCGGCTACCAGACGCTCACAATGGAGGTTATTTGAAATTAAAAATAAAAGTTGCGACTTAGAGTCCATTCAGTGAGACATATGGAGGAGATGAAGAATGCCACATCCTTTGCCCATTTAAAAATACGATATTTCCACAAAGGACAAGCAGAAATGACAAGATAGGCCAAAAGTTGTGCGATGGGGGTATACATATGGGTCAATACCTGTAATGATAGTATTCAGTATATAAATGATTTTTTTTTTCATTTCAGATCATTGTAATTATATTTTAGGCCTCAAAATTAGTTAAAACCCCATTTTAGCAGGGACCCTGGAGAATAAAATGGTGATTATCAAATGCACATTTACTGTAAAAATACGCCTAAGTTTCCTATAGGGTACACAAACACAGTATAGTATACAAATTTTGGTAAAATATAAAAGATGGGGTTGCGCTGAGTAAATAGATACCCAACATGTGCCAACATTTTATATGCCATAACAGGTCATCAGATTGGAGTTACCAGTTGATGTTACAGTTAGTCAGGTTGAAAAAAGACACAAGTCCATCTAATTCAACTAATTAAAAAAAAAAAAAGAGTGACAATATATGGCATATGTAGCGCAGTTGTCATTTTTGTGCATAGCCACACCCAACACGTGTTTTCAAACACTATATTACCAAAAGTATTGTGACGCCTACCTTTACTTGCACATGAACTTTATTGGCATCCCAGTCTTAGTCCGTAGGGTTCAGTATTGAGTTGGCCCACCCTGTGCAGTTATAACAGCTTTAACTCTTCTGCGAAAGCCGTCCACAAGTTTAGGAGTGTGTCTATGGGAATGTTTAACCATTCCTCCAGAAGCGCATTTGTGAGGTCAGACACTGATGTTGGACGAGAAGGCCTGGCTCGCAGTCTACGCTCTAATTCATCCCAAAGCTGTTCTATCAGGTTGAATGTCAGGAATCTGTGCAGGCCAGTCAAGTTCCTCTACCCCAAACTCGCTCATCCATGTCTTTATGGACTTTGCTTTGTGCACTGGTGCGCAGTCATGTTGGAACAGGAAGGGGCCATCCCCAAACTGTTCCCACAAAGTTGGGAGCATGAAATTGTCCAAAATGTCTTGGTATGCTGACTCCTTAAGCGTTCCCTTCACTGGAACTAAGGGGCCAAACCCAACCCCTGAAAAACAACCCCCCACACCATAATCCCTCCCCCACCAAATGATTTGGATAGAACACCTTTGGGAGGAATAAAAGTGGAGACTGCAAGCCAAGGTCTTCTCGTCCAACATCAGTGCCTGACCTCACAAATGCTCTTCTGGAAGAATGGTCAAACATTCCCATAGACACTCCTAAACCTTGTGGACAACCTTCCCAGAAGAGTTGAAGCTGTTATAGCTGCAAAGGGTGGGCCAATACAATATTGAACCCTACGGACTAAGACTGGGATGCCATTAAATTTCATGTGCGTGTAAAGGCAGGCGTCCCAATACTTTTGGTATTATAGTGTATGTATGTGCACGTATGTGGGGGTAGAGGGCTTTACATATTTTGTTTTTGGTTTATTTTTATGTTTTGTTATTTTAACTGTTTTTATTTTACAAAGTGCTTAACTTTTTTGCTATTACATGCAGGGCCAATAGCCCGCTATATGAACAGGGATATGCAATTAGCGGACCTCCAGCTGTTGCAGAACTCCAAGTCCCATGAGGCATAGCAAGACTCTGACAGCCACAAGCATGACACCTAGAAGCAGAAGCATGATGGGACTTGTAGTTTTGCAACAGCTGGAGGGCTGCTAATTGCATATCCCTGTATCAGATAGCACATTGCCGGTGACAGGTCCTCTTTAAGGAGACATCCGGGGCCCATAAGACTATATGACACCAATAAACTACAATGACTACATCAAGCACCTGGAGGATGTGCAAAACAACCCAAGGCACAGGTCCTGCCCACCACCCAGGCTGTTCAGATAGCAGAGTAAGCCATAGACACCCAGAGCATGCATATAAGCAGTGGCAACCCAAGTCACAGGTTTTGCCCCACCACCTGGGCTGTTCGGGGAGCAGAAACCTGGAGCATGTGCACAAATGGTGGCAACCCAAAGCACAGGTCTTGCTCGCCAGCCAGGCCATTTAGATAACACAGTAAATCATAGACTCTTGGAGCATACGCACAGGCAGTGGCAATGTAGGACATGGGATTGGCCTACCACCCAGGCCGTTTAGATAGCAGAGTAAGTCATCAGATACCCGGAGTATGCTTGTAAGTGGTGACAATTTAGGGCACAGGTCCAGCCAACTATTGTACCTGGGGAATATAGAGGATGGAGTAAGTTGTAGGCACTTGGAGCATGTGCAAAAGCAATGGCAGTGCTGCAGAGGGTAGATAAGCGCATGGATTGTTACCATTGCCAAGAAACTAGAGGTAGTCAATGCCAGATTAACGGGTATTTTCATATAAATTTCATGAATTTAACAAAGAAAAAAAGCCACACAATGATATACCCAATTATTGTAGACGCTATAATGTTTTTTTTAGGAGGTTTACTGACATTTTTAAGGGTATGTCAAGGCATAAATAAAAATGCATTACATCTTTGTAATACATTCACATTCTCCATGTTTTTCCCTTTAAGGACCCTGCAAGTACAAAAAAAAAAAATACCAGGTCATCTGCCAGAAATGCTCTCAGCTCATAAGTCCTGTTGTGGGCTGACAACACACAGGAATTTTGTGGACTGGGTGTGTAGGCAGGTGCAGGTTGACCTCCCTACACAGATGGCGCTGTTACTTCCCTCTTGCAGAGAGCGTGGAGGACAGGAGGAAGACCCATTCCACTTGGGCCTCGGTACATGTCACGGGGGGGGGGGGGGGGGGGGGTGCGGTCCAAATGGACCCTGCCATCCGATTGACCTCTGTGGCCATCTTTGAGCTATGAAAAACGCTCACTACATGCTATATATCTGAGTGTTCATACTCACAAAGCCACTAAAGCATTCATTTTGCATGGAGTCAAATATATCTGGTTGATCCCGCCTTCAGCTGTCTCTCCCATCTTCTCTGTGTCCCCACTGCAGGTTGAGATTGTGTAGATCAGCTGGTGTCCTCTCCGGAGCATGCTCCATTTCAGTTCCCCCTCTAAGCTCTTCATTTCCTTTTTTTTTTACTTATCCGTGCAGCTCACTATAGAGCCATACATGTGAGCGTATACACAGTGATAAATGACACACGCTGTTGCCTCCACCTTGCAGGGAGAGTGGAGGACAGGAGGAAGACCAATTTCTCTTGGGCCTCGGTACATGTCAAAGGGTGGGCTGCTGTCCTATTGGACGCTGCCATCCGAGTAACCTCTGCGGCCATCTTTGGTGAGGGCAGAGCTTACAAAAAGCCCTGGCTCACTGCAGTTGGCGCACATTCTGTGTGTGGTGAGGTTAGGGTCAGGAACAATCTGTGTCAGGTGCCACCAGCCTCAGTCTTACACATACCCTGTTTCCCCGAAAATAAGACCTAGTATGATTGTCGGTGATGGCTGCAATATAAGCCGTACCCCCCAAATAAGCCCTACCCTGTTTCCCCAAAAATAAGCCCTACCCTGAAAATAAGACCTACAAGGACTTTAACTAGGGCTTATTTGGGGGGTAGGGCTTATATTACAGCCATCACCGACAATCACGCTAGGTCTTATTTTCGGGGAAACAGTAGCTCCCAAATGTCCATGATTTGGAACAAAGTCCCTCTGTCCCCTTTTTCTCCTCATTTGTCCCTCATTTTGCTCTGATCTATATAGTTGTACATAAAATGCGCTTTTTATCTTCCAAAAAGTGTTTCCCACCGCTAAACCTTTCATCTGATTTCTAAATTGTGACATTTGTAAATGTCATAAGCCAATATAAAGGAATAGTAGTGGTAAAAAAAAGCACTTATGGAGATAACTAATACATTTTTTGTATAATTCTCCTTTAATAGGGTGTGGCAGGGGGTGTGTCCTTGTCCTATGCCTACATACTTTTGGTAATAGGTGTCCCTCATTCCTATGTAAAAATGTTGGGAGGTATGGTCTTATACTCTCGTGCTGTGAGTCCGGAGTGAGTGTGGCTACTCAGTTATTACTGTTGAAGAGATTCAATGGTTGTATCTGGAATGGCTAACAATATAATGTGTGTGTCGAGTCTTCCCTTTGGGTGCCTACCACCTGGCTCCTCCCCGGCCCCCGCATCGCCAACAAGTGGTGTCAGCCCTTCCCAGTTTCTTTTGCTAAACTATCCAAACCACACCCACTGTTCTCATCTCCAAAGTATAGACACTAACTGACCTGTAGTACTAAGATAAGAACTGAGAGGTATCAAAAACATTCTTTGAGATAACACAAGCAGAAAGGACAGAACATCTCTGGCTTATGGGCAAAGCCAACAGTTTGTTTTTGCATGTAAAAAACAGTTCTAATAACACGCTTTCCATGAAATATTTTACTAAACAAAATGGAGCAAATATAAGAAGTTCATTGTTAGGGATTATAAACACTTTAAGGCTCGGTTTCCACTAGTGTGACTTTTCATGCAGTTTGGGATTGAAAAGTCGCATGACAAGTCGTATCCCATAACTTCCAATGAGTACCGTTCATATTTGTGCGACTTTAAGTCGCTGCGACTTCAAAGTAGTCCCTGCACTACTTTGGTCCCACTTTGATGCGACTTGAGGTCTACAGACCTCAAGAATACACAGGCATTTCTTAAAGTCTCGGTAAAAAATCACGGCAAAATCGCGCGACTTTGGGGACGCAATAGTGGAAACATAGCCTAAAGCTGATCTCCGGGCACACATGAGATCTTCCTACAAAAGAAAATAGCTTGACTTTCTGGAAAGTTCATGGTTTCTGCAAGTATTCCCATTCCTTCTTCTGTCATTCTTTTTGGACGACTGCCTATTTTTTTTTTCTTTATGTATTAATTCCACTGATACAGCAAAATGATCCCGTAACACGGTAAATCAAGCACTTATAGAATGATACCTTCAGTGTCAATGGTTCAGAATTAAAGAAATATATATTACTCTGCAAGACGAAGAGTGTCCTTTATGATGGTGTCAACATTCTATCCAAGGGTTTTTAATTAAATGGAAACATAGAAGAAGCAGTGGAATCCAATTATTATTTTGCAATGGGGGTGAGTGTTTGTATTTCTTGCACTTCCTGTTGAGGTGACCAATCACCCCTTCCTGGTCATTGTGTGGTGGGTGACCGGTCTCCTTTACACCCACTAGTAATTTTACTTTAGGCAGTGCGGACGTCACCTAGTTGCTCGGTAACTCCCTGTCCAGCCCCTCCCTGCTTTACCTTTAGCCCCTCCTCCCAACAGCCCTCTCCTTTTTTTTTTAAAGTGTAACTCCAATTTTGTTGAGAAAATTTAACAAAAAACAACCCCCTCTGGGTGATCTATGTACATTACAAGGGTTTTAACAAACTTTGTAGCAAATTTCAACTTTTTTCTGTTCTGCTATGCCCTTTTCCAGACTGATTCTGCATCAGAGGGTCGGGTTCATTATATTCACCTGGTGCACTCTCAGTGTTGTTATCAGGATAATTGCAGTATCTGCGTCCCTTTAGAACTATTTCACCAGGGGCAGCCCATCCATTAAGGGCGCCACCGTCCATCGCTGCCCCCCCCAATCAATGCATCCGGCCCCATTGAGGACACCGACGCATGGATTCCAGTGCGGGGAGGGGCTGTTTTTTTTTGAAGCACCGATTACAGCCAGGGGCTCTGGTAGGCTTCAATAAAGGGTGGGTTCAGGTCACAGAGAATGCGCTCTGATTCCACCCAGGTGTGTTACAACAGCGAATGAATATTTGCTGTTATAACACTGATCCTCCTCCCAGCCAATTAGGAAGCCGGTTTTGACATCGGTCACCCGATTGCTGAAAGGACAGGCAATCTTATTGGATGCCTAGGAGGAAGAGGGGAGGATCTGGAAGTAGAGGACACGGAGCCACTGCACCATGCTGCCTGCTGCCTGCCACCCACCGCAGCCGGTGGGGTGAGTGCAGGACCGACCGGCAAACAGCGCACGGAGGGGGGGGGGGGTCGCAGGTGCCGCTCGGGGGGGGTGGGTGCTGATCAGGAGGGGGGTTGTTTGTTGCCCCCTCCCCCCCCAAAAAAAACCACCAACCGCCAGTGTATTTCACCCAAAATGAAATTCCTATTGCAGAGGGTGCCTAAAATTTGACTTTACATTTTTTTAAACTATTTTTAAAGCTGAACTCCAGGAAAAGGGTAAATGCTCCCTTGCAGTGGGGCTAACCCCACGCTGTGAAGGTTAAATTATCATTTAGGGGGCGGCAAAAAATTTGCTTTACCTGCCCGACCCTACAGTCCCCGTAGACTTCCCCTCTACGCTCCCAAGGTCACAGGCCCTCTGACATCATCAAGTCAAATGCAGCTTCCTTAGCCTGGCATTGGACATGAGGATGCAAAGGGACAGTTCACTGCTGGAGCATAGGAGAGTAGAGAAGAACGCCTGCTGCATGGAGAACAGAGGGGTCGGAAAAGTTAGACTGCTTTTTGCAGCCCCCTAGACTTAAACAAACATTTAACCCTTGAAGTGCAGGGACAGCCCCACTGCAGGGAAATAGTTTTCCTTTCCCCAGAGATTAGCTTGTAGGGCTCTTTCAGACAGGCGGTAACCTTACCCCCTCCCCCGAAAAGCAATCTGCGCTGGAATGCATTTCAGAGGGTAGTGTACCAGCGGTGCAAGCCGCAAGCCGCTTGCAATGGGGGCACTCGTGTAGGCTAAATCCCGAGCTCCACTGTTTGCGTCCATAGACACACAGAGCAAGGCTCAGCCCCGCCCCCCTGGCCCCGCTCCCTCCTTACAGGATCTGACTGACAGCAGCGAGAGCCAATGCCCCCCCAGTTAAGCCTGAGAATGCAAAAAAAGGGGGCGAGTGAGGCTGCTGACAGGGACAACACTGGATCAAAAGTGGTGTCAGGTAAGTGTTTAGGGGCGAGGAGGCTCAGACACATGAAGGTTTTTAACCTCCAGTCATACTAAATGACAATTTTAAAAAGTATTATTTTACCAAAAGTGTAGTTGTTCCTTGGAATAAACTGCCAGCAGAGGCAATGGGTTAGTCCACAGTAATACAATATATACATACTGCAGGGGCGGGGACAAGGGGTGGGCAGGAGGAACGGCTGCCCTGGGCACTGTATCATGTGAGGTGAAGGGGGCACCACGAGGAGATTGCAGGTTGGGAAATTGTGTTGGGAGGTGGAATTTGGGGAGTCGGGGGGTAAGAATTGTTCTAGATGGGGAAATTTGGGGAGGCGTGCTAGGAGGTAATTTGGGGGGATTTGGGTTAGGAGGGCAGATGGGTGAAGAGGATTTGTACTAGGAGAGCGGAATTTGGGGGGGTTGTGCTAGAAAAGGTAATATGGTTGGGGGGGTCGTGTTAGGAGGGCAGATGGGTGAAGAGGATTTGTACCAGGAGGGTGGAATTTGGGTAATATGGTTGGGGGGGATTTGTGCTAAGATTGGAAACATTTTTTTTTTGGGGGGGTGGCAGATTTATGCTAGTAGAGATGTTTGCTGGGTATTCATACTGGGGGGGGGGGAGTTTGGTGAGAAGATTTGTGCTTTTGGGGGGAAATCTTTTTTTTTTGGGGGGGGGGGGATTTTGTGCTGGTAGCATATGGGGAGATAGAGAATTTGAGCTAGGGGATACTAAGGCAAATTTGGACAGGAGCCAGTGAATCTACCAGCAAGTCTTTGGTGTGTGGGAGGAAACCGGGGTACCCGGAGGAACCTCACCCAGACACAGGGAGAACATGCAAACTCCAGGCAGGTAGTGATTTGAACCAGCAACCCCAATGCTGCCAGGCGGAAGTGCTAACCACTTAGCCACTGTGCTGCACTGTGTGTCAATAAATGAATAAATTACAAAAATGGCAAACTCTTCTGCGTTTCTCTGATTTCATTTTTAGCTGAAGTTCGGCCTTTATTAATTTACCTGCTAAAGTAGTTGTATCTGTTGAGCAGATCATGCGGTTAACTTATCTCTTCCAAGCTACAAAGCCATGAAGACTCAGATCTATACAGGTTCAGACAGCGTTATTTTTTAAACTAAGAAGAAAAAGTCGCACAAAGTGACATATAAATCTGCACCACGCTATATGTGCCCTATATCTTCCCCTAACATTCCTGAAAAACATCCATCACAATACTTAAAATAATATTTTTATACATTATTTTTAGAACTGGTCCTTGATCTCAAGCACACGATAAAAAGGAAAAACGTGTAAGTGTAATTCCTGACATGCCTAAGTACGTAGATGAGGTTTTACATGGATAGAAGAGGAAGATTACAGACTAATAGATTTGTGCCATTAACCAGTTGCTGACCAGCCGCGGGAGGTTGGCTCGGCTACGCGAATTGCCGTCATTGTACATCGAGCGCGTACACGGCGATCTGTGAGCGTGGGCGCGTGCCCATTTGCTTACAGGGGAGCCATTCAGCTGGTCCGGCCAACTCCACAGAGAGGCAGAGCGGGGATCTGCCACTGTAAACAAACAGATCCCCGTTCTGTCAGGGCAGTAGAGTAAGATCGTCTGTTCCTAGTGATCAGGCACAGCGATCTCTCTATTCCCTGTCAGTCGTCGTCCCCCCCCCCCCACTTGCAGTTATAAACACCTCCTAGGGAACACATTTAACCCCTTGATCACCCCCTAGTGTTAACCCCTTCCCTGCCAGTGACATTTATACAGCAATAAGTGAATTTTTATAGCACTGATCGCTGTATAAATGTCACTGGTCCCAAAAAAGTGTCAAAGGTGTCCGATCTGTCCGCCGCAATGTCGCAGTCCTGCTAAAAATCACTGATCACCGCCATTACTAGTAAAATTTAAAAAGATAAAAATGCCATAAATCTAGCCCCTATTTTGTAGATGCTATAAGTTTGGCGCAAACCAATCAATATATGCTTATTGAGATTTTTTTTTATTTTTTTACCAAAAATATGTAGAAGAATATATATTGGCCTAAACTGATGAAGAAATTAGTTTTTTACATTTTTTTTTTTGGGGGGGGGGGATATTTATTATAGGAAAAAGTAAAAAATATTGTTTTTTTTTTTCCAAAATTGTTGCTCTTATTTTGTTTATAGCACAAAAATAAAAAACTGCAGAGGTGATCAAATACAACCAAAAGAAAGCTCTATTTGTGGGGGAAAAAAGGGTGCAGTAAAATATATGATGTAGTTGTCCTTTATCTGTGATAAATAGGAACATTGAACAGATATGGTCCACAATTGTTACTATCCGTAACCTTTGTTTTAATCGGAGATTAAATTACACAGGCTATTCACAACATAGTACCACAGAAAACTTGGAGTCTACAGCCTCTAACACACCACCTGCTGTCTGCAAGTGGTAAATATGAAATACTGTACATAGTTACATAGTAGGTGAGGTTGAAAAAAGACACAAGTCCATCAAGTCCAACCTATGTGTGTGATTATATGTCAGTATTACATTGTATATCCCTGTATGTTGCTGTCGTTCTGGTGCTTATCTAATAGTTTTTTTAAACTATCGACCCCACTGAGACCACCGCCTGTGGAAGGGAATTCCACATCCTTGCCGCTCTTACAGTAAAGAACCCTCTACGTAGTTTAAGGTTAAACCTCTTTTCTTCTAATTTTAATGAGTGGCCACGTGTCTTGTTAAACTCCCTTTCGTGAAAAAGATTTATCCCTATTGTGGGGTCACCAGTACAGTATTTGTAAATTCAAATCATATCTCCTCTCAAGCATCTCTTCTCCAGAGAGAATAAGTTCAGTGCTCGCAACCTTTCCTCATAACTAAGATCCTCCAGACCCTTTATTAGCTTTGTTGCCTTTCTTTGTTCTCACTCCATTTCCAGTACATCCTTCCTGAGGACTGGTGCCCAGAACTGGACAACATACTCCAGGTGCGGCCGGACCAGAGTCTTGTAGAGAGGGAGAATTATCGTTTTATCTCTGGAGTTGATCCCCTTTTTAATGCATGCCAATATTCTGTTTGCTTTGTTAGCAGCAGCTTGGCATTGCATGGCATTGCTGAGCCTATCATCTACTAGGACCCCCAGGTCCTTTTCCATCCTAGATTCCCCCAGAGGTTCTCCCCCTAGTGCCGTGATGGTGTATCTTGGCACCCCAGATGTTTTGGAACTACATTTCCCATGATGCTCAGGCACTCTGCAGTGTAGTTGAGCATCATGAGAAATGTAATTCCAAAAGATCTGGGGTGCCAAGGTTCACCATCACTGCTAGTGTATAGATTGTATTCATATTTTTGCCACCCAAATGCATTATTTTACATTTTTCTACATTAAGCCTCATTTGCCATGTAGTTGCCCACCCCATTATGAATATGCAATATTTCTAATCGGCCTTGTTTTAAAAGATTACATTTTTTTTTTAGACCCTGCACAAAGGAAAAAAATGTACATAAAAATGTCCTTTAAATGCAAAAAATGGTAAATGGTAAAATAGATAAATAAACGGATAACTAAACAACCATATCGCACCTTTTAAAATAAACCCCAGGCCTGTTTTATACTTTCTACATTTCTTCTTTTGCTCGTGGCCTTTTACTCTGTAGTTTATCTCCTCTCCTGTCAGTAATGAATGCTTGTGAACGGCATTTCTACCTCCCTCATTCCTCTTCTCATGCTGCTCCTCTTTTTTTCAGGATCCTTTTCTGCGTTATCATTTAATTTAAACTCCCGGTGCTTTAGATGCTGCAAAAAGCTGAAGTTCCCAGAACACGCCTCTGGTTCTGCTGTCGCTTCCACTTTCAGCCATTTTCGGTAACAATTAAGTTATAAAATTCTGAAATCCTCTAGCTGAAAGAATGAAAATTCTTAATCCCGACACTCCTGGACTTCTAAGACAGTCCACTCATTTGCGTACATCATAACAACCAATCAGAATTCAGAGTCATCAGAACACCAGGGGCTCATTCACACTGCATGCCAAGTTCTGCATTTTGCTTCATTTCTCTGCACAAAGGAATACCTTTCAACAGAACTTCTTTACCGTATATACTCGAGTATAAGCCGACCCGAATATAAGCCGAGGCACCTAATTTTACCACAAAAAACTCGGAAAACTTATTGACTCGAGTATAAGCCTAGGGTGAGAAATGCGCAGCTACTGTAAGTGGAATAGAGGGTCAACAATGCCCATTTGCAGCCTCACTGTGCCCATTTGCAGCCATAATTACCCCAAACTTCAAACTCGGTAGTTAAGGGTTCCTAGGTGCCCCTTAGCTGCAGCCAAAATTTGGGGTCTCTGGACCCAAAGGATCCCAAAATAACATTGCTGCAGATGGACACAGTTGGCCATTTTGGGGCCCTGTATCTCGGGGCCACTTAGTACTAGGAACCCCAAATTTGGTGTGCAAACCCAGTAGAGCTAGCACTACAACTTACCCAAAGCTGGCATTCCTAGCACCAAGTAGCCCCGAGATACGGGGCCCCAAAATCGGTTTGGAAAATATCAAGCACTTTTCTGCAGCAGAGAATGACATTTTCTGAACCGAATTTGGGGTCCCGTATCTCGGGGCCCCTTGATGCTAGGAACTCCAGCTTTGGATATGTTGTAGCGCCAATAATGCCCATTTGCAGCCTCACTGTGCCCATTTGCATGCCTCACTGTGCCCATTTGCAGCCATAGGCCCCCCGAACTTCAAACTTGGTAGTAAAGGGTTCATAGATGCCCCCTAACTGCAGCCAAAATTTGGGGTCTCTGGACCCTAAGGGTCCCGAAATGACATTGCTGCAGATGGACACAGTTGGCCGACTTTGGGGCCCCGTATCTCGGTACCAAAGTCGGTTCGGAAAATGTCAAGCACTTTTCTGCAGCAGAGAATGACATTTTCTGAACTGACTTTGGGGCTCCGTATCTCGGGGCCACTTGGTGCTAGGAACCCCTACAACTATATGTTGTAGTGCTAGTTCCACTGGGTTTGCACACCAAGTTTGGGGTTCCTAGCACCAGGTGGCCCCAAGATACGGAGCCCCAAAGTCAGTTCGGAAAATGTCGTTCTCTGCTGCAGAAAAGTGCTTGACTCAAGTATAAGCCGAGGGGGGCATTTTCAGCACAAAAAATTTGCTGAAAAACTCGACTTATACTCAAGTACATTGGTGTGTTTTTCTGCGGTACGTTTGAAAACAAAATATGCCTGCAACATTTTGGTCAGACATCTGCCCAGACAGTAAGGTTACTTGCTGACTTGGCACCATCCACAGGCATGTTAACTCTTCAATAAGACACAGATGTTGAATCCAACAAAATTTGACTTCAGGTTAATGCAGTACAGGGGATGTTTTTGCAGTCTTTTGAAGTATAAGAAGACAATGATTTACCAAAGGCAAATCCACTTTGCACTGCAAGTGCACTTGGAAGTGCAGTCGCTCTAAATCTATGGGGTAGATCTGAAATGAGGGGAAGCTCTGCTGTTTTTATCATCCAATCATGTGCAAGCTAAAATGCTGTTTTTTATTTCCCTTGCATGTCCCTCTCGGATCTACAGCGACTTTACTTCCAAGTGCACTTGCAGTGCAAAGTGGATTTTCCTTTAGTAAATAACCCCCAATGACTTTCCTAAGCCCTATCTCTGTGAATAACTAAAGCCTTGTACATACGATTGGACTTTCCGTCGGGAAATGTGTGATGACAGGCTGTTGGCGGTAAATCCGACCACGTGTACGCTCCATCGGACAATTGCTGTCAGACTTTCCTTGGACAAATGTTGGACAGCAGGTTTTAAACCTTTCCGCGGACAAATGTCTGTTGTCGGATTTTCCGAGCGTGTGTACACAAGTCCGTCGGACAAAAGTCCAAAGTACAAACACGCATGCTTGAAAGCAAGGACGAGCCAGAAGCGCTCGGTCTTGTAAACTAGCGATCGTGATGGAGACTTAACATTTGTGACGCGGCAAACTATGAAATCTGGAAATGCAGCGCACAATTCTCTTCTTCTTTAATGGGATAATAATGAAGCTGCTTTGCTGGTGATACTGATGGAGTTATTGCAAATTAATTTTCAAAGGCTTTTTTTTTCTATTGATATCAAGAATAATATTATTATGCATTTTTTTTTTTTTTTTATTTGGGCAAGTTACCACAACACCATTATCCCGTAGTTTATAAGATCAAAGGTACAACTATGTTGGTGTCCCTTGTCAATTTTATATTGTATTTTTTTTAACTGTCTACTCCCAAACTGTCATTTGAAGTAAAACACATAGCCAAGTATTATTCTACACAATATTTTATTGTGCATTAAAAAAAAAGAAAACAAATAAAATTAGACCTGATATCTGCCAATAGAACTTAACCAAAAAGTGCATTCTATGCATCCAAAAATATAGAAAATATAACAAATCAAATCATTATTCAACCAAAAAAATAATGTCAAAGCAATAACTCCAAAGCCAATAATAAATAACACGTTATCTCCTCCAATTCCGCAACATGTCTGGTTGACGAACAGCCGTTCAGTAACAAACTGAAAAGCACGAAATGAAAAGCGCCAAATGAAAAACGTGAAAAGAAAAGGGCGAATCAACACTCACCAAACTTCTACTAACAGGAAATTAGCAGAAGGAGCCCAAAGGGTGGCGCTGTAGAGCTGAAAAACCATGTAGTACGTCTAGTACGTCACCAGGTTCGTAATTGTTGGCCAACAATTGTGTGGCCGTGTGTATGCAAGACAAGTTTGGGCCAACGCCCTTCAGACAAAATTCCACAGTTTTGTTGGCCAACCATCTGATCGTGTGTACGAGGTTTAACACTGACTAAAGGAACAAGGAAGAAATAGGGAGGGTCTAGCTAGGACTGACCTAAGGCTAGCCATACATTATACAATTTTCTTGCATAATTTTTCCTTTAGATTTACCAAAACCATATAATATGAGGTAAAACGTAAACACTTTCAATTTGTATGCAATCAGGCAGGCCCTTACACTACATAGGTGAAGATTAATCTAAAGGAAATGGAATAATAAAATTGTATAGTGTATGGCCAACTTAACTAGCACTAAACAGAACAGAGGGAGAAACTAAATCACATAGTAAACAATTTGTAGTGGCTCAAAACCGCCACTAGATGTCAGCATACTGCAGAACAATCATAACTTTATATATGCAGCGCTACCCCTGCAGCTGTTTTCTGGTTTCCCCTATTCCTGCACAGCCAGGCAACACGCATCTTCCACTTGCACCCAAATACAAGAAGTCAGTCCCTTGGCTTTGTTTTTGTTGTTTTATTAGGGGTAAGAACTTGGATGGGGTAGAGGAATTTATGGCATGCCCAACTTAAAGTGATTGTAAAGGCTCATTTTTTATTTTTAAAAAATAACAAACATATCGTACTCACCTCCACTGAGGAGCTCGTTTTGCACAGAGTGGCCCCGATCGTCCATTTCTGGGGTTCCTCGGCGGCTCTTGCGGCTCCTCCCCGAATTAGAAAACCCCCTAGGAGAAGCGCTCTCCTCTGGGGGTTACCCTGCGGGCGCGCTCCCGAGTCCAGCATTCGGGGTCCATAGACACGAATGCCGGACTTGGCCCCGCCCCCCCCGGCACCCACGTCATTGGATTTGATTGACAGCAGCGGGAGCCAATGGCTACGCTGCTATCAATCTATCCAATCAAAATCCGAGAACCCCGTGGAGAGAGGGACAGCGCGTTCTCGCCGAGGGAAATATGGGACTCAGGTAAGTAAAACGGGGGGGGGGGGGGAACGGGGGGCGGTCATTGCCAGGTGTTTTTTCACCTTAGTGTATAGGATACATTAAGGTGAAAAAACAGGAGGGTGTACGACCCCTTTAACTTGAAAAACTCAGATGAGGACAACTTCCATCCTATATACAGATATAAGATCCTAGACTGTTCTCCTTCCTGGACCCACTCAGTATTTAAGGTTCAGTGGAAAAAGTTCCTTACGGACTAGGAGACGGTAGCGGTGCCGCCCCCTCTCTCCAGCCACCCCTTTATCACCAATAGATAGATTCATGCATTGCATGAATCTATCTATGGCCACTGCTGCCACCCCCTATTCAGGCACCCAGCCCCTTTTTGGGCGCCAGGAGCCTGAATTACAGCGGCGGGGTATTTTTTTTTTTTGAAGCACCTGATTAGAGCCATAGGCTCTAATAGGTGTCAAAAAAGGTAAACAGCGAGCGCTAAACATGGCGCTTGCAGTTCATTCAGCTGTGTTAGAAAAGCGAATGAATATTCTGTTACCCGTCACCTGATTGGCTGAAGCGACAGGCGCTGTGATTGGATACCTATCAGGCATCCAATCATAGGACAGGACTGGAGGAGCGGCCGGAAGAAGACATCGAGGACATGGAGGAAACCACTCGCCGCCGTCACCCGCTGCCCCACTGAGACAGGGTAAGTGCCAGGCAGATGGCGAACGGGGGGGGGGTCACAGTGGCAGCATTCGATGGGCACAGTGGGAGCATTTGAGGGGCACAGTGGGAGCATTTGAGGGGCACAGTGGGAGCATTTGATGGCACAGTGGGAGCATTTGAGGGGCACAGTGGGAGCATTTGATGGCACAGTGGCTGCATTTGATGGTACAGTGAGGCTGCAATTGATGGTACAGTGAGGCTGCAATTGATGGGGTTTTTTTTTTCAGTTTGTTTGCGCCCCCCAAAAAATTTTGAGCACCAGCCGCCACTGCTAGGAGCTCTTATAAAATAGTAAAAAAGAATGCAGAACTGCATGCAGAGGTATCTCCTCTCCTATTGTAGAACTGCTCCCAGCTTCACTGCTTGCAGACACAACCAGCCCTCCTGAATATGTCCCAGGGCTGGAATAAAAGGGTTAAGCACAGCGCTGTCTTTTGAAAACTTGCTGCATTTGGCAATCTCTCCCCTTGTGAATCCCTGGGTGTGCTGATGTACTCACTCTGTCTTCTGTCTCTGTCTCACTCTGTCTTCCTTGCTCCCACTGCTTTCAGGCAAGAATCCTGTTCAAACCGTGATGCTGAATGGATCTTCCTAAGCCAGCCTGAGCCCAGCCTGAAAGCAAAGGCCTCCATAGACCTAAGGGACCCCTCCTAGGCCACCGACAGCCTCAACACTCCATCTTCCACCCGACACTCCTGCTGCCATGGCTCCTCCATATTTAAGGCTGACCTAGCCACCCTGCCAGAGCATTCTGCCTAGGGATTGGCCAAGCTCCCTCAAGTATGCAGATCAGTCCTCCTGGTCTCCACCCACAAACTCCTAGAAGTTTCTCCAAACTTCCAGATCCAGGGGGAGGTACTAGAGACTTGCCTCTGTGAGTCACCCAGCCTGACCTACAGTAAACCCTGACCCAATTTCAGACTCACACGTTAAAGTGGTTGTAAAGGCAGAAGGTGTGTTACCTTAATGCATTCTATGCAATAAAGTGTTAGTAAACCTTAAAAAGGTTTTTTACCTTAATGCATTGTTTTCAGTGTCCCTGTGCTCCTCCTTCCCTTTGTGAAGGGGAAGAGTGGGGAGAAGAGATCAGCCCTGTGCAGGGCTGCATCTTTTCTCCCCTTACTTCCTCTTTACACTGCATTCAAGCAGCAGCAGGAGCCATTGGCTTTTGTTGCTGTCAATCAGAGGAAGTGGTTGGGGGGGCGGGCCTAAGTCCCGCTGTGTAAGTCTAAGGAGCGTGGCTCCATAGACACATAACTCGGGAGTGCGTGGACTACCTCTCCCCATAGCCAGCAGCTAGCTATGGTAGTCCCACAGAAGAAGAGGAGGAGCCAAGATCGCTGCCGGGGACTCCAGAAGAGGAGGATCGGGGCCGCTCTGAGCAATACCACTGCACAGAGCAGGTAAGTATGACATGTTTGTTATTTAAATAAGAAAAAAAAATTGAATTTAGTAACACTTTAAGATAAAAAAAACTTCTATGTGTAGCAGCCCCCCTCAGCCCCCCCAATACTTACCTGAGCCCCATCTAGATCCAGCGAAGTTCCAGGAGTGTCTCAGCTGCCCAGGACTGCCCTCCTCATTGGCAGAGACAGCAATGTGGCGCCATTGGCTCCCACTGCTGTCAAAGTCAGTCAGCCAATGAGGAGAGAAAGGGGGCAGAGCTGAACCGTGTCCCTGTTCCTGAATGGACACATGGAGCTGTGGCTTGGCTCGGGTGCCCCCATAGCAAGCTGCTTGCTGTGGGGGGCACTCGACAGGAGGGAGGGGTCAGGAGCACCGAAGAGGGACCCGAGAAGAGGAGGATCTGGGCTGCTCTGTGCAGAATCATTGCACAGAGCAGGTAAGTATAACATGTATGACTTTAGTATCACTTTAACCATAAGTCATAACATAAATTTGCCTGCACTAACAGTAGTAGCACATTAGAGGGTGCTACACGTAGTTCAAATAAAATAATAAAAATGTAGATAAAAGTGAGGCAGAACAAAGAGTGATGGGAGAAAAAAACCAAGTGGCCCATCGAGTTTCCCATTTTTGTTTATTTATTCCCTTATTACAGGTATTTATATGGCACCAACAGTTTACAATCAAAGGTCCCTATCTCACATACATATATACATGTAGCAAGGTCTCTGGCCTTGTCCAGTCTAATGAGACTATTCCCGGCCAAAGATAGCGGACATCCTTCTGTATGTGTTAGGTTGTGAGGCAAGGTGGGTGCAAGGTGGACAAAGTTATAGGGCACCAGACACTTCTTGGATGTAAAAGAGGTTTTATTTCTCTTAACAGTCCTTTTTTATATTTTTGGGGGAAAGAGGGTCAGGGCCAGGACACCCTTCAGTAGTTGTGAATTCAATTGGCAGCCTCTGAGACTTCAATAGGAGAACAGCCGTGCAGGGAAAGGTTCCAGCAAGGTGCCACATCTGCACATGCAGGAATACTGTCTCCTATTGCAACAGTATTTAACAGTTCCTAACACAAATGTAACAGTTCCTTCAGCTTCACTACAACTGCCTATTGTAGTTCTTCAACACTGAGCTCCCGGTCTCTCACTAGACTCTCTGATTCACTGACTATGAATCCCTTGAGCTCCTCCAAGGTTTGCTGTAGTATCTCCCTCAAGCCAAGCTTCCCTGCTGGGTCCCTAGCTTGGCACTCCAGATACTTCTCAAGCTTCACCCCTGTTGACCGGCTCGGTCCCTGACTTGACTCACAAGGCTGCTCTGGAAGAATCTCCTCCACTGGTTGGGTCCCTGACTTGATCACCGCCTGAAGTTTCCCAATTCTCCACCGTGCCCGTTCGGTGAGAATGTGGCTCAGGTACTTGCTTCAGTTACCCACTGTAGTCCCTGGTAATAAGGTGGTTGGTCCCTTTGTGGCGACAGCTTCCCTTCTACCTCCGACCACTGACAGGTTCTCTGGCCGTCAGAACCGTCACTTTTGCTTGGACTGCAAGCCGCAATCCCAACCCTGTGCTGCCCTCTCACTTCTGGATAGGCCCTCACACAGCCTAGCAACCACATGCCCCTGGGATAGGCCCAATCTCCGGCCTAGCAGCCCGGGTCACACGACAAGTCCACCCAGACAGCCGTCCAGGTGGCACAGAACATAGATCACCTGACCTCACCCGTATATATAGGTTCTCCCAACAGGCCAAGGGATTCAAGAAAACCCCTGCCCATTGGCTGAGATACCCCATAGACCCATAACCTGACCTTGGGCTGCCCTTCTCGTATCTAGTACCACCAAGTACCCGGCCACCCAGTGGTAGAAGAGAAAAGTGCAACAAGGCCAAACCTAGGGAGAAATCAATAGATCCCTATCAATCAACCAGGATATCTACTCCTGGCAAGTAAATTTGTAAGGAGCTCCCTTACTAAACCCCAGGGTGCTACATACACATACTAGGGCCACTATAGACATGAGCCAACAAGGGCTCATGCACACATATGTATTGAAAATATTCATATTCACACTGGATCCTTCTGAAGCAGAAAAATCCAGTTTAAAAAAATGTGTGTAAAGGTTCGTAAAGTTTTTCACATTTAGAAAAACAGGGGATAAGAACAATGGAGGGGGATGGCAACAAAGATGGCAGCATCAACCCCTGGCGCAATCCTGGTGAGAGAAACCTCTAACAGAGCCCTGCATAGTCCCTTCACTCTATTCAAAACTAAAAAAAAATTGGTTGGGCATTCGTTTCAATCAGACACGGGGAGCTTCAAAGCAAGTTGCCCTGTTTTGCTGCCTCTTTCAATATCTCATGAGTCATGCATTAAATATTGCATTTAGATAGTGGTAAAACAGATGCAACTGTTGAAAAAAAAAAAAAGAACGAAAACCAGCCCCAATTCCTTATAGTTTCCCTTTAATTTAAACAACTGCATTGCGGAGGTGTTCCAGTAATGTGGGAAGGGGGTAAATGCCCTCTGGGCCTCTTTCATTGTTACAAATGAGGGCTAGGGGGAGCGGTACAAGGTTCTCTTTCTGCGCTGTTTCTGTATAATGCTCCAGAAGATGTAAAAAACATCAGCGATCTTATGCCAAGAAGAAATATTTTGGATTTGTTTGAACTGGGAAACCGCAAACCCTGGGGGTTCGATGAAGAATTCAGCGTTAGATCTTCCCTGTGATTTTCGATGATTTGTGTGCTCTTGCAGTTTTATGCTCCTATTTGCATATGTTGTTTAGTGCTGTATAACGCCGGTTAGGATGTTAATTATACTTACATAGGTGCTTGCTTAGTTTTGGCTGCTTGCCTCGCCTACCTCTATTTTAACCCTTTTGCTACCAGAACCTTTTTGGATTTCAAAGCCGTGTTCAGTGTAAACGAGGGCTAAAAGCCTTTAGCGTTTCCTGAACGTGCGACGAAACGCATTTGCCTTTTAATGTGCGTTTCAGAAAATTAAGATAAAAACATGCTGCAAACATGTGTCGTACTTGTGCTGCCATTCATTGATAATGGTATCCCAAATGAGGTCCTTGCTAAATAATGCAATGAAAAAAACGTGTGTTAGTCCACGCTTAAAGCGGAGGTCAGCCAATTTTTTATTTTTTTAATTTAAAGTCAGCAGCTACAAATACTGCAGCTGCTGACTTTTAAAATCAGGACACTCACCTGTCCAGGGCGCCCGCGATGTCGGGACCCGAAGCCGATCTCTCCCTCGGCTCTCGGGTGCTGCCGCCGCCATCTTCAGTAGGGGAATCAGGAAGTGAAGCCTTGCGGCTTCACTTCTTGGTTCCCTACTGCGCATGCGCGAGTCGCGCTGTGCAATCCAATTGGTCCCTGCTGTCTCTGGGACCCGTGTGTGTCCCAGCAGACAGCGCGGGGGGACGGTAAGAGGCATAGACTCCCGCGGGGGTCTATGCCCGGAAGTGGGTGCAAATACCTATCTTAGACAGGTATCTGCAACCCCCTCCCCCCTGAAAGATGCCAAATGTGACACCGGAGGGGGGGAGGGTTCCGAAAAGCGGAAGTTCCATTTTTGTGTGAAACTCCGCTTTAACCACTTAAGGACTTAGCCTCTTTTTTGAGATTTTTGTTTACAAGTTAAAAACAGTTTTTTTGCTAGAAAATTACTTAGAACCCCCAAACATTAAACTTTTTTTTCTAACACCCTAGAGAATAAAATGGCAGTCTTTGCAATACTTTCTTTCACACCGTATTTGCGCAGTGGTCTTACAAGAGTACTTTTTTTGGAAAAAATACACTTTTTTGAATTAAAAATAAGACAACAGTAAAGTTAGCCCAATTTCTTTTAATATTGTGAAAGATAATGTTACGCCGAGTAAATTGATACCCAACATGGTACGCTTCAAAATTGCGCCCGCTCTTGGAATGGAATTTTACCCTTAAAAATCTCCATAGGTGACGTTTAAAAAATTCTACAGATTGCATGTTAAGAGGTACAGAGGAGGTCTATGGCTAGAATTATTGCTCTCGCTCTACCAATCGTGGCGATACCTCACATGTGTGGTTTGAACACGTTTTCATATGCGTTCGCTTCTGCGTGCGAGCTCGGCGGGAGGGGGCGCATTTAAAAAAAAAAACATTTTTTCTTATTTATTTTACCTTTTAGTTTTTATTTTTACACTGCTCTTTAATATTTTTTTTTTCACTTTTATTACTATTACAAGGAATGTAAACATTCCTTGTAATAGAAAAAAAGCATGACAGGACCTCTTAAATATGATGGAGTCAAAAAGACCTCAGATCTCATATTTACACTAAAATGCAATAAAAAAAATATTGTCATTTTAAAAAAAAAATTTTTTAAAATGGCCCTTTAATATGGGCGGAAGTGACGTTTTGATGTTGCTTTCGCCCTGCAATGGTATGGAGACGGGTGGGGGCCATTTTCCCCTCACTTGTCTCCATACCCAGGAAGAGACAACATCTGATTGTCTCCGCCACTGCCGACGGCCCCGGTAAGTGGCGGAGGGCACTGGAGCGCGGCGAGCCCTTCCCACTGCTGATAAAAGTGATCTTGCGGCGAATCCACCACAGAGACCACTCTTATCAGAAAGCGGACCGCTGGCCGAAGAAGAGGATACCGGGGTCATGGCAGCTAGCTGCTGCCATAACAACGATATTCCTCTTCAAAGTTAGGACGTATATCGGCGTGTGGCGGTCCGGTAAAGAGGTTTTGGAGTTTCTTTGGTGCGTTTGTCGCACATAGGGTAGCCTATTCAGATGAATAGGCTGGCCTATGCGCATCACGCAAAATCGTACCAAAAATAAAGCAAGCAGGAATGTGGGATCCAGCTACACTAAGTGTAAATAGACCTTAAAAATAATCAATTTAAAGTTAACAGTGAATGGCTCTAGAAATATTCCTTATTCTGGCATGTGCGGGGCAATTGTTTTTGTACGCATGTGTAGCCAGACGTGTGTTTGCTTTCATATGTGCGTGTACATGGGGGCAGGGGTCTTTTAACACATTTTTGGGATGTTTTAACTCAATATATTGAACTTTTTTTTTCTACTATTTTGCTTTTAAATTTATTGCTATCACAAGAGGGCTGATAAGTGGTTGATTGTTGCTCTTGCCCCAGCCAATGTTTCCTTGGCCAACAGAACATCTCCCCTGGATGTCATGGAGCTGAAGACAGAGGGAAGTGCTTTGTTGCCGAGCTGGGGGGGAACATAGACATGGCTGACAACACTGCTTGGAATATCATTGCAGCAGGGGCATTGTTGTCAGCTCAAACAGGAAATTAGGAGCTCACTGGGTTTTTGATAGATCAACTGCCACTTTTCAGCAGGAGATCCCCGCTGTGTCATACAACTGATTTCTGATAATAATCTCGGCTTTACACTGGTGTTCCCTGACATGGTGGTCCCATGGTGGTCCCTGACATGGTGGTCCCATGGTGGTCCCTGACATGGTGGTCCCTGGCATGGTGGTCCCTGACAAGCGGCACTGGTGGTCCCTGACATGGTGGTCCCTGACATGGTGATCCCTGACATGGTGGTCCCTGACAAGCGGCACTGATGGTCACTGCCATGGTGATCCCTGACATGGTGGTTCCATGGTGATCCCTGACATGGTGGTTCCATGGTGATCCCTGACATGGTGGTCCCTGACAAGCAGCACTAGTGATCCCTGATATGGTGGTCCCTGATAAGCGGAACTGATGGTCCCTGACATGGTGGTCCCTGACATGGTGGTCCCTGACATTTGGCTCTGGTGGACACTGATAAACTGCACTGGTTTGCATTTATATTAAATGAATTAATTTAATTTAAATGTATTTATTAAATGCATTACATTAATATTATATTAATATGCATTTATATTATAATTCTTTGCATTTATAAGGCTGTAACCTATCATACCGTGTGTTATGTATGGCTTGCTGGCTGCAGAATGGGGGTGTGATTTATGTTGAAGTGGGCGAGTTCACATTTACATGTACAAGCCTAGTGTACCTCCCACATTCACTCATATCCCAAGGATTCATGGGAAATGTAGTCTGATTACAGTTAGAGAGAGAGAAGAGGATATGATGCAATCACTGTTCTAAGAGATCCTCCCTGCCAGAAAAGATGATGCATTTTTTGAATTACAAAGCTGACTTCCTGAAAATTCAATCAGTCATATCTCTTAAACGGTAAAAAAATTCACAAATGTAATAACAGTTTAGTTATTATAGTTAATAATGGGGTATTTTTTTTAAATCCCGGAGTTCTGCTTTAATTATGCATACATCATACAGTACATGGCTGATCCCCGTGGAAACTCACACCGCTACTACAGTGTGATTCACTAGTTTGTGGGTCCTGCGCTGAGCGGCTGCTCCACTGTTTAGTGAACACAGGAGATCACCCGCTTGGCACGAGCGCCATTCAGAGAATGCCTTTTCTCAATGAATCAAACGCATTTTTTGATTGGACAAGTTAGAGATTGTGACATCACTACCCACCTCTCCACTTTATCCAATCAGAGAATGATCCGCATTTATTGAGAAAATGCAAAGTGTTCTCCATATGGTGCCCATGCCAAGCAAATTACCTCCTGTGTTCACAATGAGGCAGGACAGCCACTGGGCATAGAACCTGGAAGCTAGTGGAGACCACTGTAGTAGCGGTGCCCACCGGCTCCTCGGGGATCAGAAACGTATGGTATTTACATAGTTAGATTGATCCAAACTGGACCAATATAACTATATATATATTAATACCGGGAATTCTTCTTTAAATGTTAAAATGAAACGTACAAATTGAAGAACATAATTGGCTTACAAGAATTAAAATTTCCCTCTCAGTAGGTGGGTTCAAGCATTGTCAAAGCATCAATAAATAAGATTTCATTACAACCAGTACATGTAGAAAAGTAGAAGAGACTGCCATTGTTGGTAGAGAAAGAGAGAGAGCAGTGAGCTGACCCAGTGAGTGAGAATGCCTGGCTCACAGCTGTCACTCTGAATGATGGCCTCCATTAGAGTCCCCGGGTCATTATACAGAGATGGAGCTCTCTTGAAATAAATGGGACAATGCTGGAAAGGGCTCATATATTATTGCACCTCCCCCACTCAATATATGCATATATATGTCTTTGTAAACATACATGTGTCCCTGCATATTCCTGTGCACATCATTCATGGGTGAAATTCAATTTATCCGTGTCTTTAATGAATACAAACATGTGTGTGTTGCTATGGACGTATGTGTATCTGCGTTGTATGATATAAAAACTTGGCTGCACATGTGAGCCTCAAAATATAACAAATATATGAGACTGAGAAAAACTACACATGGTACCCTTGCTGGAAACTTATTTTAAAACCAAATCTGAAAGGTATCTGAACCATTAATTAACCCATAATATTGTCTTTAGATTCCACCGCTGACTTACAAAATAAAACTTTCTAATTGGTTGCTAAGGGTTATTAGTAGTACACTTTGCACTCTCCCCCACCCAACATGTCTTTTTGCTGGTTGATATCATTGGGGGGGGTTACGTTTTAAGCCCCTTTTACATGAGAGATTCGATCAGGTCCACCTGTCCGTTGTTCAGGGGGTCTAGCTGATGGGCAGGGGCGCATGCACACTCCCTGGACCCTCTATACTCCTCTATGGGCATTTGGGTGTAAATGGACTTGTGTCCTGATGAAAGTAGCTCATGTCTATAGATGGCATGGTGCATGCTCTGAAACGCGTCGTCCAGCTACAGTCCTGGTGATGTCATCCCGCTGATGTTGCAGGCCATGCGGCATTCCAGCGACATCGCAGAAGATCCCGGCCAACTTCCCTGTACATCACTTCACAGGGCAGCGCACCCTGGTGACTTTATAGCTGGTACCCCTCTCAGCGTCCCAGCCCATCATTGATTTATGTTATGTAAGTGACCATTTGGCATTATTTGGTTTTAATAAAGTTACATACAGTCTGCACTTAGAGGCACTTTTCCTTTCTATCTTTTGCCTTATCTAAACAGAGCCTGCTTCTGCTCGCCGGAAGAGCTTGCCCTGGTGTATTGTATGGACTTTTATATTATTATTATTATTATTATTCAGGATTTATATAGCGCCAACAGTTTACGCAGCGCTTTACAATATAAAAGGGAGACAATACAGTTATAATACAATACAATACAATACAATAGGATTAAGAGGGCCCTGCTCAGAAGAGCTTACAATCTAATAGGGTGGGGCAGGTGGTACAAAAGGTTGTAACTGTGGGGAATGAGCTGGTGGAAGTGGTAGGAGATTAGTTGGAGACGTGATAGGCTTTCCTGAAGAGATGAGTTTTCAGGGATTGCCTGAAGGTAGCAAGAGTAGGGGATAGCCGGATAGATGGAGGTAGCGAGTTCCAGAGGATGGGAGAGGCTCTGGAGAAATCCTGGAGACGAGCATGGGAGGAGGAGATGAGATAGCTTGAAAGCAGGAGGTCTTGAGAAGAGCGGAGAGGTCGATTTGGGTGATATTTGGAGACAAGATTAGTGATGTAGCTTGGGGCAGAGTTGTGAATGGCTTTGTATGTTGTGGTTAGAATTTTGAATTTAATTCGCTGGGTGATTGGGAGCCAGTGTAGGGATTGAAGTAGAGGGTTGGCAGACACTGAGCGGTTGGTAAGGTGGATAAGTCTGGCAGCAGCATTCATGATAGACTGAAGAGGGGATAGCCTATGGAGCGGTAGGCCAATGAGAAGGGAGTTGCAATAGTCAAGGCGAGAAATAACAAGGGAGTGAATGAGGAGCTTGGTGGTTTCATTTGTTAAAAAAGGGCGAATTTTAGAGATGTTACGGAGGTGAATTCTACAAACTTTTGACAGCGATTGGATTTGAGGCTGAAATGACAAGTCAGAATCTAGGATTACACCTAGTACAATATTTTTATTGTGGTATTATTGGGACTGTTCACGCTTTTATTCATACATGGACTTGTAGGGTGTCTGAACCTGTCCGCGCCTATATTACATAAAACCAAAAAAAATTAATATAATACTAGTGCTTGGTTGCATTCATTTTCAATTTCCAAGATTATTTTGCTTTTTTTTCACCTGGTTATCTTGCAAATAACACCTTTCCTGTCCCTAGATGGATATGTCACTTCTCCACTGCTCCCCTGGTATGATCTCTTCATCTCTATTACATGGGGGGCAGGACAATTGGTAGATAACTAGGAAGAAAGATAATCTTCGGTGCAGTTCACAGAATGTCAGAAGGATACTGTCGCTGGTTACACAGGGAGAAACGCAATCTTCCAGTGTAATCTGGAGGGCTTAGTTATCAGTTTGACAGCTCAGTTCCCCACAGTGCAGGAGATGGCTGGGCAATGCAGGGACAGGAGAGGCCCCTGCCTTGGCTGTGCCCCTGGGAGTATGGTGGGTACCTTCGACCTCTGCATTGGCCTGGTGATTTTACCTCCTCCACACGCCATCCAAAACAAGATAGACTTAGGGAGTTTCAGAGTTAGGCTACAGTTACATTTTAAGGTTAAGGTATACTGTATGTGGTGAGGCTAACTGTTTTTCACTTTTTGTAAGGGCAAAATCCTTATTTCGAACACCATTAACATTGGATTCTTGGGACCAAAATCGAATGTAGCATAAAGAAAATGTGACGGAACACTTGGCACCCCGCTTAGGTGCTTCCTTCCGCCAAACTTGCCTCCTGCCCGCCAAACCGTTCCACCAGACTGAGAGCTAATACCAACCCTCTTACCCCAAGCATTGTACACAGACAAGATGTTGAGGTAGAACCAAAGGAATGTCTGTTTATTGAACATAAATACAGGTTTTTATACATGTTAAAAGTAGGTTAGTCACCACATGAACAATAAAACCAAATATTTACCCAAAACATCACACAAAGGTTAGATAACGATGTAAAGTTAACACCAGACTAATCCCATCACATAGGAACCACCAAAAGTTATCCAAATTAGCAGTAGCCAACAGACAGAAACAATAGGTGATGCAATTAACTCAACTAACAATGGGAATTCATACCTAGGAGGCACACTATAGAAGAGACACAAACTTGTGTATTCTCTCCACTAGACAAGTCATCAGAATATGGAATTAATTCATCTTCATAGATTTCTTGAGTGATATTGTTGATAAATATTTCTGTCCCATTTTAATTAGCCTCTCCCACCCAATATGCAGAAGGGCCACCATATTCCCTCTGACTATTACCCTGTACAAGATTAATATTACATCATTCCATCCACTGCAGAAAGGAAGCTTTATTGTCCTTATTCAGAGAATTAATCCAAGCCTGGTTCTCAGAATTCATCATGTTGTTGTCCATCATTAGAGAATGATCTGCTCTCTCCCTGGGGCATAATCAGTGGGTAGAAGGCAAGCCCCTAGTCCCCACCAAAAGCCCCTGTCCTGGTTGGGTCAGTCACCAAGAACATAGTTCCCTTTTAAAGTGGTTGTAAACCCTAACTGAATGACCTTTAGAGGTCCATTGGAAAAACTGCAGCACCATTATAAAGCCTAAATTTTATGAACTGGCCATAAAATGTGGGCATTGGTGTGCATAACCCTGTAGCCTATAACTGAGAGCAGACAATGCTGTCACTCTCCATTGAACCTCATTGCTAAAGCACTGTGTATCCACTTTTCAAATCCAAGATTTTACCCCCTTCGTGACCAGCCGATTTTTTTGCTATTCGTCACTAAGCTACTTTAACTGGCAATTGCGTGGCCATGCAACTCTGTGCCAAATGAAATTTATATAGTTTTTTTTACACAAATAGAGTGTTCTTTTGGTGGTATTTGATCACCACTGTTTTTTTTTTTTTTTAATTATATTAACAAAAAAAAGGCTGAACATTTTGGGAAAAAAACTATATTTTTTAGTTTCGGCTATAAAAAATATCAAATAAAGAATTTAAAAAAAATCTAATTTCTTCATAGATTTAGGCCAATGTCTTTGGTTAAAAAATCCTAACAAATGTATATTAATTGTTTTGCATGAAAGTTATAGTGTCTACAAACAATGGTATATACTGGAAATGTTTTTTTCTATACTAGTAATGGCAGTGATCAGTGACTTATAGTGGGACTGTGATAGTGCGGCAGACAATCTGACACTAACTGACACTTGGGGGGGGGGGGGACTGGCATCACCAGTGTCACTAATACAGTGACAAGTGATTGATAATACTATACACTGTCATTGTACCAATGACACTGGCTGAAAAGGGGAAACATTTCAGGTGATCGAGGATTAAATGTGTGCCTAACAATGTGTAATATGTGCTGTTTTTACTAAAGATCTCTTTGTTTCTTATCCTTGCTTTTGCAGGGATAAGAAACAGAGAGATCGTTCCCTCTGTACAGGGATTGATTGACAACTCAGGGCTCTTGGCTGTGATTGGACACAGCTGATCAGCAGGTCCCAGCCATGAATCATTGATTAAGTCCCGCTGTGTTCAATCACAGCAGAGCCGATGGGCAGGAGCGCATTCACACTCCCTGAACCTGAAAGAAAGCCGCAATGTACAGGTACGTAACTGTGCCTGTACGAGCCGTCTGTCCGCAGTATATGTACTGCAGTGGGTCGACAAGCGGGTATCAAAAGCAACAATTTACTTTCACTTCCCATTCATTTCACAGCCGTTGTCGGCTGTGTCCTCTGCAGAGCTTCCGCCGCTGGAGACCGGCACAAATCGGCTTCAAAAAAGGTATGTATACTGATATCTTCTTTATAGGGCTAGATAGGTTAGTGTTAGATAGTGGATGTCTGTAGATGTAGAGATTTTAGTGTTAGGACTCATCATTTAAAGCTCATATGAGGTTTCAGTGTTGGCTACATCTACTTTAAAAAAAACCAGGCAATCTGTACGATGTCATTGTTCATGGTGGATATTAAATAACCCTAAAGTGGCCAGCTGCAACTGCACAAATGCAATTCAAAAGAGATCAAATGCCACACATTGACCATATTATACACCCAAACAACTGATACCTAGATTTCCCTCAATGAATCGGAAATCTGATCCAGATGATGACTGATCATTGGGCATCATGACTTGATCAAGCAAACATACCAATGACTGCAAATGTGTTTTATAAATGTGGATACTGGCTAACCTCTAAGGGCATTTGCTGTTGAAAAAGCAGCAAATGTTCAACAATTGGATCGTATGACCTTAAATTAAATTTGTATAGAGAGTTGCTTTCCTGAAACTACATTGGGCTTATGTTTTGTGGACAGTTTATGTACTTTGAACACTTTTAAGTCGGTTATAGCTTAGAGAATATATAAAACATGAGATCTTACTCAATGTTCAGTCACCGGCGTTTGAAATTTCAGATTCCAGCTGTTTTTTTCTAGTGCAAATTAAAAAAAACATGTAAGGGGCTTCAATAGGCAACATCAGTTCATTTCTCTTTTACCCTATTTGCTTTAATATAAGTCAGTCTCCATGTTTCCTCCTGCTCGCCTCTATGTCTTGTCTTATCCTATGTGCTACTCTTTCCTCCCATCTGCCTTTGCTTCCCTTTTATCCTTTCTTCCCCTTGTCCTCTCTGTATGATCCCTGCCAGCCTATCAATATGTATAAAACCAGAGAACTGGAGAGAGAAAGGGTGAGGGAACGAGTGCCAGCATGTATCAATCCAAGAATATTTTACTAGGGCAACAAAATAGAGAGAAAAAAAAGGGATGGATGCGTATCTATCTGGAGCAATCTTTTTCAACCTCTTTACCCCAGAGGATTATTTAAACCCAGTTCATGGGGGGAAGTGGAAAAATGCACCATTAAGAATGCTCTCCTTACAGTCTTAGTTAAAATGCCACCATTATGAACAGCTAAAAAGATCATCGGTGCCATGCCCTTGCTTTGCCACGTGGCATTGGCCATGGATCCCATGCAAGCACCATCAGATGGGAGGTCAATCAGCCAAAGCTCAAGAAACACTTAGCAATCTCTAGAAGAACCTTAAGGTTCTACAGAACCCTGATTGAGAATAAACTCTAAATCAGCCTTTCTCAACCTTTTAACCCCAGAGGAATCCTAAAAAAAAAATTTCCGGTCCCAAGTAACCCTTACTAAAACCAGTTTATATCAGTGGAAAAAAATGCACCTTACAGTGGTGACCAGTAGGAAGAATGCTCTCCTCACAGTGGTAATCAGAACAACATTATGAACAACTAAAAAAAGATCATTGGTGTCACGCTGCTGGCTTTGCCAAGTGGCGTTGGTCCTGGATTCTATGTAGCAACTTGTAGAGGAACCCTAATTGAGATTATGCTCTAGAGCAGCTTCTCTCAACCTTTTTACCCTGGAAGAACCCTAGAAATAATTTTCCAGTCCCGAGGAACGTCTAGTCCAGCTCGTGGGAGGAGGTCAGTGGGGAAAATGTACCTTACATTGGTGATCAGCAGGAAGAAAGCTCTCCTTACAGTGGTGGTCAGAATGCCACCATTATGGACAATTGAAAAGATCATTGGTGCATGGCTTTTTTAAATTTATAAATCTTTTTTTTTGGCATTGGCCCTGGATCTTATCTAAGCACCATTAGATAGGAGGTCAATCAGCCACACCTGAAGAAACTCTTATGCCGCGTACACACGATCGGACTTTGCGGCATACTTGGTTCGGCAGACCGGAGTTTGTCGAACAATTCGATTGTGTGTGGGCTCCAGCTGACTTTTTTCCCCAAAAGTTCGACGGACCTAGAAATGAAACATGTTTCAAATCTTTTCGACAGACTCGAGTCCGGTCGAAAAGTCCGCTCATCTGTATGCTAGTCCGACGGACAAAAACCGACGTTAGGGCAGCTATTGGCTACTGGCTATGAACTTCCTTGTTTTAGTCCGGTCGTACGTCATCACGTACAAATCCATCGGACTTTGGTTGATCATGTGTAGGCAAGTCCATTGATTCGGAAAGTCCATCGGAAAGTCCGTCGAAAAGTCAGCAGGACAAAGTCTGACGTAAAGTCCTCTCGTGTGTATGCAGCATTAGAAATCCCTAGTGGAACCCTAGTTGAGAATAAGCTCTAGAGCTGCCTTTCTCAACCTTTTGACCACAGAAGAACCCTTGAAATAAGTTAAAGAGCTTAGGAAACCTCTGCTATAACCAATCCACTGGTAGTCAGTAATAAAAAAAAAGTACCCTGGAAGAACCCATTATTTTCCAGTCCCAGGGAACCTCTAGGAAAAACAGTTCATGAGAGGGAGTCAGTGAGAAAAAATACACCTTACATTGGTGACCATCAGGAAGAATGCTCTCCTTACAGTGGGGGTCAGAAGCCACCATTATGGACAACTGAAAAGATAATTGGTGTATGGTTTTGTCAAATGACATTGGCCCTGAATCCTATGCAAGCACCATCAGATAGGAGGTCAATCAACCACACCTCAAGAAACTCTTATGCCGCGTACACACGGTCGGATTTTCCGACGGGAAATGTTGGATGTGAGCTTTTTGGCTGAAAGTCCGACCGTGTGTATGCTCCATCAAACATTTGTTGGCGGACTTTCCGCCAACAAATGTTGGCTAGCAGGTTCTCAAATTTTCCGCCAACAAAACTTTGTTGTCAGACTTTCCGTTCGTGTGTACACAAGTCCCTCGCACAAAAGTTCACGCATGCTCGGAATCAAGTACAAGCCAAAAGCGCTCGGTCTTGTAAAACTAGTGCTCGTAATGGAGATAACACGTACATCTTGTACGTCACTACGTTCATAATTGTTGGCCAACATTTGTGTGACGGTGTGTATGCAAGACAAGTTGGAGCCAACATCCTTCGAACAAAAATCCACGGTTTAGTTGTCGGAAAGTCCGATCGTGTGTACAGGGCATTATAAATCTTTGGTGGAACCCTAGTTGAGAATAAGCTCTAGAGCTGCCTTTCTCAACCTTTTGACCCCAGAGGAACCCTTGAAATACATCAAAGAGCTGAGAGAACCCCTGAAATTCAGTTGGAGATCAGTAATAAAAGGTCCCTTACATGGGAGACTAATGGAAAGAATCAGCAATCAGAAAGAAACTTTCCTTAACTCAGTAAAGTCACAACAAAAAGAAAACTTCCCTCTGCTTGCTACTGAATTGCTACAGTTTCCACTTTGCACTTTGTCATATAGAGACCCTGATATAGAAGTCCATCAAGTAAGTAATCATAACATACTATATAAAATATAAAAAATGCATGGTTATCATTTTAAAGACATAGGCCCTAATTCATCAAGCTTCAAGTAGCACTTAGGGCACAAAGAAGGTTAAAATGGCCTCTCAGTAAGTATTATTGCATGTCATTTTACTAGGCCTTAAGAGCTGTTTAGCACACCTTACATGAATGAATGAAGCCTTATAAATCATGGCCAGTGGTGTAACAGATATAGCAGCCCACGCAGCTGCTATGGGGTCTGGGGGTGGAAAGGGAATTATTAAATGGGGCTGCTAAGGCATTTTAACCTTAGAAAACCAGTATGCATGTAAGGACAATAGAAATCCATCACTGTGTGTTTAAGGATTAAAAAGGTTGCTGTTGAAAATGATCCTGTACACCTTTTACATTTCCAATTAAGAACAGCTGACATCAGGCAGGAGGATACTTGGTAGTCACAAATCACCCTTTGCAGGCTGTGCAGTAAGGGAAATTTGTTTAGCTGTACCAATACTTTAGATGTTTTGCGCCCAGAGCTTCTGGTCATTCCAGCCAGCACTGAAATTAACCCTGTATGCCTAACAGTCTTAATCCGGATGTAAAAATCTGTGTCTAATGACCTGGACTCAGAGGAAGTGGGTTAAAAGATGCTGGCTATTAGACTTATGGCATCTAGTGGCATAAAAAAGTACTGCAGGTAAATCTCCGAATTGAAGTTGAATATTGCAGCAAAAGTTGGTTTTGTTTATTTAGCTTTCAATGGAGCCTTATGTAGCAACTTACAAAGTTGCATGAGTTATTGTACCAGCATTTTTTTTTTTGTATGATGCTTTGCATATCAAAATATTCATGATTATTGTTAACCCTCAAATTTCCATATGAAATGAACTATTGAATGCTTCTATATTTCTCAAATAAGTTTTTCATTCTATGTTATTTTATTTCCAACTCTAATGCCCTGTACACACGGTCGGATTTTCCGGTGGAAAATGTCCGATCGGAGCATGTTGTCAGAAATTCCGACCGTGTGTGGGCTCCATCAGACATTTTCCATCGGATTTTCCGACACACAAAGTTTGAGAGCAGGCTATAAAATTTTCCGACAACAAAATCCGATCGCGTCAATTCCGACCGTGTTTGGCCTGTTCCGACGCACAAAGTGCCACGCATGCTCAGAAGAAATTCCGACACGGAACAGCTCGGTCTGGTAAACTTAGCGATCGCAATGGAGATACAGCACTTTCGTCACGGTGCAATGTAAAAAATGGTTTAATACAGCGCAGTAATTTTGCTGCTCATATTCACACACACTTCTCACAAACTTCTTTCTTTATTATTTAGCGGGATTCCCTTAATATATTTTGATTTGTCACATCTGACAACATTATTTTGGTGTTGGATTTTTTTTTGTTTTGGTTTTAAGGCAGATTAGTTATTTTTGGTTTGTATTTTTTTCAATGCTGATCTTTGTTTTATTGGATTTTTATTTGGACTCCAGAATATTTTTGTGTGTGTTTTGTGTGTCAAGTTACCACAACACCATTGATATCTTATATTATTTAATCTGTAGGAGATTGTTTGGTGTTGTTGTCTCTTGTTAATTTCACATTGTACTTTAGAAATGTACCTGAATCCTCACCAACAAACTGTCCTTTTTGAATGAAAACACACAATAATTTTCCTTAAAAAAACATTTATTAAGGGCTTACAACTAAACAAAGAGGGAGGCAACACTGGAGAAACAGCTGAAATGGGTGAAGCCTTGGACCCCCAGGGCAGACATCAACTATTTTGAAGCAAAATTGGTGGCCTGAGGAGTCCTTATCTAAGGTAGTGCAGTCTGGTCCAGACGTCCCAGAGATCCGGAAAGCAGCAGATGACATCTGTGTCCCCAGGCTGTGGTCATACGAGAGACTGCAGCTTTTGTCAGACCAGACTGAACCCAGGGTCATCACTCTTTTGTCTTCCTTCCACGCCTCCTTCCTGGCTCTGGTGGTGGAGTTGTGGCAGCAGGAGGAGGAGAAGGAGGATGGTCCAACTCAATCACGTTGGTCTTGGGTGTTAGTTCCCCACTCACCCCCTTACTTAGGACTTTATAAAGAAGGTCCTCACATAGCTTGCGTTGACCCTCCTGCATGCCCTGCAGTTTTGTGGCAGCCATGCAGGCAAAGGCCTCTTCAGGAGTGGGTAAGGCTTGTAGGGATGCAAAAGCCTCCTGAATCAGCCTGAGTGCAGAATCCTGCATGTGAGTCGCCTTCCTCGCTCTTTTGTATGGAAGGCGGAGGGGAGGAACCTGCGATTCAGTCAGGCTGCGACTTGTCCCAGGCTTCTCTTGGCTGCCACTAGCCCCACCTCCTCCTGGCTGCCACTAATCCCCGCCTCCTCCTGACTGCCACATTCCACAGCCTCCTCCTGGCTGAGGTCTTCCTGTGTATGAAAAAGGGACATAGTTTTAGTATTTTTTTCATCAATCACACACAATTTTCACCTCCTGACTGTTGCAAATTGAATGTTAACGAATGTAACAGACTATCATTCTGAGCCCAGCATTTTTCATTCTTGTCCCAATTTTGGGTGCCCACTACTGTCTATTGATATGTAAAACACTTTTTTAATCATCAATTAGTGATCAATAATAACATCTAGTACACATCATTTATTTATTGACCAGAAATCTGTAGAAGAATGCTATACCTGACTCAAGCTGGGCTCCTCCATTTCTTCCTGGCTGGAAGGCCCAGGTTGGACATCGGAAGCCTCAGCTGGGGTGGAAGGAAGAGTGGAAGGGAGAGTGGAGAGGGATTCCCTGACTTCAGTCTGGTCTGACAGAAATCGCAGTCTCTCATAGTACCACAGCCTGGGGACATAAATGTCATCTGCTGCAGCTCCGGACCTCTGGGAATCTGTGACCTTCTTGCGCTCCCTAAGATAAGTGCTCCTCAGGCCACCAATTTTGGTTTTTAAATAGGGGATGGTTGCTGTGGGGACCACCGGCTTCACCAACTCCAGCAGTTTCTCCAGTGCTGCCTGCCTCTTTTGTTTATGATTATAATGAGGATGTCTCACCTGCCACAGACAGGGCAGCTCCCTGTATTTGTCTATGAACAGGGGGAGGAAGTTGTGGTCATTGAAGCCATCCATTTTCTCTGCAAGACACAACACGAGACAAACCCTAAGGTCAGGGCAAACTCTCCTAATCTTGTTACAATATAGGTTTCAATTTCGAAGCAGTATAGGCCCAAGTTTAGATCTTACCTTCGTTATCACGATCGGCACCTCCGATGCTCCTTCCTCCACTCACAGATCGTACGTAATACGCACGCGTGTTATGCTTTATACACACTGCGCATGCGTCTAACTCCGCCCGCCCCTGACGTTCTTTCTAGTCTATTCCCCGCCCCTTTTCGTTCTGCGCAGTGGGGGAAGAGTACATGGTGGATACATAGCAGGTGCGTGCTAATTACAGCAACGAGGAGGAGGAGGAGGAAAGCCCGGAGCCTGAAATGTCTGGATCCAGAAGGAGACGATTTAAGGCCTCAAATATGTCCTTTGGGGAGATGTTGGAGATGGTGGACATCCTGAAAAAGGCTGACTATGATGGGAAGTATGGACCTTACCCCAACACCAATGTCAGAAAGGCCAAGATAATGGCGAAAGTGGTCAGGAGTCTGCACCGGAATTTCGGGGTACGACGATCGAAAGATCAGCTCAGGAAGCGGTGGTCAGACCTGAAATTACTAGAACACGAGCAGTACAGAAAGATCCAGAGAGTGCTGCAAAAAAGTAAGTAGTTGTCCTGTGTTCCTAATCTTTTTCTGTATATTACGTTTGTGCTGCTCCATGTGCTTTTCTTAAAAGTGTACATTTTAAAATGGCAACTTTCATGTTCATGGGCACATTATTCGTTCCTATCAAACATTTTTATTTCGGACTATAAAACACCATTGTTTTGGCCATATGCATTTGGCAACATTTTTGACACCCTACTTGTATGAAAGTAATTTGGTTGTGTAGATGGGTTTGTTACTAGAATGAAATGCAAACTAGATTCTGTGTAAGGAGAGGACACTCAGCAGCTGTTTTCACATCTGGACTCTGGAGCACTAGTGTGGGACACAAGAACACCCTTTTTATTAGGGGGCCCACACAGGTGCTCCAGTGTATACTATAGGGGTGTCTCCATCTGTGAAGCTTGTTTAAAACAGGTAAAAAGTATTGAAGCTTGACAAAGGACACTGAAAATGCTACATTTTGGAACTCGGCCAAAATAGACAATTGTACCCCACTTCCAAGCAATGTTTCCTATTTATAGTTCTGCCATCAAATATCTGTGTGCTAAGTATACCATTTTTATTTTACATAGGGGAGAAAAGACTCGGAGGACACCCCTCATCCGAGGAGAACAGAGACCCCCCACCTCGGGAAGAAGGGGAAATACTCCCAACCCAAGCAGAGCAGGAGGAGGAAGAAGATGTGGTGGAAATTGTCACCACAACAGGTGAGTGTCTGCGACCACACGCTCAGGTAAGAGATGGATGCCGGCATATTTTTGATACCTGTTTTTGTTTGGTTTCTCTCCTTTTAGGTGATCGTGATGTTGTGGATCCAGATCCTTTCACATCAGAAAGTGCCCAGATCCTGATCGGGGAGATCATGGGGTGTAATTTAGAATTGGAAAACCTCAAGAATAACATCAATGATGTTATTCAAAAAACTAAAAACATTATTGATGTTTTGGGGCGAGTTTAAAACCCCTCCAAATCCCTTTGTTTTTTTGTGTGCTACAATCTTAAAAATGTTCGAGCGATTTTTAGAAAAGCCAAATTTGGAGGATGCACACAGTGTGTCAACATGTGCTATCTGCCATCACGGGAGATCAATGGACGCGTTTTGGGGGTGCAACCCCTTCCTCAATAATAAAGTAGCTGAGAGGAAGGGGTTTCTCCCCCAAAACAAGTCCCTTGATCCCCCGTGATGGCAGCTAGCACATGTTGACATTGGCAAAATTGTGTGCATCTTGCAAATTTGGCTTTTCCTGGGGTGACTATACCCCATCTGAATGCAATATCAAACACAGTTCCTAAATACTCATGTATGATATTGCCTTCAAGTTCTACCAAATGTGAACTTTCTAAGTTCAAGATTTGTGTCTTCCTTGTTGGTTTTACACATGCCTGTTTTATCTTAAATGGATATTTCTATTTTTGATAGTGCCACTCCAAAAAAGGTTATACAACAAACATGTTGGTTTGTTTTAAAAACCTTTTCTAAATGCACATGTGATTGTGCAGGTATTAAAAAGATTGTGAATCAAGAATGTGTGGATTATTGTCTCAACGTTACAACACTTTTGTGGTGATGTAATTGCTGCTTTCTGTGAAAATGGGGGTTATTTCCTAAGGGCAAATCCTCTTTGCACTACAAGTGCAGTTTCAGTGCAGTTTCAAGTGCACTTGCAGTGCAAAGTGTCTTTGCCTTTAATAAATAACAGCCAACAGTGCTTTGGATAAGGTTACACAATCACGCCATTTTCAGGACTACCCACATTTCAGTCAGGGTCAGCTGAAACAAACACAAGTAGTAAATGTCACCAAAGATTAGCTTCTTTTTGTTTTATTTGATAAAGGCTTCACAAATTGTCTGGCATATTGATGGCCCCCCTACCCGCAAAGAACTCAAGGTATCTTAACCGGACATCACGGGCACTCAGGGAGGGCAAGCTAGGACGGCCACTTTCAAGCGCCGTCAGGGTTGTTTCATTTAGAATTCCGGCCTCAGCCCCAACTGAGCCAGCATAGTTGGCAGAATGTTGGCGTAAAAAGTTATGTAGAACACAGCACGCCAGGATTTTAAGATTAAGTTTATACTCCGCCATATGGATGAGTGTCAAAAATAGGCGGAACCGGCTGGCCATGATTCCAAATGTGTTCTCCACCACTCTTCTGGCTCTGGCCAGCTGGTAATTAAAAACCCTCTGGTCCGGGGTGAGGGTCCTCATCGGGAATGGCCGCATAAGATGGTCCCCCAGCGCAAAGGCTTCATCCGCAACGAAGACGAATGGGAGTCCTTCCACATTGTCTTCTGGAGGTGGCAAGTCCAAGCTGCCATTCTGGAGACGCCTGTAAAACTCCGTCTGGGCGATGACTCCACCATCGGACATCCGGCCATTCTTCCCCAAGTCCACATACAGGAACTCGTAATTAGCCGACACCACCGCCAACATCACATAACTATTGAACCCCTTGTAATTATAATAGTACGATGTGGACGTGTTTCCCATCAATTGCCCCTCCGCAGTTAGGAAAGTCCCACCGCTGGGCAAAGTGGGAGGCCACAGTCTGCCATTCCTGTGGCGTTGAAGGAAACTGTTGAGGAAAACATAAAAAAATTACTATTTTTGCACATAAACATGGCAAGCAGATTAGACACAAACATTCTTGGCCAACCTCCAGATAACATTTATTAAGGGGAATTTTACAACACCAAAGTATAAGGTACACCTGTCATATCCCCCCCCCCTCTCATGGGCCAATTCTAACATTATAGGGGGGGGATCTTGGACAGGTAACCCTCTCCACTTCATTGAGAGATGAATGCCTAAATACAGGGTATTACTTGGAACAGCCCCTCCTTAGTTACACTATTGGCAGCCCACTGGACAGGTAAGAAGTGTCCTAATACAAAGATATAAATACACACTGTACACATTTGAGCACATTTGGACATTCTGCTATTACCTATCAAGATAATAATAGGATACCAAAACTTTAAACAGTACCATTTGAAAGTATACAGGCAGGCCCTTGCACTACATGCTTTGGGGAATTCATCCATACATCTGACCACAAAAGAGGTGGGTATAATGTGTCTGGGTTTGGCAAAGTCAGCAGATAGATGATTGAGGATAGATAGAGAATTGGGATCAGCTGACTTAGCAGTTGGGGGGAGGGAGGGTTAATAAAAATGATTTGGGGACACCACAAAAAAAAGCCTCTGGCACTCTGCCTGAATTTAAAGCACAAATCACATTTCAAAACATTTTAGGGGGTGTTTGGGGTAAAACACTACTATGGAGCTGATAAAATACATTGTTAAGAGACTACATGAGGTGAATATAGGGGCAGGAGAGCATGCTGGGGAGGTTAGTGAAGGCAAATATGTATGAAGGAGCAAAAGAATAATTACATAAAAATCCAGCATGCATGAGAACAAAGGGGACATTCACAGCATATTCCAATCATAGTAATTTGGGAATGAGGAAAGAAATACAATATATTAGCAAACATTCAATACAATAAAATGTGATGTTAAAGGATAAATCTTACCTTAATATACTCCTTCTGCAGGACCTGGATGATGGCAAAACAGGTCTCTGGGATAATGATCCCCAGAGACTGGGGGGAGATACCTGTCGAGAACTTCAAGTCCTGCAGGCTTCTCCCTGTCGCCAAGTACCGCAGGGTAGCGACCAGCCTCTGCTCCGGAGTGATTGCTTGCCTCATGCAGGTATCCTGCCTGCTGATATAGGGGGTCAGCAAAGCCAGCAGACGGTGAAATACAGGGTCCGTCATCCTGAGAAAGTTCCTGAAATCATCAGGATTATTCTCACGGATCTCACGGAGCAAAGGCATATGACAGAACTGGTCACGCTGAAGCAACCAATTCTTGGTCCATGAACTCCTCCCCACCCTGTTCATGGACTGGACTTGTGTCAAGGTCAGGACCCCAACACCAAGCCCCCGCACAGCACGAACTGTACGAGGAGTACGTATACGCAACATGGCTAGAAAACGGTCGGCTGCTCAGAACGAAGTAACAGAACGCACTGAAGAACAGCAAGGCCTGTGAAGAGCAACCTGAAAAACAGTAATGAACGAACAAGAACACAATGACTAAGTCACGCGGAACTTGCTTGCACGCACTGAAGAGCAGATACAAACCCACAAGCACAAACTGAACCGCAGAAAACGATCTGAAAGCCACGAGTCTGAAAAAGCGCGAATCTTCTCTCACCAAACTTTTACTAACACGAGATTAGCAAAAGGAGCCCAAAGGGTGCCGCGCTTGGTTCTGAACTGGCCTTTACTAGTCTCGTTGTACGTGGTGTACGTGACCGCGTGGTTGGCAATCGGAAATTCCGACAACTTTGTATGACCGTGTGTAGACAAAAAAAGTTTGAGCCAACATCCGTTGGAAAAAAATCCTAGGATTTTGTTGTCGGAATGTCCGATCAATGTCCGACTGTGTGTACGGGGCATAAAGGTTCCTTTTCTTCCCTCCTCAAAAACAGACACCTCACAGTTACTAAAACTTAAAGTAGATTGCACACTGGACGTTAAAATAGCGTTATAAAAACACCAGTAGCTTTGCAGTGAGTTTTTCAAAGTTTTTCAAAGTTTTTCAACGTTTTTGCAATAGTGTTTTTAGCGTGTTTTTTAGCGTTTTTCCTCGATAGTGTTTTTCAGCTTTTGTTTATTTATTTATTTTTTTTAATGGATCAAAAACGTGAAAAAACGATGGTGAGCCACGTTTTTGAGCGTTTATCTGTTTTTTGACATTAGAGCATTTCTACAGCTGAAAAACTCCTCTCGGAACCCACTAGTTTTGGAGGTTTTTTTTAAGCCAAAAACGGCTGATAACAGCCTATGTGTGCATGGACACATAGGATAACATACTGGGGAGTTTATTGACTGTAGAAAAAAACGTCTGAAGCCAAAAACAGCAGCTGTAAAAATGTCCAAAAACGTCCAGTGTGCATGAGGCCTAAAGTCCGGTACACGCGATCGGATTTTCCGACGGGAAATGTCGGATGTGAGCTTGTTGGCGGAAAGTTTGACTGTGTGTATGCTCCATCGGACATTTGTTGTCGGACTTTCCGCCAACAAATGTTGGCTAGCATGTTCTCAAATTTTCCTCCAACAAATGTCTGTTGTCGGACTTTCCGATCGCGTGTACACAAGTCCGTCGGACAAAAGTCCAAAGTACAAACACGCATGCTCGGAAGCAGAAGTGGTCGGTCTTGTAAACTAGCATTTGTAATGGAGAATTAACATTCATGACGCGGCAAATTATGAGATCTCCAAATGCAGCGCACAATTCTCTTCTTCTTTAATGGGATAATAATGAAGCTGCTTTGCTGGTGATACTGATGGAGTTATTGCAAATAAATTTTCAAAGGATTTTTTTTTCTAGTGATATCAAGAATAATATTATTATGTTTTTTTTTTATTTGTGCATTAAAAAAAGAAAAAAAAATTAGACATGCTATCTGCCAATAGAACTTAACCAAAAAGTGCATTCTATACATCCAAAAATATAGAAAATATACCAAATCAAATCATTATTCAACCAAAAAAATAATGTCAAAGCAATAACTCCAAGGCCAATAATAAATAACACGTTATCTCCCCTTCGATTTTGCATGTCTGGTTGATGAACGGCCGTTCAGAAACTAACTGAAAAGCACAAAATGAAAAACGCAAAAAGAAAAGCGCGAATCAACACTCACCAAACTTCTACTAACATGAAATTAGCAGAAGGAGCCCAAAGGGTGGCGCTAAAGAGCTGAAAAACCACGTAGTACATCACTACATTCGTAATTGTTGGCCAACATTTGTGTGACCGTGTGTATGCAAGACAAGTTTGAGCCAACACCCTTTGAACAAAATTCCGCGGTTTTTTTTTGTCAGAAAGTCCGATCATGTGTACGGGGCTTTAAACTCTTTGTTCCTCATTTTTTGATTAATGATTTTCTTTGACTTTCTTTGATGTGGAAAGATTGGGATTTCCACTTACCACTTTATAGATCTAAGCTCTAATTGGATGAGCACCATGTATCATAGATAATTCATTTTTTTAAATAAAATACTTTTTTTTTTTTCAGTGGCGCTGATCCTTTCCAGCCTCTTTCAGCCGCTCTCTGTCTAAATGCACTATCCATCATTGGCTGCATATCATTTCCCAGGGACAGCTTTCTGAAAGCTAAATACTTAAATAACTTCTTATTAAATAAATAAATACTTACATATTAAAAGAGGTAAAGACTCCAGAGTGGGAGACATAATCTGACCCTGTACAAATCATTAGTAAGACCTTATCTATACACAGTGGGTAAGATAATTATTGAGCACGTCACCATTTTTCTAGGTAAATATATTTCTAAAAGGTGATATTGACATAAAATTTTCACCACATGTCGGTAACAACCCATACATACAAAGACACCAAAACAAATACGTTGAGAAATGAAGTTATGTGTAATAAAATGGAATGACACAGGGAAAAAGTATTGAACACATGAAGAAAGGGAGGTGCAAAAAGACGTGGAAAGCCAAGACACCAGCTGAAATCTATCAGTAATTAGAAAGCAATCCTGCCCCTTGTCAGTGCAAATTAATATCAGCTGGTTCAGTCTCAACTGATGGCCTATAAAAAGGTGTCTCATTACTAATGCCTGGTACACACGATGAGATTATCGGACGAAAGACCATTCGGTTTTTTTTGGGGGTTTTTTTGCATGCTAATCTCAGATCGATCCTGAAGAGTTTACTAAAGTCAGGAAAATTCTCGTACGATAGAATAAAAAATCAAAAGTGATGTCATGTGTTGTAATGATTTGTATTTCATTTTCGAATGACAACTGTACTGCTTAAACGAAAATCGTACGATCTGGCATCGTACGAAAGAAAATTTGTGCATGTCCGATCAAATAATATCGGATGAACTGTCCTGATCAGCTTTCAAAAGCTCTGTACTAACGATCAGATTATCATACAATCGCTCCGAAATTACTTTTTTTTTCATGCGATTTTCTGATCATTTGTACGGGGCTTAAGGTGTCACACAAGAAAAATCTCATGATGGGCAAAGAGCTCTCTCAAGTCCTTCACAACCTTATTGTTACAAAACATACTGATGGCATTGGTTACAGAATAATTTCTAAATGTCTGAATGTTCTAGTGAGCACTGTTGGCGCCATAATCCTGAAGTGGAAAGAACATAATTTCACCATAAACTGGCCATGACCAATTTCTGACAGAGGAGTGAAAAGCATTATCAGAAGAGTTGTCCAAGAGCCAAGGACCACTTGTGAAGAGCTTCAGAAAGACCTGGAATTAGCAGGTACAATTTTTTCAAAGAAAAACAATAAATAATGCACTCAACCACCATGGCCTGTATGCATGCTCACCATGCAAGACTCAATTGCTGAAGAAAAAGCATGTTGAAGATTGTTTAAAGATTGCTGCACAACATTTAGACAAGCCTGTGAAATACTGGGAGAAAATAGTCTGATCAGATGAGAACAAAATGTAACTCTTTGCCATGATACGCATCATGTTTGGAGGTCAAATGGCACTGCACATCACCCCAAAAACACCCCCATACCAACAGTGAAGATTGGAGGGGGAGCATCATGGTGTGGAGCTGTTTTTCAGCATATGGTACTGGCAAACTTCATGTCGATGAAGGAAGGATGAATGGGAAAATGTACCAGACATTCTTGATAAAAATCTGCTGCCATCTATCAGGATGATGAAGATGAAACGAGGGTGGACATTTCAGCAAGACAATGATCACAAACACAAAGCCAAGGAAACTCTCAATTGGTTTCAAAGAAAGAAATTAAAGCTGCTAGAATGGCCCAGCCAATCACCTGACTATATACAATATATACAATAGAAAATCTATGGAAAGAACTAAAGATCAGAGTTCATAGAAGAGGCTCACGGAACCTTCAAGATTTGAAGACTCTTTGTGTGGAAGAATGGGCCAAAATCACACCTGAGCGATGCATGTGCCTAGTTTCTCCATACAGGAGGCGTCTTGAAGCTGTCATTAACCACAAAGGATTTTGTACAAAGTATGAAATAAATTTTAGTTAGCGTGTTCAATACTTTTTCCTTGTATCATTCCATTTTATTACCCATTAGGAAAGAAGAAGAGGAGATTAAGGGGGATATGATCAACATGTATAAATACATAAGTGGTCCATATAGTGAACTTGGTGATGAGTTATTCACTTTCAGATCATTACAGAGGACAAGGTGGGACTCTTTAGAGGAAAAGAGGTTTAGCCTCCATATACAGAAAGGCTCCTTCACTGTAAGAGCTGTGAAAATGTAGAATAGACTCCCTCAAAAAATAGTTCTGGTCAGCCCAGTGGATTGTTTTAACAAAAATTTGGATGCATTTCTAAATGCACAAAATATAACTATTAAATTAACATTTATAGGTAATACCACCAGCGATTGTTGATCCAGGGAAAATCCAGTTGACTCTTGGGGGATTAAAAAGGAACTTTTTTTAAGCTGAGGGAGCAAATGCCTTATAGGGTTTTTGCCTTCCTCTGGATCAATTGTGGGTTCTGTATATGGAGGTTTTCTATTAATTTATTTTTTCAGTTGATCGAACTAGATGGACTTGTGTCATTTTTCAAGCTGACCATTTCTGTAACTTGCATCATGCTTTAAAGGGTTTGTGTTTGCCTTCCTCTGGATTAACTGTGCGTATAGAGGTATGTGGAGGTTTTCCATGTATTATTTTTCCAGTTAGATGAACTAGGTGGACTTGTGTCTTTTTTTAACTTGACCAACTATGTAGCTACTGTATGTAAATTGAAACAGTCTTTGTAGGATTTTTTTGCCTTCTTCTGGATCAATTGTGGGTATCGGAAGGTATTTTATTTATTTTTTCTATTAATTAAACTATAGCGACTTGTATCTTTTTTCAACCTGACCAACTACCCTGTTTCCCCCAAAATAAAACCTAGCGTGATTGTCAGTGATGGCTGCAATATAAGCCCTACCCCCCAAATAAGCCCTACCCTGTTTCCCCGAAAATAAGCCCTACCCTGAAAATAAGACCCACAAGGACTTTAACTAGGGCTTATTTGGGGGGTAGGGCTTATATTGCAGCCATCACCGTCATTCGTGCTAGGTCTTATTTTCGGGGAAACGGTATGTAACTATATAATTTGGACTATGCTTTATAGGGGTTTTCTTTGCCTTCCTCTGTATCAACTGTGGGTTTGTGGAGGTTTTCTATATGTTTATTTTTTTCAGTTGGTTGAACTAGATGTATTTTTGTCATTTTTCAACCTGAAGATCTATGTGACTATGTATGTTGAACCATGCTTTAAAGGTTTTTTTTGCCTTCCTGTTGATCAACTGTGGGAATAGAGTTCTGTATGTGGAAGATTTCAATGTTTATTTTTCCAATTAGATGAACTAGGCCGAATTGTGACTTTTTTTCAACGTGACCAACTACAGTATGTAGCTCCTGTATCAGGACCTGAATCACCTGCTGGTGGCAGTAAGCTTCTTAGAGCAGAAGGTTGTAGTTCCGTTGTCTCCCAGCAGCCAGCATGGGTATCAGGGTACACCACCCTTCGGAGAGCACATATGCTGATCTGTATTTTTGTATTAGTGTTCTGAGTTTTGTTTGATGTATTTATGCAATGTGTAGACGGTACACGTCTTTTTATCCCAGATTATACATTATTAAAAGACATTTTTTTATCCCAGAGTTGGCGGTCTGTTAAAGTCCCATTCAGGTGGTATTTTTCTTTGTTCTATTGCACCAGGGATGGGACCACCACACTCTATACCTGACATGGTGGAGGTCCCTCTTTTTTCTCCCAGTAGCCAGCAGATCCCAGTAATACGTTTCCATCTTATGCTGGCTGCTGGGTGGGTATTTAGGTCCTTTCCTACTAGTGCCTCTCAGTCCAGTATTTTGCTGCTGCCAGATACTGTTTGCCATTGATCCTGATCTTGCACCCCCCCCTGTACCCCGCTGCCTTGTACCTGGTCTCGCTTGTTCCTGATCCCAGTTTTGGTTCTCCTTTCCCATCTGCTCCCTGCACCCCCAGTTTTCCCCTGCTTTTCTGTGTTCCCCATTTTGTATATATTGCATATAGTTAGTTGCTAGTTAAGCTTTCTGTTTGTTAGGTTGTTTAGTTACGTATTTTGTCACTGAGTTATTGGTGCACTTATCATCTTTATGTTTGAGTGTAGGTGAGGTGCAGTGTGGTGCGGCGACCGCAGTAATTCATACAGTCAGGTGCAATGGAAAATCTGTATTGAAATAGTACAGCAACAGTCCACAACAAACCTGGTGGAAAGGCTGCCCAACCGGGTGCACTCACAGTTTCCAGTAAGGTGAAGAAAGCGGGTATCAGCCGGACTGACAGCATTTGTAAAGAGAGCAGAATGTGTCCTGGCTGTCTCGTGCCCACGCAGGATGATGTCCAAAGGGGTTGCAAACCCTAAGTTTTCCCTCCTCACCAGAAACCTTTACCTACCGCTAGTACTGTCCCTAAGAGGTGAGGTACCTGTCCCTACTCCACCAACTTGGAAACGCGCGCCAAACCTGGGAGGCAGGGCCTTAAAGAGGCTCTACCTTACCCAAGATGGCTGCCAGAGTCACATGAGATGGAAGCGTCTAACCGGATTGCTTCCCCAGTGCCAAGGAAACCGTAGAGGGACTGTGTTACTCTTGACTTCCTCTCCAGCTACAGGGCCAGTACGGATGAGTGCCACCTGCAGTGGAGAAAGTGGACTACACCTGCCTACACTCTGTGTGCTGGTTTTTGGATGGACTTTGGTTTACTGTAAATAAATCTTACTTTAAATATATATATGGTCTGGTCCCAGTTTTCTGAGTGTAGATTCACAGATTTGCTCATCCTGCTACTGATTCCTGACATACTGTATGTAAATTGGGCCAACTTTTAGATGTTTTTTTGCTTCCCTCTAGATAAACTGTAGGTATTTGCTTTTTTATCTGGAGGTTTTCTGTTTATTCTATTGTCCATTATTGGTTGAACTAGATGGACTTGTGTCATTTTTCAGCCTAACTTGATGTAAAAATCCATAAACAGAACCCTATACCCACAGCTGATCCAGAGGAAGGCAAAGGGGTTTATCAGGGGTTGGGCTTGGCCCCTTAGTTTCAGTGAAGGAAACTCTTAAGGCATCAGCATACCAAGACATTTTGGACCATTTCATGCTCCCAACTTTGGGGTTGGCCCTTCCTGTTCCAACATGTCTGCACCTGTGCACAAAGAAAAGTCCAAAAAGACATGGATGTGCAAGTTTGGGGTAGAGGAACTTGGCTGGCCTGAGTCCTGACCTGAACCTGTTATAACACCTTTGGTGTGAATTAGAATGGAGACTGTGAGCCAGGCCTTCTCGTTCAACATCAGTGCTTGACCTCACAAATGCGCTTCAGGAAAAATGGTCAAACATTCCCATAGACATATCCCAAACCTTGTGGGCAGTCGAGTTGAAGCTGTTATAGCTGCAAAGGGTGGGCCAACCCAATATTGAACCCTACGGACTAAGACTGGGATGCCATTAAAGTTCATGTGCGCGTAAAGGCAGGCGTTCCAAAACTTTTGGTAATATAGCGTATGTTGCACGATGCTTTAAATAGGTTCTTTTTTGCCTTCCTCTGGATCTATAGGGTTCTGTATATGGAGTTTTTTTTATTATTATTAGTTGAACTAAAAAGGGGGCTTAACCATGTAACCATGGCAGGATCACCATTTGAAAACAACATTTGATATCACGTCATATCACATCACATTTGATATATGAGTTTAGATCCACCTTAACTCCCACAAGACAGATGAAGAGGATCTCATCCTGAGATAGAGAAGCCTATCATTTCCAAAGACAGCTCTATCAGAGGGAATGGTCATTGTCAGGCCGCGTCACCTGAGACGGAGCACAGAAATGGATAAAAGCTCCACAGTGGTGACAAGAGACATCTGCATAGCTGAGAGACAGAACGGCTTCTCAGGCACTCAGAAGCTGACCCCTGTAATGAGAAGATACGCCGTGTACAGTAGAAGAGATGCTGGCAGCATGGTGCGCATACAGGGAGGCAGCATGAAGCCCTCCAGCCTGATTCTGCAGCCTGGCTCCTCCGCTCGCTCTGTAATTCGGGTTTCATCCAGTTAAGGTTAATTAAAGTTAATTTTCACGCACCAGAGAGCCTGCAATTACAGCCGAGCGGGGGACAGGAGCCGCGAGTGACAGCGCTGCCCACGGTGACATGTCGGCCTGCTGGCTGGCTCCTTCTCCTCTTCATTCTTCTGCCTGTGTGAATGCCTCAGTGTGCCACTGTCACACACAAAGGATGACACACCAGACAGGGCCGCAGCACCAACGTCAGGGCCACACACCGGAGACGTGTGTCCTCATTCTATCAGGAGCCCATGTCTGTCCTTACAAGGCACAAGTGTCTTGTGTTCCCTTGGAGTCGGTGTCACAAATGCACACATTGTGTGTCTTTGGTTGGTGATACACTCTAGATATGTGTACTAAATGTGCGTCACACACCCGGCTGTTGTGTATCCTTAATGTATCAATGCCACACACCACCTGTTTTGTATTCTCATTGTATCAGTGTCACACACTCGGCTGTTGTGTATCCTGTATCAGTGTCACACACCCGGCTGTTGTGTATCCTGTATCAGTGTCACACACCCGGCTGTTGTGTATCCTGTATCAGTGTCACATACCAGGCTGTTGTGTATCCTATATCAGTGTCACACACCCGGCTGTTGTGTATCCTGTATCAGTGTCACACACCCAGCTGTTGTGTATCCTGTATCAGTGTCACACACCCAGCTAGTATGTATCCTGTATCAGTGTCACACACCTAGCTGTTGTGTATCCTGTATCAGTGTCACACACCTAGCTGTTGTGTATCCTGTATCAGTGTCACACACTCGGCTGTTGTGTATCCTGTATCAGTGTCACACACCCGGCTGTTGTGTATCCTGTATCAGTGTCACACACCCGGCTGTTGTGTATTCTGTATCAGTGTCACACACCCGGCTGTTGTGTATCCTGTATCAGTGTCACATACCAGGCTGTTGTGTATCCTATATCAGTGTCACACACCCGGCTGTTGTGTATTCTGTATCAGTGTCACACACCCAGCTGTTGTGTATCCTGTATCAGTGTCACACACCCAGCTAGTATGTATCCTGTATCAGTGTCACACACCTAGCTGTTGTGTATCCTGTATCAGTGTCACACACCTAGCTGTTGTGTATCCTGTATCAGTGTCACACACCTAGCTGTTGTGTATCCTGTATCAGTGTCACACACCTAGCTGTTGTGTATCCTGTATCAGTGTCACAGACTCGTTTGCATTTGTGCGGTCTCTGAAAAGCGAACCATGGTGCAAGACTTTTCGGAGAATGGTTAAGCAACAGCATTTTTTCCCCCTTTGAAGAGGGGTTTTGAATGGGAACACGGCACCACAACTGCGAGCCGAGCTTTTGACTCTGGGGTTGCAGTGTGGCCCCATTCAACTGAGTGGGTTGCACTGGGCAGCAGAACCAATCACCGAACGCAACATAGGGTAGAATTTTTGCTGCACCATGACCGCAGTGTCGGGTACTTACATGACCAACAGCCGAGTTAACTGGGTGGACGGGCAGCAGTAAAACCGCGGCTCAGCCACCTGTTTTTACCTCCATCTGTGTAAGCCGGGCCTTTCAGGCTTTGGGTACCTCCATAATATGAGTATTACTCACATCTATCTGTTGGGGTCACACACATTGGAGATCTGTATCATTAGTCAGTTCCTGCCACACCTACAGATTGTACCTTTTATCAGTCACTCACACAGGAAAGTGACATCCTCCATCACTGTCACAGGTGGAAATTCTGTTCTCTGTATATTAGTGTCACGCAGAGCTGCCACGTCTCCTCCGCCTATTACAGCCGCACACACCGCGGAGGTTCGTCTATTGTTAGTGTCCCACACACAGCTGTATATCCTGTCAATTAGTGTAATGCATACATGGGAGACGTGTCCTCAGCATGTCATTGTCACACACACGGGAGACACACAGGTTTCATCTATTAATGTCACAAAGAAAAACAACTGTATTCTCTATTATTTATAAAAACAGTCAAAATAATTGATTTTCCCGGATTTGCTACTGATTATAAAATTTTGACGTGGAAAAATATTCTATAGAAGAGTATAAGAGCAGCCAAAAGTACATAAAATAAATCAAAAGTGTCATTCTAGCCCAAACTTTTACCTATTAGTTATGGATAGAGCGAGGGAAAGGTTAGAACCTCCCTCAGTTTTTTTTTTTTTTTTTTTACTGCTTAACCACTTACAGAGCGGAAGATTTTCCCCCTTAAAGTGATAGTAAGGCTTCTTTTTTAACCGCTTCAGCCCCGGAAGATTTGGCTGCTGAATGACCAGGCCATTTTTTGCAATTTTTTCACTGTGCCACTTTAACTGACAAGTGCGCGGTCGTGCGGCGTTGCACCCAAACAAAATTGATGTCCTTTTTTTCCCCACAAATAGAGCTTTCTTTTGGCGGTATTTGATCACCTCTGCGGTTTTTATTTTTTGCGCTATAAACAAAAAACTGGGGACAATTTTGAAAAAAACACAATATTTTGTACTTTTTGCTATAATAAATATCCCCATTTTTTTTTTAAAAAAAAAAGCTATTTTTTCCTCAGTTTAGGCTGATATGTATTCTTCTACATATTTTTGGTAATAAAAATCGCAATAAGCGCATCTTTATTGGTTTGCACAAAAGTTATAGCGTCTACAAAATAGGGGATAGATTTATGGCATTTTTATTATTATTTTTTTTTTTTACTAGTAATGGCGGCGATCTGTGATTTTTATCAGGACTGTGACATTATGGCGGACACATCGGACACTTTTGACACTATTTTGGTACCATTGTCATTTATACAGCGATCAGTGCTATAAAAATGCACTGATTACTGTGTAAATGACACTGGTAGGGAAGGGGTTAACACTAGGGGGCGATCAAGGGGTTAAGTGTGTCTTCTTAAGGAGTGATTCTAACTGTGGGGGGGATGGGCTACCACTGACATGACAGCAATCACTGCTCCCGATGACAGTGATCCCTGTCATGTCACTAGGCAAAATGGGGAAATGCCTTGTTTACATAGGCATCTCCCCGTTCTGCCTCTCTGTCTCACGATCGCGGGCCGCCGGCGAACATTGAGTTTGTGGGACCCGCGGGCATGTTACTAGTAATGGCGGTGATCTGTGATTTTTATTGGGACTGTGACATTATGGCGGGCACATCGGACACTTTTGACACATTTTTGGGACCATTGGCATTTATACAGCGATCAGTGCTATAAAAATGCACTGATTAGTGTAAAAATGTCACTGGCAGGAAAGTGGATAACACTAGGGGGGCAATCAAGGGGTTAACTGTGTTCCCTCTCTGTGTTCTAACTAAAGAGGGGAGGGGACTGTCTAGGGGGGAGGACAGATCGCTGTTCATACTTTGTATGAACACACGATCAGTCTCTTCTCCCCTCAGAGAACTAAGATCTGTGTGTTTACACACACAGATCCTGGTTCTCGGTGTGTCACGAGTGATCGCGGGAGCCTGGCGGTCATCGCGACCGCCGGGCACTCGCATCGGCTCCGGGGGTGAGCAGCAGGGGTGCGCCCCTAGTGGCCACAGGGCGAGGCAACGTTACATAACGTAGTTTCACCCAGCTGTTCCATTCTGCCGCAGTAAAACTGCGACGGCTGGTCGTCAAGTGGTTAAATAACAAATATGTCATACTTACCTCCACTGTGCAGTTAGAGTGGCCCCCGATCCTCGACTTCTGGGGTCCCCTAGCAGCGCTAGTAGCTCCTCCTCGCATCGTATAACCCCGTAGGAGAAGCGCTCTCCCGGGGGGTTACCTTGCGGGTGCGCTCCCATAGACACAGAATGCCAGACTCAGCCCTGCCCCCGGCTCCCGCGTCATTGGGTTTGATTGACAGCAGCGGGAGCCACTGGCTGTGCTGCTATCAATCTATCCAATCAAGAGCCGAGACAACGGGCAGAGGGGAAGAGCGTGTCTCCGGTGGGGGAATTACAGGACTCCGGTGAGTAAAATGGGGGGGCCGGTCACTTCCAGAAATTTTTTCACCTTAATGCATAGGATTCATTAAGGTGAAAAAACATGAGGGTGTACAACCCCCTTAATGACCAGACCATTTTTTGCGATACGGCACTGCGTCACTTTAACTGACAATTGTGCGGTCATGCGACGCTGTACCCAAACAAAATTGACTATCATTTTTCCCCACAAATAGAGCTTTCTTTTGGTGGTATTTGATCACCGCTGCGGTTTTTATTTGTTGCGCTATAAACAAAAAAAGAGCGAAAATTTTGGGAAAAAAAACAATATTTTTTACTTTTTGCTATAATAAATATCCAGAATTTAAAAAAACAAAAAACAAATTCCCTCATCAGTTTAGGCCAATATGCATTCTTATACATATTTTTGTTAATTTTTTTTTTTACTAGTAATGGCGGCGATCTGCGATTTTAAGCGGGACTGTGACATTGCGGCAGGCAGATCGGACACTGTTTGGGGACCACTGATATTTATACAGCGATCGGTGCTAAAAAATAGCCACTGATTACTGTGTAAATATCACTGGCAGGGAAGGGGTGAACACTAGAGGGCGATCAAGGGGTGGAGGAGAGAGATCGCTGTTCCTAATACCTAGGAGCAGACGATCACTTTCTACTTCCCTGTCAGAACAGGGATCTGTCTATTTACATTGTACCCGTTCTGACTCTCTATCCCACGAATCACGGGTGACCACAGGTGCCTGCTATGGCTCTTAAAGGAGCCGATGTACACCTACGGCGACCTGCCGCAGTATAATGGCGGCTGCACGGTAAGTGACTTCAGCCTGGGTTCACACAGGAGCAGTGCGGAAAACCGCATTCGATTCGGACAGGAATCGCACCGCATTCCTGTTGAAATTGTATGCGATTCTTTGCAGTGCGATTTGAGCCCATTCATTAAGTATGGGCTCAAAACGCATTGCAAAGGTATCGGTAATTGGTATTGGCAAGTACTCGAGTACAAATATCGGTACTCGTACTCACTGTCACAAAACAGGTATTGGTGCATCCTTAATTTGCAGCACAACTTGTTCTGTTGAAAAACAACTGACTTACTGGTTGGATCACCAGGTAAAAATAAAGGAAGGAAAGCCGAAAAAAGAAGACGAATGCAGCCGTCACATCTAATAACTGGTAATCTGTAACATAATAAATGTTTGTTTTAGGGTTTAATATCGCTTTAACTCATTATCGCTGGCTGTGGGTGGGTGACTGGGGACAAAGAAAAGGCAAATTTATTAAATACTTTCTTCAGTTCTGTGTATACAAAGGAGCATGCGGGAGCTCAAAGGTGATATGGTCCAGAAATATTTAAACAGCATAAAGGTGAATAAAGCACCAGGACCAGATGGCATCCGCCCACAGATCCTGAAAGAATTGAGCTCTGTCATTTCAAAGCCATTGTTTCTCAATTTTAGGGACTCATTAATGACTGGAATGGTACCACTGGATTGGCGTAGGGCCAATGTTTTGCCTATATTTAAAAAGGGATCAAAGTTTTTACCAAGTAACTATAGACCTGTTAGTGTAATTTCTATAGTCGGGAAGATACCGGAGAGTTTAACCACTTCAGCCCCAGAAGGATTTACCCCCTTCCTGACCAGAGCACTTTTTGTGATTCAGCACCTCGCCGCTTTAACTGAGAATTGCTCGGTCGTGCGACGTTGTACCCAAACAAAATTGACGACCTTTTTCCCCTTTTTTTGGTGGTATTTGATCACCTCTGCGGTTTTTATTTTTTGCGCTATAAACAAAAAAAGAGCGACAATTTTGAAAAAAAGCAATATTTTTTACTTTTTGCTATAATAAATATCCCCCAAAAATATATAAAAAAAATATTTTTTTCCTCAGTTTAGGCCAATATATATTCTTCCAAATATTTTTGGTAAAAAAAAAATCGCAATAAGCGTATATTGATTGGTTTGCGCAAAAGTTATAGCGTCTACAAAATAGGGGATAGATTTATGATATTTTTATTATACACTTTTTTTTTTTTTTTTTTTACTAGTAATGGCGGTGATCTGCAATTTTTTATCGGGACTGCGACATTATGGTGGACACATCGGACACTTTTGACACTATTTTGGGACCATTATCATTTATACAGCGATCAGTGCTATAAAAATGCACTGATTACTGTGTAAATGACACTGGCAGGGAAGGGGATAACACTAGGCGGCGATCAAGAGATTAAGTGTGTCCTAGGGAGTGATTCTAACTGTGGGGGGGATGGGTTACCACTGACATGACAGCGATCACTGCCCCCGATGACAGAGAGCAGTGATCCCTGTCATGTCACTAGGCAGAACGGGGAAATGCCTTGTTTACATAGGCATCTCCCCGTTCTTCCTCCCTGTCTTACGATTGCGGGCCGCCGGCGAACATCGAGTTTGCGGGACCCGCGGGCACGCTCCCACCGTTCCCGCTGCATCTCCCCGTTCTGCCTCTCTGTCTCACGATCGCGGGCCGCCGGCGAACATCAACTTTGCGGGACCCACGGGCACGCTCCCGCTGCATCTCCCCGTTCTGCCTCTCTGTCTCGCGATCGCGGGCTGCCGGCGAACATCGAGTTCGCAGGACCCGCAAGCACGCTCCTGCGGCGTGCGTCAGGCACGCATGCCCACAAGGCGGCAAACTTAAAGGGATGTACAGGTACGCCCATTTGCTTGTAAGAGCCATTCTGCCGACATATATGTGTGTAAATAATAGATCACATAGACGAGTTCCTGCTGGAAAAAAATATTCTAAGCAACAGACAGCATGGATTCATGAAAGACAGAAGTTGTCAAACAAATCTAATTTCTTTTTATGAGGAGGTAAGTAAAACCTTGGACAGAGGGGTGGCTGTGGACATGGTATACTTGGATTTTGCTAAATCATTTGACACAGTTCCCAACATGCGGCTCATGTGTAAGGTAAAGTCTACGGGCTTGGAAAAATCTGTTTGGGCTAAGGTTATCGGTGGTGTGCCCCAAGGTTCAGTGCTGGGACCCTTACTTTTTAATACCTTTATAAATGATATAGGGTCTGGGATTAAAAGTACCATTTCTGTCTTTGCAGATGACACCAAGCTATGCAGTGGAATAATGTCCTTACAGGATGTCTCCAATTTACAAGCCGACCTCAATGCTCTGTTTAATGGAGCAACTAAGTGGCAAATGAGGTTTAATGTTGATAAATATAAAGTTATGCACTTGGGGGCTAAGAATATGCATGCATCATACATGCTATGAGGAGTACAACTGGGGGAATCCGTAGTGGAGAATGATCTGGGGGTTTTGGTAGATCATAAGCTCAATAATAGCATGCAATGGCAAGCTGCGGTTTCCAAAGCGAGCAAAGTCCTTTCTTGTATTAAGAGAGGTATGGACTCTAGAGAGAGAGATATAATTTTGCCCCTTGTACAAATCATTAGTAAGACCTCATCTGGAATATGCAGTTCAGTTTTGGGCACCAGTTCTCAAAAAGGATATCGGGGAACTGGAGAAAGTGCAGAGAAGGGCAACCAAACTGATAAGAGGCATGGAGGAGCTCAGCTATGAGGAAAGATTAGAGAACTTGGTGTTGAGTTATTCACTCTAAGGTCATCATAGAGGACAAGGGGGCACTCTTTACCTCTAGAGGAAAAGAGATTTCATGTCCCAATACGGAAAGGTTTCTTCACAGCAAGAGCTTTCCTAAATGTACAGAATATAACTGGGTACTGACATTTATAGGTTAAGTTGATCCAGGGAAAATCTGATTGCCCCTTGGGAAATCAGGAAGAAATTTTTTCCCCTGCTGTAGCAAATTGGATCATACTTTGCTGGGGGTTTTCCCCTTCCTCTGGATCAGCTGTGGGTGAAGGATTGTGTATTTGGGATTGTATGATTTTTTTTTTCTTTTTGGTTAAACTAGATGGACTTGTGTCTTTTTTTCAACCTGACTAACTATGTAACTATGTACATGTGGCAGCATGGCAGTTGGTTTTAATACCATGTTGCCACAAATACTGTATGCATGCAGCCTGCGCCACTGTTCTATGCAGAACTGTGTCACTGTTTATGATCAGGAGCAGGTAGGACGAGTGTTTGATCACAGGACCACTGTGACAGCCAATTACAGTAATCACATGATTAGGAGCCCACCTACTGGGCCCTAAAGTCAAGATCCCCTTAAAGGGTTAGTTCACCTTTTCACAAAAAATGAAAAGATGAATTACCCCACACAACCAACATTGCCACGTCACTGCTCTGACTAATGAGAGCCTCTCTAAGCTCCTGTTTGTCTAGAGGTGGGTAAAAAAGGAGGGTGTAGAAGAGTGTGGTTCTCAAATGCCCAGGACACTATATTAGCTAGCATGGAAGGAGCTAGATAATCATTGAAGGAGCTAGGTGCAGACAGGATCGGGGGGCTGGGGAGGGTGTTGTGCGTTAGCTCACCTTTTCTTTTTTCGTGAAAAGGTGAACTACCCCTTTAAAGGGCCAGTTGTGGATCAGGATTCTAAACAAAGCTTAGCACAATTAATGTAACCTGCTGGGGTTAGGATTTGGGAACATGGTGTCTCTTGGCAAAAAATACTAAAGGAACCAACAAATGGTCCTTTAGACCAGTGGTTCTCAACCTTAGTCCTCAAGTACCCCCAACAGGCCATGTTTGCAGGTTTTCCTTTATCTTGCACAGGTGCTTTAAATCCGAGTCAATGGCTTGGTATTTTGAACAGCTATTTTATATAAGAGAAATTCCAAAAATATGGCCTGTGGGGGTACCTGAGGGCTAAGGTTGAGAACCACTGCTTTAGACAACCGAATGCAGAGTATATGAACAAGAAGAGTGCCAAACCAGTGTAAAAGTCCAAATTCAATGTCCATTTATTAGTATGTAAAAAACTATGGAAGAATCAAAGTGGTTCAAGGCTTGCCAAAGACTTCATCAGTGTTTTTATGCTGACTCCTTTCAAAACTTGATGAATATAGTTAACCATAACCCCTGATGAAGTCCAGTTATAAAACGCATAGTGCAGAATTAGCATGTTCATATAAGCAAAATCTTTTCGTTTTTTTTCTGTCCCATGAATCCCCTCTGCCTTCCATGTAGGTGTGGGATTATCTATGATGCATTGTATATAGTGCTGTATATGCAATGTAAGTTTTATCATATTTTTTAATAAGGTGGCCCAATGTACGTATGCAAAATATCTTATCAATGGAGTTCTGCTTTGTACTGGGAAGAAGGCTCTCCTTAGAAACAGCGAAACAGATCATTGATGTCATGCAGCTGGCTCTGCCAAGTGGCACCTGCCCCAGGATTATGTAGGCACCATCAGATAGATGGTCAATTAGCCACAGCTCAAGGAACTCTCAAGAAGCTCAAGGAACTCTAGGTGAGAATGACCTTTGAATAGTGACTGTACAACCAGATTGTAACATGTTTGACCAGCTTTATGTTCACACTTTTAAAGAGTAAAACCACCTTAAAATTAGTTTGTGTGTAAGTAGATGCTGGAATGTTAAACCCCTGATAATTTCTTAAATCTTTTCATCAATCTATTAGTAAGACATTTACATTAAGTCCCTGGGTCTGCGCATCCACTGTGCCCATTATGGGGGGACACCTCCCATCCTTGTTGGATTTTGAATAAATTTTATATTGTGCAGAATGTAACAGGAGGATCTGGAACTCTCAAATGTGGATGAGAATACCCAAAACTTCCAGCTGGACAGAAACAGAGTTGGGAATTGTGGCAAGGAGATCTAACTGTTGGAAAATCCAAGACATATAAGAAGCAGAGGGCCAACATTGCCCAGCAGGTTTGAGTTTTAAGTACAACATCTCTTCTAGATGGACTGATCCTATAAGGGCCGCCATAGATGAGAAGGTATTTCCAAGAGTATGCAAGAATTGAGAAGGTTTTTCCCAAAGCATCCAAGAGATGAGAAGGTATTTCCCAGAGCCTCCAAGAAATGAAAAGGTATTTCCAAGAACACGTAGGGAAATATCTGCTTGTTGTGGAATTGGGAATTATGGCAAGGAGTTCTAACTGTTGGAGCATCTGAGATGTATAAAAAGCCAGGAACCAACATAGCCCACCAGGTTCAACCTTTAATTACAATGCCTCTTCTAGGTGGACTGACCCTATAAGGGTGGCCATAGATGAGAAGGTATTTCCCAGAGCATGCAAGAGATGAGAAGGAATATCCCAAAGCATCTAAGAGATGAGAAAGTCTTTCCCAAAGCATCTATGAGATTAGAAGGTATTTCTCAGAGCATCCAAGAAATGAGAAGATATTATTGGTATGGAAGGTATAAATGAGAACAATTAGGAAAATATCTGCCTGTTATTGAATTGGGAATTATGGCAATGAGATCTAACTGTTGGAGCATCTGAGATGTATAAGAAGCCAGGGGCCAATGTTGCCCAGTAGGTTTGTCCTTCAACTACAACATCTTTTCTAGGTGGACTGACCTTTCAAGGATGGATGTAGATGAGCATGTATTTCTCAGAGCATCCAAGAGATGAGAATAAATTTCCCAGAACATCCAAGAGATGAGAAGGTATTTCCCAGGACAAGTAAGGAAATATCTGCATGTTCTTGAATTGGGGAATTATGGCACAGAGAACCAACTGTTGGAGCATCTGAGGTGTGTATAAGAAGCCAGGAATCAATGTAGTCCACCAAGTTCAACCTTTAACTACAACATCTCTTTTAGGTGTACTGACGCTTCAAGGGTAGCCATTGATGAAAAGTTTCTTCCCAGAGCATGCAAGAGATAATAATGTATTTCCTAGAGCAGTGTTTCTCAACCTTTTTTCAGTCAAGTAAAATTCTGCACATAGTTGAGGCACCCCATTTTAAAATGATAAAAACAAAACTAATAGTTTTACATACCTCAGCAATATCCACATAGGACACCCAACGTTAAAGGTTATTTATTATTCCAAAGCTAAACACGCCTTTGCACACAGGTACTGACTAGTATTCAAATGTTTCTCTTCCTCGCTCAGCTAATATGACCCCAGTGCTGACAGAAAGGGAAAAGTGTGGGCTAAAAGGGATGCTGTGTTGGCGCCTGACATCCTCCTTATCAACCAAGGTTGTTAGGAGTCCAGCGAATAGAAGGTTGTAATGGTGTAAAACCTGTGGCTTTGTGTAACTAAAAGGCAGGCTTGATCCACCCTCTGGTTTGTATACAATTTTTGGACAATTTTTAGGAATTTTGCTAAGGCATTCCTGAAGAAACCAGAAGGCACCCTGGTTGAAAAAGGCTATTCTAGAGCATCTGTCAGGGTTGGGCTCAGCCCTTCCATCTCTGAGCTAGCCGCTCAGCTGTTGGCTAGTTGCCAGCTCTTATCTCTCCACAGGAACTCAGCTGTTGATGATATCCTGCTCTTCAGTCCTGCCTACGTAAGCCGTCCAGCCCAGAGGATCTCTGCCTTCACCTTAGACAACATCACAGAGACGCTCTCCTGCATTCCCGTTAAAATACTTGCTTGGCTGACATCCCTTCTGGCTCCAGATCCTGCTAGCTGTTTTACTACGCTCATCTGCGCCTCCCTGACGTTTGGCTTGTCTGACTATCCGTTGCGGTTCCTGCACTCTGGCTATGTTTTGACTACGTTTGTTCTATTTACTTTTATTAGTAAACAAGTGTGATTTAACTGTACTTCTGTCTCGGTCTGATTTCATGGTTTCTGACAGCATCCAAGAAATGATCCTAGAGCATCCAAGAAACGATCCTAGAGCATCCAAGAAATGATCCTAGAGCATCCAAGAAACAATCCTAGAGCATCCAAGAAACAATCCTAGAGCATCCAAGAAACGACCCTAGAGCATCTAAGAAACAATCCTAGAGCATCCAAGAAACAATCCTAGAGCATCCAAGAAACGACCCTATAGCATCCAAGAAACAATCCTAGAGCATCCAAGAAACAATCCTAGAGCATCCAAGAAACAATATTTCCTAGAGTATGCAAAAAACGATCACGTATTTCCCAGAGCATGTAGGGAAATATCTGCCTGTTCTTGAATAAACTACAAAAGCACCATGACCAATAGTGACAACCAGTACAAATGGTATTTTTGATCCATAGCTCATTGACAGAGGTTCAAAGTTAGAGAATCTCCCTGTGCAATAGCAAGCATCTCACCTTGCCTAAGGCACCAATTATCACCCTCCAACAGTTCATAAATGCCTCGATAATCCCAATCGATGCCTGAAATTTAAGACTGTGGCTTGTAATGACAGGGCTGTCCACCCCTGCCCTAAGATAGGTGTTCTCTCTGTGTCTCGATGTCACACGGGAGGCGTCCATCTTCCGTCTATCATTGTCACACTGCAGTATAGTGTGTGTGTTTTTTTTGTCAACTACTATCCTACACACCAAAGAAATACATATCCATATGACACAAAGAGTGGATTACAGAGACGATCCATCAATTTGGCAGGAAATAATTAAATGCTGTTGTATACTAAAAGAGGCATCCTGACTGTGCAAGCCTAAAGAGATCTTCCAATTTTATTTACAGAAATGTCACAGCAGCAGTCACTGCGGCTCGCTTGTCATAGTAACTGAGCGTTCTAAGTTGCAATCAGCTGCTCCCTCTGCTCTGACAATTAGATGCAGTTAGACAGCTGTGCTTCAGCTAGGCTTGGGCAGAGGAGAGAGGGAAGAGGAGAAGCAAAGTCAGCACCAGGGACAGAGCCTGACAAACCGCCTGTCACAGCCCTCCCCCCCACCTCCAATTACAACACGCTGCTAAACCTGATGTCCTCTAGCCCAGTGGTCATCAACCTTGTCCTCAAGGCCCACTAACAGGCCAGGTTTGCAAGATAACTGAAATACATCACAGGTGATATCATTTGCTGCTCAGTGATTGCAGTATTCTAGTCTGCATCTCCCCAAGGTAATACATAAAACCTGGCCTGTCGGTAGGCCCTGAGGACAGGGTTGATGACCACTGCTCTAGCCGCAGGAGAACTACAATTCCCAGACAGATTCTGGGCCTCTGGAGAAGCTGCTGGATATCATCCATTACATCTTATCTTCATAGAATCGCATTGCCCACATTTGCTCAAAGCGTCATCCTTACCTTAAGTGTTATTAAATCCAAAAATGTAATATATTGCAGCTTACTATTCCTTAGATGTGGTGGCTGCATTAGTTTTCTTTTTTAGGCTTTAATTCCTCTGTTTTCAGCTGATGATCTGGCCAGTAACACACTTTCTGTAGGGTGCCTACACTCTGGATGATGAAGCAACAGAGTTAGGCTGCATTCACACCTGAGAGTAGTGTCTTTGGGCGTTTTTACGCTGGGGTTTTTTTTTGTGCGTTTTTGTCACTTTTATATACAGCGTTTTTAGATTTTTTTATTAGCCAATAGAAATACAGTGGAACCTTGGATTACGAGCATAATCCGTTCCAGGAGAATGCTTGTAATCCAAAACACTTGCATATCAAAGCGAGTTTCCCCATAGAAGTCAATGGAAATGAAGATAATTTGTTCCACATTGACTTCTATTGCATGTAATACCGCATGTGGCCAGGGGTGGGAGGGCGCCGGAGAGCCTCAGAAATACTCGGGTACAGCTCAGCTGAACTCGGAAACTCTCGGAAAGGCTTGGAAACACTCGGGAACTGAGTATTTCTGAGTGTTTCCGAGTATTTCCAAACGGCTCCGAAGCATTCCGAGTGTCACCGGCGCCCCCGCACCCCTGGCCAAATGTGGTACTGCACACCCCATTAGCTTGAATTCTGCTCGTTTTGCGAGACAACACTCGCAAAGTGAGTCAGGATTTTTTTTAAAAAGTTGCTCGTCTTTCAAAGCGCTCGTTAACCGCATTACTCATTAACCAAGGTTCCACCGTAACTATCTTCTGTTGCATCAGTTGTTGCTAGGTTTTCAACTTTTTTTAGCTTCCATTAGCTGTTATCTCTTTTATTATTATTATTATTCATTTATTATTATTATTTTTTTTGTTAGGGTAAGGGGTTAGCGTTAAGGTTAGGTTAGGTTAGGGTTAGGATTAGGAGTTGAGGTTGGGGTTAGGGTTAGCATTAGGGTTTTTACCATTTTGGTTAGAGTGTTAATACTACTACTAGTAATAATTTTAACTACTACTAACTACTACTACTACTACTAATAATAATAATAATACTAATAATAAATGAATAAATGTAAAATAAATACACAAATAAATAAAAATAATCATAAATAAACACAATGAATTAATACTACGTAATAATAAATAAATAACCCCTAACCCCCCTAACCCCCCTAACCTTAACCCCTAACCCTTAAAAAATAAATAAATAAATAAAAACATACTAACCCTTACACAAAATAAAATAAGTGAATTTTTATTATTATTATTAATAACACATTATTGTTATTATTATCATTATTAAACACTTCGCATCCCGCCCATAGTCATATGACGTCCGCAGGAGGGATCTCCCATCCTGGGTGGGCATCATATAACGTCCTGGGCTTCCCGGCCGTCTGGGAGGCGCGTGCGCGCCCCCCCCCTGCGTCACTCGGGAGCCGATACGCGTGCCTGGCGGCGGCAATGTCCGCTGGGCACCCGTGATTGCCCGTTAACCGAGCAGGACTGTGGATCTGTGTGTGTAAACACACAGATCCACGTCCTGTCAGGTGAGAGGAGACCAATCATGTGTTCCGTGTACAGAGAAACACAACGATCGGTCTCCTCCCTTTGTGAGTCCCCCTCCCCCTACAGTTAGAATCACTCCCTAGGTAACACAGTTAACCCTTTGATCGCCCCCTAGTGTTAACCCCTTCACTGCCAGTGACATGTATACAGTAATCAGTGCATTTTTATAGCACTGATTGCTGTATAAATGTGAATGGTCCCAAAATGGTGTCAAAAGTGTCTGATCTGTCCGCCGTAATGTCACAGTCATGATAAAAATCGCAGATCGCCGCCATTACTAGTAAAAAAAAAAAATAATAAAAACGCCATAAAACTATCCCCTATTTTGTAGACGCTATTTTTTTTTGGGCAAACCAATCAATATATGCATACTGCGATTTATTTTTACCAAAAATATGTAGAAGAATACATATTGGCCTAAACTGAGGAAAAGTTAAAAAAAATGGGATATTTATTAGAACAAAAAGTAAAAAATATTGTGTTTTTGTTCAAACTTGTCGCTCTTCTTTTGTTTATAGCGAAAAAAATGAGAAACGCAGAGGTGATCAAATATCACCAAAAGAAAGCTCTATTTGTGGGGAAAAATGATAAAAATGTCATTTTGGTACAGTGTTGCATAAAGGCGCAATTGTCATTCAAATTGCGACAGCGCTGAAAACTGAAAATTGGCTTGGGCAGGAAGGGGGTGAAAATGCCCTGTACTGAAGTGGTTAATAATAATAATAATGTATTTTTGTTCAGGTTTAATAAACATACTAACCCTAACACAAAATAAATAAGTGGATTATTATTATTATTGTTATTAATAAAAATAATACATTATTGTTATTATTATCATTATTAATAATAATAATAATATATTTTTGTTCAGGTTTAATAAACATACTAACCCTAACACAAAGTAAATAAGTGAATTATTATTATTATTATTATTATTAATAATAATAATAATAATAATAATAATAATAATAATAATAATAATTATGTATTTAATATTTTTGTAAGGTTAGGGGTTAATTACTATTTATGTATTATTATATATTATTACTTTATTTATTTATTTATGATGATTTTTAGTTATTTGTGTATTTATTTTACATTTATTTATTCATATATTACTATTTTATTACTATTACTATTTATTTAAATTTTTCATTTGAGCAAAAAATCACACAAAGATGCATCACAAAAATGTGCAAATGCCACGTTTCCTTTCATTTCTATGGGAATCTGCCCAATTTGAGCTACAAAAAAAGCTCCAGAACTTTTTTGAGCTTCAGGCATTTGGCTTCAGGCTCCTTGGAGTGGAGATGTGAACCAACTCCATAGAGAATAATTGATTTTTTTCCCCTTCAGCGTTTTGGAGCTTTGTGCTACCAAACGCTGAAGTGTAAATGGGGCCTTAATCTGGGGGAAGGAGAGGATTGAATGTACTAGCCGATTTAGATGCACTAACAAATTGAAGCCCAACTCCACCTCACATTTTAAAATCAGTTTTAGAAAATATTTTTTTTTTCCTTTTTCGATAAAGTTTTTACATAAATAAATTTAAGCTGACCATTATAAGCAGCCCCTTCGGTGGTAAATGGTTTGTCTCAACTGTTAACTGTAATGCCCCATACACACGGTCGGACTTTGTTCGGACATTCCGACAACAAAATCCTAGGATTTTTTCCGACGGATGTTGGCTCAAACTTGTCTTGCATACACACGGTCACACAAAGTTGTCGGAAAATCCGATCGTTCTAAACGCGGTGACGTAAAACACATACGTTGGGACTATAAACGGAGCAGTGGCCAATAGCTTTCATCTCTTTATTTATTCTGAGCATGCGTGGCACTTTGTCCGTCGGATTTGTGTACACACGATCGGAATTTCCGACAACGGATTTTGGTGTTGGAAAATTTTATATCCTGCTCTCAAACTTTGTGTGTCGGAAAATCCGATGGAAAATGTGTGATGGAGCCCACACACGGTCGGAATTTCTGACAACAAGGTCCTATCACACATTTTCCGTCGGAAAATCCGACCGTGTGTACGGGACATAAGAGAATTGTGCGCTGTATTTCGAGATTTCATAATTTAACACGAATGTTAATTCTCCAACGATAGTTTACCAGACTGACCACTTCCAGCTTGTCCTTGCTTCCGAGCATGCGTGTTTGTACTTTGGACTTTTGTCCGACGGACTTGTGTACACACGCTCGGAAAATCCGACAACAGGCATTTGTCTGCGGAAAATTTTAAAGCCTGCTAGCCAACATTTGTCCGCGGAAAATCCGACAACAATTGTCGGATTGAGCATACACACGGTCGGATTTTCTGCCGCAGCCTGTCATCACACAATTCCCGTCGGAAAATCTGATCGTGTGTTCGAGGCTTTACAGAGGCTGTAGCAGTGAAATAGAGGGGAGAAAGGAGAGGTCCTTATAAGAGCTCTTCTATTACAGAATATATATATATATTTTTTTAACTTACAAAGCCTCTGTAACCACTTGACATCCGCGCACATTGTACATAAATATTGGTGACTTCAAGTCAAAGCAAGTTAAAGCAAGCAAGCTGTATCCGTGGGCTTGGTACTGTTTTTTCTTTTTTTTACAATTCTTTATTTATATAAAAGAACAAAGTATCCATCAGAGCAATGTACAACAGAATAGGTACAATATCTCACATAATACAGAGGCGATTCAAAGTATCATGATATTATAAAGCGAGATACAGAAATGTAAGATATGCTGACATCACTAAAACCCGTGTTAATTTCTCACTCCCAAAAACGAGGAAGTAACTTTGGACAATATGCCAGAGTTTGCTCGGGTGGAAACCTCCGTCTTTTTAGAGAAGAAGGAACAAGAACAGAGAAACGAAAGAATGCCTATGGGTGCAGCAAAAACAAAACAAATCGGGAGTATGGGGGTGTGTTATGGGGGAGGAACAGTGGCGGCTGGGACTAAATATTTTGGGGGGGGCAAACTAACGCCAGACAGGAGACGGATGGGAAGGCGGCGGTCGCCGCAAGTAGTCCGCCCCACAGGAGATGGTCTCCCAGCAGGGGGTCTGCATGTGACAATGGAGCCGAGGCATGAGAGGGGGCTGGGCTGTGGCACTGTGCCTGGTCCCGGTGATGCGGTGGAGAGGGCTGTGGGTCTGAGCAGGAAGAGGAGGCCGTGGACACTGGGCAGCGATCCGCCGCCATCTTGGCACCCTCCTTATACGGCCTGGGATGGAACTGCTGGCAAAGTAAGAGTCCAGGGCTCTTGAAGGGGATGTGACAGTGAGGAGACTCTCCGATGGCTGGGCATGCTGTTGTGGCAAGTCCCTCTGTTAAAGCGCCAAAAGCCTGGGTGGAAACAGGAACTCACGCTTGCATGCCCAAGCCATACCCCATGTAAAATAGCGAATATTAATTCGCTATTGTCACACAATGGGGCGCAGTGACGCCCTTTTTTTAAGCCAATTAGAGCCTCAGGCTCTAATCATGTGCTTCAAAAAAAACAAAAAAACCCTGTTGAAATACATGTGTCCGGCACCCTGCACGTAGATTAGGGGGGTAGCGTCCCTGAGCCCCGTATGGCCGGGCCGCCACTGGGGAGGAAGCCAGGGTAATGGAACGCATGCGTGCATTGGAATAAAGGACAGGAAAACCAATGTAACTATGCATATACCATACCTGTGGGATCCCTCTAGAAGCTGGAAATCACAGAGTAGACACTGATACTCCAGTGATGTCCACTAGCTTCGAGGTCTGCCGAGCGGCCGCCTTGCTGCATTGTGAACATAGAAGGTCGGCCACTTGGCATGGATGCCATTCAGAGAATGCTTTGCATTTTCTCAATGAATGCAAAGCATTCTCTGATTGGACAAGGTGGAGAGCATGATGTCACCGCCTCCCTTCTCCACTGGCATTCATTGAGAAGATGAAAAGCAATCTCTGAACAGAGCCCATGTTGAGCAGCCAACCTGCTGTGTTCAGTAAGCAGCAGGGCAGCCGCTCGGCACGAGACCCAGAAGCTAGTGGAGATGCCTGCAGTAGGGGTGTCTATACTGTGATTTCTAGCTTATCAGGGGGATCCCGCAGGTATGGTGTATGCATCGCTACTATGCTATATAAAAATATCTATTCATGGAATTCTGCTTTTTTTTTTTCTTTTTTTTATAACAAATTTTAAAAAAACGGCTTAACTTTCATGTAAATCTGCTATTTATGCAAGGTTTGAGTTGTTAATTTGCAATCTTTTATTCCAACAATTTTGCCTATTGGAAAAACCGCTCTAAAATTTTCTTGTATATTTAATTTTCCCAATGTATAATGTATTTTGCTATTTTTTGCTAATTTTAATAAAATCCCTTCATTATAACTCATTATTATAAATTATAATTAATTTATAAAATTCTACACATTTATACAATTTATTATATATTATATATTTATAAAATAATACATTTATAAAATGTATAAAAGTATAAATGTATAATATTTTTAGAATTATATTTTTATAACATATATAAAATGTATACATTTAAAAGTATATAAAATATAAATTATATTATACATTTTTTTTATTTGTATTAATATTTTAAAGGGAAAAGGAGAAGGGAATTTCTCATTCAAGATGGACTATAATTTTTATGTTTTGCCAAAAAATGAACAATTTATGCCACAGCACAACAAATTAATGAAATGGAGGAAAGCCAGTCCAGATTTTGTGGAACTACCGTAAGTAAAATTTAAACAAATTATTTCACAAATCTTTAATGCCGATATCATTTTGCTGTTCATATGAAGCCTCTTGTTTTCTCTCAGCTGTCATTTCAGGTCCCGAACATTTACAGGAGCCAAAAGAATACTTACCTCGATCGACCACTGTTCCGCTGTTTGTTTACATCCAGTGCCACAAGTCTTCACCTTCCTGACAACACCTGAGCATTAATGCCCCAAAGAAGTCTATGGGGCTGTGTCCCAAGGCCGTAGATGAGGCGGTCCCATGGAAGTTTGATGTATGATTGGGTAAAGTTGGCCATTCATGAGTCATTTTTTTTCTTTCAACCAGTGGATTGAATAGAAAAAAACTAACCTGATTCACCCATCCACACAGTCGATGTGGATGTGGGAATTCTCCTTGTTGTGTCATAAGTTGTCCCCGTTTATTGTTTCAGTCAAGCTGGGCATCCCAAAATTCCTTTTCCCCATTATCACCCCTAATAAAATAACAAAACTAACTTCAGAGACTGTTTTTTGGGTCCGGATGGAAGTGAAAAATGCTTGCTGCCTTGCTGTGCAGATGTAGGGGAACCAATCACCAGCAGCCCCTGTGGGGGTAGTGCTACACAACTACGAAATATAGTGGTTAGATAATTCACAAAGGTGGCCAATCATCCATTCTGTAGTGAAGAAGAGCAGCGTTCCAAAGCATAACCTGCGATGATATGTAGTTTCCTTTTTCACAGTACCTGATTTTGCCACTCTATCCAAATAGTTACATCACTTCTGAGATGTGGAGGCATAGTGGCTGATCTCACTGTGTTTGGCCAAAATGAATTAAATATGTTAAATGGATGATCGTTTCCTTTCACAAGAGCATGGCAAATTTTGGAAAACTTGGTTCTACTGGATTGAATTTGTATCCACCTCTTAATGCTCTTTGACATACTTGAGCACTGCACCATTTGGGATTGGAAAGAAGAGACTTCTAGGCTCCCACCTACTAGTCCTCTACACCAGTGGTCTCCAAAATGTGGCCCTTTGCTTTCTTTTATCCAGGCCCTTGTGGCACTATTCCTCTCACCGATATGAGGCACTACTCAGCGCACTGACACCAACAATGAGGCACCATTCCATCCACTGACACCAAAAGTGGGGCATAATGCCTCCCACTGACAGCAAGATAGGGGCACGATCCCTTCTATTAATATCAATGATGGGGCATCATTCCTCCCGCTAATACCAGTTATGGGACAGGATTTCTCTTCCTACTGGCCACAGGTGCTATGTAATTTTTTTAATTCCACTGACCACCAAGCCTGAGGCATTATATACATTGCCTCTGGGGCATTTTGTACTCCCAATGGCCACAGTCTGGCCTGATAATGTCTGAAGGACAGTAAACTGGCCTTTTGTTCAGAAAGGTTGGAGTCCCCTGCTCTACACCTTATACCATCCCCACCTCCCATGTCTTTTCCCATCACCTTTCCTGAACCCTCCGCTATCTTACTGTCTCACTATGACCCACCTGGATCCCCATCCCCCTACCTATTAGACCTGCTGATCATTCTCAGTGGTCTCTTTGGCAGTGAACAGAGGAGGAGCAGACAGAGCCACACATGCTGAGGACAGGGATGTCTATTGGGAGGGCTCTGGCTGAGCAACTGTCTTGAAGCGTCACAAACAAGAGTTGACACCGCATGCTGGATAAAGGCTTGATATAGTGATTTGCTTAGCATATGCACTTACTCTGGAGAACTCAAGCTGTAAATGCAACACTATATAGATCCATAGTCAGGCTACTATCATACTTTTCCAGCCCCCTACAACCTCTCCCGTGTATCTCCATATCTGCCTGCATGGGGTCATGCTTACTATTGGCTCTGTCCCTCGCTCCACCTGATTCCTGCATGTTTTCTGGTTTTAAACCATAATTAGCCCCTTACACTCCTGAAGAAGCGTTATTTGTCAATGCGAAACATGTTGAGCACAGTTCATTCCATCTAACATGAAGCTACTCACCCCTCTACAGATATAACTCCATGTGCTCACTACCAGTGTTTGGTGATGTTTTACAGATTCACCACTGTTTACATTTTGGAGGCTCCTTACCTATGTTTAGGGGGTGGGTATGCTCATCTAAAATTGGGGTTATTATTGTTGATGTTTTATGATGTTCTTAACATTATTCTTTAATAAATTACTATATTTAATTTTTACATATGTCTACTCATTGACACAGTGCCTATAAAGTCCCATATTTTTTGGTCTCTCTTGTTCTCTCACACCTTTCAGGGACGAGGCATAGCGTACTATCATATGTCCATGGTAGCTATGCCATGTGGACATAACCCAATTTGTTTCTCTTACTCACACCACCCCACCCATCTCCTAAGTAGTTAGTTATTCAAAGAATCCATACATCGGAATGTGATTTCCTTCAACACACACTTTCCACTTCTGTAATCTGCTGTCCTTTGCATTAAGAGATCTTATAGCAAATATTTGATATACTATACCCAGTTTAATACCAGCATGTTTATGTGTCAGCCTGCTGGCACATTTCCTCTTCTAAACTGTTCTAAATTTTTGCAATCTAAAAGTCTACAGTTGCATTTCATATATTATCTTTTGTATAATTAAAGAAAATATAATAAAAACTTCTGGATGTATTTTTGAAAACTTCAATAAGCTTTAATATCCGATCATTTTTTCAACACAGCATATTTAATGTATGCATATAGCATGATTGCAAGTCACCTTGAGCAGTAAAGTCATATACAGGATGTATTTCCTTTCTACAGTGTTTGACTTGCCACTTGTATTCAAACTGTTGAGGATGCTCGAGTATGAAGCAGATAATAACCAGAACAATGGGCTTTGACAACCACAAAGATTGGAATTGCTTCTCCACATAGCATTATTCTATAAATCCATGTGACACGCTTCCACAATACTTTGAGTGTAGTGACTCCTATTCAGTTAAAAATCCTGTCTCATCATACAAGAGAATGGCTTTTGAATTGGGTAACATGACTTCACAGGCCTCAATAATGGTAATGGCACCAGCATATATTCCATACCGCTATAGGATAATACCGGGCTCCTTATGCTAGAATAACTCAACGGGACCTATACAAATCCTATCAGCGGAAAAAACTCCATATACAAAGACGTCCCTGGTCTTTGATGTTCATATGAATGGGCAACATGCAAATATGCAACAGTCTCTTATCAAAAGCTTAGAGTTGGTATGAATATGACTTGAAACCTTCAACAGTTATATTGAGTTGATCTTACCCACATCCCGGGTTTAAGGCTGCATAGGTGTCATGAATCTGCAGTAATGTTTCATGCCCTGTCTGTCTGCTCACCTCTGGTCTGTATATTAGCTTAGGGACTGCGCTCTCACACCTTCATGTTTAAGTAATCTTCTCTCAGCATGGCTCCACCCAAGCCTCTAACAGGAAACACTATTGAACACCGTGCACTGCAAGCCAGCTTTGCCCAGGCAATAGTGTGTTTAGGCTCCCCTGTGTGTTTTTTTCCGTGTGCGATACATTTGATTCTGTGTACCGACTTTGGATTGTTCTCCTGACTTTCCCTGTCTGCTTATTACCCCAAACTTTCGCGTGTTCTCCTGACCATCCCTGTCTGCTTGTTACCTCAAACCCTTGGCTTGTCCTTCTGACTATTCCTTGTTGTTCTGCACTGCTACTTCCTCTCCATCCACCAGAGCCTGCCGTGAGCGTGAGCTGGGAGAGCCTGAGGGCCATGACCTGGGGTCAGCTGCTCCATCCGCAGCACTCAGCCAAAGGGTCCACAAGCTTAGCAGTGCGCTACTGACCCCAGTGGTGCGCATCTGTCACCTGGCCTCAGGTGACCTGACAATAGGCCTACGTGACCAAAACATGAAACCACATGTACAACGATTCAGTTCAATAGTTTTGTAGCTATAAGACTCCCAGCAAAAGCCATCCAGATGATAAAGCAGGTTTCAGGAGGAAAAAGAGTTCTACGGGCCCAGGCACAACAGTGGGTTTCCTTTCCTGCTGACAATTTTTGCCCGAAGGCTGCTCCACATTTGTATATCTATTTATAAATTAAGCTCTTTTTATATTGTTTGCTCAGCATAGCTGATGGTGTTTGGATATCAAGCCCTTCTCCTCTTGATGAGGTCAATATATATATTTTTTTAGTCATTTATGAGGATACAATAAAGGTTGCCTGTTTTTCTTAATAGACCTTGCTATATAGAAAGTTTGTCTGTTTATTTAGCAGTAACAATGTACCGGATGTTATAAAACTTTCCTACTCTATCTACAACTTAAGAAAAGTACTAGCAGCTTTTGATATACTTTAAGTGTTAAAGGAGTAAAGGCAGAAGGTTTTTTATCTTAATGCGTTCTATGCATTAAGATAAAAAACCTTTTGTGTGTAGCAGCTTTTCCAGCACTCTCTAATCACTTACCTGAGCGTCATCTCTCTCCAGTGATGTCCACAAATGTCTAAGCCATCCGGGACACTCCTCCCGATTGGCTTAGACACAGCAGTGGCTGTCAATCAAAGTCAGTGAGCCAATCAGGGGAGAGAGGGGGCCAGGTTGGGGATCCGTGTCTGAATGGATACACGGAGCTATGATTCGGCTCCAGTGCCCCCATAGGAAGCTGCTGACTGTGGGGGCACTCAATAGGAGGGAGGGACCAGGAGCAGCAAAGAGGAACCCGAGAAGAGGAGGATCCGGGATATTCTGTGCAAAACCAACTGCACAGAGGAGGTGAGTATCACATGTTTGTTATTTATTTTTTAGTTTTTTTTTAACAAGACTTTACAATCACTTCAAGGTTCAGTTCTAGTGTTAAAGTAGGCCTACCATGAGTGTTACAGTAAGCCTATCATTAGCATTTAAGTAAGCCTACTATGAGTATTAAACTTAGCCTATCATGAATGTTAAAGAACATCTACCATGGAAAGGCTTGAAGACTACCATTAATGACTTGGCTATCATCTTGACCATTTATCTTCAATCCGTTAAGCCACTGAGCTGGAACAAGTCTGCAGATAAGGACTTCTGACTTCTCTTTCCTGACTCACATACCATTTCATTGGTTCAGAAGTTATCCAAGACAGACCTGCATTTCTCTGACTCCCAAAAGGGGAAGATTATGTCCTCCTCCCCTCCTTCCCTGCCTTTTGTCATGTCATTTTTTTTTTGGGGGGGGGGGAGTGTGTACTTAGTTTTGGCAGGTACCCGCTCCCACTTTCGCTCTGATCTTCTAGGCGAAGTTCTCTTCTCCGCCTCCCTCCCCGCAGTCTTCTGGGACACATCACAGGTCCTAGAAGTCTGAGAACACTGCTGGACCATTAACAAAGAGCAGTGCAGCTCGTGCATGCGCAGTGGGCAGCCGGCTGTGAAGCCGAAAGCTGCATAGCTGGCTGCCAACAGTTAGGATGCCGGCGCTGGGAAACGGAAGGCTAGTGAAGAATTAGCCCGGGTGAGGACGGTGCTGGATCCCTGGACAGGTAAGTTTAATTTTATTAAAAGTCAGCAGCTACAGTATTTGTAGCTGCTGACTTTTATTTATTTATTTTACAGAGTGGACCTCCTCTTTAGGTTTAATGGTTAGGTTAAGTGTTAGGGTTATGTTATTGGTTAAATGTTAAAGCGGAGTTCCGCCTAATTTTTTATTTTTTTTTTTTTAAATCAGCAGCTACAAATATTGCAGCTGCTGACTTTTAAAATAAGGACACTTACCTGTCCAGAGCGCCCGCGATGTTGGCACCCGAAACCAACCAGTCCCTCAGCTCTCGGGTGGAGGCGCCGCCATCTTTGGTAAGGGAATCAGGAAGTGAAGCCTTCGGCTTCACTTCCTGAAGCCTACTGCGCATACGCAACTTGCACTGCGCGATCCCACTGGTCCCTGCTGTCTACTGGGACCTGTGTGTCTCCCAGAAGACAGCGGGGGGGAACGCAGAAGGCACTGAAAGTGCCGTAGATACCCACGGGTGCCTCGGCCTGGAAGTGGGAGCAAAATACCTGTATTATACAGGTATCTGCTCCCCCCTAAAAGGTGCCAAATGTGACAACGGAGGGGGGGAGGATTCCGAAAAGTGGAAGTTCCATTTTTGGGTGCAACGCCGCTTTAAGGTCGGAATAAGTGTTAAGGGTTCAGTTTTAGGATTAGAATCAGTAAAATTGACATCCGCAAAACAATCACTCCAGTTAAATCTTTCTAGTGTATTAAATGATGATTTACCACCAGTGAATATTTGGTGAAAGCCATATCCATTGCTTTATAAAAATGCCCCTAAATATTAAAATGTAATGAGGCAGGTCATTTTAGGGGATTTGATTATTATTATTATTATTATTATTATTATTATTATACAGGATTTATATAGCTCCAACAGTTTGCGCAGCGCTTTACAACATGAGTGCAGACAGTACACTTACATTACAATTCAATACAGGAGGAATCAGAGTAAATGTAAGTGCTGGCCATACACTAGTAGATTTTTGAACAAACGTTCGTACGAGATTCATACGAAGACTCCAACCAGTACATTTAATGATTTGACGAAAGTTGTTTGAAAGTACTTCAAAAGTTTGTTCACTTTTAGCAATTTTGGATTAACGGGTTTCTAAAGGTTCCTTTCATACTTAACTGCTCTTTGGAATGAGCAGCCCTTATCCTCCTCTTCTTGATTCCCCTTCCGGCACTTCTGCCCCCCCCTCCTCCTTGCCGAGTGCACTCATAGAAAGCTGATTACTCTGGAGGTACTTGTGCATGCTCACTCCCGAGCTGCCTCTGTGTGTCTATGGAACACGGAGTGTGGCTCAGTCCTGCCCCCCACTCCCTCCTCATTGGCTGTGATTGACAGCAGCGGGAGCCAATGTGTCTCAGCCAATGAGGAGGGAGAGACCGGGGAGAGCCTTGGCTCTCGTGCACATCGCTGGATTGGGATAGGGAAGTGAATTCTTCTAGTGTATGGCCAGGTTTAAAGTATATCCATAGCCGTAACTATTTTCTTTGGTAGTTTTGAAGAGTGGTGAGGGGTTAGAAACTCCCGGCTGAGAAGATTCCCCCTCTTTATGTGTTTTGGTCACTATTCTCACTGGAACAGACAGTGATGGAAAATCCAACATTTTTATAATTGTCACCAGAACATAAAATCCTAAAATGGGGACACCTGTTTTGGGTGAGGACTGAGGACGAAAATTTCCCTTCACTTAGGAGACATTTTCATCTCCTGTTGTGTCTCTCAGACAAGAATTTAGGGAAACTCTACCAATCTAAAAAAGGGTCAATCCCTAATCTCCAAAAATGAAGAAAAAAAGTTTAGCTAGAACCTTAGGAACCTTAAGGTATTGGGAAAGGAAAATACAAGGGTCACAGTCTGCTTTACTATGCTAATTTTGTTTTGGGGCATTTAGGAGAGACTCTTTTACGTTTACTGTTTTTAGCACAAAAGAACATCTGCATGTTGGTTATCAGTGCTCATAACTAACACTGCTTACTGTTTTGGAGTAAAATGTACATTTGGTACATTTTGGTGCCATGGTATTCCATGGTATTCAATAGCTCCCCTGGGCCTCACGGAGCTTTTATGTAGGTTGCTGATAAACAGGACAAAATACATTTCATGGGTGGCCCTGTTGGCACCTTCCTTCCCGTCGAGTAAGTTTAAAAATTGACGTCCGAATGCTTGACACAAACATAGATCATTGTTTCTCAAGCAGGGTGCCGTTTGTGTTCCCCCAGGGTGCTGCAAGCTTAGTACTTTTTTTTTTTTTTTTTTAAATACTTTTTATTGAAAATTTTTCAAGTTTGTAGAAAACAAGCACAGAAAGAAAAAAATTAAGAAAAGGTAAACATGACTATTAATTAAAGTGGGTAGCTTACATGTACAACCATTAATCGGTAAGCTTATGAAACTCCCATCCACAGGAGAACCAAGTAGTAAGCAGTTTGTTCTTAGTACCCAGTTTGACCTGGATCAGTATCATGAGCTACCATGGTGCCGGTGAGCCAGCCACCAGCACCAAGTAACCAATAATGCTCTAGGGCAGGGGTCCCTAAACTTTCTAAGAAAAAGGTCAGTTTCCTTCAGAATTTAGAGGGCCCGGACTGTTGCCATTGGAAGTAGAAGAAGTCCCAGTATTAGTGGGAGTAAACAATGCCCCATCTTTGGTGTCAGTGGGAAGAATTGTGCCCCTTCCTTGGTGTCAGTGGGGGGAATTGTTGCCCCAGTGTTGGTGTCAGAGGATGAAATATTTGTCCCAAGGGCCGAATAAAAGCAAGCTGAGGGTCGCAGTTTGGAGACCACTGCTCTAGGGTATTATACATGGCATCATTTGTTGACAGCCTGCACCATGGCAACTCATGTCACTGATCCACTGGGTTGTGCCCAGTATTCAGGAAAGGATGGAAGTCTGGCTCCTCTAGACCTCCTTCACCTCCCGCCCTCTGCCAAACTGTTGGAGCCAAAACGTAGGGCTCTCGTGTGAAGAGGGGACTGTGTGAATGGGGGACTGTGTGATGAGGGATTGTGTGATGGGTGGCTGTGTGATTTGGTGGGGCTTTGTGATGGGAGGACTCAGATTTGATATGAAGACTCAGTGATGGTGATAATCTGATGCAATGGGGTGACATATAGAGAAACTTTGATGTTATAGGGGGGACTCTGACTTATAGGGAGCATTGACGTGAAGGGGGGACCTCTGATGTGAAAGGGGGCTTCTGAAGTGGATGTAAACCCAAAATTTGTTTTCTTTTTTTTGATGTCATAATGTAGAGTATAAGATTTCCTCTCATTTGAGCCCAGTCTTGCCACAAAGAGTTAATCCATCTCTGAGCAATCCTCTTTTATTGTTCAGTGAGATAAAACTTGACAAACAGAGAAAAACTTTGTCAAATTCTCCCCCTTGCTGTGAGTGACAGGTGATTTACATATCTCGTGCACTAGCCTAAGACATGCATTGTTTTTTAATTCCCACCCCCACTCCTTTCTTCAGCAGCTCTGCAAGGATTGGCTGTTCCACACCTCAGCATGATTTGGCATGCTAAAGTCATGTGGTTACTTTCCTGTCTTTTCACTGGATGTTAGAGATCATAGCAGAAGTTCAGTGTAAGAAATACACAGGAGAACATGCATATTGACAAGGGGAGTGTAGAGGTGGGCGGGGAGTCTACTGACATCACAACTCCACCCACCGAGCTCCAGACAACAGACCCGCCCACAGAATCTGCAGTTTTTCGGGTCTCATAACCGACAGAGGGGAGACATTTGACAGGTAAAGATACATGCAGGAGGCGTGTATATCCTTATAGATAACCCCTATGGCAGTAGTTTAGAAAGGATGACATTGGGTTTACATCCACTTTAATTTCATCAAGGCAGTTTGGTACATCATCTAAGGCTTAGGTTTCCCATTGATAAATAACATCTGCATTTCATGTTTTAGACTGGGGTGGCTCAGAATTTTGCATACTTCTAAATATCTAATACTGACATAGATCTTTAATCAGACAAAGAGGTTGACACACCTCCCCCCCCCCCCCAAAAAAAAAGAGCATACTTGAAAGACCACTTGATCTTTTTTCTGCTGCCGTCACTCTTCAGTTCTTCTAATTGTCAGCAATGTTCTAAGCAGTTACTGGACAGGAAATCAACCGAAGACACTGTTCCCTGACTCCTGACTTCATAAGTGTATTCTGTTCATTTAACCTTGTGAAGCTTTTAACATATTTATTTTTGAATGCCCTTAATACCTCTTTTACATAAACTACTATGTAATTTATATCTAGTGGCCCTTGACATACCCAACTGGAGAGCCTTTGAATGCAGCCGTCGGTCACTGCAGAGTCAGATTCTTCACTTCTAAAACTAGAATGCATCCTGGGGTCAGAGTATGAGAGCTTTTTACACTGTTGATTATTGCTATGACAGAGTTATATTGATGTCTCTATCCCATTTGTGGAGAACTTCCATGGCCTCTTGTCCCGGTGACGATGTTCACTGAGACAGGAAGGGAGGAGATATCTATCCAATAAGGACACAGTTGGCAATAAAAATTAGACAAAGGGTTTTTGTTTTGTTTTTTAACTCATTTTGTTCAAAATGAAAATGAAAAAAAAAAATTGACCAGAGTTAATCTTTAAAGTTACACTAAACAACTAAAAGATGAAAAATTCTTCTCAATGTATGTATTCTCACCTTCTATTGCTCTCAGTTTTCTCCCAATTCCCTTTTCTTCTTTTACTGCTGTGATCTAACTTCCTGTTACAGGGTGGATAATTTTGTTCTCCATGGTCCCACTGTATAGAGGAAGGTAGCCAACCTCTTGATTGCTCCTGAGATAGACTAGGGACAATGGATTATAGGATTTGTAGTGTGCATAGAGTAGTGCACATGACCACAAGGAACATGCACTGCTCCTTCCAAACAACCATAGCCATCAATAGCTGTACACGGGGAGACCTCACCGAAAGGTCTGGACTCATCAAGCGGTTGGCATTCAGCACTGTGTGATGTGTACACATCACATAGAAAACATACAGACTAATAGGACACGGCTCATACATTTCTCAACTGCAGTCACCAAGCAGCAGGCATACAGCTCCCTGAATATGCTGTTGTATGGTAGTGTGTGTAAACCTACTATACCTATAAATATTATGAACCAATAATATTTGCACTAATGCAGAAATATGAATATTTGGTCATTTAAAGTAGGTCTAAACCCAAAATGGATGGCACGTAGTACTCATTCACACATCCTAAATCGACCATGGTGTGTCAAGTATATTGGAGATACCTGGGCGGGGATTCCAGGTGCTCAGATCAGTGGCAGAAGCTCAGCCTGTATACCTCAGTGACAGGCTGAATGGAGCTGGTATCTGTTAATAGCTGTAAACATGTATCCGCACATCCAGCAGTTATATTCAGTTAGGGGGAGATGTTCATTCTTGGATGCAATCTGTCTGCATTCAGGGTTGAACATCTGTACCTAACCACAAGTAACTGTTGAATGTGTGAAAACATGCAGGTAGATGCTCACAGCTGCGAACAGCCTCAGCTTTTTTCAGCCTGTCACTGAGTTGTACTGTTGAATTAGGCTGTGTGAATTCTAAACATTTGCCATGTTTTTTTTTTTTTTTTCTTTCTAACATACTTATTTTCATTATTTTTTTCATCCTTTGTTGCATCTCACTATTGCTGGTCTGCTCCAGCCATTTCCTGTCTTCAAGTATTTGCTCCAGAGACAGTTGCGCATCTTTGCTCTCACCGGCTTCCTGAAAATGGGGGAACATGCCCATGTAATGTGTTTCAGCATGCCTGCTTATAGGACCCACCAGAAGCTCACTTGACAGGGTAACAAAGTTTGTTTTTGGGTTTAGGTTAAAGTGCAACTTAACCTTAAGGCTAAGGTTAGACTTGCGTCTAAACTTCTGTGCCCCGCTGGAAGGTGATCCTTTTTTCAGACGAAGCGAGGAGGCAATGCTGTCTCCTCACTGCCTGTTTCAACCCCTGTAAATGCACCAATACACCGCAACTGCATGCATTATATGCCATTGTGTGGCATCTGTGGCACATTCCTATTCTCTTGAATGGTTTGCGTTTGGCAGTGGTAATGCTCACCGAATGTGACTGGACAGATCATTTTTGCCACGGGCATGAAGCAAAGCATCACAACCATGACACATGAAAAACCCAGCAGAACCGTACGTTTTTAAAGGCCCCCCAACCACAAGTCTAAATAAGTCCTAATAGTAAAAATTTATGAGTAGGCAGGCTTTGTATTGGAAAAGAGATATACTATGTCCCATCTGCAATAAATATTTCTTACCTGTCTATTTAAAAGCTCCTGTAGAGTGTACACTGAGCTATAATTATGTAGCTAAGTGTACGTTCTTGGCCTGTCTCAGTGAATGGATAAATGAACTGCCACATGCATGTGCCATGTCTGTAATTTTCCTTTCCTGGATCCTCCTCATGTCAGCCTACAAAGGGTCAGCTCCGCCCCTCTGACCCCCCTAGGGCAACCTTTTACTTAGCCTATAAGGGCTACCTTTTCCCCTCATTCTAAACGAGAGACCTCGCAACGGCTATCTCTGGGTTGGGAAGATTACAGGCTGACATGAGGAGGATGTCACTCCAATTTTCCTCATTCCTGGAACCTCCTCATGTCAGCCTACAACGGGATATAATTTATCAATGCCTCTAACCCAGGGAGGGAAGAGAGGCATAAAGAGACCAAAGCAACGTCTGCTTGCAAAAGATCAATTTTTAATGAGCAACCACTGCCACAATGACAGATGACCCAAATGCCTGTGAAGGCGAAAGGCAGGTCACATCCACTCTATAATGGCGGATAAACGTGTTAGCAGCACTCCAACTTGCTGCCTGGCACACCACCTCTGCTGACACCTTTGCATGTGCCGCCCATGAAGCCACTATGCCCCCTTGAATGAGGTTTCAATTCTGGTGGAGAAAGCGATCTGAATCGTTTTGATAATCCAGGCTGACAAAATCCTTGGTGAAATGGCACATCCCTTTCGTGGCCGCTTGGAAAGATGAATACGTTTTCCTGTTTCCTTATGTCTCCTGTTCGCTCTATGTATGTCGAGAGGGACCTGACCAAATCCAGTTTCCTCCATTCGCCGTCCATACCTTGTTCGGGAAATGCCGAAAGAACAGATTCCCAAATCATATGGAAGGTCGTGGACACCTTTGGCAAAAAGCTTGGAACTGGTTTCAGAACCATCTTGTCTGGTAGGATTAGACAGTAAGGCTCCTTCACTGACAAGGCACACAACTCCAAAACCCTCCTGGCGGAGGCAATAGCCGCTAAAAAGATAGTGAATCCATTAAGGCCTTTAACACAAGAGTCAAATCCCACTTTGGAAAATAAATCTTCATTGGAGGCCTAATCTTCATTGCTGCCTTCAAGAACCGGATGATCAGGGGAATAAATGCCCACCTATGATTGGACATAGCCAAAACAGCTGATACCTGGATTCCTAAGGAGTTGTACGCTAAGCCACTTTCGAGTTCAGACTGAAGAAATTCTAAAGCATTAGATACCGATGGGGATAAAGGATTCCATCTCTTTTCTTTTGCCATCTGCAGAAAAACCTTCCATACTCTGTGGTAACTGCCTTAGTTGACCCTTTCCTAGCGTGTAACAAGGTCCCCACCACATTCTCCGATAAGTTTAGTCTCCTCAAGGACCTCCTTTCAATTTCCACACTGCTAACCTCAATCTGTTGGGGTTCGGGTGATATCTTTCACTTTGAAGCAGAAGATTCCTATATGTGACACAAACACACAAATTTGAATAGGAAAAAGAAGTTGACTCGCGCTAAAACAAAAAAAAATGGATCCAAAAATCCAAATATATCCAAATAATCCAAAAATGGATTATAAAAATTATATATAAAAAATAAACAAAAAATTTTTGTACATGGACTTTTTTATATATAATTTTTATAATCCATTTTTGTTTATCTTTTACTTAAGGGGAGGTTGTTTTCATTCATCAACCTAATTTGGTGTTGTCACATTATATTATATGTTCACATAATGTTTACCTTTGCACCTTTGCAACCATACATGTGTTAGTTTTTTTTTTTTTTGTTTTAGCGCGAGTCAACTTCTTTTTCCCATTGTACTACTGTTGAAGGGACTACAATCTCCTGGGACAAGGACTGGTGATCCCATTGGCAATGGAAACTGCACTGAAACATCCTTCTTCTCCATCTGGCCCAAGGAACCATAGGAATTGCTGAGGAGAGAAGGCCTAGAAACCGCATGCATTCTCTTACAGAGAGTGATGATCCTGTCCTCGTCCTGCCCTGAATCTGTCGTACTTTCCGCTGGGGTAGAAACATTCTGCCTAAGATTGTGTTGAACTGCACCCCCAAATATTCTAAAATTTGTGTTGGCTGCAATTGGCTTTTTTGAAGGTTGACTACCCAGCCAAACACACTGAGTGTTTTGTATGCCTGGGATACGCGTTCTCTTAGAATGTCGCTTGATTGGGCCAGAAGCAAGATGTCATTGAGATAATGGAAAATATGAAAGCCCTTTGAGCCTGAGAGCCGCAATGGAAGCTGATAAAACCTTTGTTAAAGTTTGAGGGGCGGAGCACAGGCCGAAAGGAAGGCAACAGAACTGGTAATGTGCCCCCTCCTTGGTGGACCTTAGAAAACAGTGGTGTGATGGATCCACCAGAATGTGAAGATAGGCATGTGCCAGATCGATAGAGGCCATCCAATCTTCTTCTTTTACCACCGATATGATGGTCTCCAGAGATTCCATCTTTGATGGAGGGATTTTCATAAAGGAATTTAGGTACTTTAAGTCCAGCACCGGTCTGTAGGTTCAAGATGACTTTGTGACCAGAAACAGAGGAGAATAAAGTCCTCTTTCGTAACCTGATGTCAGAACTGGGCGAATGGCTTGGAGCTCCAATAATTCCTCTATATATACTTGTAAACATCTCTGTTTCTGGGGACATCTTGGCACCTGTGTTTCTATAAAAGCCGACTGAGGTGGTCTTTTACTGAACTCCAGCCGGTATCCTCTTTTCACTATGTCCAAGATCCACAAATCTTCCACTTCCCCCGTCCATGCCTCCCAGAAACTAGCCAATCTTGCTCCTACCTGAGGTGCCTGGGCAGAGACACCTTCAGAACGCCTTATCGGCGGGTTTGGACGCCTGCCCAGACTTAATCTTGTTCCCCTTTGCGAAACTTGAGCTGTTTGCCTTCCATGCCGAAAAAAGAGATTATAAGAACTGGCGTCCTTGAAGCCGTCCTTCGATCATCTGAATGGGCAAAAAGGCTGACGTTGCCTCCTTCTCACTTGGGGAATAATTTACCCCTGGAAACGCTCTGGATGGAGGCCTCCAAGGCCTTTCTAAACAAAATCTTTTCATCATAGGGAACTGAGCATAAACTGTGTTTCGATGCTTTATCTGCTGTCCAGTGTTTTAACCATAAGGCCCTTCATGTTGTAACAGAATGGGCCATAAATTTAGCCGTCATTCGGACTTGGCCCATTGCAGCTTCCACTAGAAAACTACTGCAAACTCGATGAACCATAGGGGTGAAGAATCCCTTCCTCCCCTCACCTCGGGACCCACACTCCAAATCCCAAACCTTCAGGGCTGCAGCCAAGGATGTCAAGGCTATAGCTGGCCTGCATGCTGCCCCTGCCACTGTGTACATCCTCTTCAAGTCCGTGTCCACTCTTCTGTCCTTCGGATCCTTCAAGGAAACCGAGTCCTCCAGAGGAAGAGTTTTATGGTGGGCTAATCTTTGCAAGGATGCGTCCACCTTAGGCAAAGTGTCCCACAAGGCCGCATCTCTAGCGTTAAAAGAGTATAATTTTGATGCTCTATTATGAATGTTAACCCTTTTATCCGGCTTTTCAAAATCTCCTGTATCTTTTTCTTAAGGTCCAGGTAATATTTTCTCTGTTTCTTAGAGGAAGATTTTTCCTCCTGCCAACACATAGCCTCCTTTCCTGCCTCTACCAAAGTGGAAACTAGAGCAAAGTGAAAAACATGATTTCTCTGACTGTCCTCCGACTCTAACGAATAGCTATTATCGCTATTGCCAAAAAATCGTTCCTCACGAGCAGCTGCTTTTGAATCATTCGGGGAGGAAGAGGCTGCCTGGTCTTTATGCATTGACCCTTTTGACGCATGCTTTAGACCGTCTTTCACTGTCGACTTAATGTAACGCTTCACCTTTCGAGCCTCCACTACTAAATCCCTTGCAGCATCCTTCAAGCATGATTCACATAACTACTTGTTTTGAGCAAGCCCAACAAGTAGCTTCATCCGCAGACTCCTCTGAGGAGGAAAGTATCCTCCTGCTGTATTGTCTTCTGATGTTTTTCACCTTGGCCCGGTCCGAGATGTTTTGGATTGGGGCTGCACAATTGCCATGGGCCACTACTGGCGATAAAGAAGCAGATTGAGCTCTGATGTGCTTGCTTTTTTTGGAAGCCTTGCGGAGACGTGACCTCCCACGGATCAAATCCTGCTTAGAGGTGGAAGCTTCAGCATCATCCGGCGAATGATTAGTCCGCACTGGGGTTTCCAAAAAACAGAGGACAGCCTCTCTCACTTATCAGTGCAGGCAGAGAGAAGGGAGAGAGACAGCGAGCACAGCGACATGATAGGGAGCTTAGCTGTTCTCGCTGAGCCAGCCAGGGCATCTCCTAGAAAAGGAGACCCCCGACCAATGAGCAGATGGCATCGCGCCGACACTATAGCAATGCCTGAAGCCAGCTGCTGCCTGCTCCGCCCCCCCAATCACCGCTCGTCACGTCACCTGCCATCCCGAGGGAGATAACCGGCCCCCCTGCACCATGATGGCAAGCTCCATGGACTCTCCTGCCTCTCTCAGGCAAGGAAAAGATACCTGACAAGCATCACACATGCCACCAGCCATATTAGCAGCTTTGTAAACTGCCATTCACAAACGTGGAACAGGCTGTTAGCCAGCATAAACAATTTCCAACCTGCACCTCAAGGTTTGATACCAGACATCCCTGCACCAAGGAAACCCGCATCCCAGGGAGGTTTACAGCCCTGCAGGGGGGGGGGGGGGGGTCTTCTGACCCAGGAGAGGCTGAAATGGAATGGAAAGGAGGAGGGAAAAACAAAACAAAAATATTTTCGGAGTGAGGATGAAAAAAGCTGGGCTGAGGGGAGTAGGTAGCCCTTATAGGCTAGGTAAAAGGTTGTGCTGGGGGGGTCAGAGGGGCGGAGCTGACCCATTGTAGACTGACATGAGGAGGTTCCAGGAAATATATATATATATATATACACACACACATACAAATAACCATATAACCATTCACCATAATAATATTAAAGTAGATCTAAACCCTTTAACTAAAATATGATATAACCTAATTTAACAAAACCAACAAATCAATGTTATTTTTTAGTTGTTTTTAGTCTTTTGTAAATCTGCATCTTTCATTCAAATAAAAACTGGGGATCCTGCTATGAAGGTCTTTGCTCCCCTGTGGCAAAATCAGGCAGGCAGCGTGCATGACTTAGGAGACTGACATCACACATCCATACTTACAAACATTAGCCGGCAGGCTGGCCTGGAGATTTTGATTTTGGTATCGTTGGTATCGTTGGGTCATTTCCAGCAAGTTCCGGCAATGACCCGACAACATTACCAAAATCCTGGTATCCTGGGGTGATTTCCAGTAAGTTCCTAGGTATGGCCATGGTCCCCTTTTGTCTCTACCAGGAAGCCTGTCCAGAGCATGATATGCATGTGATGCTCCTGACATGAAATGGCTTAAGGAGATAAGCAGCGTGGAGATGAAAAAAGATAAAAACAGCATTTTATTAAAAAATAAAAAAAAGATTTCATGTATATATCTTCACAATCTGAATAACAGTAGCCTTCGAAGCCTGGAACCTAGCCATCCAGTCGTCTCCAAAAAGCGATAGTTAACGTTCCATCTTGTACACCGCACTGCATGATATATAACGCCCGCCTCCTACGTGTCTGGCTGTTTGTCACAGAAACCTGTCGGTTTCTCCCTCGGTACAGCCCCCACTAGCAGCCAGACAATCTCTATATTCCACAGACTCAGCTCATTTCCTTCTACTACCCACACACAAATTAGCACTAATCTTCCTCGCTATGCTCACAGAGCCAAACATGACTAGCCAATTTTAGGCAAAAATTAGCCAAAAACATCATTCCTGGGGCCTGAGCCTACAGACGGGCGAGTGTTGGTGTCCACGGAGGTCAGAAACCTTGAAGAGTTTCATTTATGTAAGAGGTTCCTTCACTGAAGAGTGGTGATGATGTGGAAAGAGCATTAACCCATAACAACCAGATTGTAGTTCACCGCAGACAGATCAGCGAAAGACAATTTTGATTAGTTGATGCAGATTATCTCGCCGCACACACATTTTATTGTATAGGCCTGCACTTATCTGAAGGCAGAATCATTCCACTTACATATAGCAACTAATCAGAGTCCTTCTTTTATTCTGCTTTACTTTTCATATTCATAGGTGCTTGTAAAAAAAGACATATAAAACATGGCATCCATCCAAGTAGAGATTCCCTCAATTCACCGGAAGAGGATAATTAACTGCAGGACCTGTTCAGTAACCCCCTCCCCGTCCCTGCCTCAGTTGTGCATAGTGCTGATGTGTTTGAAGTGCAAGACCTTCTTCCTCACAGTTCTGAGAAAGAGGGGTTTGTCTTTGAAATGCATCTATGGCAGTAAACGGGTGCTGCTGAAAGGGTCCTACAGTTTTTCACCTGCATCCGATGAATTGAGAGAATGTCATATTTTACATGTTTTTTTTCCCCAAGTACCTTTGTGGTTATGAAAAGTATTTTATAATATATTTTTTTTGAGACACGATTTTTTTTTTTTTTATTGCACAAGGCCGGTATACTCTTTTTTGTTTTATGGTGTTGTTTGAAGACTTCCAAGTCTGGAGGGAGTTGCAAGGTCAAAGAACATCATTGTTTATTAGCAGTCCTGTTGGATTATTTGAATGAACCTTGGACAATTGGTTGGTCTACCAGCGTGATTATATCCCTTTAACATATGAGCCCTGAAAGTTTGTATTCCTGAATCTGACTGATTATTGCAAGGAGTTCTACCTTCAAACATCAAGCCACCTAACAGTCCTCCTTGGCTGAAGACATCCTATTCCAATAAAAACTTGGCCAATACTGTGTAAGACAAATGCCAATATTGTGAGGTAGATTATAGAAATGATTGTAATGGATCTATCTACACTGTCGTCAAACACCTGCATTTTCCATTCAAGCTATTTAGCATCCTTTTTGATATTTGTCAATCTACACCAGGGGTCTTCAAACTATGACCTAAGGGCCACATCCTGCCTGCTACAAGTTTTTATCTGGCCTGCAGCAACTGTCGTGAAAATACACTGGCTGGCTGGCAGTGAATGCTCCGGTCTGTCTATCGTAATAAGTAGACTGGTGCATCTACTACCAGCTGGGCATGACCATCCCCCAGGCCCCAGCATCGCTCTGCTGCTCTGCCACCTGAAAGGAAAGGAGGGACACTGTTGGGCACACAGGAATGTAAGGTGGGTCTTTGCTGGCGCACACAGGAATGTAAGATGGGTCTTTGCTGGGCACATGTGGATATAAGGGGAGACTATGCTGTGCATTCCTAAAGGTAAAGGGGGACTCTGATGGGCACAAATGGATGATAGGTGGGGACTCTGCTGGGCACAAGATGATATAAGAGGGGCTGTGATGGGCACTTCTTAATGTAAGGGGGGGGGGGGTCTGCGGTGGAATACATGGATGTAAGGGGGAGGGGGACTCTGCTGGGCACACATGGATGTAAGGGTGAGGGGGACTCCACTGGGCACACATGGATGTAAGAGGTGGGGGACTCTGCTGGGCACACATGGATTCATGATTCATGAGAGGGACTCATGAATGTAAGGAAGGACTCTGCAGCGTGCTCCTGAATGTAAAGGGGACTCTGTTTAACTCTATAGAGGGAAGTGTGTGGGGGGGAGTTTAAAAAAGCTGATTTTCTCTGACCTGTGAATATTTGTAAAATACAGTTCCTTGAAAAAGTATTCATACCCTTTGACATTTTCCACATTTTGTCATATTACACCCAAAAACGTAAATGTATTTTTTGGGTGTTGATGTGGTAGATCAACACAAAGTGGCACATAATTGTGAAGTGGAAGGAAAACGATAAATGGTTTTCAAAAATTTTTACAAATAAACATGTGAAAAGTGTGGCGTGCCTTTGTATTCAACTCCCCTGAGTCAATACTTTGTAAAACCACCTTTCGCTGCAATTATTGCTGCAAGTCTTTTTGGGTATGTCTCTGCCAGCTTTGCACATCTAGAGAGTGAACTTTTTGCCCATTCTTCTTTGCAAAATAGCTCAAGTTCTGTTAGATTAGATGGAGAGCGTCTGTAAACAGCAATTTTCAAGTCTTGCAACAGATTCCCAATTGGATTCAGGTCTGGACTTTGACTGGGCCATTCTAACACATGAATATGCTTTGATCTAAACCATTCCATTGTAGCTCTGGCTGTGTGTTTAGGGTCATTGTCCTGATGGAAGGTGAACCTCCGCCCCAGTCTCAAGTCTTTTGCAGACTGTAATGCCGTGTACACACAAGCGGACTTTCGACGGACTGAACTCCAAAGGACTTTTTTGACGGACTTTCGACGGAGTTCCGACGGAGTTTCGACACAACAGACTTGCCCACACACGATCACACCAAAGTCTGACTGATTTGAACGTGATGACATACGACCGGACTAGAATAAGGAAGTTCATAGCCAGTAGCCAATAGCTGCCCTTGCGTCGTTGTTCGTCCGTCGGACTAGCATACAGACGAACAGATTTTTCGACCGGACTCGAGTCCGTCGGAAAGATTTGAAACATGTTCTATTTCTAAAGTCCGTCTGATTTTTCAACAGCAAAAGTCTGATGACGCCCATACACGATCGAATTGTCCGGTGGATTCGTTCCGTTGGACCTTTGCTGTCAAAAAGTCCGGTCGTGTGTACACGGCATAACAGGTTTTCTTCTAAGATTGCCCTGAATTTGGCTCCATCCACCTTCACATCAACTCTGACCCCAGCTTCCCTGTCCCTGCTGAAGAAAAGCAGCCCCACAACATGATGCTGCCACCACCATGTTTCACGGTGGGGATGGTGTGTTCGGGTGATGTGCAGTGTTAGTTTTCCGCCACACATAGCGTTTTGCTTTTAGGCCAAAAAGTTCAATTTTACTTTCATCTGACCAGAGCACCTTCTTCCACGTGTTTGCTGTGTCCCCCACGTGGCTTCTCGCAAACTGCAAACGGGACTTCTTATGGCTTTCTTTCAACAGCAGCTTTCTTCTTGCCACTCTTCCATAAAGGCCAGATTTGTGGCGTGCATGACTAATAGTTGTCCTGTGGACAGATTTTCCCACCTCCAGAGTCACCATGGGCCTCTTGGCTGCTTCTTTGATTAATGCTCTCCTTGCCTGGCCTGTCAGTTTAGGTGGACGGCCATGTCTTGGTAGGTTTGTAGTTGTGCCTAATGCCGCGTACACACGGTCGGACTTTTCGTCTACAAAAGTCCAACGGACGCTGACGGACTAAAGCTGGCTGGTAATCCGATCGTGTGTGGGCTTCTCCGGACTTTCAACGGACTTTTTCAGCCTCAAATCCGACGGACTTTAGATTTGAAACATGCTTCAAATCTTTCCGACGGACTCGAGTCAGGTCGAAAAATCCGCTCGTCTGTATGCTAGTCTGACGGACAAAAACCCACGCTAGGGCAGCTATTGGCTACTGGCTATCAACTTCCTTATTTTAGTCCGGTGTACGTCATCACGTAAGAATTCGACTGACTTTTGTGTGATCGTGTGTAGGCAAGTCTGTTCGTTAGAAAGTCCGCCGCAAGTCCGTCGAAAGTCCGTCGAAAGTCTGTCGGACAGGCTGTCGGACTTTTGTAGCTGAAAAGTCCGACCGTGTGTACGCCCCATAACTCTTTCCAATTTTAGATGATTGATTGAACAGTGCTCGGTGAGATGTTCAAAGCTTGGGATATTTCTTTATAACCTAACCCTGCTTTAAACTTTTCCACAACTTTATCCCTGACCTGTCTGGTGTGTTCCTTGTGCTTTACGATGCTGTTTGTTCACTAAGGTTCTCTAACAAACCTTTGAGGGCTTCACAGAACAGCTGTATTTATACTGAGATTAAATTACACACAGGTGGACTCTATTTACTAATTAGGTGACTTCCACTAGATTTTAATTAGGGACATCAGAGTAAAGGGGGCTGAATACAAATTCACACAACACTTTTCAGATATTTATTTGTAAAAAAATTTGGAAAGCTATTTATCGTTTTCCTTCCACTTCACAATTATGTTCCACTTTGTGTTGGTCTATCACATAAAATCCCAATAAAATACATTTACGCTTTTGGTTGTAACATGACAAAATGTGGAAAATTTCAATTGGTATGAATACTTTTTCAAGGCACTCTATAGGATGTGGCGCTTGTACTGAAAAGTTTAGAGACCCCTGGTCTAGAAAGATCTGAGTGGTCACGTGTTTACAAGACAGTTATCAACAAAGGTCAAAAATGATCTTTCTCTGTAGAACATTTGTGATTATTATTGGCACATTACGGTTCAATAATATTGATAAGTAGCCACAATAATCTTGATAAAAATAGATATTGTGAATGCATGCATGTCATCACTAATTCTAGGGTTCACACTGCCTTATAAAAAAAACAAAAAGGTATTGGTGGTGCAGTAGCTACTTGTAGTTAATTACATACTATATATCTGGGCTTGCTCTGTAATGTTAAATGTTTCACTACTCAACTGAGTAGCTTCTTCAGTTCTGATGAGTGTCAGGAACATACTCCAGCATTTGTAGACACACAGGTAACTCACCTTAATCCAGTCACCATGGCTATCAGCTTCAGCCATATAACCAAAACAATTAAAACATATCCCAAACCATTGTGATTTGGCACCATTGTGATTTGGTTATTTAAATTAGAACAAGGTGGCTTCACAAATTCCCATACCAACTCCTGTAATGTTTTTGAACAATCAACCTTGACATCAAGGTGACTGGATTAAGGTGTTTGAGTTACCCGTCCGACTACACATTTTCATACCTCCCAACATTTTGAGATGGGAATGAGGGACACCTATTAGCAAAAGTATTTAGGCATAGGACACACCCCCTGCCACACTCCCACTAAAGGAGAATTATACAAACAATTATTAAAAAGTACAGCTTATGCATTTCTCTGTCTACTTCATGGCAGCTGTGTTCACTTTTCAGTCCAATATATAACACTTTCCACAGAAGAGCACCAAGGGCACTCTCAGCTTTCAATTCTCTTTATTGTTGAAAAGTAAAAAAGGCTTAAAAAACCATTGAAAAACCATTCAGCCAACAACCTTCTCACATGTACAAATACACACTATCTCTAGAGAATTGGTAGCCGAGAGTTCCCTTGATGCTCTTTTGTGGAAAGTGTTACATTTCGTGGTATGTTTCCGACACTCATTAGAACTAAGGATGCCACTTGATGAGCGGTGAAATGACTTCAACGTAGCAGAACAGATCCAGTTGAACGTAACTAACTACTACTAGCTATAATATGACTTGGATAAATAAAAACCTTTACAGATCTGCTGTGCACTGATCACCATGTCTAATACCGTAAGTGGGTATAGTTAAAAATGGAGGAAGAATGGAAAAGTTGAGTAACCATTTAGACTGCAGGTTTTTTTTTTTTTTAACACTGAAAGGTATAAGAATATCTATAGGTTTGGTTATTTTCCAAATACATAGAAACATAGAAAGGTGGTCTATCGAGTAGACCCCCCTTTTTTTTAACTTATATGTTTTTATATAGATACATTTTTATTTTTTACTTTTTTATTTGAGTATAGATCTATGTTTATCCCAAGCATGTTTGAAGCCATTTACTGTTGACTGATTCACTACCTTTGCTGGAGGTCTATTCCAAGCATCAACAACTCTTTCAGTATTAAGAACTTTCCTCCTGTTGGTTTTAGGTCATATCCCTGTGTTCTTGATCTTGGTTTCATGTTGAAAATACTGCCCTATTAAACCTTATTCACCCCCTTGATGTATTTAAAGGTTTCAGTCATGTCTTCCCTTTCCCTTCTTTCCTCCAGACTGTACATATTAGGTTCCTGAAGTCTCTCCTGAAAAGTTTTATCCCTCAGATCTTTCACAATTTTTGTTACCCATCTCTGGACTTCTACAGTTCTATCTTATCAATCTTTTTTGTAAGTGAGGTCTCCAGAACTGGACATAACTAAAGATTTATATTGGGAAATCAGGACCTCCTTTCTCCTGCTGGTGATCCCTATAGTGATGCATCCTAGAATTTTATTACCTTTTCCCATTGCATGGCCACACCATAGCTCCCAACTGTCCCTGATTTCAAGGGACTGTCCCTGATTTGGAACTAAGTCCCTCTGTCTCTCTTTCCTCCTCACTTGTCCCTTATTTTGGTCTGATCTATATAGTTGTATATAAAATGCACTACAGTAAAACCTTGGTTTGAGAGTAATTTGGTTTGAGAGCATTTTGCAAGACAAGCAAAATGTTTTAATAAATTTTGACTTGAAATACAAGTGATGTCTTGATATACAAGTAGCGTCATGTCACAACGAAGTATAAAAGAGAAGAGAGGTGCCTCTAAGTGTAGCAATATGGTTACATTTAATGAAGGTCCAACATTTAGCAACTCACATGGTTGATGATTAAAACAGGCACATCTAAGTATATAGCCAGCTGTGTAAAGTTGTCCACATAGACCATCCTCCTCACCGCCATCAACATCATCCCTTCTACTAGCGCTTCTAGCCTTGCTTTCAGATCGCTCTACTGCAGGGTAGTCTTCCGGGTCATGACTGCAGACCGACAGCGGTGAGAGCCGGCGGTGCGGAGGATGGTCTATGTGGACAGCTTTACCCCGGATGCCTGCATACTTAGATGTGCCTCTTTTAATCATCAACCATGTGAGTTGCTAAATGTTGTACCTTCATTAAATGTAACCATATTGCTACACTTAGAGGCGCCTTTCTTCTTTTTTTATACTCTGTAGCTCCTGTTGGATTTTGCTTCTAATCCCCTTGTGGAGGCTGCAATGTGTGGATGGACATTTTATGGGAACACAATTTATCACATTGCTATAATCTTTTTATATCTGGACTATAAACTGAAAGACTTATAAATAAATGGTTGTGGAACAAATCATCTGAGATTCCATTATTTCTTATGGGAAATTCGCTTTGATAGAAGAGTGCTTTGAATTACAAGCATGTTTCTGGAACGAATCATGCTCGCAGTCCAAGGTTTTACTCTATTTATTTTCCATATAGTGTTTCCCAGTGCTCATACAATTTCTAAATTGCTGCATTTGTAAATTTCACAAGCCACTATAAAGGAATAGTAGCACTTGTGGGTTTAACTAATCTTTTTTTTTAATAATTCTCATTTAGGGGGAGTGGTAGGGGTGGGTCCTATGCCTACATACTTTTGCAAATAGGTGTCCCTCGTTCCCGTTTAAAAAGTTGGAAGATATGCCACACTGTTAGCTCATTTTGCAATCATCTGAAATAATTCCATTTAAATCTGTTTCCTTTGTAGTGCTGGCCAGGTATCAGACCTTATAAAACTACAGCATAATACAGTATATACCTTAGGTATCTTAGGGCATGGACCTCAGATGTGCTACTGAAGGGTTTAGGAGTTCTCCAGCTTGTTAAAATAAATTCACCGTAACAGACTAGATTTTAAATCCAGGGCTTTTTTCATGATTCAGTTTACATCTATTAGAAGCTTCAAAAGATCAACGTTGCTGAAATCCCTGATGCTGGTGTGCCAGACTGCAGATGACCAGATGCCTTAAAAGAGCGCGTCCCCATCTCCACAAGATACCATGAATATAAAGCGGAGCTGCACAATGATAACGTCAACCAGTAAATCTTTATTCAGCCAAGGCTGGCTTCCCAAAACAGTCCACGCCTGTTGGCCACGGCCGGCTGACGCATTTCACTTCGATTGGGCTTATTCCAATTGGATTATTCCAATTGAGCTTATTCCAATTGGGCTTATTCCCAGAGAATAAGCCCAATTAGGAAGCCTCCCTTGACTGAATAAAGATGTGCTGGATTACGTTATCAGTGTGCCGCTCTGCTTTATATTCATGGGTTTACATCTATTTTAAGAGCATAATACGTTTTCAATACTGTATATTCGATCTGAACATAAGTAATTGTATGGAGAAAAATATATGAAAAAAAATAATAGGCAGAGGGTACTGGTAAGGAATATACATAAGCCAAAGTATACCTGAGCTATAAGGCCCTATTCACACCTCAGCGTTTTGTAGCTTGAAGCTCCAAAGCGCTGAAGGAGAAAAATTCAATTATTCTCTATGGAGTTGGTTCACATCTACACTCCAAGTCGCCTGAAGCCAAACGCCTGAATCTCAAAAAAGTTCTGAAGCTTTTTCATAGCTCAAATCAGGCAGATTGGTGTGTTTTTGAAGCGTTTCCACAGAAATGCATGGAAATGCTTGATTTGTTTTGTTGCACTTTTTTAGCATTTTTCTGCTCAAAGGTAACCATTAAATGAAAATAAATAATAAATAAATAATAAACAAATTCTTAAAAAATGTAAATCAATAAAAAAACCCTAACCCTACTATTAACCCCTAACTCTAATCCTAACCCTAATATTAACCCCTAATCCTAACATTAATATTAATCCCTAATGCCAACCCCTAATCCAACAAAATAAATAAATAATAAGTAAATAAATAAATAATAATAAATAAATTAACCCCTAACTTTTAAATCCTACCCCTTAACCCCTTACAAAAAAAATAAAAAAAAATAACAAAGAATAAATAAAAGCGGATGAAAAAGCGGAAAAATATAGTAACAAATAATGAATCAGATGATGTTTTTCTCTATTGGCTAATTGCGTGCACCGTTTAGGAGATATTTACTGTACATGCGCTCTGGAGGAATGGGCACCCGTGTCGTTCCTTCAGAGCCCTGTGCCGTGACCGGCAACTCCCGGGCACATGCGTGGGAGTGACGTCATCACCGCTCCGGCCCCCCTGTCAAGCTTTTTTTGCCATCATTATCCTATAAGGGAAATGTTTCTTCCTTCCTGTCCTGTAGGCACAATGGGAAGTGATAGGCAATTTCTCCAAAGTGGAGGAAATGCCATCTTAGGTGGTTGTCATGGGAATAGCCATTGGGTGTACCTATTGGAAGATTTCTCACCTATTTACTGTTTTGGCTACATTTTAAAAGTGTGGTGTAGCACTGACTCCGTAGGAAGCTTCTAATATGTTTGCTGACCAACCTGTGTATATACCTACCTATTTTCAGCCTGTTTCAGCCCGGTCACGTGATCTGGCCCCCTGCGCCAGCCAGCAGCGGCTGTAGTGGTGAGGAAAAAAAGCCGACAACGGATGGGCCATGGGAGCCTATGGGTGACATCAGGCTTTGCCAGGTGTTGTTGAGCACTTTCCCCTCTCCCATGCAGCTGCCACCGGCTGACACAGGGGATCACGGAAGTAGTCTCAAAATAGGTAAGTATATGTATCTTTTTTTACACAGGTCAGACAGAAAGTTGAGCTTATAAGATGATGTACCTGTTCCCTTAGCAGGCTTAATAAAGGGGGCAGAACCCCGGAAACACGTTACTGCTCCCACTTCTCCTCCCGTAGCATGTGAGGTTAGGGGCAAGCTTTTCCCGCTGTCCTGAGCACTGCTATGAGATCCGACAGAATTTGCCTTTAGGCGTGGGTTGTTACTTGTTTCTAGCAAAAGCACTGGCCAAAGGACTTACATTGTGGAATGGATTGACGTTCTCATGAGGGATGATTCTTTTTATGCCTCTTTGGTCTGAGAGTCATGTGGGTGGACACTTTTTATATATATATAAGATTTCAAACTACTGCACTAAGTTTGCACCCTCTTTTATCTATCTGTTGTCTGTCCAAGGGTCAGCAGCCTGTTCCCTGGAGGTCAGGTCACATCGCACATGGGGCTCCGCTTTTAAGACTACATTAGCTGGCTCCTCGGGCCTCCTCCCTCTCTAATGTTTTTACAGTCCACATAGCTCTGTACGCAACACAGATTTGCCCTTCTGCAGAACACAGCAGTCCATTGTGGTTCTTCCCCTCTCTACTCATCTCTCTGCGCTGACCACCGCAGAGCGCTCTCCTGCTGTAAAGTCAGGCTGTACTATTCTCTGCCATCTGGATGGATCTTCTCTGTGGGACATTTATTCCTCCTGCAGCATTCAGGACACAGTCCCTCACTCCTGTGGGCTCTCAGCCCTCCCTAAATCCCGTTGGGTCTGGTGGGTGGGGTTTAGGTCCAGCTGCCACTGCAGCCAATGAGAGTCCTCCTTTCCCTGTATTGGATTATCTATGGACTTCTCTGTGCTTTTATGAACTTTGAGATATTTGATCATTATTGTGCTCTGTATATACTGATTATATGTCTATATTTTACTAATGTGTCTCTAATTAGCGCTGCACCATCTGTTTATATTGCTACCCTCTATGCACAAAAGCTTTAACCGCAACCCAAACACAACCTATGTGCACAAATTCTCTAAATACCATTTTCTTTGCAACAAAGTAATTTTGCATTCAAAGAGCTTTAATTATATAAGTGGGGCCCAATTTGCATATATTTTAACGTGAATCTTGCTCTTCGAAAAGCAATAGGTTTACTTAACTGCTGCCCACTGTATCTGCATAGACTCGTCCACCTTACCGACCACTCAGTGTCTGCTTCCCCTCTCTGCCAATCCCTCCATTGGCTTCCTTTCACCCAATAAATTGAATTCAAGATCCTAACAACTTACAAAGCCACCTACAACTCTGCCCCTTTTCTACATCACTAACCTAGTCTCAAAATACCAAAAAAATCGTTCACTTTGTTCCTCCCAAGACCTCATTCTCTCTAGCTCCCTTGTCCCCTCCTCCCATGCTTGCCTCCCGGACTTCTCCTGAGCCTCCCCCATCCCCTAGGAACTCCTTACCCCAATCTGTCCGACAATCTCCTACTCTGTCCACTTTCAGACAATCCCTAAAAACTCATCTTTTCAGAGAGACCTTTTCGGAGACTGGAGGCCTTGGTTTGAGTCCCACTTCTGACACCAGCTAAAAGGCTATCCCAGTATCTACCTTATCTACACTAACCTTGCTGGTACCCTCCGTTCCACACTTACCAGACAGGAGATCTCGGGAATAATGCATTTAGACACCTTGTAATCGTTCTCTTCGCTCCTTCCAAGACCTCCTTGCTCTCAAACTCCCTTGTCACCTCATCCCATGCTCGCCTTCAGGACTTCTCCAGAGCCTCTCCCATCCTCTGGAATGCTCTACCACAATCTGTCCGATTTTCTCCTACTTTATCCACTTTCAGACAATCCCTGAAAACTCATCTCTTCAGAGAAGCCCACCTAACAACTGTACATTTATCGTCTCAATAAGCACATCGTCCACAGTTATTACCTCTTGTATCTCTTGACCTTCCCTCTTAGATTGTAAGCTCTAAGGAGCGGGGCCCTCTGATTCCTACTGTATTAAAGTGTATTGTATTTGTACTGTCTACCCTCAAGTTGTAAAGCACTACGTAAACTGTTGGCACTATATAAATCCTGTATAATAATATAATAAAAATGTAGGCTAAAGGCAGAATTCAAATTTATTGGTTCCTCTATATCTTAAATATATATACATAGCAGGATGTAACCGGGCGGTATTTTTCCCTTCTACCAATTAGGGGTACTTCTCCTTTCACGTATAGCCAATAAAGAGGATCCACAAACATTCTACAAACTAACGCATAGCAGGTGATCAACTCATGACATGTGATACTTAGTTATTATACTTTATCTGCCCAACAACTGAATAGGGAAGTAGCGGGTCTTGTCACTTAAGAGGAGCAGTGCCTTGTCTCTTACTAGACAAAATTGATCAGTTTTCATGATAATCCTTAAATGTAACCCTTCAGCCCCCCACCTAACAAACTTTTTTTTTTTTTGAATCAGCCCATCCGCCACAGTTATTACCTTTTGTATCTCTTGACCCTCCCTCTTGGATTGTAAGCTCTAATGAGCGGGACCCTCTGATTCCCCCTGTATTAATCCGCTCTTTATTTGTGCTGTCTACCCTCTTGTTGTAAAGCTCTGCGTAAACTGTTGGCGCTATATAAATCCTGTATAATAATAATAATTTGCTTCAGCTGCCATGCCATTCGGTACCGGCAGCTTAGAGAAATTTCCAGTACTTTCCACTTCCACTTCTAAATGATATAAAATTCTATTCAGCCAAGCTTTAGATTCAGGCACCCCTATAAGACAAAACTGTTGGTGACCTCATTTTTCTCAAAACGCTCTAATTTTTCTCCAATAGTGATATTTTGCATTCAAACAGCTTTAATGACATAATTGAGGCCCAATCATACAGGCTGATGCTCAAACACACCTGCAAAAGACTCTGTAGAGAAGCTGAATTTAGCTGCAAATTTTTTTTTTCTCCTATAAACCGTCCCTTCAGAGCACAGAAGCCTGCGCGGCTCCATGCATTTTGTATGTTTGGCATGTAAATGACGGATGTTTATTTCAAGTGATGGCAACAGGTAGAGATAGACTTTTCTGTGCTGTCATTCCCATGGTGAGCAGAGGCCTGGGGGACGTTTTACAGTCTTTAGCTAATCTCTTCAGCTGATTAGATGCATTGCAAAGGCACATTGTTTTCTCTGCTCTTTTTATTTGCACAGTAAATCTCGACACGGCGCCACTCAGCAGCGCAGAAAATATTAGACAGGAGGAAATTTAGAAAAAGGATATTAAGGTGTCCTATACATATCACAGTTTTCTATAGAAGAAGCTAATTAATGGCTGGGTTTAGATACTTGAGCTGCGGGAACAGGTGGTACCGCGATGCGCAAGAGTGCACATGGTGGTGCCATTCTTATTGGCACCCCAACTCTCCTTGGCGATGGATGTGCAGTGCAGGGCACCACAACACAAGGTAATGTGTTACCATACGTTGTAATGCACCAAGCTACAGAAAATAGTACGCGCAACTTTGTTGGTACATTAGGCAGTCAACGTGTGTGCGATATGCGTGAACCCAGTTTTAAAGGCAGTATGGTTTTTTTCTTCCAGAGTGGCTTAGCATTTCTACCTGGCAGTACTAGGGCCGTCGATTTGAATCCCAACCACGGCACTACCTGCCTGGAGTTTGCACGTTCTCCTTGTTCCTGCGTGGGTTTTCTCCGGGTACTTCAGTTTCCTCCCACACCCCAAAGACATGCTAGTAGGTCAATTGTCTAAATTGGTCCTTGTATGTGTATGTATGAATCCGAGTTATGAACCTTAGATTGTAAGCTCCTTGTGGGCAGGAACTCATGTGACTGTACAATATATAGCATATGTAAAGCGTTGTGTAAATTGTCAGTGCTATATACATACCTGTAATAAATCAATAAATATTAGACATATTGGTCTCATTCACATGGGTGCTAAGGCCCTGTTGGAAGGCAACATAGTCTAATGTCATATTTCTGGAGTTTCTCTGTCAATGTTACTGCGTTTATTGGTAACAGTGTTTTGGGTATTATCCAGAGTTTGAATTGGATCTGGCATAGATCCGTTACATATAGGGTCAAGGTCTGATGTTCTTCCTGGTTGATACCAGGTCTAGAATGTAGCAAGTTGCACATCAAAGCTTTGTAGCATATCAGAATCTGCATCTGAACGCTTGGCTCTGAAAGTCTGTTGCTGACAATACACTGCAAGTAATCTTCAACGAAAGCCATAGCTGCCAGGATGATATTTGCACCAAATTACTTCAGGCCCATACACGGTCAATGGGATATTTGTGTATCCGTCCCTAGCTGGCAGCTGCTGCATACAGGCAGTCCGTTCATAGATAGACCGTAAAGATCAATTCCAGCGTTCGGTTCCTGCAGCTCCCTCATGCCTATAGGTCGCAGTTTCAGTCTCGTACATTCCGTTTGGAGCAGGATGACTTAAAATCTCATCCTCAGGGATGACACTCTGTAAACCGTTATCTACAATTTACAAAGCGTTGCAACCTTCTATCCACCTAGGTCTCTAATCTTTGCACACCTTATGGCTGGCAGAAGATCAGGAACGTGACACCGAAGATTGGGAGGATATGTAGGAGTACCCATTTCAATATCAGGGACAGATGAATTCAATTCAAAATACTACACAGAAGTTATTTTACACCACAAAGGCTCCATCACATTTGCCCTACTACCCCCTTTTGCTGTTGGAGATGCCCCAATGACCCTGCAGGTTTTATCCATATTTTCTGGGAATGCCCGCTGATTCAACCCTACTGGCAAGAAGTGACCCAATTTGTAACCACTTTGAGAACAATACCAGTCCCATTAAACATATGGGTATGTCTATTAGGGTTAGTCGATTCTCTCACTTTTGCCAGGGCGACTTACACCCTTTTGAGCATCCACTCCTGTTATATAATGCCAGAAAGGCTATTGTCTTCAAATGGAAGTCAGAAGCCCTACCTTATCCTTTTGGAAACATCTCGTTAACTCAGTTGTTCCTCTTTATAAAGCAACCTACTTTTCCCGAGGCTGTCCTAAAAAAATTGGGAAGGTATGGGGACTTCTGGATAAATTCAGAATCCACAGTTGATGATCAAACTATTGATAGCTAAATTCTCCTAACTTTTGGTGATCATAAACTGACCCCTAGTTTCTGGTTGACATTCGCTGACCCAGGTAATTTGTTCTAGTAGATATGTGAATAGCTGGGGAATAAATCTCACTATTGCCATTTGTTCTGGCACATCAGGAGGAGCACAAGGTTGCTAAGTCTTCTTAGTCCTGTGGCTTGTCTTTTACTACTGGACCCTAAGCAACAGTTGTTAGTGGTTATGTTAGGATGTACACTGTTATTTTATAAGTGTTTGTATAGCTGTTAGCCGGGGTATGCCTCATGGCTCTTCAATAAAGAGAAGTTAAAAAAAAATAAAATAAAAAATAAATTCCAGGCATGGTATATTTTTACATAGTTACATTGGTCCAGCTTGGACCAATGTAGCTGTACATATACAATACCATCTGATGCCACTGGAAGCTGTAACATAAATAGACACCGCTACACCAATGATCTCCACTAGCTTCCAGATCCCATGCTGAATGGCTGCTCTGCTGCCTTCTGAAAACAGAAGGTCAGCTGCTCGGCACAGGTGCCATTCAGTAAATGCAAAGCATTTTCTGAATGAATGCAAAGCTTTCTCTGATTGGATGAGGTGGAGAGGCAGGGCAGTGATGTCATGCTCCCAACTTTGTGGGAACAGTTTGGGGATGGCCCCTTCCAGTGCACAAAGCAAGGTCCATAAAGACATGGATGAGTAAGTTTGAGGTGGAGGAAATAGACTGGCCTGCACAGAGTCCTGACCTCAACCTGATAGAACACCTTTGGGATGAATTAGAGCAGAGACTGCGAGCCAGGCCTTCTCTTTCACATCAGTGCCTGACCTCACATTTTTCTGGAAAAATGGTCAAACATTTCCATTGGCCAACTCAATATTGAACCCTACGGACTAAGATGGACAATCCCCTGCCAACAATCGTACTGTGTGTACAAGGCTTAAGGCTGGCCATACATGGTTTGAATCTCCGATAATTCAGTAGGGACCAGCCGAGATTCTAACCGTTAATGACCAGGTTGAATGTACCACGTTGATCGATCCATTAGCTTGAGTACAACCAGCCTGCTGGATTCTCTTGCGATTATCGCAAAAAAGATAATCCGCAAGAGATTTCCTGTGGTTGCAAGAAAGAAATTTGCACCGCGTGTGGCCTGCCTAAGAAAGGAATACAAAGTAATGGAGAGTAAAAGCTTTCATCCAAAGACAAAGGATGAAAAGATTAACTATTACCAACATCCATGTAAGAACTCTTTTTGCCTGGAGATGAGTTCTAAGAATAAGAAGATACAATTGGGCTTGCATTCTAAAAGCCATTCATTTTTATTACATGTGACATTTTCAGTCTCATTGTGCCACAGAATCCATTATTTTAAAGCAAGCTAAATATTACCTCAACATCCACTCTTCCAAGTATTACAACATTCTTGCATTGTCTAGAGACTACAAAACAATTTCACTTCACTAAAACAATGGGTTGACATGTGAGATCTGACGCCTGCTTGTTTTAAGTATGTTCTATTGTTTGTGATTCTCCCTCTCTCTTCTCCTGTCAGCGTCGACTCTGCGAATAAATGCAAGCTGTCATTGTATTTTGTTTTTGTTTTGCTTTTTTCATTATCTGTAAGACCTCTTTCACTTTTTGTCAATCTTGGAACTTAGGTAGCCCAAGTGCCACTTTATGCATAAATATATCTCCAGAGACCCTGTCTGTACAGATAGTACGGTCACCTCACCTACTGATTTAGCGCCATCCACAGGCAGTTTAAGTCTTCAATAAGACACAGAAGTTAAATCCAACACAATTTTAGGTGAGATAATTGAAGTACAGAGGATATTGAAGTGTGAGAAGACTATAACTTTTCTAAGCCTTGTCTCTGGGAAGAACTAACACTGACATGGAAGAAACAGGGAGGGTCTTGCTAGGACTGAACTAACTAGCATTAAGCCCAGGTCTACACTGATACGGGTTAGAAATAGTGCAACTCGCACGATTTCAAACCGGCAATGCAGTCTGACTTCAGGGGTGAACCACACTACACTATGTAATTACAAACTACACATTAGGGTTGTCCTGATACCACTTTTTTAAGAGCGAGTACAAGTACCGATATTTTTTTCAAGTACTCGCCGATACCGATTATCGATACTTTTATTTTAAATGTCACGTGACAGTTTTTTTTTTTTTCACAATTTTGTTTTTTTTTTTTTTACAATGCTTTCTTTTTTTTCTTTTTTTTTTAGGGGGGGTGGGGGGGTGGGGTGGGGACGGTATCTGTGTGTTTTTTTATTTAAATTTTTATTATTTTTTACAATATTTTTTTTTTTATTATTTATTGCAATACTTTGTGTTTTTTTTTTTAATCAGCCCTGTTGGGGGGCTTTGGTGAGATATCAGGGGTCTTAACAGACCCATAATATCTCCCCCTTGAGACAGAGAAAGAGACCGAGGATAGAGATTTCCTAGTCCCTTCCTCTGCAGCCTCAGCTGCACTGAGAATGAATGGAGAGAAGACAGCGGCTCCTCTCCATTCATAAACTGAGACATCGTAATCACAGGAGACAGCAGAACAGCAGAATGGAGGGGGATAGCAGAACAGGACAGCCGAACGGAGGGGGACAGCAGAATGGAGGGGGACAGCAGAATGGAGGGGGACAGCAGAATGGAGGGGGAAAGCAGAACGGGACAGCAGAACGGAGAAGGACAGCAGAACGGAGGGGGACAGCAGAACGGGACAGCAGAACGGAGAGGGACAGCAGAACGGAAAGCAATAGAATAAAAAGATCACAATTAAATCACGATTCTCGCAGCATAAAATCTTTCACATTATACAAAAAAAATTGGGCTAACTTTACTGGTTAGTTTTTTTTTTAAATTCATTAAAATGTAATTTTTCCCCAAAAAAATGCATTTGAACGACTGCTGCACAAATACAGTGTGACATACTATAAAATATTGCAACAACCACCATTTTATTCACTAGGGTCTCTACTAAAAAAAAAATATATATATAATGTTTGGGGGTTCTAAGTAATTTTCTAGCAAAATAAAATAGATTTTAGCTTGAAACCAACAAATGTCAGAAAAAGGTTTAGTGTTTATGTGGTTAAACTTCCCTCATTTACACAGTGTATTCCTTTGATCTGAAGTACAAATCATTACAATGTTTATACTTAAAGTGGAGTTCTACCCCAAAAAAAAAAAAAAAAAAGTAATGTGCTTAAAAAAAATTAAAAAAAAAACATTTGGAGAAAATTTTTTTTTTACTCACCTCTAAATGGCTGTTGCTAGGGGGTCCCTCGTAGTCTGCCTCCTTCGGTGCCTGGGCTGGTGACATCACTTCCTTCGGACACGTGACCGGTCCCAGATGATTACGGGGCCAGTGACGGCGCACGGCACGGCTCGCGCATGTGCAGTGGGTGCCCGGCTGTGAAGCCACAGCTGGGCGCCCACAGTTAAAATGCCTACGCCGCCGAGCGGAGGGGGGGACGAGCGGGGCTTCGATCCCCCCGCATCACTGGACCCTGGGACAGGTAAGTGTCCAATTAAAAGTCAGCAGCTGCAGTATTTGTAGCTGCTGACTTTTAATTTTTTTTTAATTTTAATACTTTGTCAAGATCACAAGGGGGAAACAATCGCGATAACGATTCTTAACGATTAATCGTGCAGCTCTACTGTACAAAGGTAATTTAAAACAGACCAACAAGGCCACAATAAGTCAAAAAGACCATCAATAACAAAGTACATATATCAATGCCACCATAAAATCCACAAAATGTCCTGACGCTCACAGTCTGTACTTTAGTCTACTGTTGACGACTACATGTGTAATAACCTGTGTGATGCTGACCTTTTTATTCTTAGAATTGATTACATGATTGTGGTCTCTGTATTAAGCGTGTGTTGTTTTGCAAAAATAAAGTATTGAAAAAAAAAATCCACAATATGGCACCAATGATACCTTGTTTAAAGAAGCGAGATATGAGAGCGTTTCAACTCTCAAAAAATAGGAGTAGTAAGAAGACTGATATTATTTGAGAGTTAAAATGCATTGGGACTTATTCCCATAAACAAGGCATCATTGGCACCATATTGTAGATTTTATGGTGGCATTGATATATGTACTTTGTTATTGACATGATGGTCTTTTTGATTTATTGACGGTCTGTTTTAAAAAACATTTGTACAAATAAGCTTTTCAATGATTTTATATGGATTACATTGTACATGTTTCTTGTCCAAGTTGGGTGCCTAAAAAATACCATTTAACACAAATACTTTTTTCTCACTTTAGCATTAAACAGGAGAGGAGGACGGATGAATATAAATCACATCAGTAAACAAGCTGGCCAAATCACCATTAGATGTCTGCATACATAAAAACTAAAGTCATCTGGTATAGTTCAATACAACAACAGGAAAAGACCATAAACAGTTGTGCTCATAAGTTTACATACCCTGGCAGAATTTATGATTTCTTGGCAATTTTTCAGAGAATATGAATGATAACACAAAAACTTTATTATCACTCATGGTTAGTGTTTGGCTGAAGCCATTTTTTATCAATCAACTGTGTTTACTCTTTTTAAATAATAATCACAACAGAAACTACCCAAATGACCCTGATAAAAAGTTTACATACCCCAGGTCTTAATACTGTGTATTGCCCCCTTTAACATCAATGACAGCTTGAAGTCTTTTGTGGTATTTGTGGATGAGGCTCTTTATCTTCTCAGATGGTAAAGCTGACCATTCCTCTTGGCAAAAACCTCCAGTTCCTGTAAATTCTTGGGCTGTCTTGCATGAACGGCACGTTTTGAGATCTCCCCAGAGTGGCTCAATGATATTGAGGTCAGGAGACTGAGATGGCCCCTCCAGAACCTTCACTTTATTCTGCTGTAGCCAATGACAGGTCGACTTGGCCATGTGTTTTGGATCATTGTCATGTTGGAATGTCCAAGTACGTCCTATGCGCAGCTTCCAGGCTGATGAATACAAATGTTCCTCCAGTATTTTTTGATAACATACTGCATTTATCTTGCCATCAAATTTCCTGTGCCTTTGTAGCTCACACATCCCCAAAACATCAGCGATCCACCTCCGTGTTTCATAGTAGGAATGGAATGGTGTACCTTTCATCATAGGCATAGGTGTGCGCATCCTAATGCATTAGGGTGTGCACCCTTGAGCTCAAACATACATGCATGTGTATGTATCTACATATATATGACCCCGGCACATTGATCTCCCTGCTGGCACGGTCGGTGAAAGAGAAAAGGATAAACACTTCTCTTATGGCAGAGCCGGTAATAGGGAGATCTTTCCCATGTTCCTGTTGTTACACAGGACGATAACACTAATGCGCATGGGGGGGATTAGGTTGTGCCTGGGCACACCCGGCACAACCTGTGCGCACGCCTATGATCATAGGCCTTGTTGACTCCTCTCCAAATGAAGTGTTTATGGTTGTGGCCAAAAAGCTACATTTTGGTCTCATCACTCCAAATGACTTTGTGCCAGAAGGTTTGAGGCTTGTCTCTGTGCTGTTTGGCGTATTGTAAGCGGGGTACTTTGTGGCATTTGCTTAGTAATGGCTTTCTTCTGGTGACTGGACCATGCAGCCCATCTTTCTTCAAGTGCCTCCTTATTGTGCATCTTGAAACAGCCACACCACATGTTTTCAGAGAGTCCTGTATTTCACCTGAAGTTATTTTTGGGTTTTTCTTTGCATCCCAAACAATTTTCCTGGCAGTTGTGGCTGAAAGTTTAGTTGGTCTACCTGACCGTGGTTTGGTTTCAACAGAACCCCTCATTTTCCACTTCTTGATTAGAGTTTGAACACTGCTGATTGGCATTCTCAATTCCTTGGATATCTTTTTATATCCCTTTCCTGTTTTATACAGTTCAACTACCTTTTCCTGCAGATCCTTTGACAATCCTTTTGCTTTCCCCCATTTTGCTTTTTTCATGGCTAGAATCCAGAAACGTCAGTGCAGCACTGGATGAAAGATGCAAGGGTCTGTCAGGAGTCCAGAAACTCATTGACCTTTTATACACACACTAATTACAAGCAGACAGATCACAATTGATGATAGTTACCTTTAATAGCCATTCAAACCCCTTTGTGTCAACTTGTGTGCATGTTATCAGGCCAAAATCACCAGGGTATGCTCAGGGTCATTTGGGTAGTCTCTGTTGCCATTATGATTTAAATAAAGTAAACACAGTTGCTTGATAATAAATGGCTTCAGCCAAACACTAACCATGAGTGAAAGAAAAGTTTTTGTGTTATCATTCATATTCTCTGAAAAATGGCCAAGAAATCATAAATTCTGCCAGGGTATGTAAACTTATGAGCACAACTGTATGTGGGACTCAACATAACTTATAGCGCCCCAGTCTAAATTGTAGTTACAGCAGAATTTAAAGAGTATCTAAAGACTAAACATTTGTGTTTCTGGATAGAGTGGTTGAGGGCTAGAACCTCTGACAGATTTTTATTGCTCCAAAACCGACATATTCAAGAGGCGCTGGGAGCTAAAGCGGACCTTGATTCCAATTTGCTGCTTTAATTCAATTTAGTCTTCACACCCCAATTCAGGAAATCACAAAATTTTTGTGGGAAAATCCTTTTTTTAGGGGAGGGTAGCCTGTTTTTCCGCTTTTCTTGTGTAGGCAAGAACGACGTTTCCACGTCCAAAGCCTCCTGGGATACCCATGTCATGCATCCTAGGAGGTTTGAGGCTATGTAGCACAGACTGCACATGCGCAGTAGAATGTTATCAGGAGGCTGGCTGCTAGGACCTGGAAGAAACAGCCAGCTGCCGATGCTGTCAGCAAAAAAATATGGTGATGCGGGACCCAGCATGCAGCGGCTTTTGGCGAATTACTGTAGGACAATGCTGTATTTGCTTGGTGATGGAATATGTTAATTGAGCTTAACCCAGCCAACAATATAAGAGGGTGTTAAGAGTACAATAAACCCCAGGGGAGGTTGAAAGTAAAGGAAAATACAACATTTTGAATCTTCCCCTCACTTCCTGTTCTCATGACAATTATAAATTTTGGATTTTATGTCATTTTCAGATTATCAGGCTGGTGACCTCACCTTTCTCCACTGCAGTTAAGGAATGTCACTTGGTCATAGACCCAAACCTACTGACAATGGAGAAGCATCACCATGTTGAAGTCCTCACTGTGTTCCCTCACCCTGTGAATTACTCTGAGCAATGCCATAGAGCCCATTGCTGCTCCTTCCTCTCCCTGTCATAGTTCTGTGAGATAACAGAAAGCTAATATACAGTGGATATAAAAAGTCTTCACATCCCTGTTAAAATGTCAGGTTTGTGTGATGTTAAAAAATGTGACAAAGATAAATCACTTCAGACCTTTTTCCACCTTTAATGCAACCTATAAACTGTACAACTCAATTGAAAAACAAACTGAAATCTTTTAGGGGGAGGAGTAAAAATAAAAAACTAAAATAATGTGGTTGCATAAGTGTGCACACCCTCTTATAACTGGAGATGCAGCTGTGTTCAGAATTAAGCAATCACATTCAAACTCATGTTAAATTGGAGTCAGTACACCCCCGTGCCTCTGATTAACCCCAATTCAAGTTCAGCTGTTCTAGTAGGTCTTTCCTTACATTTTCGTAGTTGCATCCTACAACAAAAGCCATGGACCGCAGAGCGCTTCCAAAGCATCAGAGGGATCTCATTGTTAAAAGGTATCAGTCAGGAGAATGGTACAAAAGAATTTTTTAGATATACCATGGAACACAGTGAAGACAGTCATCATCAAGTGGAGAAAATATGGCACAACAGTGACATTACCAAGAACTGGACGTCCCTCCAAAATTGATGAGAAGACAAGAAGAGAATTGGTCAGGGAGGCTGCCAAGAGGTCTACAGCAACATTAAAGGAGCTGCAGGAATATCTGGCAAGTATTGGCTGTGTGGTACATGTGATAACAATCTCCCGTATTCTTTATATGTCTGGGCTATGGGGTAGAGAGGCAAGACAGAAGCCTTTTCTTGTGAAGAAAAACATCCATGTACGGCTACATTTTGTAAAAACACTTCTGAAGTCTCCCAAAAGCATGTAGGAAAATGTGTTATGGTCTGAGGAAACCAAGGTTGAACTTTTTGGTCATAATTTCAAAAGATATGTTTGGCGCAAAAAAAAAACTCACTGCATATCAACAAAAGAACACCATACCTATCGTGAAGCATGGTGGTGGCAACATGTTTTTCTTCAGCTGAAACAGGGGCCTTAGTCAAGGTAGAGGGAATTATGAAAAGTTCCAAATACCAGTCAATATTGGCACAAAACCTTCAGGCTTCTGCTAGAAAGCTGAACATTAGGAGGAACTTCATCTTTCAGCATGACAACGACCCAACAAGTTTTGGAATGGCCCAGCCAGAGCCCAGAGCCTTGCCCCAGTGCAGCCTTGTCAGTGCAGCTTTGTCCCAGTGGTCAGTGCAGCCTTGCCCCCAGTGTCCATGCCTACCGCCGCCGCCGCCATACACATAGCTGCATGTAGTTTTAAATATGGTGCAGCGGAGTTCGGAGGGACTCGGCGCCGGCGGAACTGAACGAACGCCGCCGAGATACACATAGTCGAGTGTATTCGGCTCTTTCCGGCGCCGCTCACAGTCCCGCCCTATGATGGACATAACACAGATCCAATGGCGGGACTGGGCGTGACTGTGAGCGGCGCCGGAAAGAGCTGAATACACTCGAATATGTGTATCTCGGCTCTGTAATTTCGGCGGCGCTCGTTCAGCTCCGCCGAGTCCCTCCGAACTCCACGGCGCCATATTTAAAACTACTCGCTATGTGAATGTCGGCGGCGATCGCCGCCAATAGCTCACAATTAGCGGGGATCGGCGTATAACACGCACCCGCGATTTTCCCCTGATTTTAAGGGGAAAAAAGTGCGTGTTATACGCCGATAAATACGGTATTATGCCTCGTACACACGATCTGACATTCCGACAACAAAATCCATGGATTTTTTCCGACGGATGTTGGCTCAAACTTGTCTTGAATACTCACGGTCACACAAATCTTGTCGGAAATTCAGAATGTCAAGAACGTGTTGACGTACAACACGTACAATGAGCCGAGAAAAAGGAAGTTCAATAGCCAGTGCGGCTCTTCTGCTTGATTCCGAGCATGCATGGAATATTGTGCGTCGGAATTGTGTACACACGACCGGAATTTACGACAACGGATCTCAAATTTTGTGTGACGGAAATTCCGATGGAAAATGTCAGATGGAGCTCCCATCGAACATTTTCCGTGGGAAAATCCGACTGTGTGTACGGGGCATAAGTGTAAGGGTGTGCACACTTATGCAACCATATTATTTAATTTTTTTATTTTTACTTCCCTCCACCTAAAAGATTTCAGTTTGTTGTTCAATTGAGTTGTAGAGTTTATAGGTCACATTAAAGGTGGAAAAAGTTCTGAAATGATTTATCTTTGTCTCATTTTTTTACATCACAGAAATCTGACATTTTAACAGGGGTGTGTAGACTTTTTATATCCACTGTAAAGACAGACTCAGGTATTTATATGGGCTGTATTTAAAAAAATGTTTTTAGGGCATACATAATTATGCCCTAAATTACTATGCGCGGTGCGGATTCCCCATACTGCCCGGGCTCCCACCCTTGGTGCCCTGCCCCGCAGTACCTCTCCCCCCTGCGGGGGGGGGGTGTTCAGGATGGAGAGCAAGGGATGGAGATGGAGAGAAAGTCTGTTCTAGATACTGAACAGTAGCATGTGAAATAAGGAAATGCTGGTCTATATTAGCTATAAAACACCCTTTTCCTCCTGGGTCCTAGGACAGCTGTACCCTCAGCAAACCTTCTTTACATCCAATGTCATCTCCACCCCCAGCGGAGCAAAGGTGATCTGTTGCTGGCTGGTAAACAAGACCTAGTCATGCAGTGAGCCAGTTTGTTTGTATTTTCCATTTAATCTCTACAAACCTCGTCTCTAATAGGTGACATGGGTCTACTCCTGCACATTCCCGGTGACACAGAATTCTTATTTGCAGGTAAATAAATCAGGCCGCCACGTCGCCCACATTGGGAGGAACAGATTGAGTTTTCAGCGATTGTTAGCGCGCTTTGTATTTCCCGACCAGAAACCTTTTGCTTCCATATTAGCGCTGTCGCCCTTCATTTGTGTCTAATACATCACGTCCCTTCCCTGCTTTAACACTTCAGTTGAGCGTTTTCTAAAGCCGTGTTTTTACCACTTGCCCTTCCAACATACCACCAAGTGTCTCTTCCTTTCCGCCCTTAAAGCTGAACTCTGGGCACAAAAACTTTCATTTCAAGCAGTATGGGGGTAACATTATATATTTGACATATATTCACAGGCTGAAAAAAAAAAAAACTTTTATAAAGGAATGATTGTTGTTTAAATTATTATTTATTATTATACAGGATTTATATAGCGCCAACAGTTTGTGCAGCGCTTAACAAAATGAAGGCAGACATTACAGTTACATTACAATTTGGTACAAGAGGAATCAGAGGGCCCTGCTCGCTAGAGCTTACAATCTAGGAATGAACGAATGAACATGTTTCAAGAAATAACAAAACATCAAAAGTCCTCCATCACATCAGATTACCCTTTCACATCAGAGTCCTCCCTTACACTTCAGAGTCGTCCCCCCTCTACACATCGGAACCCCCGATCACATCAGAGTCCCTCCTTACACATCAGAACCGGCCTTTAACATTACAGCTCTCACCGTCCCTGTCCCCCCCTTCACATCAGAGTCCTCCCTTATGCCTCAAAGTCCCCCCCACAAAGATCAGAACCTGCCTATCGCATCAGAGTCCCCCCTTCCACCAGAGTCCCCCCCCCCTTCACATCAGAACTAACTTGAATTAGTTCACTTTTTCATTTTCTCATGAAAAGATAAACTTACCCTTTAAATATATTCCTTAATAGCCACAGAGAATATAAATCCCCTGAGAAAAAAGCTGTAGGAGGGACCCAACAGGCTCCACCCACTACAGGCTGATAACTACAAGAGGGGTGGAGACAAGACCAGTCACCCTGCACAAGGAGAGAGAGCAGCAGTCAACGGTCTTAATTACAGGAAGCTCCTGCACAGAGGTAAAGTTGTGTCCGTGGTAGGAGAGGTCTGAGAACCTTTGGTCTGGGGGACAGACACAATCAATTAGCCCTTTCATGATAGGGGCAGATTTCCCTATCATGAAAGGGAAGTGTTGATTGATGGGCATAATAAAAGGCGGGTGTTCCTTAAAATGATTTAATATGAGCACCTTTTCATACCATCTAACTTATAACTTTCTGTGCTCCATGCCTGTGCTGCTGACTTATCAGCACTGTTTCCCAACTATCTCTGAGTAATATAGTGTTCTGTAGTACTAAAACAATTCCTGTTCTAGGACATGAAGTATGTAACTGGAAGGATCACCAGGTGAGGATAGAGGAAATTGATGCAGCCACCACATCTAAGGACTGCTAAGCTGCAATATATTACATTTTTGTTTAGATATGTTTCATTTTGAAAAAAAACATAACATTCTGTACTTACAATTTTTTTTGATTTAGTGATAATATGGGCAGGGCATGATAGAACACCTACCCCATAGGAGCCACTAGAAAGATACCAAAGTTTCCTGAAAATCCTTCATTTGGACTTTCCTTAATTGTTATCCTCACCTGTGGGAACAGGATTCCAAAATTTATTGGAATAACTTTATACCTGGAAAATGAATTCTTGGTGTTGTGCTTTAATGTCAAGTCCACTATGTCACCTTGAAAAAGGGAACCTGCAAGCTCCAGAAATGTTGGTAATCTTGGAGTTGTATGACGCTGTCTTCACAATAAAATATGTGATACGCATTTGATTGGAGCATCAGTGACTTCCTAGCTCCTTATCCTTGGGCGCTTGGAGAGGAGATTAATGTCTCACTTAATTATTTTTATAGTTGTTTATTGAAGATAAAAGTACACAAGAGGAGCCAACGGGTTTCTGGGAATTGCCTCTACTTCTTCAGGGCTGTATTTCTGGGAGAATGGTTAAGCTATAAGAAGGTTAAATATTGCTGATCAGCCATTCTGCAGTATGCCGACGTTGTGGAGCAGAGGCAGCCTTAAAGATAAAAGTATACAAGTGCAGTGACCGCACTTTAGTGTTCTGACCACTGGAAGCTGGAGAGTGTAGTCGGTGACTTCCTCACCCCCTCTCCTCATTACGCCTTTGTCCTCTCCCCCCCTTTTTTTTTTCTTCTCTCTCTCTAGTCCCAGAGAGTAAGGAGATCCATTTAATTTTGACCTGCTACTGAGGGACACGGCCAAATGAAATTGGAAGATTTGGAGCCATATACTAAACACGGTTTATTAACTTTAGATCCGTGGCCTCTCATCCATGCACTTCCGCTTTAACACATTGATAGAGAAAGTCTTTCCTCTATAGACCAGGACTAATAAAGCTCATTCTTCCTTCTCCCCCATCCCCCCCCCCCTTCCCCTTTCTTTTTTTTTTCTTTTTTCTCTCTCTCTCCTAGGGTATGTACACCTAAACATTGTTACCCCATCTGAAAATAAGCTTACTGTTTAGAGATGTTTAGACATGTTATATTATATTTCTGCTGAAATCTACCTATTTTGCTATTTTGGGTTGATAGAGTCATCTATGTATATGCTCTATTCAAATGTTTTCAATAAAATGTTTGTGCAAAAAAAAAAGTATACAAGTGTAGCCAACGTGTTTCGGGGGGGGAAATGCCTCCCCCTTCTTCAGAGCTGTATTTCTTGGAGAATGGTTAAGCTCTGAGAGGGTTAAATATATTCAATCAGCAGCTCTGCGGTATGCCGGTGTTGTGGAGCAGAGGCAGCCCAGGATGTCTCCTTATCCAGAACTACTTGTGTGACATTAGCCATAGCAGCATATGAAGCACTAACAGAACCAGCAAAATTTGACACCAAAGGCTGGTCCGAAAAGACACAGCAGGAAAAAAAAAATCACAAAAAGGAGGAAAAGAAACGATTATCAGATATAAGATTACCATTTCACGGGTAGACGATCTCAGAAAGGTGCCCTTGAAACAAGCCCTAGAATTCCCACCTTGGTCAATGTGTTCAGGATCCACTTTAGCAAATTGCTTCCTTGCATGCAGCCAAGTCTAATGTTGCTACAGCACCCTAAGGTATTGCTATAAAAAAACAGTTCACAGGCACCATTATCACAAAGATTCCGCGTATTATGTCTCTTATGTCTGCGCCAAAATAAACTATTATTTTTTATTTTTCCTTCTACGTTGCTTTCCCTTCTTATTTTCGCCCGCCAGTGCCTGGGATTGGGCGATTTGGCTCTGTTGGGAAAGCTCATAGCAGGGTCCAGCGCAGAACTGGAATGGAGAGAGAAGACTTATTTCCGCCAAGGGACTTGCTGTATTGTAAACACACATCATCAGTCCTGTATCTGAACCTATTTGCTGTGTAATTGGATAGAAATAGAACGTAAAGAAAATATATGCCTTCTCTGGCCTGAAGGCACCAACTTATTCCACAGTGCAGGCATTTACTTTTTATGCATATAATCAGCTGTGAGGCTTATCTAGTAAATAAGTCAGATGAATGAAATTAGCTTCCTTTAAAGGCACGGATTGGATTTTTCTAGGTGTACGTTTTTATTGCTTAAAGGGAATTTGTAAATATAAAAATATGGGGCTGCCATCGCTGCCTTGTTGTTAGAGGCGCAGTGATCAGGCCTGTCATGCTGAACCTAATTCGAATGATTAAGGCTTCATTCATATGGGTGGCTGCAGGTGGCCACCGCCAAGAATCAGCAATTCTTGACAGAGGAGAAACTAGCTGAAAACATGCAGTGTGTGCAAACAGCCGCTGCCAGCAACAGCACAGTCAGATTTGTACCCTATATAAATTATTGGCCAGCGGTGCCACTGCGATAGGGAACTCTGATTGGACCTGGATGGAGACAGTTTGTTTAGCATATATGGCTGCATACAAACTGGCCATAGCACAGAGTGCTGATGCATCCACAGCAGCCTAAATGCCCACGATGGCCCATCTGAATGAGGCCTTACTGACCTGGGTCAAGCATGCCACGAGTTAAAGTTGACACTGCATCAAAAGTAAGCCCTCTCCCCATGTAAAATTACCAGGAAAAATCAAACAGAAAAACAAAAAAATATTAGCATTAAAAAAGGAATATGGTGAGCATGCCAGGTCTATTATACAAGCTCTATTATACAAGAGGAATTCGGATCCTCAGCTTTGGGTCTCAGGGAGAGTAAGTGAAAGGAAATACCCCCAACTGGCACAAAAAACATGACAGTATTTACCCATCCTTGCTTTATTCAATACCAAAACTACCTTTTGACTAGTGATGCATTTTAAATTGTAAATAGAAGTACATATTTCAGCACCCCCAAGGTATCGCTATAAACACCAGCTCATAGGCGCCATTACTATGGAGATTCCGCATATTATGTATCTCATCTCTGTCCTACAATAACTGTTATATTTATTTTTCCTTCATTATCACCTCTCTGTCAGGAACTGTTCTTTGACAGCTGCTGGTCTCATTCCAGCATCCTGGTTTTGGCTATGATGCATCCTTGTCTGTCTGTCCACCTGCAAGGTGATTGACATGGCCAGTCTCTGGGTGGAGACCAAACCTGATTTAAGCCAGCAAAGCCTGCATTCTTATGCTTGTAATATTGCATTTGTAACACGTATTCCAAGCTCCTTGTTTGTCTGCTCTGCTGATTGGATTTCCTTATTTAAGACCTCAGATTCGATATCCACTATTCTCTGAACTCTGCCTGCCCCTTGACTACAAATTGGACCCTGTGTACTCTGAACCTTGCCTGCCTTGTACCTGGACTGTCATTGAACCACTCTGCCTGTCTGCAATCCACAAATATCTGTTTGCTTTGCCCAGTTTGCACTTGTCCTGGCATGGTAGCCAGGCACTATAAAATTGTATATAAGACCTGGGGACAACCGAGCACCGGTAGGCCTGCTTGCCTTGTGGGAAAGGGGGCTGCTATAGGTGAAGAACACAGAAGCTAGCTATAGTGTCTGACCACCTGCATTAGGGGTAAGCTTGACAATACACTTGTTATTCTTGGCCACTTCTACCAGGGATTGGGCAATATGACTCTGTTGGGAAAACCCATAGAAAAGTCTAATGCATGACAGGAATGGAGAGGAAGAAGACTTATTGCCAGCCAAGGATTGTATTGTAACACATATCTTTGTATCTTAATTATGTATCATATTAAAAATAAAAAAGATACTTACCTTAGACTCCAGCTTTCAACCTGCTCACCTAGGCCCCAGTAACCTCACTCAGGATCCTGTAGAAGCTGAGCACCTCAGATATCACAAAAATGCGCCTCTGCACAGGAGGGATTGCATAGATCCCAACTGTTCCGAATTTGCTGGGACAGCTTTGCATCTCTTTCCTTTGTCCCAGTGTTGCTGTGGTTGTGTCCAAGATCACAACATCGGCCTTATTTGAGTTACATTTGGGCATATCAAGAGTGGGCTGTAGGTGGGGTAACAATGTCCCAGGGACTGTCTCAAGATGTTGGTAAGTATGAAATTGGAATCCCAAGCTTTGAGATTTCAAGACAGGAAGACAAGGGAGATCTACCCAACAGGACACAGGTAAAAGAAAAAAAAATGGAAAGGGTTTTGCCCAATCCCTATTCTGTACCAAAGTTTTGACTAGATATACATTTTAAATTGTATTAATAAAAGTATATATTTCAGATGCAGGTAAGTCAAAGTAGTCACTACAACACTACGACAACCTGGCCAAACCTAAGTTGTGTTTAAAGCTCAACTTCACCTATTCTTTAAAAAAAAAAAAGTTGCTCCTGCTACAATACTCACTTCCTCTCTAGTGATTCACTGTTCAGTGTCGGTCATCTTGGAAACACCCCTTAGGGTCATCACACCAGCCTTATTTCACAATACTGATGGAAAGTCTAGTGCTTATGGAGTCTAGAAGCTAGAGAATACAAAACATGAGGTCTAAAACAGTGGCGTAAGTAGAACCTTCAGGGCCCAGGTGCAAGAAACCATGAAGGGCTCCCCTGACCTATGGCCAGGGCTCTTCCCTCTGAGCCCAGGGGTGGAATGCCAGGGTCCTGTCAAAAGTGCGACCTGTGTGACCCTGGTAGTTCCGGCACTGGTGTCAGTAGTTTTTTTATTTTTGTTATTTTATTTTTCTTTTACCATTTTTTTTTACAATATTATTTTTGTACATTTTTTTTTAGGAGCTCCATTGGGGGGCTTTGGTGAAATATCAGGGGTCAAAACAGATCTCTGATGTCCCCCCTTTGAGATTGAGAAAGGAGATTGAGGACACAGCCCTTAATCTCCTTCTCTGCAGCCTAAACTGTACTGAATGAATGGATAGAAATAGCTCTGTACAGAACTTCCCCTCCATTCACAAACTGAAACATAGTAAACACAATTTACTATGTTTCAGTTATGAATGATCAGAGTCAGTGATCGGTACGGATCTCCCCAATCTCCATCCTGACAGATCCTGACAGACAAGGGCGAGGGGCAGGAGAAAGCACAGTGGGGCTGGAAAGAACACTGGGGGCCGCAGAAGGAAACTGTACAGGAGGAGCAGTGGGGACAGCTGCATATAGAGGAACTGATCTGTCCATTTTCCTCCTGCAGCCACTGAATGCCTGCTTGTCCCCTCTCCCTCCCGCAGGCATTCAGAGACTGCAGGAGGAAAACGTACAGATCGGTTACCCTATATGCAGCCGCCCCCATCGCTCCTCTTACCCAGGCATACGGGGGGGGCATACAGGCCCCCTGCAGCATGGGGCTCGGGGTTGCAATTAAGACCCCTGCAACCCCTGTAGGTTGTCACTGGTCTAAAAATAGGTGCAAGGGGCCTTCGGGGAAGAGAAAGGGAGGAGGTGGTCAAACATGGAATTGGACCCTAAATCCTTCATCGTCTATTGAGATATGTATGCTCTAGATTGAGCCATAGAGAATAATAGTTGCTCCAAAATAAAACTCATATAATTTATTATTCTCAAGTGAGACATTTCAGAGAAATCCAGAGGGTCACGGGATGTGAACCCTGCCCATCCCTAGATAAGGGCAACAGGAACTCTGATTTGTCTGCATCTGATGCCTGTACTTTCATTTTATTATTTGAAAAAGAAGGCAGAGAAGTAAGCAAAACACTTTGGCATGCATGTTGGGCGTCAAACAATGCTGTCTAATTTGAAACATATGTAAATAAACTGAACAGTAAACATACATATAGAAAAATTATGCAAATTTACAAGAAAATGCACATAGATCAATGGGTGTCCATGCTAACTGATAGCATATAAGTATGCACATAATCCCACAGCGTGATAACTCGTTTTGCCATTGAGCATTTGGCAACATCACTTTGCACAGTTAAAGAAAATGTATAATGTTTTGAATAATTATTTCGATATACATAAGGTTGCTATGTCTTCTGGAAGGAAAAAATAGCTATTTCCTACTAAAACGCTGCCATCAAATCTCATTTTTACAAACCAAGTTGGTGCACATGCGTCCATCACACCTATATGAGCTTGTTGGCCATCCTTTTCCAAAACCATGGACAATAATCTGAAGTTGTCCACCCTGCACTATTTTCCCTTTGTGACTATAACAGCCTCCACTCTTCTGGGAAGGCTTTCCACAAGATTTTGGAGTGTGTCTGTGGGAATCTATGCCCATTAAGCCAAAACAGCATTTGTGAAGTCAAGTTCTGATGTTGGAGGGAAAGACTTGGATCTTAGTCGGCGATCCAGTGCATCCCAAAGGTGTTCAGTAGAGTTGAGGTCAGGGCTCTGTGCACTCGAGTTTCTCCACAATAAACTCCCCAAATCATGTCTTTGTGGAGCTGGCATTGTGCACAGGGTTATATCAAACCGAAACAGAAAATGGCTTTCCCCAAAGTGTAAAGGTTGAAGGCATGCATGTCTTAAATGTCTAACAAATCCCTTTACTAGGAACACCTGAACTTAATAATTTGGAGGAGTGTCAACTTACTTTTTCCCATAAATTGTACATGTAATGATCAGGTGTCTACAAAGGTTTGGCCATTATTGTGTAGATGTAAATGAGATTAACTCACTCTAAATTACTCTCATTCTAAATACCAAGTGGCTACGGGGTTCCCTCTCCTGTTTTCTCATACTTTCTGGGTCCTGGATGCTCCCTTCCCTTCTCTACCCTCCCATCCATATCCATGCTATACCCCCAGCCTCTACCCTCCCAATTCTGACCTTTCCCCCTCCGATCGTGTGTACGGGGCATTACAGTATGGATGATGTTAGAGAAGCAGAATCGTTGTAGTAGTTTATCTACTCTGCCTGTAGTGGCTTATCTACACATATCTAAATTCACTACAAAAATTAGGCATCAATAAGCATGTAAAACTATGAAAATCGAATTGAAAATTACTTTCTAATGTATCTATAGACTTCACTTGAATAAGCTTTAAATAGCTTTGGGAAGGGATAGAACCTCTGTCGGGGTATTTCTGCTGACTAGGGAGATGAATCATGTCTGTATTTCCAGGCAATCATTGTCACCAGAGCTTAACATTCTGGCAAATCCAAAATGTGTCACTGGAACAGGAGGTGAGAGGAAATCTCTGATTGGGGAAACTTGTTTCAGTGACAACTGAGAGGCAATTTCATTTCTTTCAGTCTTGTGGTTGCCAAAACCAGCTGCCGTCAAGACCTTTGCTTGTAATCACATTGGAAGAAATATCATTAAAGGTCCAGTTTACTTTTAGTTCACTCACATTATTTTCAATCAAGTCCTGATGACGGGGCATTTTGTAAACTCAAAACGCGTTGCTTACTCTTTGCATTGCCCCCTGGACTTTTATTGAAATAAAGTCACCTGAACCTTTTAGCAGTGGTGCGGAGCTTCAGTTTACCTCTTTGTTATATTACACTTCAAGCCAAGGAGACAGTGGAGATCCTCTGGGGTGTAGAAGCTGCCTGCCCCGATTATTTACATCAACATCAATACTTTAGGATAATACAAACAAAAAAGAAGCACTAATTCCAATCAATTCAATCAATCAATTCCCAGCATGTGTTAGGCATTTAACACCAATTTTATGAAGATGCATGCCTAATAAATCTAAAACATATACAATAAAACAAAAAAAGTGTCCATAAAGAAAGTGTATCCACATATCATGACTTAGCAATCTTCCTTAGAGGACCTCCATCCAAAAAGGTCCAATCCTTAAGATGTGAACAAAATTTGCTTCTCATCTACTGTGCAGAGAAATCCACCACCATCTGATAAAGATTAAGGAGGCCTCTTAACAGACCTGGTGGACCATTATATCATAAATGGTCATAATACGCTCGTTATGTTAGGCTGACAGCTCGGGCTTTTGTATGATATTTTGATGTCCCTTTTTTACTGCCATCTGGTATTGTGAACTAAAATAAGGGGGTTTAAGTTTTTACATACGTCACAATGGGAGTTTGCATATTTTTTATTTAATGGTGAGCTCTATGCCTGGAGTTGCTTGCATGTTGTGGTGGAAATGTCTCTGACCCTGACATAATGAGCGCATTATGACTATTTATAATATAATGGTCCACCAGATCTGGTAAGAGGCATCCCTAATCTTTATCACATGGTGGTGGATTTCTCTGCACAGTAGATGAGAAGCAAATTGTGTTGATATCTTAAAGGAGAAGCTCGCTGAAGCCAGCTGTCAGCTGATGTCACAGAGCCGGTCCATGATCAGGAAGGATCGCGGCTGGTGGTATATTTTTTGGGGGGGCAAACAATGCCCCGGTAGGTCACCAGCTTCAAACTTCCCCCATCTAGGTAGTGAGCAGTGCTTCCCCTGGGTGGTGGGCAGCAGCTTCCCCTGCGTTTCCTTCTCCTCGGCATCACGGCGGCTTCTGTCGTGTGTCTCCTCCCTCCTTCTCCTAGGCGGCCAATAGGATCGTTTCTCCACTCGGCCAATCAGGTGATGGGTCTCAGGACCTGGCTGGGAGGAAGTTATCAGAATCAGGAAGTTAATAACACCGCTGCATGGGCTCAGGGGGCAGTGCTCTTAACCCCGAGCCCACCCTTTTTTGAAGCCAATTAGAGCCTCATGTGCTGCTAAAAAAAAAAAAAAAACAATTGGAATTCATGCGTTCATTGCCCTGCATGTAGATTTGTGGCTGGGTGAATGGATTAGGGTGGACCACCACTGGTCAGGATCCACCCACATGCCTGTACTGGCAGCCGGCTCAGCCTGTGTCAGCTGCTCCCTCACTCTCCACAGCCCAGCGCTCCAGTGAGCCCGGGGGGGCAGAGCAGAGAGCTCTGAGACCCAAGCCATCAGCAATGTTTGATCACTCGGTTCTGAGTATTAGAGCCAGCGGGGGACAGATGCATCCAGCTAGCCAAGTATGAATCTGAAAAAAACTCAAACCCCAACCTTTTCTTTTAGGAATTGGACCTTTTTGGATGGCGGTCCTCTAAGGAAGGTCACCAAGTTACGATATGTGGATACACTTTCTTTAGGGACATTTTTTTGCTTTATTTTATATGTTTTAGATTTTTCTGTATGTATTTTTGCAAAATTGTTGTTGAATGCCTATAACATGCTGGTAATTGAATTAGAATTTGCACTGCTTTTTGGTTTGTATTATTTGGTTGACTGCTATCACAGTATTAACCGCCTGCTGACCGGCTCGCGCCGATATACGTCGGCAGAAGGGCACGTACAGGCAGGTTAACATACCTGTATGTTGCCCTTAAACAAGCGGTCTCTGTGAGTGTGATTGCGGGTCCCGCGGACTCGATGTACGCAGGGATACCCACAATCGTCTCACGGAGAGGAAGAACGGGGAAATGCTGATGTAAACAAGTTCTGCCTAGTGACACTAACACTGATCACAGCTCCCTGTAATCGGGAGCAGTGATCAGTGCCATGTCACACATAGCTCCTCCCCCCCACAGTTAGAATTACTACCTAGGACACATTTAACCCCTAAAGCGTCACCTAGTGGTTAACCCCCTCATTGCCAGTCACATTTACACAGTAATCAATGCATTTTTAATTGCACTGATCGCTGTATAAATGTGAATGGTCCCAAAATCGCGCCAAAAGTGTCCGATCTGTCCGCCATAATGTCGCTGTCTCAATAAAAATTTATGATTCGAAAGTTTTTTTTCCACTTTCCTTAACACTCTTATGATTTACTCACTGAAAGGGACAGGCAGGTGACACGTTTAGTCCCTGGTATAGCAATGCAGCTTCTGTGTCACCTATCCCCCTCCAGACTACTCAGTGAACAATGAATCAGCATCATTACCTTGGTCCAGTTGGGTTGAAGCCAGAAATTTAAAGCTGAATCTGAAAGTAGTGTTTTTCCTGACTATATATTTTGGCATAAGGTGTGGGAATCACAAGACTGGCTGAACAGAATAATAAAAAAAAAACATATATGTACTTCAACAGTGCATTTTCTTCTCTTCCATGAGTTCTACTCTATATCAGTAAACTGCCTTATGATCAGTATTCTTTTCTTAGCTCTTTTAAAAATGGGCCATATTTGTCAACAGACGAAGCCATTCTCGCTGCCTTTTACAAGCTCTTTGTACAGCAAGATTCTGTAACATGTGTGCCATTTAGCAAAGGGTACCAATTAATTTCAGGTGTCTCGAGCAAAGGCAAATGGACATTGACTAAAACAAGTAATAATGTATCCCGAATAAGCTAATGAATCACAGCTGCCCTCTATCCAAGCTGATTGGACTCTGCTAATAGCAAGTCCTCCTGAGTGTGATTTATCAGTGTGTCTGAAATAAGAACGGTCTGCATTGCCACATTGCAACCAACTAGATTTAATATCTCACTCTTCATCTGTCATTTTCCAATCAGTCGGACTAGTTCATAAATTAAAACACAGATGATTATTATTATTTTTATAGGTATTTATATGGAACTGTCAATTTAGGCAGCACATGACATATTCTACATTCATATCAGTCATTGTCCTCAAGGAGCTTACAACCTAAGGTCCCTGTCTCACATGCACATATACTAGGGCAATTTAGACAGCAACCAAGTTACCTACCAGCATGTATTTGGAATATGGGAGGAAACCATGGGTAATCCATCCAAGCACAAGGAGAACATGTAAACTACATGAGGATAGTGTTCTGGTTGGGATTCAAAACAAGGACCCTAGTGGTGCAAGACCAAATGAGATAATCGTTAATGTGTCTCAAATAGTTTCCTATTGCTTGTGAGTTGCACTTATAAATTGGGTAGGAAAATTAAGAGAGATGGGAACTAGACAAAGCCCGACCCCTGAGCAGGGAACCAACTGCAGCTGCACCTTCTGGAACTGCAATCCTTACACCATTTAAACATGTGATATTGATAATGGGTTATGTTGACAGCTTTCAATGAGGCAAATCAGCACTGCGTTAGCAATTGAAATGAAAATATACCATTAATATGCAAATGACTGAGACCATATACACAACTTTTTGAGATTAGATAAAGCAGTGGTCTCCAAACTGTGGCCTGTGGGCTGGATGCAGCCCTTTGCTTGCATTTAGCCAGCTCTTGGGGCACTATTCCTCCTACTGACCTTGATGGGGCACATTCCTGCCACTGATACCAACAATGGGGCGCAATTCCACCCACTGACACCCAATGATGAAATGTGGGATGTTATACTTCCTACTGATCTAAATGATGGAACACTATTCCTCCCAACGATAGCAATGGTAGGGCACGATTCCCTCCACTGACACTGAAAACAGGGAACTATTCCTTCCACTGACACTAATGATGGGGCACTATTCCTCCCACTGACCACCAATCTAGAGGCATTATTTATTCTTCACTGACGCTGGGGCATTTTCTAGTCCCACTGGCATCAGTTAGTTATCAGTAAGTCTGGCCCGACTACAATCTGGAGGACAGTAAACTGACCCTTCGTTTATAAAGTATGGAGACCCCGAGATAGAGGAACACCCTTTGGCAGACAGTTCATACCCTACCATGTCTTCATATAAATGGATCATGAAGAAGGTTTAGTGCAAAAGCATTGATAAAGCAAAAAGCATTGATAAATAGTACATTTTTTACAGAGGTCTTTAAATCATACCAAAGAAGAGGGACACCTAAGGAGTAATGAGAGAGAGGAATTTGGTTCCAAAAAAAAGGACAGTATCTCCAAATTAGGAACAATTGGGAGCTCTGCTAAGAAAAAAACATTTTGTAGAATGCAGAATAATGAATGTAAATCACATTTGCCCTTTTAGCATATCTCTCAGCCTTACAAAATAGAAACACCCTAAAAGCAAAGAAGTTGTGAAACTGTAACCAACTCCATCGAATGTGGGACACCATCAATTCCCAAACATTCCAATTCCTGTAACTGCCTCCTAAAAGTCACCAGCAATTACCAATAAGGCCCAGTATGGTCAGTAAAGGCACAATGTATGGTAGGTACGTTCAGCCTACTCGATGTGACAAGCCAGCACTAAAGCCTGAGGCATGGTTGCTCAGGCCCAAGCGTGGTCTGTAGGGTCCGTCACATGCTTCTTTATACCTGGATTATACCTGGATTTTCAGTTCCGTGCAGGGGAAAAGCACTAAAGGTGAGTTTATATTTAGGAGGGAGGATGTTTGGCTTCAAGTTTGGATTGATTCAATGCCCATAAATTAAAAAATACACATCTTTGCCTAAAGAGGAACTGAACTCTGGATGTCCAAATAAAAGGCAGGCGGAGGACAAAGGACTAGTCACCAGCATTGCATTTGGTCTTCCTGTAGCTGATCTTTTCCCCATTACTGACTTACAATGACTTGATAGAGGCAGGGCTTTGCTTGCTCATGTCAGAACCTCCAGCAAGGGGAACAATCCCCTGAGACTAGCAGTCAGAGGTAGCAGTGCCTTATGAGGCTGTAGGCACAGTAGTGCCTCACACAGCAGGAAGTGCTCTGCTATATTTCATGGGGATTGAAGACAATGGGTACATTTTCCCAGGCTACTAACTAGGTACAACTAAAGCTGGCCATAGATGGAACTAAATTTGACCAGTTCAACAGGGACCTGGCAAATTTCGATCCATCTATGGTCAGGATGGTTGTATAGAAGTCGGTCTCTCGATTGACTTTTGTACAACAGATCTGGTGGATTTTTTATGCCAGATCAGTGTTGCTGGCTATAGCCGGCAACACTGATCATTGTATTCTGCCGGCAGAACAAAATAGCACTGTGGGAGTGATTCCCCCGCCAACCTCATAGTAGATCTTTCCTTTTTTAGCTCATGTCCACTTTAGACTTTTCTTTTCTTTAACCACTTAAGGACCGGAAGGATTTACCCCCTTAATAACCAGGCCATTTTTTGTGATATGGCACTGCGTTACTTTAACTGCCAATTGCGCAGTCGTGGGACGCTGTACCCAAATAAAATTGATGTCCTTTTTTTCCCACAAATAGAGCTTTGAGCTTTGGTATTTGATCACCTCTGCGGTTTTTTTTTTTGCATTATAAACAAAAAAAGACTGTCAATTTTGAAAAAAAAAACAATATTTTTTATTTTCTGCTATAAAATCATATCCAATAAAAAAATGGAAAAAATAATTTCTAATTTCTTCATCCATTTAGGCCAATATGTACTCCGCTACATAGTTTTGCTAAAGAAAAACCCAATAAGTGTATATTGATTGGCTTGCGCAAAAGTTGTAGCGTCTACAAAATAGGGGATAGATTTATGGCATTTTTATTGTTTTTTTTTTTTTTTTACTAGTAATGGCGGTGATCAGCGTTTTTTTAGCGGGACTGCGACATTGCGGCGGACAGATCAGACACCTAACTGACATTTTTTACACTTTTTTGGGAACCAGTTACAATTTTTACAGTGATCAGTGCAAAAAAAATGCACTGTTATTGTACTAATGACAGTGGCAGGGAAGGGGTTAACATCAGGGCCAATCCAGGGGTTAACTGTGTTCCCTGGGTGTGTTTACTAACTGTATGGGGGAAGGGCTGCCTGGGATAACACAGAGATCCGTCTTCCTCCATAGCAGAAAGACAAGATCTCAGTGTAATCCCCTATAAGAACTGCCTTGTTTACTTCAGCAGATCCCCGTTCTGTCTCTGCGGGGGAACGATCGCGGGTGGCCAGTCCGCCAGACCTGCTGATGGGCTCCCCCGCTGGCCGATCGGCACGTGCGTGCTCCTCCGGCGGCGCCTGCGCCCCCCAAACGGGGCCGTGCATGAGATTCGCGCAGCCGAGCCACCTTGCCAGCAAGCGGTTAAAGTACATTTATCCTGCCTTCCTAACCTCCCTCTTCCCAGATAAAAGTACTTGCCTTCATACATCTCTATTACAAGTGTGTATATGCGTGTGGTTGGGGTGGGCATTGTATTTTATTTCAATTCATCTTGCAGGAAGTAACAAGGACACTGCATTTCTGGCAGGATCAACATGTATTTACAAATGAAAGCTAATGCAGCCACCATATCTAAGGACTGGTAAGATGAAATTTATTACATTTTTGTTCTCGAGTTTAGTTATCCTTTAAATATTGGAAGGTGACATCTCTACTGCCTAATGAACTGAAGCAGAGGCTCACATGACATAAGTGCTTAGTGGCGGCATGGTAATGCCGTATGACTACCGTGCTGTATCTCTGTCTGCCCTGACAGCTTTAAGAAAGCATAGAAAATCAGGCAATTAGTAATTGTCCTCCTGCTGTTATAGAGCGCAATAGAGAGGAAGCAAGAGACTTTGGGACTCATATATGAGTGTTCGAAGAAAATGTGATCTTTTTACCTGTAGCAACAATTCAGCTTCCATCATCCTTAGACAGGTTTGGAAAAGTAAAGGGAGGATATTTAAAGTGTATGTAAGCCCTAAATCTATTTTCCGGGAAGTTTGGCATCATGCCTCACTGTATACGACTTCCTCATCTTTTTTTTTTTTTTTTTTTGTGAATTTGTTGCAAAACAAGCTGACAACACTAAGCCATTGCTTCACAATGCATCTAGAGAGGTCAGATGGGGCTTCTTCTACTGCTTGTTAGGAATGTGTAAATAGTTTAAAGCAGAAGTAAAGTATTTTCTTTTTTTTTTCTTCTGGGTGTACAGTGTGCTGCAAATAAACAATTCTGTGTATAGTCCCGGCTGTCCCTGATTTGGTGAGACTGTCCCTGATTTGGAGCAATGTCCTTCTGTCCATCATTCCTCTTCATTTGTCCCTCATTTTGGTCTGATCTATATAATTGTATATAAAATGTACTTTTTATCTTTCAAAAAGTGTCTCCCAGTGCTAAACCTTTCCTCCAAATTCTAAATTGCTGCATTTGTAAATTTTAAAAGCCAATATAAAGGAATAGTAGTGGTAAAAAAAAAAGCCCTTGTAGATTTAGTTAACCCTTTTTTTTTGGTTAATTCTCCTTTAAGGGGGTGTGGCAGGGGGCGTGTCCTATGCCTACATACATTTGCTGGTAGGTGTCCCTCATTCCCATCTCAAAATGTTGGGAGGTATGCTCTGTGCCAGGGTGAAGTAACTCCCATGTGTGTGCGTGGCAATTACATCATCCTGGCCAATCAAGAAGGCAAGGACTCTGGATCCAGAAGAAGTCCAGGGGAAGATGGAAGTGCCCTAGAACTAAAGAAGCAGTTAACCCTTGCGGGGTCAGCCTCACTGCAAGGGAGGATTTTTGTCTTCCCTGGAGTTCAACTTTAAACTTTTTCATAAAAGTATCTTATATTTAAATCGTGAACTCTCTCTTTCAAAATGTCTAAAATTTGAAAAAATACCTTTTACCTTTCCTTTGCTTGACCACTGCTTGGTTCAGCACCAGGAGCCAAAGAAAATACCTGGTCCACTACGTTGGCTACAAGAAGCTTGCATGCATGGATGGTCCTTTCACTCCAGGTGGATGAATAGAAAGGAAATACATCTGCATTCAAAGAGAAGTATGGGAATGTTTTTTGTTTTTTTTTTTCTTTTTTTTAATCATACTTACCTATGGCTCTAATGCCGCGTACAGACGGGCGGACTTTTCGTCCGGACTGGTTCGACGGACTTTCTGACGGACTTTCGATGTACTTTTGAACAGACTTGCCTACACACGATCACACCAAAGTCCGAAGGATTCATACGTGGTGACGTACAACCGGACTAAAATAAGGAAGTTGATAGCCAGTAGCCAATAGCGTGGGTTTTCGTCCGTCGGATTAACATACAGACGAGCAAATTTTTCGACTGGACTTGAGTCCGTCAGAAAGATTTGAAGCATGTTTCAAATCTAAAGTCTGTCAGATTTTCGACTTGAAAAGTCTGCTGAAGGTCCGATGAAGCCCACACACGATCGGACTGTCCACCGGACTCAGTCCGTCGGACCAGTCCGGTCGAAAAGTCCGCTCGTGTGTACGCTGCATAAGACTGAGAACTGAGCAATCAAACATTGTCGATCGCTCGGTTCTCAGAGCTCTGTGAGGAGAGAGGTGGTGTCTGTCAGTCACCGGTTCTCTGCTCTGCCCCCCCCCCGCGCTCACTGGAGCACTGGGCTGTGGAGGGGACGGGAGCGGCCAGTTCAGGCTCTCACTGAAAGCCTGAGCCAGGTGGCGGTCCAGGCATGTGGGCAGATCCCGACCATATGGTCATGATCTTTCCCGAGCCTGAACCGGCTCTGTGACATCAGCCGACAGCGGACTTCAGCCCGCTGTCTGCTAAGAACGGGTCATATGAGTGCAGAGCAAACTGCACTCCTGTGATCCACAGAAGTACAGCCAAACAAGCTTCAGCTGTACTTCTCCTTTAAAGTAGTCCTTCTGCTTTGCTCCATAGCACAGATTCACTTTAAGGCAGCTTTTCTCAAATTTTTTACCGCACCAGAGGAACTCTTGATTTTCAGGTCTTAGGGAATCCTTGCTAAAACAAATTCAGTGGGAAAAATGCCCCCTACATTGGTGGTCAGAATGGCACCCTTACAGATTATTGTTGTCATCAAAGGTGTGCACAGCCTATTGCATTAGGGTGTGCACCCCAAAGCTCACATAACACATATGTATGTGCCTGTGTATATATAATAACGATGTCAGTAGAGCAGCGGATGGTGTCATTAGGGCAGAGATTGGTGTCACTAGGTTAGTGGATGGTGTTAGTAGTTTTTTTGGTGCTTTGGTGAAATATCAGGAGTCTAAACAGAAGGAATCTGCGAAACACAGGGTGATTAGGGTGTGCCAAGGCACACCTGGCACACCCTGTGCACACATCTATGGTTGTCATGCCGGTAAGTGGAGTGCAGATTATGCGGGGTCAATAATTCACACAGTTCCATGCAACGTAAAACTTGTATTGGGGAAATGTAGCAGCAGTTTAAAACCAACCTGGTGGGAAAGCTACCCAGCCAGGTGCACTCACAGTTTCCAACAACACGAAGGAGCAGATTCCAGCCAGGCTGACAGCATCTGTTGAGAGGGGGCAGAATACATCTTGGCCATCTCGTGCCCAATCGGGAAGGTGTCCAGAAGAGATGCAACCCTACACTTTCCCTCCTAGTCAGAAACCTTTCCCTAGCACTAGTACTGTCCCTCATAGGTGGTGTACCTGTTCCTACTCTACCAAATTGCAAAAAGCATGCCAAACCTGGGAGACAGGGCTTTAAGAAGGTTCTCTCTGACCCAAGATGGTTGCCAGAGTCACATGGGGCAGCAGCATCCAATTGGATCACTTCCCCGGTGACCCAGGAAACCATAGAGGAACCATGTTCCCCCTGACTTCCTCTCCATCTGCAGTGCCACTGTGGATAGCACCACCTGCAGTGGAGAAAGTAGACTGCCGCTGCCTACATGCCACGGATTCTGCTAATAACCATGCAGGCACCATTAACTAGCCAACTCCTAGCAACCTCAGGAGGTACCCTTAGTTTCTATGGAGCCCTGGCTGAGAATGGCTACTTTAAGGGCTTTAAGAAAGCCATTCAAGGCTGGCTAGAAGCCTCGGAAAATGCTCTTCAGAACACCGTTTACAAACTAGAGCTGGCATGAACTGGCCCTAAGTATCCATCTATTGTGTTGGAAAATACAGGTGCTGAAAGACAAAGCAGCTGCGAAATGACAGCAGTCCAAACACATCCTGCCACTCTGTGCCCGGCCTTTTAAACCCTCTCTGGGGACTCTGCAGTGGAAAAGAAAATATTGGATTCTTGCAAACAAATAATAATTACATCGCTAATACCCAGGTTTCACCTTGTTGACTCAGAAGAATCTCATAAAATCCCCATCTCTGCTATCTCCATCAGCTACTGCAGTTGTGCTGACGCATAAGCACCGGCCTACGTGGGAATTGTTTAATTACAACAATCTGCGCAGCAAATTGTTTTATCATATTTCAGACACAGGCTGAATGTTATTTTGTTTCCCAGTTAACAGGGTGGCGTCACGTTGAAGATGCAGCTTCAAAGGTATACTCCAGGCAGCAATGGAAGCCGAACAGATAGGTCGGGTGATGTACTGTATGATGGCCAGTCTGTTAACTGCCAGTGATGTCATCTCTAATCACAATGCCTACTTGTTTCCAAAAAGTGAACTTGTCCCTAAATCTAGAGTCTTTTTGTATTCATTTTGGATAGAATAGAGAAGAGTTAAAACCTCTGTACATTTTTTTGTTGCTGTGTTGATGTGAGCTTTTGGTCGGAAATTCCGACCGTGTGTATGCTCCATTGGACTTTTGCTGGCGGAATTTCCACCAGCAAAAGATTGAGAGCAGGTTCTCTATTTTTCCGTCGGAAATTCCGTTTGTCTGTATACAATTCCAACACATAAAAAACCACGCATGCTCGGAAACAATTCGACGCATGCTCAGAAGCATTGAACTTCATTTTCTCGGCTCGTCGTAGTGTTGTAGGTCACAGCGTTCTGGACGGTTGAAAGTTCAGAGAACTTTTGTGTGAACGTGCGTATGCAAGGCAAGCTTGAGCGGAATTCCGTCGGAAAAACCATCCAAGCTCCAAGCTCGTGTGTACAGGGCATAATAATTTGCTCATTCTATGGAATCAGTACATAGTTGCATACAGGGCTTTTTTTCAGCGGGAACGCGGGGGAACGCAGTTCCGGCACCTTCAGCACTGAATGTATATAATGGCAAGGGGTGCTGGATTGTGTTACAGTGTCTATTGATGCTGGCTGCTGGGGGATCTATTGTTACTGGAGGTGCTATTTTTTGCAGGGGTTTATTGTTGCTGGGGGACCTATTGTCTCTGGAAGCAATCTATTTTTGCAGGGGGAGGTCTGTTGTTGCTGGCGGGTGATCTATTGTTGCTGGGGGAGAGGGGGGGTCAGTTGTTGTTGGGCGTGATTTACTGTTGAGGGACCAGTCTATTGTAGCTGGCTGCTGGAGGGTTTATTGATGCTGACTGTGGTGGGGATCTGTTGTTGCTGCTGGGGGTCTATTTTTGCTGGAGGGAGGTATTTTTTGCAGGTGGTCCGTTTTTGCTGGGGGTGGGGGGGGGGGTGGGGGGGGGAAGGGGTCTATTGGTGGCTGCAGGGGATCTTTTTTACTGCTTTTCTTGTTATCATTAACAAATTCCATCCAAATGACTTGGTACCACAAATGTTACTTGGTTCTGTATTTTCTAAAATGGGCAGAATTGGGAAGTGGGTAGGGGGTGGAACCAAGTAACGGTGCTCGTAGGTGGGTAGCAGCAGAGACAAGGGCTAACTCCGAAAGGCGGAGTTCCTGCACCTTTTCTCTGAGAAAAAAAGCCCTGGTTGCATAGTTACATAATAAGAATCAAAAAGGGCACATGTGCATCAAGTTCAGCCAAAAAACAAAAAACCTAATTGAATGGCATTACAATACACTCCGTGCCACGTGTCACCACGTATTGCAGATCTGTCTCGTTCAAACATTTACCGGAATAGTTTGCTCAGATGACAGGTGCACTTTACCTAAGTCAGCTTTTTTTCCCCCTTCTCCTTTCCTTCTTCCCACTTGCCGGTAATCCACGAATTGATTTATGTAAACAACCGAATCGTTATTTAAAAGCAAACCTCCATACACTCAATGCCACAAACTCCCTCACCTCGGCCAAATAGATGAAGCTTCCTGTTAATTGATTTTTTTTTTTTAATACGGAAATTTACCCCGCCAGCACGTTCATACTTTTATAAAGTTAGTAAGCGCGATATAGATCCTCGATATCTGGAAGTGCATTGCGGCCTTTTGTCTCACTTGGCTGGTGGCTCGCATAAAACTGTATGTTGTTTAACTGCTTCAATTTTGGAACATCAGTTTCTTCATGTTATCATGATCGCTAATCTGAAGCACTCCTCCCTCTGCAATAAATCGGGATGGTCCATTACTGCCGTAGTAAATTAGTGCTGTAAAACAGTAGTAATCTGCGGTAGGCCATTAAAAAAGAAGCCATATAGCAGCACTATAAAGTACTGTCTCACCATGGGGCTTTCAGCAGGGGAAGCTGGATCGCTGATAGAATTACAATATGGCTGGTGGAACGCACAACCATGTTGAATAACAGCTTCTGAAATATTACAGTTGGGATTTTGCGTATCAGTTGTACAAGAGGACGTAATAGGCTCTTTGTGTATATTCATTATGTCTGTTAGCTTGTCACTAGGCTGGGGCTGTACGTCTCTTAAGAAGCTCATTTTAAAATTGAAATCTAGATGGAATAATTGAAAAAAATTGCAGATTTGCTTATCTAGTCCTGAAGTTAATACAGCCCTACCAGACAGCAGAGTCAAGTTTGTGACCTGATGTTCCTCTACTGCGCTTTAGGGATACGTTTGATTTCGGACCTGCTCCGTTTTCAGGCTAAAATACTCAAATTTATTTGGTGCACTAAAGGCCATAGACTGGCAGGTTCCACTTTGTTCACACCCCGTTCAAGGGGGTGGGGGGGGGGGGTCTTGGTGTTCCTGATTTATATGCTTACTATAAGGCAGCGCAATTAATGCAACTATCGATCGTTTTTTCTCACCACAAGAGGCCGGACTGGGTTTGAATGGAGCGTCAGGCTATTTCGTCCTTCAGAATTGATTTCCTTTTATGGCGACCCCTTAAAAAGAGGCCCTTAATCTTGTCACCCACACTGTCCCATTCCTTTGGTCTATGGGATCGTTTGCTTTCTAGCCCTTTGCTGACCTCCACGTTTACTACTCTTTCCCATATATTTCATAACCCTGATTTTCCTTCCAGTATGGACATTGGGGCATTCAAGTGGTGGAAAGAAGAAGGTCTATATCGTACTGGGTACTTTTTTACCCATCGCGGCCCCTTTACTCCTTCCCATTGTTCCTCAGTTCTGGAGATGCCTCAAATGGAATGGTTCAGTTTTTATCAAATAGCCCATTTTTTATGTTCAATATGATGATAAGATCCCCCTGCTCTAAGGACATATGAGCAATGGTGTACTAAAGATATGGGTTCTAGAGGGTATCTCTATGTTATATGAGTCGCTACTCTCTCCACCTCAGAAACAACCATACATGCTGACCTGGGAAAGGGACCTTGACTGTGCTGAGGACTTGGAGTCTTGGTGTCCCAGACTTCAAGTATCCTACAAAGGCATCTTGAACATTTCTCTGATAGAGGCCAGTCTTAAAGTACTGACCAGATGGTATATAGTCCCTACGCGTCTGACCAGGATGTATAATACAGACACCACAGAGTGCTTCAGGGGCTGTAATCTATGAGGCTCCATGCTTCACATTTGGTGAGAGTTTCCTAAAATTAGAACCTTGTGAAATAGGGTGTTTTCGATGATCTTCATACTGCTACCCTCAGTATCCGATTGAAACATAAAATCTTATAGACTATGGTTCATGAAAAGATTGCAGGGATCATTAACGATCGTAGTAAGTTGTTTGACCAGAATTGGGAGCCTTGGGCGACTTATATACCTGTTCCCTTATCCATGACACCCTGTACTGTACAAGTATGGGACCCATCACCTTCTACATCAACTCTTTCTCTCTAACCTAGGTCTCCTAAATTCTAATTTTTTTCAGATTTTACTATTCTTTCTCTCTTCTCATTTTGGACCCCTTGTTGTCCCTCTTTAATATCCGTCACCTTATCTTTGTTGATGTGATATTGACAGTGACTTATAGTATTTTGCACCGATCAAGAGTGCCCTACAAATAACTTTTTGTGCAGCATGCTCTGTAGCAATGCCAAGGGCCTCCATACACACTCCCATGCATTTTGGGAGTTGTGGTTATTGGTTCTTGGTATTGCTTCCAGGTCTCCCTTTTTTTTCTTTTCTTTTTTTTGTTTATAATTTTGCAACTATATCCTTATGTTATGGATTTATGATACATGTGTTGTTTTCGACAATGTGATATTGTAGACGTTTTACTGTCTGTCTATACAGAGATATATAAATAAAAATTTTGAGCGTTAAAAAAAAAAAAAAAAAAACTAGGGTTTACAACCCCTTTAAATATACGATTAAAGTATAAGTTCACCTTTTGGAACATGTTTCACCCATATTTAGGGTGGAACATGCAACATGTTTCAGCAACTGTAGCCTCTCCCCCTCTTTCCAGGCTAAAAAAGTAAAAAAAATATCAAATGCACAGATTTTATCTGCAAAATGAACTTATTTTTTATTTTATTTTTTTTAAAGGTGAACTTATCCTTTTTCTAAAGGCTCAAGTTTTTTTACCTTCATGCACTGAATCTTCTCTGTGCAGGCCCCCCCAATACTTACCTGAGCCCCATATCGATCCAGAGATGTGCACGAGTGCTCTCCAGGGACTCCCGCTGCTGTCAATCACAGCCACTGAGCCAATCAGAGAGGCGAGGGGGCGAGAGGCAGCCCTGTATGTGAATAGACACGCAGAGCCGCAGCTTGGAAGCGAGCCTGCTCAGGTGCCCCCATTGCAAGCTGGGTGATGTGAGGGAACTCGGCAGGGCTGAGAGACCAAAAGCGCTGGCGAGGGATCTGTGAAGAGGTGGATCGGGGCTGCTCTGTGCAAAATCATTGCACAGAGCAGGTAAGTATAACATGTTTGTTATTGAAAAAAAAAAAAAAAGAGAGATACTTCAATATCACTTTAAATAATACGGCATACCTAGTGTATTTGACACCCAGGGCAGATTATTTGTTATACCCTCCTGCTCTGTAAAACAGCATTATTAGCTATATTCTTGAATTAAAAGTGCTGGCTTTTTTTTTTTTTCCTACACCTGCAAGGGAAAAGGCATAATGAGCTACTTACCTTAGAACGAGGCGCCGGCATCTCACCCTGTCCACGCCGAGGGAGCTGACATTTCCCCTCGGCGTGTCTTCCGGGTATCGCGGCTCCGGCGCTGTGAGTGGCCGGAGCCGTGATGTCGTCACTCCCGCGCATGCGCACGGAAGACTTCTGTACGGCAAGCTCCGGAGTTTGCCGGGTTGTCAGCCGAGAATCCCCTGTGCGCATGCGCCGCTACAGTCAGCAGCTCATTGCGAGGGGAATATCTCCTAAACTGTACAGGTTTAGGAGATATTTTTTTTTACCTACAGGTAAGCCTTTTTATAGGCTTACCTGTAGGTAAAAGTTAAAAAAAAGGTATACAACCGCTTTAAATGAATAGTAATAACAAAAAGGAAATGTGGACAGTATAAATTGTGGAGTCTGCTAAAATTAGGGGTCGGTGTGAAAGTGTCCTCTTGCATTGATGGACAGTGTAGTTAGGAGATCAATTTGCCATTACTCACTGCTCTAGGGGCCTCTAGCAACCTGGTGTAGAGCATTACACATGGCTGATACCCAGTCAAATGAATGTGCTTAAAACTAGTTACATATAAAAATATTGTTATTTTACTAACTACTTAACCACTTCAGCCCAGGACCATTTGGCTGGCCAAAGACCAGAGAACTTTTTGCGATTCGGCACTGCGTCGCTTTAACTGACAATTGAGCGGTCGTGCGACATGGCTCCCAAACAAAATTGACGTCCTTTTTTTCCCCACAAATAGAGCTTTCCTTTGGTGGTATTTGATCACCTCTGCGGTTTTTATTTTTTTGCGCTATAAACAAAAAAAGACCGACAAAAATTAAAAAACAACAATATTTTTTACTTTTCGCTATAATAAATATCCCAAAAAAAATTAAAAAAACTAATTTCTTCATCAGTTTAGGCCAATATGTATTCTTCTACATATTTTTGGGAAAAAAATAAAATCGCGATAAGCGTATATTGATTGGTTTGCGCAAAAGTTATAGCGTCTTCAAAATAGGGAATAGATTTATGGCATTTTTATTATAATTTTTTTTTTTTTTACTAGTAATGGCGGTGATCTGCGATTTTTAGTCGGACTGCGACATTGCAGCAGACAGATCGGACACTTTTGACACTTTTTTGGCACCACTGACAGTTATACAGCGATCAGTGCTATAAAAATGCACTGATTACTGTATAAATGACACTGGCAGGGAAGGGGTTAACACTAGTGGTGATCAAGGGGTTAAATACGTGGTCCCTGGGAGGTGTTTCTAACTGTGGGGGGGAGTGTACTGACTGGAGGAGGAGAGAGATCGCTGTTCCTGATCACTAGGAACTGACGATCTCTCTCTACTCCCCTGTCAGAACGGGTATCTGTTTGTTTACATTGACACATCCCCATTCTGGCTCTCTGTGGAGCGATCACAGGTAGCCAGCGGACATCGCGGCCACGCACATTGGCTCCCCGCGCCGCGCAGCGGGCATGCGCATGCGCCTGCTATAGCTCTTAAGAGGGCTGATGTACACCTGTGGCGATTTGCGGGAACGAGCCGACCTGCCGCTGTATAATGACGGCGGCTGGTCGGCAAGTGATTAATGAAGACACAGACCGCAAGAAGAAGAAGATGGGGGGGTAGGAGCAACGAAAGGGGGCATTGCTGGGGAAGATCACAATAGAAGGTAAATTTGCCATTAAAACAACTGCTTCGGGGACACAATATGGATTTGTTTTTTTCTTTAATGCAACAGGATACTGAATTTATCAAGATCACTGAATAGCAGCCTCTGATTTTTCCTTTCACCACCCAAGGGTCACTGCTAATAGGATATAGTTGACTTTTTGCAGCCTTGATGGGGATTTGGGTTCCAACCTCCTGTGACCGCTATGACCCCTGGTTCTGTCATATGGAAATCCCTGTGATACACCGCACTGCCAATAATTACTGGGCAAACGCACACAATGTCTTTCACACTTCTCTTGTGAGCTTTCCCTTTAGTTGGCTGGGACTCTGTTCTGCCCCTCGGTCACTTTTTTCATCTACAAAGCTTGGTCCTGTTTGATTTTTACATATGCGGGTTTCTTAATACTGCACAGCAAGTGTGCTTTGTGTTTCCCTTTTGCAACATAGGAAAACATACAGTATGGGAATCTTCTGTTGCATCATGGGAGAACCTCTTTTTTTTTTTCCATGTTCAGACTTGCTCAGCTTTTGCATGCAGAGAAGAAGGAATATGCCGCGTACACACCATCGGACATTCCGACAACAAAATCCTGGATTTGATTCCGACGGATGTTGGCTCAAACTTGTCTTGCATACACACGTTGCACAAATGTTGTCGGAAACGCCAAGAACGTCAACAACGTTCCGAACGTCAAGAACGCGGTGACATACAAGACGTACGACGAGCTGAGAAAAATGAAGTTCAATAGCCAGTGCGGCTCTTCTGGTTGATTCCGAGCATGCGTGGAACTTTGTGCTTCTGAATTTCCGACAACTGATTTTTTTGTCGGAAAATTTGAGAACCAGCTCTCAAATTTTTGTTGTCGGAAATTCCGACAAAAAATGTGTGATGGAGCCTACACACGGTCGGAATTTCCGACAACAAGCTCCCATCGAATATTTGTTGACGGAATGTTCGATCATGTGTACGCGGCAATAGACTCGCAACTAGGGTTGCACCGATGCTAGTATCGGTGCCGATACCGAGTAATTGCACAAGTATCGGTACTCATGCAAATGCACCGATACCTGAAACCGATACTTTCAGGCTCGGTTCTTTGAGCTGTCAGTGGGTCTCCCCTGTTGACAGCTGAATTGTTAAAGAAGTCTGGTAATTGGAGCTGTCAAAAAAAAAAGCAGCCGGCAATGTTACAAAACTAAAATAAAAAGAAACATTGGGGTTGATTTACTAAAACTGGAGAGTGCAAAATCTAGTGCAGCTGTGCATAGAAACCAATCCGCTTCCAGGTTTTATTGCCAAATCTTAAAGCGGAATTCCGGCCGTAAAAAAAAAAATTTTAAAGTCAGCAGCTACAAACACTGTAGCTGCTGACTTTAAATAAGTATTTACCTGGCCTGGCCTGGGTGCCCGCGATGCTGGCCACCCGAGGCCGACCCGTCCCTCGGCTCTCGGGTCCCAGCACCGTCATCCTACTGCGCATGCGCGAGCGGCGCGGCGCTCTGTGAATGGCCCCGTGGTCTTCTGGGAACACACACAGTTCCCAGAAGACAACGGGGCCGCTCACCGAGGAGCAGAACACGCCGCGGAAAAGGAAGAGGCAGATTAGGAAGACTGCCTAGCAACAAGGGTTTAGGTAAGTTTAATTTTTTTTTTTTTTTTAATGTTTTTTTTTTATTATTTTTTTAGGATTTTTGGTGAATTTTTTCTTTTTTCAGGGTGGCCCTCCACTTTAATTATACAAGCTGAAGTCACAAGCCGATTGGCTACCATGCACAGCTGCACCAAATTTTACACTCTCCAGTTTTAGTAAATCTCCCCCATTGCTTTTTTTTAATCTTTCTGTTTCTTCATCTGCAGATCAAAGGGATGAACAAATGTTCCTCTGTTTAACCCCTTATAAACCCTTAATTTACTCTAATCAGCCTTAATTAACTCCCTATTCTCCTCCATTTAATTATTTTTCTTCTGTTTTTTTTTTTTTTTTTGTTCACGCCTATTTTATAAACGATAAACAGTTAAAACTTTTTTTTTGTTTGCTTTGTTAGTGAATATTTTTACACATACTGTATATATTAAAATATATTTACACATTTCACATCGAAAAAGCGCAAAATTTAAAAAAAATCTATTTATTTCATTTGTAAATAACTTTTCAATGCTTTGCATAATTGCTGACAGCTGAAGTGAAAACAAAACAGTTGCGGTAGGTATTGGTAATTGGTATCGGTGAGTACTAAAAAAAAGTATCGGTACTCGTACTCGTAAAAAAAATGGTATCGGTGCATCCCTACTCGTAACACAAACATTTCCCCACATTGGAGCAGAGACGGAATAAGGCAGAATGGGGCCCTCAGGCAAGATAGCAGCTTTGGTACCCCAATCCCTTTAAATGCAATTGGCGAGGATTTCAATAGGCACAGAGAAGTCTATATTGGCATAGCCCCTTCCCATCAGACACTAAGTGCCAACAAGCTAAGAATACCATTCTTCTCCATTTCCAGGGGACATTCCTCATTTTGAAGGGTCCCAAGCATTGTCCCTCGTTGTAAACATTCCATTGTGCAGGTGCGATGCCATTATTTCTTAATGGCACCCCAAACCCGGGCCGATTTTGCCGCTATTGCCAAGCAAAAATCGCTGCAAAAATCGTGACTGCAAACGCTCTTGGCTCTGTGCCAAGGCTTTTTTTTGAACATTTTTGGAGTGGAGGGAGGCCCATTCAAATGAATGGTGTCGCTCTAAAAACGCTCAAGTAAAAAACAAAACAAAAAAGCACTGTCTCTGCAGAATTGCCAGATGTGAATGGAGCCTTATTAAATTCCTTTGAAATGTCTACTTTCCAAAAAGGGGTCATTCGGGGGGTATTTGTACTTTCCTGGCTTGCCAGTGTCTCAAGATATAAAATAGGCCATCAGTATATCAGGTGTGATCAATTTTCAATGATTGGCACCTTAGCTTGTAGACTCTAAACCAGTGGTTCTCAACTCCTGTCCTCAGGGCCCACTAACAGGCCAGATTTTAAGTATTACCTTGGGGAGATGCAGACTAGAATACTGCAATCACTGAGCAGCAAATTATATCACCTGTGATGTACTTCAGTTATCTTGCAAACCTGGCCTGTTAGTGGGCCCTGAGGACAGGAGTTAAGAACCACTGCTCTAAACCTTCACAAAGACCAAATAATATACACTGATTTTGGTTATTTTTTACCAAAGATATGTATAGAGTTGCCACCGCATCCCTTTAAACCCGAACACCTGTGAATTACACAAGTTCTGAGGCTAATTAAATATAGATAAGGCTTCAAGTGAGTTTAATTACAACCTTAATCAGTCACAGAACCTGTGTAATTCATATGTGTTTGGGATGAGATGGCAACCATAGATATGTAGCAGCATAACTTTTGGCCAAAATTTGTGAAGAAAAATTACTAGTTTGCAAAATGTTGTAATAAAATTTTCGGTCTTTTTTTTTATTAATAGCGCAAAAAAAAAATAAAACCAAGTGGTGAATAAATACCACCAAAAGAAAGCTGTATTTGTGTGAAAAAAAGGACAAATATCTAAAGTGGTTGTAAACCCTCCAATACAACTTTAGCTCTTTGAAATCTAGATAGCACAGGCAGCTAATGCCTGTGAAAGTGTACTCACTGTGTTCGTTTCCATAGCAATCGTCCCGCAATCTTGAGTGACGTCAGGCGCGATTGCACACTAGGTATATTCATTAACGGCACACTATGTGTGCCATTTCTATCTTCCCTGCATGCCGGGACATTAGTATTCACAAGCTTCTTCTCAGAACAGCACAGAGGGAAGTCTCGCGATGCTGCCATGCAAGTGATTTAGCTTCAGCTATGGTTTAACTCTGTTGCTGTAGTAACGGCAATCGAGATAGAGGCTTGGTTTCGGCGCTACGGCGCATGCGCGAGATTTGCAAAAAAAAAAAACATAGTAAGGGCGGAAATGACGTCCAGAAGAGATTCAAGAAACAGCAGAGATAATGGCGTGGCCAATACCCAGAAATAAAGATATACTAAAGAAGATAAATAAGGTATTTCCCAACCTTGTTTTCTGACGATTTTAATGTACCGTATATACTCGAGTATAAGCCGACCCGAATATAAGCCGAGGCACCTAATTTTACCACAAAAAACTGGGAAAACTTATTGACTCGAGTATAAGCCTAGGGTGAGAAATGTGCAGCTACTGTAAGTGGAAAAGAGGGTCAACAATGCCCGTTTGCATGCCTCACTGTGCCCATTTGCATGCCTCACTGTGCCCATTGGCAGCCATAGGTCCCCTGAACTTCAAACTCGGTAGTTAAAGGTTCCTAGATGCCCCCTAGCTGCAGCCAAAATTTGGGGTCTCTGGACCCAAAGGGTCCCGAAATGACATTGCTGCAGATGGACACAGTTGACCGACTTTGGGGCCCCGTATCTCGGTTCCAAAGTCGGTTCGGATAATATCAAGCACTTTTCTGCAGCAGAGAATGACATTTTCTGAACTGACTTTGGGGCCTCGTATATCGGGGCCACTTGGTGCTAGGAACCCCAGCTTCGGATATGATATAGTGCTAGTTCCACTGGATTTGCACTCCAAATTTGGGGTTCCTAGCACCAAGTGGCCCGAGATACGGAGCCCCAAATTCAATTCAGAAAATGTCATTCTCTGTTGCAGAAAAGTGCTTGACTCGAGTATAAGCCGAGGGGGGCATTTTCAGCACAAAAAATGTGCTGAAAAGCTCGGCTTATACTCGAGTATATACGGTATTTACATGTGCAATTCTTTACAGTATTTATAAATGTAAAAAATAAGAAACATTGTCTGGTGTTTACTTCCTCTTTAATGTTTACAGTGTTGCATGACTGAGTAATTGTCATTCAAAGTATGAGAGCGCTGAAAGCTGAAAATTGGCCTGGTTAGGAAGTGAGTAAAGGTGCCCAGTGGGCAAGTGGATAATGATGACTTTCACATGACCGCGGCCCCACCGGGTCCTGGGCATTGATGAGCTTGTACATAAGAGAAAAGGAACCCACATTGGCTCAAGGCCCCGCCCCACAAGAGCAACACAGTAGGTGAAAAGAAGCCAAATGGCACCCTGGTGTGAGAAACATTGGTTTAGAAAAATGGGGGCACCGGGAGTTATCATTGTTTTTTTTTATTATTATAATGTAATAGTGTTGCATGGCACTTTTAAAATCCAGTAATATTTAGCAAGGCTCTCCCTTCCAACAGCGGAAAAAGACAGACAATATAAAGACAGGCACAAAAGCGACTTGGTGACATCAGGCCTTGGCATTAACACGTGAAGAGGTGAGACACCAGAAGTCTGGAAGAGAACAGAATGCTTTATCACTTCCTACAGAGAATCAAGCCACAAGATCACTCATATTATTAAGAGACTCTTGTCTCTCCTCTTTAGTCAGGAAGCCTCAATAACTTAAATTTCCTCAACCGTCATTGACAGCTTGCAAAAGGCTAAGAAGCCGAAGGACAATTACTGCAATCTCATTCTACACAGGATCTTTTTTTTATTAAAGGGGATGTGTAAGACTATTTTCCATAATTTCCAGATGCTTCAGAAACCAGTCTGCATACTTTACCAGGTCAGACAAGATGGAGTTTGTCTCTCTCTTCTGGGATCACGCCTGGTACTACATTGCTTTGGAGGGTTATTTCTCTTTAGAGTCTATCATCACAAGAATACATGGACTCTCCAAGTAAACAGATTGTTGCAAATACTGTATATCTTCTGCTTAACAAAACTACATATTTTCACAGTTATAAAGAAAGTTATATGCATCATTGGATCTCTATTCGTGACATAAAGAGACCCTGTCACTGGACCAAATATTATCTTTATTTATACATATAATAGCTCTTTTAAACGGGGGTTATGAGAAATGATCCCCCCCCCCCCCCCAACCAAACAAGATATTGTGCTAACCCTGTAGGTATACAAAAGAGACTCCTGATGAAGTCATGTGGTGCCTGACCTAACGCATAGGGCATAGGGAGAAAATTTACTGGCCTGCACAGAGTCCTGACTAGGGTTGCCACATCATCCCTTTAATCCAGGACACACATTAATTACACAGGTTCTGTGGCTGATTAAGGCGGTAATTAAACTCACTTGGTGCCTTATCTGCATCAAATCAGCCTCATAACCTGTGCAATTAATATGTGTCTTGGATTAAAGGGATGATGTAGCAACCCTAGTCCTGACCTCAACCCGATAGAACACCTTTGGGATGAATTAGAGCATTAAACCCTACGGACTAAGACTGGGATGCGAATAAAGTTCATGCGCGTATAAAGGTAGGTGCCCCAATACTTTTGGTAATATAGAGTATGTATACATTCACATCAAATGAGGTCATTAATAACATTCAGTTACAATATGACTTGTGTGGCAATTGTAAACGCTATATATATATATAATTTTTTTTTTTTGTTCATGTAAGTGGAGTTACAATAGTGCCCCATGATTGGTATCAATGGGAGTAATAATTCCCCATCACTGGTGTCATTGGGAGGACTAGTGCCCCATCAATGGTGTCATTGGGAGAACTAGTGCCCCATTAATGGTGTCAGTGGGAGGACCAGTGCCTTATCATTGGTGTCAGTGGGAGCAATAGTGTGCCTTCATTGGTATCAATGGGAAGAATAGTGTCCAATTGTTGGTGTCAGTGGCAGGAACTATGTCCTGCTGCTGCTGACAGTCGGAGAAATAATGACCCAAGGGCCAGATAGCAATCGAAGCAAACAAGGGCAGCATATGGCCCCGGGGCTGCAGTTTGTAGGGACAATGCCTTGTAAAAGTATTCATACTCCTTGAAATTTTCCACATTTATGTCATGTTACAACCAAAAATGCAAATGTCTTTTATTGGGATTTTATGTAAAAGATCAACACAAAGTGGCACATAATTGTGAAGTGGAAGGAAAATGATAAATGGTTTTTAAAATGTTTTGCTAATAAATATCTGAAAAGTGTGGTGCGCATTTGTATTCAGCCCCTTTTTCTCTGATACCCCTAACTAAAATCTAGTGGAATCAATTGCCTTCAGAAGTCACCTAATTAGTAAATAGAGTCCACCTGTGTGTAATTTAATCTCAGTATAAATACAGCTGTTCTGTGAATCCCTCTGAGGTTTGTTAGAGAACCTTAGTGAACAAACAGCATCATGAAGGCCAAGGAACACACCAGACAGGTGAGGGATAAAGCTGTGGAGACGTTTAAAGCAGGGTTAGGTTATAAAACAATATCCCAAGCTTTGAACATCTTACAGAGCTCTGTTCAATCCATCATCTGAAAATGGAAAGAGTATGGCACAACTGCAAATCTACCAAGACATGGCCATCCACCTAAACTGACAGGCCAGGCAAGGAGAGCATTAATCAGAGAAGCAGCCAGGAGGTCCATGGTAACTCTGGAGGAGCTGCAGAGATCCACAGCTCAGGCGGGAGAATCTGTCCACATGACAACTATTAGTTGTGCACTCCACAAATCTGGCCTTTATGGAAGAGTGGCAAGAAGAAGCCATTGTTGAAAAAAGCTATAAGAAAGCCATAAGAAGTCCCGTTTGCAATTTGTGAGAAGCCATGTGGGGGACACAGCAAACATGTGAAAGAAGGTGCTCTGGTCAAATGAGACCAAAATTTAACTTTTTAGCCTAAAAGCAAAACGCTATGTGTGGTAGAAAACTAACACTGCACATCACCCTGAACACACCATCCCCACCATGAAACATGGTGATGGCAGCATCATGCTGTGGGGATGCTTTTCTTCAGCAGGGACAGAGAAGCTGGTCAGAGTTGATGGGAAGATAGATGGAGCCAAATACAGGGCAATCTTAGAAGAAAACCTACAAAAGACTTGTGACGGGGCGGAGGTTCACCTTCCAGCAGGACAATGACCCTAAACATACAGCCAAAGCTACAATCGAATGGTTTAGATCAAAGCATATTCATGTTTTAGAATGGCCCAGTCAAAGTCCAGACCTAAATCCCATTGAGAATCTGTGGCAAGACTTGAAAATTGCTGCTCACAGACGCTCTCCATCCAATCTGACAGAGCTTGAGCTATTTTGCAAAGAAGAATGGGCAAAAATTTCACTCTCTAGATGTGCAAAGCTGGTAGAGACATCCCCAAAAAGACTTGCAGCTGTAATTGCAGTGAAAGGAGGTTCTACAAAGTATTGACTCAGGGGGGCTGAATACAAATGTACCCCACACTTTTCAGATATTTATTTGTAAATAATTTTGAAACCAATTTATCATTTTTCTTCCACTTCACAATTATGCTCCACTTTGTGTTGGTCGATCAAATAAAATCCCAATAAAATACATTTACGTTTTTGGTTGTAACATGACTTAATGTGGAAAATTTTAAGGGGTATGAATACTTTTTCAAGGAACTGTATACTTTGGGATGCATGTGGAGATCTGTGCAGGTATGTGCAGCCCGCCGCCTGTCGTTGATTTGAACATCCAGCGTTGGTGAAGACAGCTCTTTGTATGGGTGTGCGGATTGGCACAGCTATGTGAATGAGGCCTTAGCATGAGCACCAAAGCAGCTAGTGTTTAAAGTATGGGAGATCCTGCAGCTTACAGGTTTCTTTCTATTGGAATTGTGCATAGAAATACATTACAGCCTTATATCTGTTTCTGCTTAAGGATAGGTTAACAATCCCTCAGTGAAAAGCATTATGAATATTGCCTTTCTGCGTTCTTATAATGCGACTCTTTCTCCCCTCAAGGCTGATCCATGATCCTTAGCGCAGACACGGCAAGTAAACAATTTAAACAGTCAATAGCGTAACTACGTTTTAATGTTCATCAGCTTGACCTCCACTCTTAAATGTTTCATCAACCACATCATTGTTCATGTGTCTCTAAGGCAAAATTAATTTACGTAAAGATTGCTGTCACATTTCAGAGGCATGTTATTATTAGTATTTCTACTATTTGTATTTATACCTCCCGTTAGTTATAAATCAGCAGGGTATTGCATTGGAATGCAACTCTAAGTTTTTGTCACATTTGATGACATCATTTTTGCAATACTGTTAAAGGGACCTTATCACCAGATCTATAATTTCAACAACAATCTAACTATAAGATTATATGTGCATGTAACATATTTTATACATATTATTTACACCTTAAATCCTCCCTTCTGTAGACCTCCAAAAGCCCCAAGACTGCTGCTGGGTGCCGCCATATTGGATATTATGTCAGCAGCCCCAGCAAACCCAGAGCTGTCACACAAGTGATACTCTATATGGTTCCCCTTTGTTCCTCCTCCTGCAGCAACATAAAAGGTTATGTAGAGAGGCGAGGAGAGGGGTGGAGGAGCTGAGCCAGCACACACAGTAATTGGTAATTAATCCCTTCCGGAAAAGGAGAGGGCTTGGACATGCAAGGAGGGAGGGAGCTGTGCTAGGGAATTGGCTGTTCCTAGAGTGTCAATCCTCTAGCAAGTTCAGAGGCGCATTATTAAAAGCCAATAAAAAAGTTTATAGAAAGGAGAAATGCTGCCAGTGAGCAGGTAAAGAAACATAATGTTTCTGTGTTCTGTGCTTTTATCTGCAATTTTTTTAAATTGGTGACGGTTTCTTTGAGGAAACCTGTACTGAGAAAAATGTGACTGCATAACGTGCCTGAACTAGCAGCATAGCACCCTCCTAGGTAAGTTGCTAGGATGATAGGTAAATTTAGTTCTTTTTGGCTCCTCTGTAATCATTGGACCAGATATTGAATTATCTGGGCTGTTCTAGATCTCACAGACTGCAGGTTTGATTGCTTCCTTTTGTATTCTGGAGGTTTCCAGAACATAGAGGGATGGGAGAGTCAAATGGCTTGAATATTTATTGTGCTGTAGCCAATCCCTTGGGGGGCGTGCCCAGTAAGTGGCCGGGAGGAACATAAATAGTCTGGGGTCTGGACCAGACTGGTTCTTGTCCTGCTGGAGAAGCTCCAGCCTCAGGGACTGCTGCCCCTTTGAGGCAGTTCTGCTTAAGTCTGCTGATGTTCATCGAGGTCCCAGCTATAGCAGAGCTAGAGGGCCTATTCCCAATTACTTATGGAGCTAACTAAGCAGTTTCACCTAAGGATCTGGTCTGGAGAACTCACTGAAGAGTGCCTAGTGGAGGCTGGAAGGTGTGTAGCTGCCCTGGGACATTGTGAGTATTGACCTGAGCTAAAGATCCTACTTACTGTGTGCTGTTCTACTTTTGGGGAGCCAACAGTAGATATCTCTGAGACAGCTTTTACAGGGTCTCAATTCTGGCCTTCCCCATTGTTTCTGGCTTAAGGTCTGTTCAAAGAAGTTTCACCTAGTGAAATTTGTCCTCCTGTTACAAGTCAGCATTTTTGGAGTATTCCATACCACCCCAACCCCTCTCCTGTTACAAGTTATACTAGCAATAATCTTAAAAATACATCCCCTAGACTGTTTCATAGAACCAGACCGAATAGACCGTTTCCTGTGTAGCCTCTGTATTGTTTGGGGAAGAACCAGTTAAAATCAATAAACAATAATATGCTGCACTTTAGTAAAAATTTACAAAAACACCACCGTTATATAGCAGTGTAAAGAAAGTCCACGTTACAAATTACAAAGATCCCACTATAAAAAATGACAAAGTCCACTTAAAGGCAATAAAGTGTATTCCACAGCAGTGAGTCAACCCACACTACAGATATTTCATGTGAGACTTACCAGAACTGCATGACCTTGAGATTATAGCATAGCAGCTTAGCTCCGCCCCGACTAGTTTTGTCAAAAATGACGTTCTCAAGGCAAGAACGCTACCCCATGTTATCTCCTTAATATATCTATATATAGATATAATATATAAATATATATATATATATATATATATATATATATATATATATATATATATATTGTACAGAACGCTAAGGTTGGGTCCTGGACGGGTGCTATATAGCACCAGTATTTGGGTTGTGATCCCTTTAAGGGAGTCGTGATAGTGTTCAGGGGGTCACCCAGAATGGGTGAGGAATTCTCGGCAGTAGAATTAATCCAGAAAGGACTGGTTTGCAGTCCTCTCTGTCTTAATAGAGAGTTATTTGGGGCCCGGAATTTCAGAGGCACTAAAGTGATATTCGGGTGGGAAAGAGCATCCACCCCTGACCACAGGGATTCAGCACACAGGAGGTTAAAGGCCTCCAGGAAACAGCTCATAAAAGACAGGAGGTAGTAAAGAGGTGGTGGTGAGGAGGAGTAGGTGATTGAACCTGTCGTGGTGAGCTGACAACCTGTTGGAGGCTGCTAACGATTCGATAAGGACTCTCAAAACTCTGGGGCAAAGACCCGTACACAAAACTGTATGTGTCTTTCCTTTATTTGCTTTGTGCTGAAAACAAGCAAACTTTATTTTATGCTGAAGTTAAGCAGACTTTGTTTTATATTTTTGACCTGTGTGCTGAAGGAAGACTTATTTTTGATTTGCTTACAAATAGCCTTGGACTAGTGATTACTTAAAGCCCAGAACACAGCTGACTCATTAGTGAACTGGCTGTTTATTAGACCTGGATCCTGGCAAGGTACCGCCCTGCTACAATATATATATAGGGATATTACTGTAGATCATGCAATGTGCTCCGTGGTAACTTCCACCTAGAGATGGATGGAACCCCTAGAGAGGCACTGAGGGCTGTCAAAGTTGTCAAAATAGAACAGGGCTGCAGACTGAAATTTTTACATTACTCTTCACACTTATGCCTCGTACACACGATCGGACATTGATCGGACATTCCAACATCAAAATCTATGGATTTTTTTCGACGGATGTTGCCTCAAACTTGTCTTGCATACACACGGTCACAAAAAGTTGGTCGGAAATTGCGAACGTCAAGAACATGATGACGTACAACACGTACGACGAGCCGAGAAAAATTAAGTTCAATAGCCAGTGCTTGATTCCGAGCATGCGTGGAACTTTGTGCGTCGGAATTGTGTACACACGATCGGAATTTATGCGAAAGGATTTTGTTGTTGGAAAATGTCATTGCCTTAGAATTGTGAACAGTTTTCAGAACGCAGTGTAGTGCTATGATATGCTTTGACTATGCCATGCAGTGACTGTGTATGATTCGCCATAGCGTATGGTGAGGGTTGCAAGAGACAGCGAGCAGAGATCAGGTTGTTTGTGAGTCATCAGAAGTGTACACAGTGTGACTCCCTGAAGCGTTGTATAAAAGCCCAGAGCTGGACCTCTTCCATAATTTCTGTAGTATCAAACAAGGTCATCAGCCTGGTAGCGTAGTAAATATATATATAGTATATAGTAATATATAGTAATGTAAAACTGAGTACACCGTGAAAACCCGGGGGCTGATTTACTAAAAAGCTCATTTGCGTGATAGTGTAGAAAATCCAAGATGCTTTTAAACATGCAGCCAGCTTTAAGGAGAACTCCGCTGTGTAGTAATTGATCTTACTCTGACACATTACATAAGTCGGATAAACAGCTTTTATCTATGGACACCAAAAGCTGGAAGATCTGACTTAGAAAGGAATAAAGGCCATTCCCTAGGATCCGATGGGAGTGCTCTGATCTGATAATACAATGCAGGGGGCCGGGCACCGACACAGCATGGCTCTTGCTGTCTTAGTCACAATTGGGCTTATCTAAAGATCTGACAGTGCAGTCTCCATTATAATTGTGCAGACTCACTTATGAAAGATATATATTTGCCCGAGGAAAAGTCAAAACCGAGAGGCCCCTGAGGTCTGACAGCTGTTGCCCTGTCAAATGCCTGAAGCTAGTATATACTAACGTTACTACCAAACATGAATTAACGATTCCCGATCTGGCTGTCTTTCTGTCCATTTGAACAATGGTTTTGTGCTTATGGGCTTCATTAAACATCATTGGCATCAACCTGATAAAACAGACTTGAAAATCTTGCCTGACCACCACACACAGGAACTCTCTTCTTTTCAGGCGAGTCTTCAAATACTTACTGTGACTGCCAGAGCTCTGACTCATGATATGTAAAGAAAAAGTCTCAAAAATATATAATTCAATGTTATTTAGTCCAACAGAGAACCAAGTGCATGTAGCACTTGGTCCTGTTCAAATACGTTCTACCATTGCTGAGCAGTATGGTTGGACATTTGCCAACCCTCCCACCACCGCTCTCCGGTCACACTGAATATGTAAGACAGCGCTGGTCTCTGGCAGGAGAAATGCTCTGGAGATCATTGCTACCATTCGCAACAGATCATTCAGCACTGCCAGGCTGTGTGATCTATCTGCGGCTGCTTGTTAATTCAAAGCCCCGGCTTGTAAATCACACAGCTCCTCAGCCCTGAATGATCTTTTACTATTGTAAATGAGCAAGCAGCACTGCTTGTTCATTCGCAATAGTAAAAGATTATACAGCACTGTGGTGCTTTGTGATCTATCTGCAGCTGCTTGTAAATGTACACGCAGCACCAGCAGATAACTCACTCAGCCCTGCAGCACTGACCGATCTTTTACAATTACTACTGCTACTTTTACTATTGAAATGTCAGGGCTGTGTGATGGATCTGCCGGAGCTCTGTATGTTTACTATCAGTTGGTAGTGCTATCACACAGTCCTGCAGTGCTAAAGAAGGGGAGGGGACTCAGGGCTGCCTGTACCTCCCCCCACAGGACTGCCCATAATTTGGGTTTCAGACTGAGGTGGAACTAGAGCCAGCATTAACATAAATAAAGAGGTGCTCTCGATCCAAACAGGACTAATTGCTACATGCACTTGGTCCCCTGGAGGGTTAAATAAAAGTTTAAACATTTTCACGATGAGAGTTATTTAAATCACACCTGGGCTCTACCCATGTAAAGCAACGCAACAGGGCCATTTAACTTCCCCTTATCCAGTCCTCCAGCACTTCATACTCCCCTTTCCTTCGCTCTATTCTACCACCAGGAGTAAAAGATACCTCCCAACTTTATGACATGGGAATGAGGGACACCTATTAGCAAAAGTATGTAGGCATAGGACACAACCCCACCATGCACCCTTAAAGGAGAATTATACAAAAAATAATAATTAAACCCACAAGTGCTTTTTTTTTTACCACTACTATTCCTTTATACTAACTTCTGGATTTTACAAATGCAGCAATTTAGCAAATGGATGAAAGGTTTAGCACTACTATGAAACAATTTTTGATGGATAAATAGTGCATTTTATATACAATTATATAGATCAGACCAAAGTGAAGGACAAATGAGGAGGGACAGAGGGACTTTGTTCTAAATCTGGGACAGTCCCTCAAAATCAGGGACAGTTGGGAGCTATGGTAAAAGGTGGAAGCCCTATATAAGCTCAAAGTCATGACTTGCAGCTCATACATAGATGTGATAATGTAGGGAATTATTAAAACTCCTGTTGGGTTTTTACTGCTATCAGGGGCTCTAATAGAAAGATTTATCCTCAATTCCTGCCCTGTTGCCAAAGCTTTCAGCAGATAGGAAATAAAGAAAAATCTGCAACAGAGAAACAAAAAAATATAAACTAAGCTTCCCCTACTCTACATAAGAAAAAACATTTTTATGTCTGTCTTTGTTCCTGTTGGAGATTCCTCCTCACCTTCTGTCTGGTAAAATGTCGTCAACCCTTTAGAGCCCTTTCAAACCCATGAATTGTAATGTGCATAAAAGTGTGTTGACATGTGCACTGAGTTCCAATGAGCCTAACACAGTAAAAACGCATGATTTTCTGTCCGACGGAGTACATTGAAATGCAATGCATGTCTTCTATATTGCCCTGCTTTGTTTTGTGCTGAGGGGACGGTGCATTCGTTTTGGCCTTGTATTTGCATTGGGATGCCATTGAGAATAATTGGCAATGCACTGCACCATGAATACACAGCATGCTATTGTCACACACGTAAACAGGTGTAAAGCTAGCCAAGGAGAACTGTAGACAAATGATAATGTTTTGCCATAAATGCTGTACATGTTGCATCTACCCTCCATTTATGGTTGCCTAGTTTGGTAGAACACATGCGGCTCCACTGAATTTTTTGGCAGAATCCAAAAAGCCTTCAAAATCATTCTATACACCAGCCTTTTTTAACCAGGGTGCCTTGAGGTTTTTTTCAGGAGTGCCTTGGCAAAATGCCTAACAATTCCCCTAAAATAGTATAAAATATGGATGAAAGCTAACATTTAGTTAAACGAAGCCACAGATTTTCATTGTGCACCGTTACAACCTTCCAGCTGCTGGCATCCTAATGACCAATGGCATCATCAGTTGATAAGAAGGATATCAGTCGCCTGCACAGCTCCCTTGTATCCCTCTCTCCTGCCCTTCTACATCTGCATTGAGGGTCACATTAGCTGAGTGATGGAGAAAAACTGAGGGAGAAGAGAAACATTGGACTACTAGTCAGTACCAGTTTGCAAAAGTGTATTTGTTTTGGAAGAATGACCTCTAATGTTGGGTGTCCTACTTGTGAATGTCGCTGTATTATGTAAAACTATTAGAATAGCTTTTACATTTTAGAATGGGGTGCTTCGAGACTGTCCATATTTTTTTAAAGGGTGCCTCGAGACAGTCCATAATTTTAAAGGGTGCCTTGAGACTATCCATCATTTTTAAAGGGTGACTCGAGACTGTCCATAATTTTTAAAGGGTGCCCTAAGACTGTCCATCATTTTTAAAGGGTGCCTCAAGACTGTCCGTAATTTTTAAAGGGTGCCTTAAGACTGTCCATCATTTTTAAAGGGTGCCTCGAGATTGTCCATCATTTTTAAAGAGTGCCTCGAGATTGTCCATAATTTTTAAAGGGTGCCCTAAGACTGTCCATCATTTTTAAAGGGTGCCTCAAGACTGTCCATAATTTTTAAAGGGTGCCTTAAGACTGTCCATCATTTTTAAAGGGTGCCTCGAGATTGTCCATCATTTTTAAAGAGTGCCTCGAGATTGTCCATCATTTTTAAAGGGTGCCTTGACTGAAAAAAGGTTGAGAAACACTGCAGAAACACTGCTATACAACATTGAAACAACCATTCACCATAGACGATTCTGTCCAATGGTCACTCCTACATTTACAATTGCTTGGACAGCCAATCAACACCAAACTTTTCGTTAAAATGATTTGCAACCCTCTGAGAGGGAACATCTACAGGTCACAGTATGAAAACGAATTACTGAGAACTCATAACCTGATATTATGCTGCAAATTTTATCCTGTTGTTTTCCTCTATTGTTAATGGCAGCTCCTTCGCTCTTCCTTTGTAGCTGTTTTCATAAACGTCCTTCCATTGTGTAGCAAGAGTAAGGTCAATCTGAAAGTTGTACAAAAATAACATGAATGACTTGAGGTTAGATTTAATTACACAAGGTCAGGACCAGCGCTGTGGTGCGAATTTCATGACATATAATATTTACTCTCCTTGATAATCCTTGAAAATGCATTCTGCAACAGCATCTCCGTTCCCATGAATGCCTGACTTAGCTGAATACCACCATGGAAAACCGAGGTCTATTGTACAGATATACTGACCCCGTATACAAATGTCAGATCCCAGGTCATGACACAGGTCAGCGCAAAGCTGCCTATTCTAAAGATCCAGGGGGAGGGCAAGGAATCTATAATGTGTTTTTTGTTACATGAATCAGATCTCCAAAATAAATAAGATCAGTTTCTTTTCTCATCACATTTACAGACTCTACTCCCTGTGCTACACCATGGTGCTTTACTGCTCCCTCTAAGTTTAAATCTAAAAGTTGTCTGACTCATTTAAAAAAAAAAACAGTGCACCCCCTGTGTGACTGATGATCAGTGGTAATCTGAGGAATAAAGAAGGCCGCACAGGCATATGAGAGTTGATGTCACAGTCAGGGGTCAGGTTCGGAGACCAGTAGCTATAGCAGTAGAGAGGCTTCCACCGACCAGCTGAATACAGTAAATACACCCTGGTGTATGACACAGACGCACCCGAGGTGCAGAGTCTAAGTACTAACTGGTGTTCCCCAGGTCGCGGTCCTCAGGATCACCTCACAAGGAGGTGGGCAAGCAAGGGTCCAGTAGCAGATATAGCAGGCAGGGATCAAGGAGAAGCATAGTCAGTAAGCAAGCCAAAGGTCTGTAACAAGTGGTTGCAGGTTCTGTTCAAGTGGAAGCATAGTCAAGAAACAAGCCAAAATTCAGTAATGAGTGGAAGTGGAGATAAGGACAGCTGCAGTTACGCAAAGGAGCAAGATATCTGCTGGAGAGAGAACAATATTCTGGCAAATAGGAAGTGCAAAGGCATGGCTTAAATAAGAAGTTCATGGGAGACGCAAGGAGTTCAAAGTTCACCAGAAACAAGGTACAAGACCAGATTATATGAGGGTTCAGACAGAATGCTGTCCAGCATCTCAGGTGGCTCAGCAAGGAGTGCTACTGCCAGATACAGCAGAGGTCATGGGTTCAAGTTCTGGTCCTTACAGCTGAGGAATGAAAGTCCTGATGAAGGGGAATGCTGAGCACCCAAAACGTATTGGCTGACTAGTGTTTTTTTCCTGCTGTTATTTGTGGGATCAATAAAAAAAAACACTTTGGGCTCTGGTGACTTTTGTTTGGTGCCCTCTTTGGTTGAAATGTATATAGGTTTCCCAAATTGGGTGACCTCTGTGTTTTTATAAGGTGCCTCTGCTTTATGGAGAACTGCCAAACACAAGCCATTTGGCTTCATAAGGACTTCTCCTATTATACAGTATATGGGGGATCCGTATTCATCATCTCATCTACTTCTCTCCTTATGATATTTTATCTCAACAGATACAGAATACACCAGCCAGTCTCCTCACTCACCAACGCCGTCACTGCCATATTACTCCAACGCTAGCTTACAATTAAATGGGGTTATCCCTTAAATTACTTATAAAGCCCAAATAACTTGCTCTGCAGTCCCCATAGAGGGGAGAGGCTGCAGTATTCAGTCTTAAAGCTGGGAGGGAAACTCCAGGAGGGAAGGATTAGGTAAATGAAACTGCTTTTTGCTGCCTCCTTAGGAAAAAATTGCATGTTTGCATATGTGTGAAAAATAGTCTAGCAGCAAAAGTGTTAAAGTAAGCAAAATGTTTTGTTTAGCTTTGGATAGAGTGGTGAGGTTTTTACTGCTGTGTCCTTGTTAGAGAGATTGTCTCTCTGTGGTTGTCCTGATCACCAGTGTCCATGGGAATTAAAATGATGGGTAAATCCAAAGTTTTGAGCTGCCGTCACAACAGGAATCAAAGGGGAATCTTCCAATGGGTACACTTGTTCCCTTGACAAGTGTCTAAGAGTGGATATCCCTCATATATACTTTAGAGACCCTGTAACGTGCCCTTAATCAGCAGGGTGACAGGGCCTCTTAACCCCTCTCTGCCCCCTCCCAGCGGCCCTTTAACTGGGTCTTAAAGCGGAACTAAATGCAAAAAGTAAAAAAACTGTGAACAGTAAGGCTTTTTATTGCAGAGATGCAACTTCTCTTCTGCAATAGAGTACACTTACCTGCCTATTCACAATCCTCTGCGGAATGTACACTAAGCTGTACATGTGCAGCTCAGTTTACATTCCGGCACACTAGAGTGACATCATCCTGCACTGGCCAATCAAAATGGCTAAAGACTGGCACCCAGAAGCAGCTGGGGAGAGGATGCTGGCGAGGGAACTAGTTGGAACTAATGCTGACCATAGACGGTTTGAACCTAGGCCAGTTCAGCAGGAATAAGATTCGAACCATGTATGGCCAGGCTGAATGTACCCAAGTTGATAAACCAATCTATCAGATTTTACATGTGATTATTGCTAGTGGCTATTATAGCAATCACTGTGTTCTCCCGGCAGGGACGGCTTCCCCTGCTGGGAGAACACAATGGCTCCGAGGGAGGAATTGCCCCAAATCCTGTGGTTGCAGGAAAGAAAATTGCTCCATCTATGGCTGGCCTAGGGTAAGTACTGTATGTAGGCCTTTAGTTACGCTTTAATTTCCAGAAGGAGGGATGGAGTACCCAATCACATGATGAAGGCTGTCACAGTGCCCACATGATCAGTCGCCTTTTCTGTTGGCTTCCAATCATAAACAGAGTTACCTGTGATAGCTTGGTTGGCTGGGAGCGCTTTCAGCACAGAAGCCTCAGATGCCATAGACACATGGACGCAGGGAGTGGGCATTAAGAACCCGCCGTCTCTCCCTTCCCCTGCACATATGGTTACTTGTTCAGCAAGAGGTTAAAGCCTCAGAAAAATCATCATGTGATTATTTCATCATTGTCACCAAACTAATTTGACCCATTGTACACTACTTAAGCCTGATGCTTTTACGTAAGCAGTTCTGTATTCATGAAGGCCCCTGCCATTGGCGTCACCAGCAATTTTGTTAATAAGTTATTGATCTGAAAGCCCCCCTGAGCTCATTAACATGACGGATATGCTAAGGTCTCATTTCTTTGCAGTTTCCAGTGTCCGTTATTCCCCTAAGTGCCGTTTGTTGACTTTTGTAGACAAGCCGCTGTGTCACCTTGTTTTAAGTTGGTCCCCAAATTCTCTTTCCTGTTGGTGCTCTGACAGGCCTGTAATTACAGCTCACTGCATGCTGTGACATAATGGGTTTTGTTATGATATATTGTGAAATGTTCTGCCTGCTTTTGATCTATTTTGACAGTGTGTATCACAGGATAATTCGCTGTGGCAGGCTGTGGTACATGGTAGTATTGGGGGATGTACAGTGAAGTGTTGTGACAGGGGTCTCGGGGGTACAATTAGGGAAGGGCATGGAGGTGGCTGCCTGGGATACAGATAAGACAGGGCTCAGTAGGAAAATAAAGAGATAAATAGTTGTGCAGACTAATTATGAGGATGAAATGTGAATTTACGCTTCTCTCAATCCCAAAGCAGCCTTTTTCACTTTTTTGTAACATGAAGGAACCCTTTTCAGATTCAGGGAAACCCTGCTAATAATTACTATATCTACAGCTCAATGTACATGATGCTCACTGGGAAGAAGGTTTCTTACAGTGGTTGTCAGTGGGAAGACAACTCCTTACATTTGTGATCAGTGGGAAGAATGCCATTTACATTGGTGATCAGTGGGAAGAACACTTCTTTCTTTTCAGGTCAGTGGGAAGAATGCTCCTTACATTTGTGGTCCGTGGGAGGATCACTTCTTTCTTTTCAGGTCAGTGGGAAGAATGCTCCTTACATTTGTGGTCCGTGGGAGGATATGCTCCTTGCACCGGTGATCAGTTGGAAGAATGCCTCTTACATTAGAAGTCAGTGGGAAGAATGACCCTTACATTGGAGGTCAGCCTTTTTAACATGAAGGAACCCTTCTCAGACTCAGGGAAACCCTGCTAATAATTATTATATCTACAGCTCACTGTACATTAGTGTAATGCTCACTGGGAAGAAGGTTCCTTACATTAGTTGTCAGTGGGAAGAATGCTCCTTACTTTTGTGATCAGTGGGAAGAATGCCCCTTACATTGGAGGTCAGCTTTTTTAACATGAAGGAGCCCTTCTCAGACTCAAGGAAACCACGCTAATAATTACTATATCTACAGCTCACTGTACATTAGTGTAATGCTCACTGGGAAGAAGGTTCCTTACATTTGTGATCAGTGGGAAGAATGTAATTTACATTGGTGGTCAGTGGGAAGAATGCTCCTTTCTTTTCAGGTCAGTGGGAAGAATGCTCCTTACATTTGTGGTCTGTGGGAGGAACGCTCCTTGCATCGGTAATCAGTTGGAAGAATGCGCCTTTCATTGGCAGTCAGTGGGAAGAATGTCCCTTACATTAGTGGTCAGTGAGAAGCATGTTTCTTACATTGGCTGTCTGTAGAAACATTTCCCTTACATTTGTGTTCAGTGGGAAGAATGCCTTTTACATTAGTGATCAGTGGGAAGAATGTTTCTTACATTGGTGGTCAGTGGTAAGAATGCTCCTTACATTGGTGGTCATTGGTAAGAATGCTCCTTACATTGGTGGTCAACGAGAAGAATGTTCCCTACATTGGTTGTCTGTAGGAAAAAGTTTCCCTACAACTACGGTCAGTTGGAAGAATCCTTTTTATATTTGTGGTCATCGGGAAGAATGCTTCTTACATCTATGGTCAGGTCAGTGAGAAGAATGCTCCTTATATTGATGGTTAGTGGTAAGAATGCTCCTTACATTGGTGGTCAAGGTGAAGAATGTTCCTTACATTGATTGTCTGTGGGAAATATCCTCCTTACATTTGATGTCAGTGGGAAGAATGCTCCTTACATTTGTGGTAATTAGGAAGACCCCCCCCCCCCCATTATTGCTAGCTAAAAAGATCATCAGTGTCAGTAGTTACTTATCTAAGTGTCAGAAATTCCTCACTGTTCCAGGAACCACCAGCAACCTCTGGAAGAACCCTAGGAATCCAAAGTATATCTAAATCCTAAAGTTTTCTGGAATTTGTTTTCAATACAAAAGGTTAATAGTTAACCCTGACAGGTACTGTCTGTGTCTCTTAGGGGGATTTTCCTTCCATTTCCTGTCCTGGAGACACAAATGGATGTGACCCTAAACAGAAATCTTATCGCAGCCATCTGTCTGCAACAGTTGTCCCCATTGAAAGACTCTTCTTCAACCCTTGTTCTGGTGACAGCTGTGAAATATTGGAATTCATATCACTTGCTGCCCCAGTGATAATGATCATCAGGACAAAATCGAGAGGGTGAACCTCCTGGAAAAAAAAATATTTCCACACCTGTACCTTTGACAACAAAAAAAAAACACCAATGTTTCTAGTTTCACCGACGATTTGGAGACACACAGGTCCCCTATGTCAAGGTGAGGGACCTTACATTTCAGAGGCACATAGTTCTCCTTTCTTAAGATGACAGTGCTGATGTTTCAGAGACACACAGGTCCCCTTTCTTAAGGTCATAGTGCAAATGTTTCAGAGGCACACAGGTCCCATTTTTCCCAAGATGACAACACCAACGTTTTGGAGATACACAGTGCTCCTTTCTCATGGTGAGAGTGCTGGTGTTTTGGAGACACACAGGTCCTCTTTTCAACGTAACAGCACTGACGTTTTGGAGACACACAAGTCACCTTCTAAAGGTGACAATGCAGACATTTCAGAGACACATAGGTCCCCTTTCACAAAGTGACAGCACCTATGTTTTTCGGAGACACACAAGTCCATTATCTAAGGTGACAGTGACTATATTTCGGAGACAAACAAGTTCTCTTTTCAAAGGTGACAGTGGCAACAGACACATAGCTTCGCTATCTCAAGGTGGCAGTACCAATGCTTCAGACCAACACAGGTCTCCTTTCTCAAGGAGACAACCCATAGGTTTCAAAGACGCACAGGTCCCCTTCTTCAAAGTGACAAACCTTTTTCTGTCGCATTAAGCAATATAAACCCGACAGGGGTTTTAGTACTTCCCCACTCTATTTGAAGCTAAAAAAAAAAAAAAAATAGTTTTAGCTTTAAAAAAACTTTAAAACGGATTTAAATTTCAATGTATATTTTGTTTTAAATAGGCCCTCAGGATGTTAATACCATAATGTGCTAGTATGCATTAGCACATTATGGCATCATGGCAGACTTACCTATAATACAAAGCCCTCCAGTGCTCCATCTGGTCCCCGGGGGCTTCCATCTTCTCCTGGTCTTCCTTCTGGGTTCTCTCTCTGGGCCATGATGACGCCACTCCCGCACATGCCCGCGAGAGTTACTTCATTACACCACAGAGCGGTGCTGTAAATGTACTCTGAGCTGTGCATGCACAGCTCAGCGTACGTTACGGCTGACAGGCAGGGAGACGCTTTTATGACAGGAGATGGCTTGGGTCTCTTCTGTCATAAAAAGTCCATCAGTGTTTTTTTTTTTACACTGAAGTTTAAGTTTAATTCCGCTTTAAACGGTTAGTTTACCTTTACCAAAAGACTGCTCATGCAGATAAGGGACATCTGTAGATAAAAACAAACTTTACATTTTTGGCTAATGTTGAATAATGCCCTTCCTATAGGCGTAGGCCATATAAATACCTCATGAAGCCTGACTGGAAAACTCCCAGGATGTTGCTAGGAGAGGCCCAACTCTTATGCCCCGTACACACGGTCGGATTTTCCGACAGGAAATGTTCGATGGGAGCTTGTTGTTGGAAATTCCGACCATGTGTAGGCTCCATTGGACATTTTCCATCGGAATTTCCGTCGCACAAAATTTGAGATCTGGATCTCAAATTTTCCGACAACAAAATCCGTTGTCGGAAATTCTGATCGTGTGTACACAATTCCGACGCACAAAGTTCCATGCATGCTCGGAATCAAGCAGAAGAGCCGCACTGGCTATTGAACTTCATTTTTCTCGGCTCGTCGTACGTGTTGTAAGTCACCGAGTTCTTGACGTTCGGAATTTCCGACAAGATTTGTGTGACCGTGTGTATGCAAGACAAGTTTGAGCCAACATCCGTCGGAAAAAATCCATGGATTTTGTTGTCGGAATGTCTGATCGTGTGTACGGGGCATTACTGTCCTTTATCACAGGAGCGAGCTTTTAAATGCTGAGCTCAGAGCTACTGCACCATCCGAGAGAAAGCGCATGTGAGTGGGTTTGAATTACAGAAAAAACTTGCTCCTGTAATAGTGGAGGTGAATGGTAATGACTAGGCCTCTCTTAGCAATGTCCTAGGAGTTTTTCAAAAAAAAAGAAAAAAAAATGAAAAGAAGGAGGGCGCACCGACCTAGTGCATTACCACTGGTAAAGCTTTATTAAAGCATAAAAAACAGCAAAGTTGAGCCATCTTGAGATATCGGTTTGACCCACTCGACATCAGGTCCTGATTTATTGGTGTTCTGAACAGCGAACCTGCTAAATTGGCAAAGCCTCATACAAATGATTATTTGTGAGTATATACTTTGCTGTTTTTATGCTTTAATAAATCTTTACCAGTGGTAATGCACTAGGTCGGTGCGCCCTCCTTCTTTTCTTTTTCTTTGAGTTTATGAATACCCATTATTCTGAGGAGGGCTGCAAGACGACAGGCATTATTTTATAAAGTTGGTCGCACCACGCACTGAGAAACTAGACAACCGAGCGCAGGAGAGATTTCTACTGTTTATCTAGGAGTTTTTCAGTCAGGTTTCATAAGTTATGTATATGGCCTACACCTATAGCAAGGGCATCATTCAATGCTGGTCAGAGCGACACACTTTGTTTTTACCTACAATCACCCCGTACCTGCATAAGCAGTTTTTAAAGGTGAACTCTGCCTTTAAATGTGAATCAGAATTAGCATTGATCTTCATGGAAATTCAGTCACATTTGTAAAAACACAACATACGTGGTGATGTCATCGACAATTAAAAGATAAAATGCTTATTTACCTCTTACTAGGGTTGCCACCTTGCTGGTATTTTGCTGGTAAAAATAGGACTTGTTGCTTATGTTGTTAATAAGGATGAGCTCCGGTGTGTTCGCACAGCCCACATGCAGAGCCCGCCAGGAAGTCGGCACTGCGCTGCGCTAATCACAGGCAGTGAGACATTGTCCTGATGCGTGGCTGCAGAGATCAGGTCTCACTGCCTGTGATTGGCGCAGCGCCGACTTCCTGGCAGGCACTGCACATGGGCTGTGTGGACACACGGGAGCTCATCCTTAGTTGTTAATAGGAAGAAGACTGGAAGGCTAGTGTTAGTCTGGGTTCACACTTGTGCGATGTTAGACACTCTGTGCTGTGCAGATCACATGCGATTTCTGTGTGATGCAAAGTCAGCCATACAGATTGAATGGCTGAATTTGCAACGCATTCGCACCAAAATGGTGCAGGACCCTTTTTTAGTCCACACTGGAATCGGATCGCATGGGTGTTCACACCTATGCGATCTGATTCCTGCACCATTTGGCAGTTCGCACTGTGATCTGTGAACCGATCTAGGGGTGTCATTAACTTTGAATTGACACCCGCAGATGTCAGTGCGAACCGCCGGCAGGTGACATGCGATGTGGGAACCTGCACTGGAATCGTGTTTGTTCCCGCTTCACATATATGTCAACCGGCACTTATTCCTGGAAAAAGTGGCAATTTAACTCCTAACTATGGCTGTGGCCTGCTCTCTTAGTTTATATTTACCAGTACTTGTAAAGTCTTATTTGCACTGGCATCACCTGCACAGTTGATTACCTCAGATTTCAAAGTTGACATTTCTGAGGCAGAAGGTACTTATGAGATGGTCCCGCATAAGCATATAAAGACCCTGAGCGCAGTCACAGGAGAAGGAAGATTCAACCCACAGGATGTAAACAATGTGGTAGGCCAAGAGTGCGAAATTCAGGTAAGTAAGCAAGTGGGTAGTTTAAGCTGGGAGGGTAGGGTACATATTATTTTCTTAGTATACCTAATATTTAAAGCCAAATTCCAGCCACAATTTATATTTTTTCCTTTCATATGCTATGCTCCTAGACTGCAGAATGTAAACAATGTGGTAGGCCAAGAGTGCGAAATTCAGATAAGTAAGCTGGTGGGTAGGGAACGTAAGCTGGTGGGTAAGCTGGTGGGGGGGGTGAGGTACGTATTCTTTTCTTTGAAAGTATAGCTAACCTTTAAAGCTCAGTCCCTGACAAAATGTATAATTTTTCCTTTCATATGCTTTCCTCCTGGACTGCAGGATGTAAACAATGCGGTAGGCAGAGGGTGTGAATTCAGGTAAGTAAGCGGGTGGGTAGTTTAAGCTGGGAGGGTAGGGTACATATTCTTTTCTTTGAAAGTATACCTAACCTTTAAAGCCCAGTTCCCACCATTTTTTCCTTTCATAGGCTATGCTCCTGGACTGTAGGATGTAAACAATGTGGTAGGCCGAGGGTGTGAAATTCAGGTAAGCAAGGGTAGTGGGTAGTTTAGGCTGGGGGGTCGGTACAATATATATAGTTTCTTTTAAGGTATACCTAACCTTTAAAGTCCAATTCCAGCCCAAATTTTCATTTTTCCTTTCATAGGCTATGTTCCTGGACTACAGGATGTAAACAATGCGGCAGGCCGAGGGTGTGAAATTCAGGTAAGTAAGCGGGTGGGTAGTTTAGGCTGGGGGAAGGGTAGGGTAAGTACATTTTCTCTGAAAGTATAACCAACCTTTTAAAGCCTGATTCCAGCCAACACTTGTATTTTTCCTTTCATAGGTATATTCTAAATATACATTAAATTCACCAAATGGCCCAGAGTGTTTAGGCAGCAGGACGACTCTAAAAATATCTTCAGTAATAGAATATTTACCTCATTGGGCCTTGTTCATAAAAAAGTGCAGAAAGGAAAATGTAAGCGTTGCCATAGCAATTGATCAGATGTTACCGTTCCTTCTCTCTCGCTGCTCTGTTAGTATAAAACGCACAGAATCTTACTGGTTGCTATGGGCAACACTGAGTTTGCTGCCTCTTCCTGGAGAAAATACCACCCTTACATTTTATTTTTTGTTTATTGTGGAGCTGATGTTCAAAAAAATAGTCCTATTCCTTGTCACATCTTGTTTGATTTGTATGGTCAGCACCTCTATTTTTCCTGGTGTTTTCTTTGCTCCAGTTTAGAGCCCAGGTTGTATTTTCAGATATTTATTTTCTCAGGTAGACTCACATAGTCCAGTGATCATGGCCTGCTCTTTTGTCATAGGAAATGTGAATTTCTAAGTTCTTGTGCTATAAAGGCTGTAAGGAGGACATGCTTAATAGGTATTGGCAGCTGTAAACCATCCATGGGACAGGGACACCCAGACACAGTCCAAGCAGGTCTATCCAGCACTTTTATTTAGCAAGGCACAAACAAGCAATTTGGGTTTTGTACAGTAGGTTCATAGCAGAAACATGCAAAACATTTGCTCGTCTGAGCCGTTAATTGAACTCAGGTTCATTCCCCACTAACAGAGTGCCCCTAATGGGTTACCCAAAACAAACAGGCAACACCTGTACCTTTTTAGTATTCTGTCAGCACTCAACCTTTTCACCAAGCAGCAGGCAAGAGAGGGCTTGCTTACACTATTCGTGCCCCCTCTTCAGAGGGCATTTGACAGACGGTGAGGAGGTATGTTGCCTCCTTACTGCCTGTTTTAACCCCTAAAAAATTGCACAGTGGTTATGGTGCAGCCCTATTCCATTGAATGGGTTACGTTCGGCGGGTAGTACTGCACACCAAACTTGACAGGAGGGATCATTTTTACAATACATTGCAGACACAGCATGTGTACTCCCCAATCTGCTGCATTTTTAAGGGGGAGCAGCTGGGAAATGGGAGCTGCTCAACCACGTGTTTTTATACCCCCCCAACCACAAGTGTAAACCTAGCCCAAGAGAGAGCCCTGAGCATCAATTAGTCACATATATAAAGAACTGAAGACAGATTTTTTTTGCAGGCTAGCTGGTAAATGTGCTGGAATGTTTTTTGTTTGTTACTGTGGACAGCTGAGACTAATGACGAGGTCTGGCTACCAGGTAAGATGTGGACCTAAAAATGGAGGCTTTATTCCGCTCTCTACAAAGTCTCTAGGCTCCTGGATCCAAAACAGATGTGAGGAAGAGGGAAGATTTACGCCAAGACATTGGGGTTGATTATCCTATTAGTATAGCCATTTCTGGTGATATTTGGACAGGGTGTCAAGGTTGGCATTTTATCCATGCCAAAAATTTCCAGTTTCCTTGGCTTGTGACTAAATGGATCTGGTGCTTTTATCTTAGATCTATTCAGAGCTCATTAAGACCTGAGGAAACAACTAAGTTTGTTTCCTCCATTGCAGTCAGAAAATCTGGAGCCTGGGTAGTGAACACAATAAATATGCATATAATATTGTGATTGAAACTCAGAGATTATAGGATCACTTTCCAAGCAACATATCCGGCACTGTTTTGGGTCAGTCTCTCAAATCAGAATGTTGTGCACCTGGCTTTCTGTTTTACCCCAGAGGAACCCCTAAAATAATTTTCAGGCCTCAGGGAACCCTTACTGAAACCAGTTTATCTGGGGTCCATTGGAAAAATGCCCTTTACATAGGTGGACAGTAGGAAGAATGCACCCCTTACAGTGTTGGTCAGAATTCCATCTTTAAAGACTGATAAAAAAATAATTGGTTTCATGCTGCTGGCTTTGCCAAGTGGTGTTGGCCCTGCAACTATGCAAGCACCATCAAATGGAGGTCAATCAGCTGCAGATCACAGAACCCTCAGCGGTCTCAGATAGAATGTCGCCTGCCTTTGCGCTGGGCAGGGGATGTCCCCGGTCACCACTGCTTTTCGCCATTGCAATTGAACCTTTGGCTGCCCTAGTGCGTGCCGATCCGCTCATCACCGGGTTTAAATATGGCGAGTTGCATGAGAAGATCATGCACTACGCCGACGACATGTTATTGTTCTTGGGAGATACTTCCTCATTTTTATCCAGGGTTATGTCCATCATCTCTGATTTTGGGCAGTACTTTGGCCTCACTATCAATTGGACTAAGTCCGTGTTGATGTTGTTGGATGACGCGTCTGGACAGTCAGCATCACTCCCCTGCTCCATCCCGATAGCGAACTCCTTTAAATATTTAGGCATTCGGATTTCCCCCACACTTACTGATTATTGCTGTCTTAATGTACAGCCCTTACTGACCCGGTTCCGAGACAAAATTAACATTTGGAATAAACTCAAACTGTCCCTAGCTGGGAAAATGAACCTAATCAAAATGATACTTATGCCCCAATGCAGTTATTTCCCTCTTTAGGCTATTGTTATGGGTAGCCCGTTCGCCTAGGATTAAACTGGAGCAACTGCAATTTCCCAAAGATGGGGGGAGGGGTTGGCACTTCCTAACCCCTGGACCGATTATATAGCTGCCCAACTCCAGCATTTAATAGACTCTATGTCCCCCGCCCCTGAAGATTCCTCTGCTCGCCTCCTGCTTAAATGCACTGGTGTAGAGTCTATCCCAGAAGGCCTGGAAGCACAACGGTTCCAGAAACCTAATAAGCAAATGCCCATATGCACTGTTCCAGAAGATATGGAACAAATCAAAACAACTGCAGCGGGTGACAGGTTATACTGCTTACAGTTAAATTTGGAACAATGGGACTGAGCTGGTCAAGATTTAGCAGGGCCCTAGATTGCGGGCCTTGGGAGTAAGCCTCATCTCACAAATCTTTCAAAATGGGAGGTTGTTACCATTCCCAGATCTCCAGGCTAAGTTTGCATTACATCCACATAAGTTATATTATTACTTGCAGTTACTCATGCAGTTAAGGCTCAGGGTGAGATGGCAGCATGGGTGCTTTCACCCACTCCCATTTTTCATTTACTTCAGAATGTGGCTGAAACAATGGGCTTTATCTCACAATGTTACCGCATGCATGCTCCTGACAGAGTTCCTGAGGGCTCACCCTACCAGGGCGATGTCTCAGTGGGAGGAGGATGTGGGCACATTAACAGAAGATCAGTGGGATGAAGCCTTTCAGTCGGCTAATACGTGCTCTCTTAAAGTATCACAGAAGGTATCCCAATTATACGTTCTACTCAGAGTACACTATACCCCAGTGAAACTTCATCGGATGGGCAGGATGCCCGACTTGCTATGTAACAAATGCATGCGTACGTCGGGGGATCTTATCCATCTTCTTTGGCGATGCCTAAAGCTCCACCGTTAACTCTCTACACTTAATAGAATTCTCCAGGTGTCTGTTCCTATGAATCCTATCCACTGTCTGCTTGGAATTCTACAGGAAGTCATCCCAGAGGAATTGACGAGGATGGCTTTCTCTAGGGCCCTATTTCAAGCCAGGAAGGTTATTCTCCTTGGCTGGAAGTCTACATCCCCCTCTCAGGTAAAACGTGGGTGACTAATATGGGTGGTACATTTCTCCTGGAGAGATATATCTATCAACACAGAGGCCGGCTCCACAAATTTGAAAAATTGTGGTCCCCATGGCTAGACACTCCTGGGATGTCCCCCAGGGAACTGGTCCTGATGAGAACTTTGCAGTGTCCCATGGGATGAGTGCTCCCTGGGTGACTCCAGGGAACTTGGATGGGGTGTGTGAGTTAACATTGACTCTCTATGGGTCTGATCTTCTCAAGTTATGGTTTCTTTATACCCATTTGTGAAGATTGTTGTGGTATATTTGGGGTTGAGTTTTGTTGAATATGATAGGTGGGGATGCAATAAGTCTCTGTAACCAACGTCCTCAAATTGTAGGTTGTAAATGTCTTTACAATGTGATGTATGGAATGATAAGCTTTACTGAATTATTTTCCTTTTCTGTACCATGTGTTTTTTCTCAATAAACATATTTTGATTTTTTTTAAAAAGAACCCTCAGCAACATCTGGAGGAGGAAAACAATTTTTTTTTATTTTAAAAGATGGATCTCAGACTACTGTTCATTTTTTGGGGGGCAAAAAAGAAGCCAATTCATCTAGTGTAGACGGGCTACCTCCACAACTTAGGTAATTACGGGAAAAGGAAGGGGACAAGTGGTTGAATGGAGGACCAAACCATGGTATTCATATGCCAAATAAACTTTAAAGTTTATTTGGCATATGAATACCATGGTTTGGTCCTCCACTTAACCACTTGTCCCCTTCCTTTTCCTTTTCCCAATTTTTTTGAACTTCTGGAGGAACCCTGGTTAAGAATGGCTGTTCTACACTAAAGACATTTAGGACCTGTTTCACAAACAGTAGTCTGACTATTACACGGTGCTGTTTCTGTGTATTGGGATTAAAAATTAGCAGTAAAGACAAGGTACTTTGATCCTAAAGTTGACCTTTCTCTAAATATAATTGTATTGGTTGGTAATACATTCTTATTGGCAGGGAACACATTTATAAGCCTTATGCCCTGTACACACAGTCGGACATTGATCGGACATTCCGACAACAAAATCCATGGATTTTTTTCCGACGGATGTTGGCTCAAACTTGTCTTGCATACACACGGTCACACAAAGTTGTCAGAAAATCTGATTGCTCTGAACGCGGTGACGTAAAACACGTACGTCGGGACTATAATTGGGGCAGTAGCCAATAGCTTTCATCTCTTAATTTATTCTGAGCATGCGTGGCGCTTTGTGCGTCGGATTTGTGTACACACGATTGGAATTTCCGACAACAGATTTTGTTGTCGGAAAATTTTATAGCAAGCTCTCAAACTTTGTATGTCGGAAATTCTGATAGAAAATGTGTGATGGAGCCCACACACGGTTGGAATTTCTGACAACAAGGTCCTATCACACATTTTCTGTCGGAAAATCCGACCGTGTGTACGGGGCATTAAAGTGAAATTCTAAAGTGGAAGGGTAGAATTAACTAAGCTTATAACTGCTCTCACCCCCCTTCTAATTCTTATACTAACTACCCTGTAAAACGAAGAACATATACTTATCTATTGTTAGGGCAAACTAGTGTTATACCATGATCCCAACAGCGGCCGGTGTTCTATCGAATAGTGCCCTCCGTCGAAAAAGTGCCCGCGCATGCGCAGAATGGAAGGCCACTCTAGCTTATTTCCCGATTAACTGGCGTGACGTCACCATAGCACATGCGCACATTGTAGGAGGCATTTTTTCGACAGGAGATACCATTTGACGGGCACAATTGAAAGCTATGCAAACAGCAGAGGGAGACCGTAGTTGTTGTTGCGAGGCACAATTACCAAATGTTTAGTGCTTCATTGGCTGATAAGGAAGCATGGGGGCACAAGGTGGTAGGCCAGAGCATGGCCATAACTTGGATGTGCCTGCTGGAAGGACCCAGGAACAGTATTCTTTACTAGCACACCTCCTTTTTGTAAAGGAAAGATTTACTGATTCAGTATTATTGAGTCAGCATTAGAGTCATTACACAGTTGGGAATTGTATGATGCCTATAATGCTGACTAAGTAATTCTTTCCTTCATATAACAGGGGTGTGCTGGTGAAGAATACGGTTTAATAGTGCCATTGATCTTGTCACTTCACTATCCTATGTCTACTAAGTGACTTAAAAGCCGTACCACATAATACGGCTGGCATACTATCCTACATATAGGAACCTGGAGCCACTACCAGGTAGGAAAAACCCCAGTGTTCGTCGTAATGCAGGTACTTCTGCGGCTCACTATATTAAGAAAACAAAGCACATAGAACCTTACCGGATATTATATAAATTTGCTGGCAATAGGGCTCCAATCATTAAGCTCTTTTGCCACAATGATCATTATTTTTGTCCCCTGTTGCTGAAAATAATTGAGCCTACAAATCTTCCCAGCTGTAGTTGTCCTTTAAAAACCTCTAGTCTTGGTATGTACATTGACCACATGACAATGAGGATTAAAAAAAAAAAAAAAAAAGACAACCACAGGAGTGTTGTTCTCAAACATTTAATAGTATTGCACAGCCCAGGCTCACTGAGGCAACAGTGCAGGTGCTGTGATGTAAGCTGTGCTGCCCCATGTGTCCTCACTGCCAGTCTAAGGCTCAGGTCTCAGCTGTTGTGGTCTCCCTCTGGCAGGTCAATATCCAAGCAGAGGTGCTCTCTCTCATTCTCTTGGCACCAAGAGGAAGAGCTTTCCTGGGCAGTTTAATAAAAATCATCTCATTCCTCCTACTGCACGGTGTCTATTGGGATCTGTAGTGTAAGGAGTCCATTGGCCCCATTATATGGCTGCCATCTCAATTCCCAAGGTTCTTGGCACTCTGCATACAGGTCTATGGGGCTTGCTTGGCTTTAGCTCTCCCCCTTCTGGCCAGAGGAGAATGGTGCAGCACAACATCAGTATCTCAGTAGAGGTAGAGAAAAATAAAAGGTGATATCCCCTTCTCCATTTTGCAGCACCTGGCTACACCTGCAATGCAAATCTACGGCTTCATTCACACAGCCATAAAAAAATGCATGTGCAGGTGTTTTTTAACCACCTAATATATGGCCGGGTGGATGCTTTCTCCTTCTGAGTGGACGTTCAGGAACATCCCTCAGAAGGAGGGGGATTGCGCGCGTGCCTGTGCAATGGCGCAATTCCGATGCGCTCCTGTCACCTGGACACGGCGCATTTCTGATCGGCAGGAGGGCTCTGTGATTGGCCCTCCTGATCACATCCGTCATGTGATGTAAATAGAGAGCCGGTTGCTAGGCGATCGGCTCTCCTCTCCACACACAGAAGTTGTCAGTGAGGAGAGGAGAGCGGATCGCTGAAGCCAGCCGGTGATCAGTTAGTGTGAGCTGTTTTTTACAGCTTTTTACACACTGATCACCGGCCCAGTGTCCCCACACATTATACACTTAACAGGATTTTTTTTCCCAAAGACGTAGTAGAAAAAAATTTGGCTTAAATTTATGACAAAATTCGATTTTATTGGATTTCTTTTACAACAGAAAGTAGAAAATATTGTTTTTTTTTAATTCTGTTCACTTATATTGCAAAAAAGAAAAAACTGATTTGTGAATAAATACCACCAAAAGAAAGCTCTATTTATGTGAATAAAATTTAATTTGGGTACAGTGTTGCATGACCGCGCAATTCTTATTTAAAGTGCAAAAGCGCTGAAAATTGACCTGGGAAGGAAAGGGGTGAAAGTGCCCAGTATTGAAGTGGTTAATTACAGATCTGCATTGTTTTCAATAGAGCCATTCACCCAGGTATGTAAACATGAGCTGCTTTCGGATCTGTGTCTAAGAACATGCGTTTTACGCGCTTACCCATATTATCGCATGTATATGCGTTTGTACTCACATAAATTAAGTCTAAACAAAGGGGAAAAATCAATGATCATAAAAACATGTTTATGTACGCATTCACATCTTTATGCATTTAAACGCATCTATACACAAATATTTTACTAATCATTACGCAGGAACTTTTCTCCTAGAAAAAACATGTGTAACAACATCAGTAAATTTTTTATCGCTGGGCGAATGAAGCCTAATAAGAACTGCTGCATAAAAAAAAAAAAAAACGCAAAGCAGGTCAACCACAACCTCAGAGCTGTTATCCATACTGCACCACTGAAGTAAATAGGAATGCGTTAACCTGTGTTTGATGTGTTTCAAATGCATGTCAAGGGCAGGAAAACAACACCCGTCTACATGAGCCTTTGGTATGTCACAGCTGTCAATGCTGACTGGTTTTCAGTGATCTTACAGCAGAAGTAAAGCTAAAGAATAAAAATGTGCTAGCACAGCCATTCCAAGCCAGTGTTCTGTGGAACCCTTGGGTTCCTCTAGGGTTGGCTAGAGGTTCCTTGAGCTGTGGCTAAGTGACCTCCCATCTGATGGTACCTGCATAGCTCCAGGTCAAACTTGGCAGAGTCAGTGGCAGGACTGTTATTCTGGACACGACCAGGGCCGTCTTTAAGGCAGGGCAAAAGGGGCAGCTGCCCTGGGCCCTGTCATTGTTGTGGGGCCCAAAGCAGCTGCCTCATACTTGCCAACTATTCCAGTTTAAATTCCCTTGTCCCTTGAAGTTTTAGTCCCTTGCTGTGTCCTGATATCTCAGTGTGAAGTGCTGCTACTAATGCTGCCCAGCTCTGCCCTATTGTTGTGTACAGATGACTCACCTTCAGACCCTGTGTTTACATGTAAATAACTGGCATTCATATGTAAATAGCAGCAGCATTCATATGTAAATAGCTGCATCCGGCAGCATAGATATGTAAATAAAGGCGGCATTCATATGTATATCATGCCCCCTGCAGTAAGGAGATGATGTGCTGTAACCTCTAGCAACCAATCAGTGAGCAGTATTACTGTACAGTAATCTCTAGCAACCAATCAACAAGCAGAAATCGTGCTGTAACATCTAGCAACTAATCAGTGAGCCGTAATGTGTGCTGTAACCTCTAGCAACCAGTCAGTAAGCGGTAATGATACACTGTAACCTCTGGCAACCAATCGCAATCGCTGCCTGATCTGATGCAGTAAATTGATTTTAAGTTTAGCTGCTATTCATTGTATGTCTCAGAGCAGGTGGAGAGCGAAATTGTATGGGGGGGGCAAGAAAACGTTTGCCCAGGGTCCAATCGATATTAAAGATGGCCATGGACACAACGGTAAACAGGGCATTCTTACCACCTACCATCACCAATGTAATATTCCCTATGACCTCTGATGGACTGATCATACCAAGGGTTCCCTGAGACCTGAAAATTATTTCAAGGGTTCCTCTGGGGTAAAAAGTTTGAGAAAGGCTGTGTAGGGTTTTTTGGGAGAAAAAAAAATATTTTACTTACCTGCTAGCAATTTTTTTAAACACTGCACTACCTCTGGCATGTGCACGGTACAGTCTCAGCATCCTACAGATGCCAGGAATGAAGCCAGGTGCAGAGATAATGTACCTCCAGCACGCATATGTGACAGTTACATCACCAGTGCCTGTCTAATAGGGAAGCAAGAAGATGGCAGGCTTGGTAGAAGAGGAAAATAAATTGCCCCGTGTGGGACACAGTACAAGCTGGGAACTTGGACTGCACATCGTTGGAGGACAGCACACCCAAAAGGTATGTGTGAATGCTGGTTGTCTCCTTGGTCTCTTACCATCTCTTGTATCATGCTCATAATCCTTGTCTATATCCTGTTGTGTCTGGTGTCCCTGGTACTAGAGCTGAATACATGGGTAATAAAGCCGCCTACACAAGGAGGTACTAGAGCCGAATACATGGGTAGTAAAGCCTCCTACACACGGAGGTACTAGAGCTGATTACATGGGTAGTAAAGCCGCCTACACATAGAGGTACTAGAGCCGACTACATGGGTAGTAAAGCCACTTACACATAGAGGTACTAGAGCCGAATACATGGGTAGTAAAGCCACTTACACATAGAGGTACTAGAGCCGAATACATGGGTAGTAAAGCCACTTACACATAGAGGTACTAGAGCCGAATAGATGGGTTGTAAAGCCGCCTAAAGATAGAGGTACTAGAGCCGAATACATGGGTAGGAAAGCTGCCTACACAGCGAGGTACTAGAGCCAAATACCCAACTAGTAGAGCTGCCTACACAGGGAGGTACTAGAGCCAAATACACAGGTTGTAGATCCGACTACACAGGGAGGTACTAGAGCCAAATACACAGGTTGTAGATCCGACTACACAGGGAGGTACTAAAGCCAAATACACAGGTTGTAGATCCGACTACACAGGGAGGTACTAGAGCCTGGCCAGGCAGGAGAAAGTAGAGGTGCAAGGAAGCTTTTGGGGGGGGGGGGGGTTGGAGTTGCATACTGCGCATAGCGTAGCCCTAAATTCTGCACTCTGTACACATTGTGATTTGGATCAGAACAAAAGTCCGATATTTTTATATCTACTCCTGATCAGACTGAATATAAAAGCATGCACGCTTTGAAGTGATTAAGCTGACACTCAGTTAAGAATAAAACACTTCTGTTTAATATTTCCGCTTCTCATGATTTTTATACAATTCCATTAAAGATTGAGATACGTCAACAAGACTGGCGCATACAAACCACAAATAAAAAAAATACATATAGTGATAAAACATTGGTTTTAGCTGGGTGCTCATTTGCGGAAGTTGCTTTGTTCTTGAAGCATTTCTGCAGCATTTCTTGCTTCTTTTAATCCATTGGTGTTATGTAAGTAAGAAGGGTCGCTGGTTCGAATCCCAACCATGACACTACCTGCCTGGAGTTTGCATGTTCTCCCTGTGCCTGCGTGGGTTTCCTCCGGGTACTCTGGTTTCCTCCCACACTCCAAAGACATGCTGGTAGGTTAATTGGATCCTGTCTAAATTGTCCCTAGTATGTATGAATGTGAATTAGGGACCTTAGATTGTAAGCTCCTTGAGGGTAGGGACTGATGTGAATGTACAATGTATATGTAAAGCGCTGCGTAAATTGACGGTGCTATATAAGTACCTGAAATAAATAAATAAATATTCTGAATGTATTCTGGGAAGCAAGCACAAATTTCTGTTAACTGTTGCAGTCAGTCCAGTTCCTAAGTGAGCTTTGCAGAATATCTGAATATGTCTTAAGGCTTATTAAGCGTAGAAGCTGAGGTATATATTTTAGGTATATAAAGCATGTATTGGAATAGACAGTTCACCATGATCACATCCATTACAATTGCACCCCTGAACTCTGTATGTAGCACACCCCTGCACTCTGTAAATAGTGCATCCCTGAAATCTGTACATAATGCACTCCTGAACTTTGCACTCTGTACATAGCACACCAGTGAACCCTGCACTCTGTACATAGCTCACTCCTAAACACTGCACTCTGTGCATAATGTAATACTGAACTCTGCATTTGGTATGTAATGCAATCCTGTACCCTGCACTCTGTACATAGCGTACCCCTGAAATCTGTTTTCTGTACAAAGAGCACCCCTCAACTCTGTACACAGTGCACCCCTGAACTCTGCACTTTGTATGTAACGCACTCCTGATCTCTGCACTCTGTGCGTACTGAAATCCTGAGCTATGCACTCCTGTACTCTGCTCTCTGTACATAGCGCACCCTTGAACTCTGCTCTCTGTACATAGCGCACCTCTGAACCCTGCACTTTGTACATAACAAATAGCATAATCCTGAACTCTCCACTCTGTATGTAATGCACTCCTGTGTCCTGCACTCTGTACGTAGCGCACACCAGATACAACCGGCCCTTTAAGGGCATCCATACTGCTGATGCAGCCCGCTATGAAATTGAGTTTGACACCCCTGCTCTAGTGCATCATACATGATAGATGAATCAAAATATCCCTTTTTTTTATTCATCTTCAAGGTGTCCCATTGAATGCACTAGGTGTGCACCCGATATCTTGTGTTCTTTTGTTTGTGCACAGTCGGTATTTTAATAACCTGTTTGAGGTTGGAGCCGCCACACCGAGGCATTGAGCTTGTCAGATCAGCCCATTAAGAAGTGACCCTCTTTATTGATCATCCATTTCTCTGGATCCAAGGGCTGTACCTCAAAGGCTGGATGTGCAGAAGGACAATATCTTAACTTTGTATGTACTATTTCTTTTACAGGCATGCCTTGCTTCAGTTACTTTTGTATAACAACAGGGTAGCTTTAGGCCAGCTGAGACTTTATGTTGCATAGACTTACCCATCTCCGTGCTATACAGTATAGCATCAGACAGTCCTGTCTCATTGGATAGATCTTATGTATCAAATACAGGCATTAATGTAAGTCCACATAATACTGCAGTCCCTAATACGCTGTGCGCTGCCAACAACAATAGGCCATTCAGCGACAGACTTTTCACCGAGCCACTTACACACTCCGCTGCAGACCCCTTGACACGCATTATCTTAAAAATCCCACACTGCATAAAGCCGGCCAAATGCACTGAAATGTTCGGAAATACATAACAGAAAATAGCAGGATCAGATTAACTACAAAGGGAAATATTTTGGGGCTTATTGATACCGTAACCCAGAGTGGATATATTCATTATGAATGTAAAGTGCACAGCGGATTATTTCAAAGCAGAACTACAGCCAAAAATAATGCCAAAAATAATAACTACAGCCAAAAATAATAATAAAAAACAGCTTTTGCTGCAATGCTCAGCTTCAATTTAGAGATTCCCCTGCAGTAATATTTGTCTGCCACTAGATGTCCTCAGTCTGAGGGCCAGCATCTTTAAACCCACTTCTTCTGAGCCCAGGTCATCCGGGACCTGCTGTCAGCCTGTAATTGGACAGTAAATAAAAACAAGAGAGAGAGGGCGCACCAACCTAGTGCATTCCCACTATATCAGTTTATTAGATAAATAAAAGAAGTCATATATGCACTTCCGGAGCAGCGATGTACCCGGTACATCGCTGGACTTTGGGTGGTTATACCACCACACCACTGTGCCATTATTTGGCCATTATAGGTTATATGGTTTCCAATGGCATAGATCACACCAGTGCGGTCAGTTCCAAGGCGTTCCAGGAAAAAGTAGAACATGCTGCATTTTTCCTGCACTGGACTGTACTGGAACATGGTAAAACACATAAAAAACACACCGGAATGCACTGGAATGCATCAAAAATACATAAAAAACACACTGGACCCCAGTACAGGAAAAAAAAAGCAACTGGAATGCACCCGGAAATGCTTTAAGAAAACATCAGAATGCGTTCAATGCGTACAAAAACGCCTGCAGTACTGTTTTTTAGAGTCAGCGGTTGTCTCTCTTGTAAAAGCAATCCTAGCAGCTAACTAGGTGCTGGATTGCTTTTACAAGCAGCAGAAGGGCTTGCTCGGGCTCTTCCGTTCCACCAGGAGACACCCAAGTGACCAACCGGCGTTTTTGCTGGCTGGTCAGAAAGCTGAACAAAGCCGGGATCGGCTTTGATCGGCTCTCTCCTATGGTAACCCGGAAGTGATGATCTTATATCATTTCTGGTTTACCCGGATGTCAATGGCGCAATTTAAAAAAAAAAAATCAAAAGCATTCGAAAACACTGATCTTGGTGTTTTGAATGCTTTTAGAGCAGAGGAGGGATGTGGGGTCTTAGAGACCCCCAGATCTCTCCATAAAGAGTACCTGTCACGTGCCTATTGCTGCCACAAGGATGTTTACATTTCTCGTGACAGCAATAAAAGTGATAAAAAAAAAAAAAATGAAAGCAACATTGTAAAAAATAAAATAAAATAAATTAATAATTTTTAATAAAAGAAGGATTAAAGTGCTCCTGTCCCCTCGTGCTCAAAGGCCCCGCATGCACGCAAACAGCGATCGTCTGAAACATGTGAGGTATCGCCGCAAATGTCAGATCATGGGCAGTAATTCTACCACCAGACCTCCTCTGTAAATCTAAAGTCAAAAAATCTAAAGTGGTAACGTGTAAATGCTTTTAAGAGCTGGTTCATACCACAAAAACGCACTCCAGATCTGTGCAGGATGTGTTTCTGTCTGCGTGTTTTTAACGCGTTCTTGATGTGTCCTTGATGCATTTCTGGATGTATTCCAGATGCTTTTCTTTTTTCCTGTTTTTTTTTTTTTTTTCACTGTACTGGGGCCCAGTGTGTTTTTTTTATGCTTTACCAGGTTCCAGTACAGTCCAGTGCAGGAAAAATGCAGCATGTTCTGCTTTTTTTCTGGAACTGGAACGCACTGGTGTGACCTATGCCATTGGAAACCATATAACCTATAACGGCCATATAATGGTACAGTGGTGTAGTGGGTAGCACTCGCACCTAGCAGTAAAAAGGGTCGCTGGTTCGAACCCCAACCATGACACTACCTGCCTGGAGTTTACCTGTGTGGGTTTCCTTCCACACTCCAAAGATATGCTGGTAGGTTAATTGGATTCTGTCTAAATTGGCCCTAGTATATGAATGTGAGTTAAGCTTCGTACACACGATCGGACTTTCTGCCAACAAAACCGTGGAATTTCATCCGAAGGGGCGTTTGCCCAAACTTGTCTTGCATACACACGGCCACACAATTGTTGGCCAACAATTACGAACGTATTGACATACTACATTGTTTTTCAGCTCTTTAGCGCCACCCTTTGGGCTCCTTCTGCTAATTTTGTGTTAGTAGAAGTCTGGTGAGTGTTGATTTGTGCTTTTCTTTTCGCGCTTTTCATTTCGTGCTTTTCAGTTCGTTTATGAACGGCCAGACGGTTCATCAACCAGACATGTTGCAGAATCGGAGGAGATAACGTGTTATTTATTATTGGCCTTGGAGTTATTGCTTTGACCCAAGTCCAGTCCAGGAACAGGAGGAGGAGGATTTCTTGGACCAAAATTTGGTTGCTTTATTATTGGTGACCAATTATGTCATATGCCTTTGCTGCGGGAGCTCCAGGAGAATAATTCAGATGATTTTAGGAATTATCTCTGGATGACGGACCCCTGCTTTCACCAACTCTTGTTGACCCCCTATATTAAGAAGCAGGACACATACATGAGGCTTTTATTTTATTTTTTGGTTGAATAATGATTTGATTTTCTTATATTTTCTATATTTTTGGATGCATAGAATACAATTTTTGGTTAAGTTCTACTGGCAGATAGCATGTCTAATTTTATTTGTTTTATTTTTTTAATGCACAATAAAAAAATTGTGTAGAATAATACTTGGCTATGTGTTTTACTTCAAATGACAGTTTGGGAGTAGGCAGTTACATTTAAAAAAAATACAATGTAAAATTAACAAGGGACACCAACACAGTTGTATCTTTGATTTTAAAAACTACAGGATAATGGTGTTGTGGTAACTTGCCCAAAAAAAAAACAAAAACAAAAAAAAAACATAGTAATATTATTCTTGATATCTAGAAAAAAAGAGCCTTTGAAAATTTGTTTGCAAAAATCTCCATCAGTATCACCAGCAAAGCAGCTTCATTATTATCCCATTAAAGAAGAAGAGAATTGTGCGCTGCATTTCAAGATTTCATAATTTGCCACGTCACAAATGGTAATTCTCCATTACGAACGCTAGTTTACAAGACCGACCACTTCTGGCTTGTCCTTGCTTCCGAGCATGCGTGTTTGTACTTTGGACTTTTGTCCGACGGACTTGTGTACACACGCTCGGAAAATCTGACAACAGACATTTGTCTGCGGAAAATTTGAAAACATGCTATCCAACATTTGTCCGCGGAAAATCTGGAGTGTACAAACGGCAGTAACTGAGTTGAGGCTTAATGATACCATACCCAAAGTGGATGCTTTCATTATGCATTAATATTTCAAATCAGAACTGCAGCCAAAGATTAAAAAAAAAATAAAAACAAACAGCTTGTTAAAAGATTTAACAGATGAAAATGCCCAAACTAGCTTTGACTGCAATATTCACCCCCAATACAGATTTCCCTGCAGTACTTTTTTTCTGCCACTAGATGTCCTCAGTTTGGTAGCGAGCATAAGCTAACCAACTTCCTTTTAGCCTAGTTTATTCTGGACCCGCCCCCAGCCTGTGATTGGACGGTGGAAGGAGAAGCAGCACAGTGCTGAGGTCATCTCTATGTCACTCTGCTCTCTCCTCCTGTCAGTATGATTCCTGTCAGCACATAAACTGATTATTTATACCGTGCCCAAATCGGATGTTTTCGATCTGAATGAAAAATGCACGACAGGATATTTCAAAGCAGAACTACAGCCAAAAAATAAAGAATTAAAAATGAACATCTGTTTAAAAGATGAAATAAAACCAGATTTTTCTGCAATATTCGCCTTCAGTTTAGAGATCCCCCTGCAGTACTTTTTGTCTGCCACTAGATGTCCTCAGTTTGATGACCAGCATCATTAAGCTCACTTCTTCTCCAGGACTTGCTGTCAGCTTGTGACCAGACACGGAATAGAAAAGCGGCACAGAATCTCTCTGCTCTCCCCATCTATCAGCATGCTTCTTATCAGCACGTGAACTGATTGGCCGCTTGTGCTGCTTCTTCCTCTCTTCCTCGCCTGTGCAGTTCGTGGCTGCGTTCACAAATGTCTGACACAGATCAGCCCCTGCTGCAGCCTCTCATTGCAATGCTGCAGACTGATTGCTGAGGGAGAGGAGACTGTGGAAATGTCCTTTTTTTTGCCTGCAGCAGACTTTTGGTATCATCTTAATCTAGGCGAAGTAATTTATTTTTAATGAGGTACAGATTATTTGTGAAATGATACTGTTGCTGTATATAGCAGGATATCAGGATTTTTTTTTTACACTTGTAAAGTTAAACTTAAAGTGGTTGTAAATCCTCACATATACCTAGTGAAGTGATACACCGAAATGAAACAAAGCTTCCTACATAAGTTGTACCTTTTTATCTGCCTCCCTCTCTTCTCTATAGCCATTCAAAGTCCAGAATTTACACAGCTTGTCTGAGCTCTAATGGCCCGTACACACGATCCGAATATCGTCGTCCGAGGAAGAATCGTACGATTTTCGGATCGTGTGTACACTACTTTCGAGAGCCGATCACGACAGTTCATCCGATATTATTCGATCGGACAAGCGCGAAAATTTTCCTCGTACGATACCAGATCGTACGATTTTCGTTTAGTCAGTACAGTTGTCGTCCGAAAATACAATACAAATACATTACAACACATGACATCACTTCCGATTTTTTTTTTCTGTTATACGAGAATTTTCGTGACTTTATTTACCTATTCAATTCCTACTTGCGACTATTAAGCGTAAAAAGGTCGTACGATATTTGGATCGTGTGTACGGGCCATAAGAAAGCAGGGGGCAGGGAGCTGAACTTACTCTTTGCAGAGCTCAGTGAAGAGAGCTCTGACAGCTGATTGGAGGGAAGGGACAGCCCCCTCCCCCCCCTCTCCTTTCATACAGCAGACAAGAACAGAGCTGAGGCTGTCAATCACAGGCTGTATAGAGGGATATGCTTTGTTCATATTTCATGTCTGAGTTTTACAACCACTAAAGTTAAGGGTTAAGCAGAACAGAAAAAAAAAAAAAGCTAAAAGGGATTTGATTGGATGGCGCAGGGTTCCAAAACCTGACAAAGGTTCCCGGAATTCTTGTAGGACCCCAATAGTCCATCAAATGTGATCTGTGGGACCAGCTTCCCGGAACCGTCACCTTGGTGGCCATTCGCTTGCCAACGTTCCTGCTAATTTTAAAGCCTTCCATCATCTCTCAACCACATCAGTGTCTCCCAAAGTTTTCTTTGGCTTTAAAGAGTCCCTGTCACCAATTCCGGAACATTGCAGATAAAAGCAGTTCATTAAAAACAACGTCTTCTGAAAGGTTTCTTTACAGTCTTCCTCCTTTGTCATTATTCATTTTTATTGTATTGAAATGTTCCTCTAGACTTGTCCAGAAAATGACAGGTTTTTTTTCGGCAAAGCCCTCTCCCTCCTCGCACACCATAACCCTCTCCTCTTCTGAGAGTGTTCATTTACTGTCTGTGCTGACCCAGCTCCGCCGTCCTTCCCCTCCCTACATAACATTTTATGTAGGAGCCGGGGGGAGAAGATAAGGGGAATATTATGAAACAGGGGTCTCCAAACTATGGCCCGGGGGACATCTCCATCCCGTTACAAGATTTTATCTGGACCACAGCAACTAGAGTTGCCACCTCATCCCTTTAAACCCGAACACATATGAATACACAGGTTCTGAGGCTAATTAAATGCAGATAAGGCACCAAGTGAGTTTAATTACCACCTTAATCAGCCACAGAACCTGTGTAATTAATATGTGTTCGAGTTTAGAGGGATGAGGTGGCAACCCTAATGTGATGGGGGGGCTTCTGATGTAAAAGGGGGACTCAGATGGAGGGGGGGGGAGCTGTGATGGAATGGGGGGGTCTTCTGATTTGAAAGAGGGGACTCAGATGAAAAAACACATTTAGGGTATCCCTTTAGATGTGCATGTTCAAGCAACTGATCATCAGATTGCACAGATAAAGTCTGCAGCACCCAGCAGGGAGGAGCATGCACATCTGAAGGGGTGCCAGGAATGTGTTCTTTTACATAACTAACCTGAAAGCAGATCCAAGGTGGAGTGCTTTGCAATTTACAAGAGCCTCCTGGCCCCTAAAGTGAAACTTGGAACAGAGTAACTGACAGATCCAGTGACAGCGTCTTCATAGGAGGTATTTATTGAAAACAAAATGAATAGATTAAGAAATATTAATTGCATGTTTTTTTGGGGGGGGGGGACAAGAGAAGGCATACCTCCCAACATTTTGAGATGGGAATGAGGGGCACCTACTTGCAAACGTATGCAGGCATAGGACACGCCCCCTGCCACACCCTTTTAAAGAATTAACGCAAAAAAAGTTAATTAAATCCACAAGGACTTTATTTGCCACGCTTATTCCTTTATATTGGCTTTTAACATTTACAAATGCAGCCATTTTGAATTTAGATGAAAGGTTTAGCACTGGGAAACACTTTTTGAAAGATAAAAAGTGCATTTTATACACAACTATATAGATCAGACCAAAATGAGGGACAAATGAGGAGGAAAGAGGGACAGAGGGGCATTGCTCCAAATCAGGGACAGTCCCTCGAAATCAGGGACAGTTGGGAGCTATGGGAAGGTATTGCCATAGCTCCCAACTGTCCCTGATTTCAAGGGACTGTCCCTGATTTGGAGCAATGTCCCTCTGTCCCTCATTCCTCCTCATTTGTCCCTCATTTTGGTCTGATCTATATAGTTGTGTATAAAATGCACTTTTTATCCATCAAAGTGTTTTCCAGCGCTAAACCTTTCATCCGATTTCTAAATTGCTGCATTTGTAAATTCCAAAAGCTAATATAAAGGAATAGTAGTAATAAAAAAAGCACTTGTGGGTTTAACCAATCTTGTTTTTTATACAATTCTCCTTTAAGGGGGCGTGGCAAGGGGTGTGTCCTATGCCTGCACACCTTTGCTGATAGGTGTCCCTCATTCCCATCTCAAAAAGTTGGGAGGTACAGGCATACCCCACTTTTAAGTACACAATGGGGTATATTTACTAAAGTTAGAAAGCGCAAAATCAGGCTCACTTCTGCATAGAAACCAATGAATTTGCAGGTTTTATTACCAAAGCTTAATTAAACAAGCCGAGGTTAGAATCTCATTGGTTTCTATGCAGAAGTGAGCCCGATTTTGCACTTTCCAGCTTTAGTAAATAAACCCCATTGTGTACTTAAAAGTGGGGTATGCCTGTATGGTATTGCAATCATATATTACACGTCAGCTTTGACCGTTTGCCAACCACCCCATAGCACATTTACTACTACAGGGTCGGCCACTCTGTGCAGAATCATGTATGTGATCCCGCACTTCTGGGTTTTGGGCGCTAGTGCGCGCCGACGGCCACTCGCTCCCGCTGTGATTTTACACAGCGAGTCCCGCGGACCCCGATCTCCACCGGCACCGGCTGATCGTTTCGGTACATTGACAGAATGGCAGTCTGAATATGTAAACAAGACAGATTGCCATTCTGTCAGTACAGAAGGCATTGGTCCTGTGTTCCTGCAAAGCAGAAACGCCAATCCATGGCTTCCACTAGTAAAAGCCCCTCCCCCACTACACTGAAACTTTAGCTAGGCACACGGTTAACCCTTTGATCGCCCCTGATGTTAACCCCTTCCCTGCCAGTGTCATTAGTACAGTGACAGTATCAAAGGTGTCAGTTAGGTGTCCGATTTGTCCGCCGCAATATCGCAGTCCCACTATAAGTCGCTGATCGCCGCCATTACTAGTAAAAAAAAGAAATTAAAAAAAATAAATAAAAATATCCCATAGTTTGTAGACTAACTTTTGCACAAACCAATCTATATACGCTTATTGGGATTTTTTTTTACCAAAAATATGTTGCAGAATACATATTGGTCTAAATTGATGAAAAAAGTTGCTTTTTTAACCACTTGCCGACCTCTGCACGCCGATATACGTCCGCACAATGGCAGTGGTGGGCAAATGGGCGTACCTGTACGTCCCCTTTAATTGGCAGGGCTAGCGGCTGTGCGCGCGCGCAACCGCGTACAGCGTGACTGTGCCCACGGGTCCCACGGACTCAATGTCCGCCAGTGTCCTGCGATCGTTCTGCCTAGTGACATGACAGGGATCTACTGCTCCCTGTCATCGGGAGCGGTGATCGCTGTCATATGAGTGGAAGCCCCTCCCCCCCAGTTAGAATCACTCCCTAGGACACACTTAACCCCTTCATCGCCCCCTAGTGTTTAACCCCTTCCCTGCCAGTGTCATTTACACATTAATCAGTACGTTTTTATAGCACTGATCGCTGTATAAATGACAATGGTTTCAAAATAGTGTCAAAAGTGTCCGATGTGTCCGCCATAATGTCACAGTCATGATAAAAATCGCAGATTGCCGCCATTACTAATAAAAAAAAATTAATAATAAAAATGCCATAAAACTATCCCCTATTATGTAGACACTATGGGGTCGATTTACTAAAACTGGAGAATGCAAAAATTGCTTTGCATAGAAACCAATCAGCTTCCAAGTTTCCGTGTCAAAGCTTAATTGAACAAGCTGAAGTTAGAAGCTGATTGGCTACCATTCACAGCTGCACCAGATTTTGCACTCTCCAGTTTTAGTAAATCAACCCCTATAACTTTTGCGCAAACCAATCAATATACGCTTATTGCGATTTGCGATTTTTTTTTTTTTACCTAAAATATGTATAAAAATACATATCGGCCTAAACTGAGGAAAAAAATAGTTTTTTATATATTTTTGGGGGATATTTATTACAGCAAAAAGTAAAAAATATTGCTTTTTTTTTCAAAATCGTCGCTCTTTTTTTGTTTATAGTACAAAAAGTAAAGGTGGTGATCAAATACCACCAAAGAAAGCTCCATTTGTGGGAAAAAAAAAGGACGTCAATTTTGTTTTGGGGTAACGTCGCACGGCCACGCAATTGTCAGTTAAAGCGACGCAGTGCCGAATCGCAAAAAAGTGCTCTGGTCAGGAAGGGGGTAAAATCTTCCGGGGCTGAAGCGGTTAAAAAATTTTATTGGATATGTTTTATAGCAGAAAGTAAAATATATTGGGTTTTTTTTTTTCAAAATAGTCGGTCGTTCTTTGTTTATAGCGCAAAAAATAAAAAGAACAGAGATGAGCAAATACCACCAAAAGAAAGCTCTATTTGTGAGAAAAAAAGAACAATTTTATTTGGGAACAGCGTCGCACGACCGTGCAATTGTCAGTTAAAGTAACGTGGCGCAAAAAATGGCCTGGTCGGAGGGGGGGGGGGGGGGGGGCGGGTTATTGCAAACCTTCCAGAGGGGAGGGGGGCAAACCTTCCGGAGGGGAGGGGGGCAAACCTTCCGGAGGGGAGTTGGTTAAGATATAAGAAAGCCATCTATAGCACTGACATCTTTCACATTTACAGTAGGAGTGCTTGCACCAGGCCATTAAAAAATGAAATCAAGTGGCGTTACGCATATCACTCCTGTCACCCCAGTCCATCAATTTGTAATAAGCGGAACTTTCCAAACTGGGATTGTTTCTGATCAGAGGTGTGTGTCCCTACAAATCAAACTATACAAATAGCCATATTATACATATGCAACATCACTTGTACATGTTAGTTATTAAAAATCCCTGTTTCCTTATAGTAAAGTCTATCTAAACCCAAGAACAAATATATAATATATAGGAGCGTACCAGTCCTTAGATGTGGTGGCTGCCTTCAATTTATTTATTTTTTTAACCTGTATTATCACCTGTTGATCCTGCCAGTAACACACTCCCTGCCCTAGGGTGACAACGCTTACTTACTGTATCTATGAAGACTTGTCACCCTATAACAGGAAGTGTGTTAGGACTACAGAACACCTCCCAATCACCTTGTCTCCATAACATAGGGAGATGTGTTCCGTAGTTGACAGAAAGAACTGAGAACAATATTAATGATGAAGCAGAGGCAGAGTTTACAGGAAGTTATTGCTGACTGCATTTTTGGCAGGATCAACAGGTATTGTAATTGTACTTTTTAAACAGATATAACAAAAATAGTCTTAATGGTAGAATAAATAGACCAAAAAGGAGCAAATAAGAGAAGTTCGTTGTTAGGGTTTACATACACTTTAAGTCATAGATGTTCTATTCATTTACTTTACCCGATTCATGGAACAACATCTAAAATCACATTCATTTTCAAGCAACACTGTGTGCATTGGAAATCAAAGCATTTGAAGAAGTCCTGAATATTGCATTTACAATGAGCGCCATTCAAGTACATTGAAATTCATGCAAAGCTCATGATAAACATATCCACTGTGCATTCTGCATACACCTATTAGCATTACAATAATATTCAATCCTCTATATGGACTAGAAAAATCATTGTAAAAACCCATCTATAATAAAACCAAAACTGCGTACTATATAAGCACATATTATGCATTGTTGTACTCTTACTGTATACTTTTCTCTTTTATAGATACATGGAGGATGCTGCATTCTGTACATTAGTAAAAAGAAGCAAGAAATCTGTTATCATACCATGGCTGGGCCCAGAAGTAGTTGCACCCTCTGTACCCTCTGTATATATAGATCAGCCTTTCTCAACCTTGAAACAATTTTCAGGTCGTGGGGAACCCCTGCTAAAACCAATTTATTGGCGGCCATTGGGAAGAATGTCCCTTGTGTTGGTGGCAACTAGGAAGAAAACCTATTACATTTGTGGTCAGTAGAAGGAATGCTCCTTAAATTGGTGGTCAGATGGAAGAATGCTCCTTACATTGGTGATCAGCTGGAAGAATGTCCCTTACATTAATGGTCAATGGGCAGAATGTCCTTAACATTGGTGACCCCACGTAAGAAAGTCCCTTACATTGGTGGCCACTAGGAAGAAAGACCATTACATTGTTGGTCAGTGGGAAGACTGTCCCTTACATTGGTGGCCATTAGGAAGAAAACCCCTTACATTTGTGGTCAGTAGAAGGAATGCTCCTTAAATTGGTGGTCAGTGGGAAAAATACCCCTTACATTAATGGTCAGTGGATAGAATGTCCTTTACATTGGTGGTCCCTAGGAAGAAAGCCTCTTACATTGGTGGCCACTAGGAAGAAAGCCCTTTATATTGGTGGATACTGGTAAGAATGCCCCTTACATTTGTGGACAGTGGAAGGAATGCTCCTTACGTTGGTGGTCTGTGGGAAGCATGTCCCTTACAAAAATGTCAATGTGTAGAGAGTCCCTTACATTGGTGGCCACTGGGAAGAAAGCTCCTTACATTGGTGGCCACTGGGAAGAAAGCTCCTTACATTGGTGGTAACTAGGAATAAAGCCCCTTACATTGGTGGAAGCTGGGAATAATGTCCCTTACATTGGTGGACAGTGGGAGGCATGCTCCTTACAATGGTAGTCAGTGGGAAGAATGCCCCTTAGGTTTGTGGTCTGTGGGAATAATGCTCCTTAAATTAATGGTCAATGGGTAGAATGCCCTTTACATTGGTGACCCCTGGAAGAAAGCCCCTTACACTGGTGGTCACTGAGAATGAAAACCCCTAACACTGGTGGCCACTGAGAACAAAGCCCCTTACATTTGTCGTCAGTGAGAAGATAGATCCTTACATTGGTGGTTAGTGGCAATAATGTCCCTTACGTTGGTGGTCAGTGGGAATATTGTTCCTTAAATTGGTGGTCAGTGAGAAGAATGCCCCCTTACAGACAGCTAAAAATAGAACTGGTGTCATGCAGCTGGGTCTGCCAGGTGGCACTGGCCCCAGAATTATGCAGACACCATCAAATGGAGGTCAATCAGCCACAGCTACCAACTCTCAGCAACCTCTGGAGGACCTCCAGGGAGAATGGCTGATACAGACATTCTCCAGTATACCTGTATGTTCAAAATAACATGTAATTAGATAAATAAATTGAGATCACTATTGTTGACCTCCTATAGAAAAATGCTCGTTGCTTGCCTATCTCTGGCTGCAGTATTTCAATACTATCACCAATCCAGAACCAGCACGCAAATCAACAATGTCAGAAAGAAGTCAAAACTTCTGATTTGCATACCGGTTCCAGGTCATTGTCTCAGATAGCATTGAAGCAACTGGATGAGAGTTCCAGCCAGGCAACCAGCACTTTTAGAAGGAGATGGCAGCTTCCATATTCTCTCATACAGGTTTCTTTTTAGTCACTGTCTTGGTGCATAGACAATGTCACCTTGTTTGTATTGTAATATGTAATTCTAGTGTATCTTATATTCCATTGACGTTCACTTTTGATGCGTTTTTCTCTCTAGTTCCTACTGTGCAGCTAAATTGCATGTGAATTGTATTTATACCATAAAATGAACTCCGGGTGACCAGCTAAATACACAGTAGATACACATATGCACATACCTCCCAACATTTTGAGATAGGAATGAGGGACACCTACTAACAAACGTATGTAGGCATAGGACACGCCCCCTGCCACACCCCCTTAAAGGGGAATTAACCAAAAAAAATGGTTAATTAAATCCAGAAGGGCTTTTTTTTACCACTACTATTCCTTTATATTGGCTTTTAAAATGTACAAATGCAGCAATTTAGATATTGGATGAAAGGTTTAGGACTGGGAAACACTTTTTGAAAGATAAAAAATGCATTTTATATACAACTGTATAGATCAGACCAAAATGAGGGACAGAGGGACATTGCTCCAAATCAGGGACAGTCCCTCGAAATCAGGGACAGTTGGGAGCTATGTATGCATAAACTGTTTTACCTGTATTTTTAATTGTGTTCAGCCAGCCTTGTGGTCCAGGCACTTTTGCTAAACAGTACAGCCAGGTTGGTGCCCTTTTTTTTTCTTTACCCAACCTGTGATTGGCCATTGGAATAGAATCAGCGGTAGAGAATTATCCCGCCTCTACCTAAAAATGTATACTTTCACCATCAACTCATTCCCCCCCAATTATTACCTTTTGTATCACGTGTCCCTCCCTTTTAGATTGTAAGCTCTCAGGAGCAGGGCCCTCCTAACCCTCTTGTATTGAATTGTGCTATAACTGTACCCTTTGTTTTCTAAAGCGCTGCGCTAACTGTTGGCAGTCTAGAAATCCTATATAATAATAATAATCAGCACACCAATGAAGCTGTCACTCTGCTCTTTAGGCTGGGTTCACAATGCGCAATAGCAGGAGATTTTGACCAACTCTCTATGAAGCCGGTTCACATATCTCAGCTGCGGCTCCAGTGCCAATTGGTACAGGAGCCCTGTGCGTCTTTTGGTCTGTTTCAGGTCCGAATTCAGCCTAAAATTTAGGCTGAAATCGGACCTGAAACGGTGAACAGGGACGAACCGAACCCCTGCTGGGAGCCGCATGCTAAGATAGTGTGAAGACAGCCTGAAGAATGTTTAAAACAGTTGATTGGCAGGAATGCGCAAAGCAAAAGAGTTCTGATTGGCTGGAGAGCTGACCCTCCCTCTCCCACTCTGAGGACTGCTATCCAAGAGATTACAGGAGATAGTATGAGGACAGATTCAGGTACTTATATTATTTTTTTTTTATTATACAGGATTTATATAGTGCCAATAGTTTGTGCAACGCTTTTCAACTTTAGGGCAAACAGTCCAGTTACAACACAATTCAATAGAGGAGGAATCAGAGGGCTCTGCTCGTTATATGTACAAATACACTTTTTTTAATGAATACATAACTAGCTATACTTGTTTTCGACTGAAGTTTGGCGTTAATATTGATCCCTTGGGATGAGGAACTTCGTGGACTTTTAGAAAGGCACACTGCACAAAAGGCATTGGTGGGAAATGTACAGAAAAAAGGATGGCACTGGAGGTGTGGCAAAGTAAGCCTAAAGGGCAGAGGTGCCAATGTGAACACCTATTTGTTTATCTTCTCTCGCTTTTCTGCTTTCTCTCTCTTTCTTTGCTCTATTTCTTCTCTCGCTTTCTATCTTTTTGTTTACCTCACTTTCCCTTTCTTCTTCTCTCTATCTCTCCTCTCTTTCTTCCTCTCTTTTTTCTCTTGCTTTCTATCTCTCCTTCCCTTCTTTCTTTTTTTCTTTCCTTCCCTCTTTTTCTCTCTCTTCCTTTTGCCCGCCTTCCTTTCTCTCTCTTTCTTCTCTTGCTCTCTATCGCCTTTTTTCCTCATTTTCTTCTCTTGCTTTCTATTTTCTTTTTTCTCACTTTTCCTTTCTTCTTCTCTCTTTCTATATCTCCTTTTCCTTCTTTCTCTCTCTCTCGCTCTCTTTCTTCCTTATATTTATTTCCCTAATTATCTCTCTCCTTTTTTTACCTTTCTTCTTTCCCCCCTCCACCCCCTTCCTTTCTCTCTCTCTTTACCTCTCTTTATTTCACTCTCTTTCTGTCTTTCACTCCCTTCTTTTTCTCTTTCTCACTCTCTCACCTTCTCTTTATTTACTCTCTTGCTTCTGTCTCTTTCTCTATCTCTCCTTTTTTTTCTCACTCCTTTCTGTTTCTCCCCTCTCTCTCTTTCTTTCTCCCTCTCTTTCTTTTACTCTTTTGTTCTCTCTCTCCTTCTTTCTGTTTCTGTCTTCCCCTTTTTATTCTCCCTTTCCTTCTCTTTCTTTCTCTTTCTTCACTATCCTCCTCTGTCTCTTAATGAAATTCTTTCTCTGCTTTCTCCATCTCTCTTTCTCTTTCTTTCTTTCTTTCTTTCTTTCTTTCTTTCTTTCTTTCTTTCTTTCTTTCTTTCTTTCTTTCTTTCTTTCTTTCTTTCTTTCTTTCTTTCTTTCTTTCTTTCTTTCTTTCTCTCTTTCTCTCTCCCCTTCTCTCTCTTTCTCTCTCCCTTTCTTTCTTTCTTTCTTTCTTTCTTTCTTTCTTTCTTTCTTTCTTTCTTTCTTTCTTTCTTTCTTTCTTTCTTTCTTTCTTTCTCTTTCTTTCTTTCTTTCTTTCTTTCTCTTTCTTTCTTTCTTTCTCTTTCTTTCTTTCTCCCTCCCTTTCTCTTTCTTTCTTTCTCCCTCCCTTTCTCTTTCTTTCTTTCTTTCTTTCTCCCTCCCTTTCTCTTTCTTTCTTTCTTTCTCTCTCCCTTCTCTTCTTTCTTTCTTTCTTTCTTTCTTTCTTTCTTTCTTTCTTTCTTTCTTTCTTTCTTTCTTTCTTTCTTTCTTTCTTTCTTTCTTTCTTTCTTTCTTTCTTTCTTTCTTTCTTTCTCTCTCTCTCTCTTTCACTTTTTCTTTCTCTCTTTCCCTCTTTGTCTCTCTCTCTCTTTCTTTGGATCTCTTCTTGTCTCTCCCACCTCCCACCTATTTACGTATACATACCCTACGTAGGTACAATAGGGCATGTTTCTACAAAAAAAGTGAAAACTTGACATCACAGACAGCAATGATTCAGAAAGCATTCCATCCCAGTTCACAATGCAAGCAGTCTGTTACTATAGGCTGCTGCACGTCACTCCCTTTATTTTCCATTCCATAAACTAGAAGAGCTGAAGACTGGCCCAACAAAATCACAACATTTGCATAAAAACAGTTCACATAATTACAGTCTGTGTATTTAGGAATTTGCCTGGAGATTTAAATATCAACTCAATGGTTAAGGGAGATGTGAACACTAACCGAATGACAATTAGTTTGCACTGTGTACCACAAGCAATTGCTATGGGTTTTTTTTTTTTTTTTTTGTTAAAGGAAATCTTAGTGTTATCTCAGTGCTGTGATCCCCTACAGCCTCTTTGCAGCTACTTCATGTCTGCACACACTCCATCGCTGGCCACATTGCACTTCCTAAGGTGGGCTTCCTGATGGTGACAACAGAACACCATGCCTGCTTAATCTGTTAAGAACAACCACTTGTAGTCTCCATCATAAATCTGCTAAAACAGGGTGACAACACAGCTTCTCAGTTGAAAGACAGGGATAGAGCGTTGTCACCCAATAACAGGAAGAGCCTGAACAAGGACTTTCATCAGAGAATGAGCAGACATTCTTTTAATGTAAATACAGATTTAAAGCGTACATTCAATTTTAGCGGTTGGGTTATTAGTTTTCATTGGTCAGACCAGGGAAAGACGAGTGCTGATTGGATGCTACTGGTAATTTCTGCTGTTGCCCTTAATAACTAATCCTGAATACTTTGGCATTCAGATTCAAAGTGCTGGATATGATAAACTTAAAGTGACTCAAAAAAAAAAAAAAATGGTCTTGAAATCTATTTTTCATGAAATTGTTTCTTACTTTGTTTTTCTGCCCCCTTTTATCATCTAATGAGACCGGGTGCCTACGCCTGAAAAAGTCGTTTGCGATACACATGTTACATATTGCCGTGCACGCCGGAATGAGATTAATAATTCTAGCACCAGAACTCCTTCGTAACACTAAACTGATGACCTATAGAGTGCTTTTAAAGCGTCACCTATGGAAATATATAAGATACTGAAGTTTGTCGCCATTTCACAGGCGCAGGGTGGGTATCTATTTACTCGGTGCAACCTCGGCTTTTATTTTTTACCAAAAAATGTGGGTACTTTATTACGTTTTTGTGCTGCCTAAAATGAACTTTTAATGTTTTTTTACTGAAATTTTGCTTTAATATCGCATGACATAAAAATTTGGAACTACCACGATTTTATTCTCTAGGGTGTCTGCTTTCAGAAATCATATCATGTTTGGGGGTTTTATGTAATCTTTTCTTTGTGGGGGGGGGGAGCGGAAACCCTCTTTTTAGAGGGTTCCAGCTCCCACTTCCTCCTGGCACACCTGCCGTGCCGGAAGGAAGATCACCTCTCCCCCCTCCCTCTCGGCAATCATCTTGGACACGTCACAGGTCCCAGCTGATTGCCCGGCCAGTCACAGCATGCAGCACGGCTCGCGCATGCGCAGTGAGAGCCCGACCATGAAGACGGGCGCCCACAGTGAAAATGCCGGTGTGCCGCAGAGAGGAGGGGGAGATGAGCGGGGCTTCGTTCCCCCGCATCGCTGGACCCTGGGACAGGTAAGTGTCCGATTATTAAAAGTCAACAGCTGCAGTATTTGTAGCTGCTGACTCTTAATTTTTTTTTTTTTTTAAGCGGAACTCCGCTTTAACCTTCAGGAACATATTACAAGTTCTTCCCATGAGCTTTGTTGGTTACTAAACACTTGCTTTCTAACTTTTATAGCTGGCTCCTAGATTCAAAGCAAATTTGTCAAGCCCCGATCTTAGCAATACCAGTATGTGGCCATCCACCTGTCAATCCCTGTTGTCCAGGGAGGCTACATTGCTACATACAATGGGACCATGGAGAATGAATGTAGTCACCCTCTAACAGGAAGTCAGATCACAGCAGCAAAAAAAAAAAAAAAAGAAAAAAAGAAAGACATGTGGAGATTTGGGGGAGGCTGAGACTTTTTTTATTTAATACATATTTGAATTTGGTGGCACTTTCTATGTGACAAATGGTAGGTTGTTATGTACATCCCAAGTTCTCGGTAGTTGTGTAGATCCCAAGTTCTCATTACTCTGATTGTATTTTTACCTTTGTGTATTCATGTTGTTTGCGCTATCGGTTGACTTGATCAAGTATGAGCTAGGTCTTGGGGTCTACGGGACGTCTACATTAAATGGTACATCTCATTGTATATAGTGTGCTGGCCCTATGCTTCTGTGAGGTACATCCCATATGTTCTTCTATCTGTGTGCCTACAAAAGACGTTCTGATGCACCTTTCCACACAGGAGTGCATATGTTACGGTGTCTGGTTGGTGTACACATACTGGTTGACTGTATGAATTGAGCAGCGAATAGCATTATGTGTAGACAGCTCAACACATGTATATATCAGCTGTGTTTGTACTCTTATACTTATATATACACATGACAAGCGTCCCACTGACCTGACAGCATGATTACCAAGCTCATCAAGTGTCAGATAAACCTCAAATATGCCTTGTTGTACTCTGGTTCCCAGCAGTGTGCCCATAGCCCAAACAGGCCTGGGCTAGTAAGCAACCCCCCCTCCCCCCTTATTACCACCATCAACATCTGGTCCCAAAGCCTTGCCATGGGGAAGTCAACCAAATTATTGGCCATTCCATCGTTCTACCCAACAATCACTGCAGCCCACCATCTTTTACCTCTTTGTCTCAAACCCAAACCTGGCAAGGCTCAATGGTTCCCCTCGCACCGCCATTTTTAAAGGGCCCCTGAGTCAATTATCATATCTATTTTTTTATTTTTTTTCCACCCACCGGGACGTGGACATTCTTGTCTATGCAGCCCCCTCTTCTCCTTCCCTTTTGACGATTTCCCAGCCACCCCAATGAGGAGCAGAAAAAAATTGCACTCACAGATAGATGAGGATGCAGCAGTTGGAGAGCTTGGTCCTGTTTGCTCTCTGGTTCCTTAGTACCTAACACACCGGAGCGATGAAGGGAGCCTAGAGGCAAAAAATGATGTGGAGAGAGGAAGGGGAGGGTCACACTCTTCGAAAATACCCCCCTAAGACAAGCCACAAGGAATCCATTCCCTCTCCGACACAATTCCGCTCTCTCCCTCCTCAATTCCTCCTTCGTCTCCCGGAGACAGCGCACAGAGGGGGGAGATGCCGCCTCATCCACCGGGGAGGGGGGGTAATCACGTCCTTTTGGGGGTGGAGGGGGGGTTCACGACAAGCTAACAATATCTATCCCCCCAGCCTGGCGATGCAGGGCGCAGGTAATGTCATTAAGGCACAGAGTCCCACAGGAGAAAAAAAAGGGGGGCTACCGTTGACCACAAATCACCCAAACCAACCTGGAGATCTCCGTTGACTCGGCCGGTTGCTTCACGAAAACCCACTGGCGGTCGTGGCGGTAAGGGAGAAGGCGGCTATGAATCTAAAACAGCAAAACCAAGCGCAGGCCATGTTGACGGTCTTCCTTTCTCCCCCCCCCCTCCCCAGGTGAGAAGGAGACAAAACGCTTGCAGGCGATCGGTTCCACCAGGAGAAAACCGAAGAGTCCACGGAAAACCAGTTCCTGGAGGTGCGGGCGAATGGAGGGCTCTTGAGAGGTAGTCAGAGGTTTTCACAGCAGGAAGACGGCATGTAGTACAGAATACGTGAAAGAATCCCGAGGAGCAGGGATGATGCCTTTCAGGGTCGGTCTTAGTCCAAACTCAACGGTGGTAGTGGTTGAGGGGGGGGGGAACCTTTTTTTTCTCCCTCTTAGTTTACCTTCTTCGTCCCAATAAAGGGTCTTCTACCTCCAAGAAGCAAAAAGATAAAAAAAATATATATATAATATATAATAATAAATAAATAAAGAAGAAGAAGAAGCCTTGGTCATAAGGGTGGGATGTGGTCTGCAGGCCTCCTTCCGAAAAACCAAGGCTGGGGGGGGGGGGCGAGGAGCTGTTGTGTGCACGACGAAGGCGGATGGTGCATGTGAAGTGCCTGTCAGTGCAGAGAAATGGACAGCGGGGAGGATGAGGTGTGCATACGCCGTGCTGGAAGAGAGAGGAGGCTATGCATGCAGTGATGACATGCCATCAGAAGGATGCAGTGCGTCTGCGGTGCATATTTATAAACGGCGTGTGGGTAGGACCCCCGCGTGTTTTGTGAAGCAGGTGCAGCGGGCTGTGGGGGGGGGGAATCCAGATTTGCAGGGTCTCTCTCTCTATTACCATTTCTCAGTCACTTCCTCCGATGTCTCCCTCCCTTTGCAGGAGTCTCACACACTTCTCTCCATATCCCCACACCACGCCTCCTCCCTCCCTCTCCCTTTCATCCTTTTTTTTTCCTATCTGGTCTTGTGTCTATGCCCCCTCTGCTATCCTCTCCGGCTTTGCCCCCTTTGCTCTGCTCCTTTCCCGCAGCTGTCCCCCCTTCTCTTCCATTTTATTCTTCCCATGCCTGCTTTTTCTTTGCTTTTTCTTTTTTTTCCTGGTTAATATTTGGTTTTGTCCACCACTCACCCCACTCCTGGGTTCTCCATCCTCCTCTGATGGTGCTGAGGCTGACTCGTCTTGTATTCTCACCATGGATTGTTCTACTCTTCTCCTCTCTCAGCACTCCCTCCCTCCCCCCCCCCATTACCCATTCATTGAAGGCTTTGCTGGAGGTGGAAATGTGCAGCACAGTCACGAAGGATGGTCAGTGTCAGAGTTCATGTGTGTCCATGTACTGTGCGTGTGTCATACCAATGGTGATGCCTACCTCACCCACGCTGGTCTTCACACTTAGCTAGTGGAGAGTCGGGAAGACTCGGACCACATTTAAAAGAGCAGATCTGGGCAACAAGTGCAAGATTTATCACAAGCTACTAAAGCCACCCAGCAAACCCAGTGGCTGTGCTAAAATCAATGTTTACCATAAGGCTCACAGTAGTTTTATTACGCACATGGTGATACCATGGGGGGGGGGTGATTTACTAAAGGCAACTAGTCTGTGCACTTTGCAAAGTGCAGTTGCTCCTGCTCCAGAGCTTAGTAAATGAGGAGGAGCTCTGCTGACTTCCATCATCCAATCATGTGCAAGCAAAAATGCATTTTTTAAATTTATCTTTCCTTGCATTTGATTGGCTATTCTTTGCAAAGTGAAGCTTTACCTCATTTACTAAGCTGTGGAGCAACTGCACTTTGAAAAGTGCACCGTCTATTTGCCTTTAGTAAATCAACCCCCCATGAGTCCTACACCTACCTCACCAATGCAGGTCCTCGCACTTACCTAGGGGGAGTCAGGAAGACTCGGATCAAAATCAAAGAGCAGATCTGGGAAATAAGTGAAAGCATTTCTGTAAGCTACGAACCAGTGGCTGTGCTAAAATCAGAACAATGTGCCACTCAACCTTAACCCTGTCATGCCTAAGCCGATTTCTGACATTTGTTGCTTACAAGTTAAAATCGGAAGTTTTTGCTAGAAAAATTGTGTTTGAAAGACCGCTGCGCAAATACCGTGTGACATAAAATATTGCAACGGTTGCCACTTTATTCTCAAGGGTCTCTGCTAAAAATATATATATATATATATATATATATATATATATATATATATATATATATATACATACACACACAAGTTACAATCTGTATTTTTTGCTAGAAAATTACTTAGAACCCCCAAACATTATATATATATATATATATATATATATATATATATATATATATATATATATATATATATATATATATATAACTATATATATGTTATATATATATATATATATATTTTTTTTTAGCAGAGACTCTAGAGAATAAAATGGTGACCGTTGCAATATTTTATGTCACACGGTATTTGCACAGCGGTCTTTCAAACACAATTTTTTGGAAAGAAGGCACTTTCATGAATTATCCATATAGGTATATAATAGGTATATAATAGGTATAGGTATATAATCTCCATATTTATATATATATATATATATATATATATATATATATATATATATATATATATACACAAGTTAAAATCGGTATTTTTTGCTAGAAAATTACTTAGAACCCCCAAACATTATATATATATAAAATGTTTGGGGGTTCTAAGTAATTTTCTAGCAAGCAATAACGATTTTAACTTGTGTATGTATATATATATATATATATATATATATATATATATATATATATATTTTTTTTTTTTTTGTAACAGAGACCCTAGAGAATAAAATGGCGACCATTGCAATATTTTATGTCACACGGTATTTGCACAGCAGTCTTTCAAACACAATTTTTTGGAAAGAAGGCGCTTTCATGAATTAAAAAAAAAACTAAACAATAAAGTTAGCCTGTTTCTTGTTAAAAAAAACAAAAAAAACAATAAAGTTAGCCCAATTTTTTTGTATAATGTGGAAGATGATGTTACGCCAAGTAAATAGATACCTAACATGTCACGCTTTGAAATTGCGCACAGTCGTGGAATGGCGACAAACTACGGTACCCAAAAATTTCCATAGGCGACCCTTTAAAAAAAATAAAATAAATGACGGTTACCAGGTTAAAGTTACCAAGGAGGTCTTTTGCTAGAATTATCGCTCTCACTCTGACGATCGCGGCGATACCTCACATGCGTGATTTGAACATCGTTTAGATTTGCGGGCACGACTTACATGTGCGTTTTCTTTGCTGCGTGAACACGTGGGGGCGAGGGCGGGGGGGCGCTTTAAAAAAAATTTTTTTTTTTCTTCTTTTTTTTTTTATTCTATTTTTTTACATTGTCCCTTTAAAAAAAAAAAAAATTCTGATCACTTTTATTGCTGTCACAAGGAATGTAAACATCCCTTGTGACAGTAATAGGTGGTGACAGGTACTCTTTATGGAGGAATTGGGGGTTTAAAAGACCCCAAATCCCTCCTTTGCACTTGAAAGTATTCAGAGCATCAGAATCGGCGATTGTGAATACTGTCATTTTTTTAAAAATCGGCACCATTGGCAGCCGGGTAAACCGGAAGTGACGTCGCTCCCGAAATTTAATAACAGAGACCCGATCAAAGCCGAATCCGACTTTGTTCGGGTCTCAGCCTAGGCGGCGGTGGGTCTCCCGGTGGGACTGGAGCCCCGGGAAGATCGGTGAAAGGTGGCAGGAACGTCCCCTCCCGCTCCTTACGATAACAGCTTTTAACCGCATTGGTTGCGATTACTAAAAAGCCAACCGCTGGCTCTAAAAAAACAGTACTGGGATGATGTGCGCAGCTGCAGGCATCACCCCGCTTTAACCCCTTCAAACCATGAACGCAAATTTGCATACAGTCGGCGCAAAGGTGTTAAGGCTGAGCTTACAGGAGTCTGCATGGTAAATTGTAGTGTGCGTCCATTAGACATGTGCGCATCGTTTCCTTCCGAATTAATATTTGGACGAATTTTTTAATTATTCGGAGATTCGGATACGTTCGAATACCCGCATTACAGTATAAACAAAGTTTAGCGAATGCTCCGAATAACCAAACGAAATATGTCCGAATTTCCAAAATTCAAATTGAAATTCGAATCGAATTTTACATCGAATTCCATTGACTGTGACTGACCAAGACAATTGTCATTATTATTATTAGCACCATTTTGAAATAATGCTGTTTTTGTTTAGCCAAAGGTGATTTAAAGAGTCATTGTAATCATTTGCTGAAGATTGCGTATTGGGGTCGAAAAAAAAAAATTTTTTCGATTCGACCGATTTGAAATGTATTGATTCAAACATTTTGAATCCAAAAAAAAAAAAAAAAATCGGTAAATTCAAAAAAAAATTTGAAAGAAGACATAAAATTAATTTCAAATACAAATTCCGAATTGAACGAATCAACTGAATTTAACAAAACTACATAACTAGATTAACGAATCTAAACGAAACAAATTTTCTCATCATGCACATGTCTAGTGTCCATACACGCTGCTTGTGTCAAGTACATGAGGACACCAGGGGCGGCCCGTCCATTAGGGGCGCACGGGCGCTGCCCCCCCTATCCATGCCTCCAGCCCCCCTAATCTACATGCAAGGTGCCGGATGCATGGATTCCAATGGGGGAGGGGGGGTGTGTTTTTTAAGCACATGATTAGAGCCAGAGGCTTTAATAGGCTTCAAAAAAGGGTGGGCTCGGGGCGCAGAGCACTGCGCCCAGGGCACACCCATTTGAGTGATAATAGCGAATGAATATTCACTATTGTCACACTGAATCTCCTCCCCGCCAGTCAGGAAGCGGGTCCTGAGACCCATTTCCCGATTGGCAAAAACCACAAGCGATCCTATTGGACCACGACAAGGAGAGAGGAGAAGGGAGGAGACGTGGAGGCCACTGGAGGAGACGTGGAGGACGAAGTTGCCGTCCGGAGGGAAGCGCTGCCTGCGGGTAAGTGCAGGGCTCATCGATCGACCGATGGTTTTGGTGGTTGTGTGCGGACCCGACTGACCCACAGGGGTATTTGGGGGGGGTGGTCTGTGGGTGCATTGTTTGCCACCCCCCAAAATATACCACCAGCCGCCACTGAGGGACACTGTAGGGATAGAGTTGATAAAACTGGAGCACTCAGAATCTGGTGCAGCTGTATATAGTAGCCAATCAGCTTCTAACTTCAGCTTGTTCAATGAAGCTTTGGCAATAAAACCTGGAAGCTGATTGGTTTCTATGAGAGTTGCAGCTGATTTTGCACTCTCCAGTTTTAGTAAATCAACACCCATGAGCCTCACCCATGCTGGTCCACACTTACTTAGGGTGAGTCAGTAAGGCCCCTTTCACACTGGGGCGGTGGGTGCGTTGGCGGTAAAGTGCCGCTATTTTTAGCAGCGCTTTACCATCAATTTCGTGACGCTATTCGGTCGCTAGCGGGGTGCTTTTACCCCCCAGCTAGCGGCCGAGAAAGGGTTAAAACCAGACGAGAAATGGTTAAAACCACCAGCAAAGCGCTAGCCGGCGGTATAGCCGCGCTGCCCATTGATTTCAATGGGCAGGAGTGGTGGAGGAGCGGTATACACTCCGCTCCTTCACCGCACCAAAGATGCTGCTTGCAGGACTTTTTTTAGCGTCCTGCCAGCGCACCGCTCCGGTGTGAAAGCCCTCTGGGCCCTCGGGGCTTTCACATTGGAGAGACAGGAGCGGCAATTTCAGGGCGCTTTGCAGGCGCCATTTTTAGCGCTGTAGCGCCTGCAAAGCGCCCCAGTGTGAAAGGGGTCTAAGACTCGGATCAAAATCAAAGATCAGTTCTGGGCAGCAAGTGAAAGCTTTTCCACAAGCTACTAAAGCCATCCAGCAAACCCAGCGTCTGTGCTAAAATCAGAAAAATGTTCCACTTTACCTTAAGGCATGGCTCACACCTATGCAATGAGCAGCGTGTTTTCAGTTTTGGAGAAACGCACTACAGTCCATTTAGCATGGTTTCCTATGGGGGTCACGTTCACATTGGTGCGTTTTCAACTGATGCGTTTTTTGGAAAAAAGATCAGGGACTTTTTTTTGCCTGCAGCAGATTGCGTTTTGAGTTCCATAGACTTCAATGGAAGCGTATCCAAAAATACATCTGGGCTTGCGGTTTTTATATTCCGCTGCATTTTTGTTCGTTTCTCCTGCATGAAGACAGACTTCACCTAAAAAAGCAAAACGCATTAAAAAAACACGCGTGAAAAATGCAAAATGCACCGGGAAAAACGCATCACCCTCCGTAGGTGTGAACCTTGCCTAAGGCTGGGCTCACAGGAGCCTGCATGGTAGATTACAGTGTGTGTCAATGTCCTCTGCTTGTGTCAGGTACAAAGGACACAATGGGGTTGATTTACTAAAGGAAAATAGACGGTGCACTTTGCAAAATGCAGTTGCTCCAGAGCTTAGTAAATGAGGAAAAGCTCTGCTGAATTCCATCATCCAATCATATGCAAGCAAAAAAGGCTTTCTTATAAATTTTCCTTGCACGTGATTGGGTATGCTTTGCAGAGTGAAGCTTTACTAAGATCTGGAGCAACTGTACTTGCAGAGTGCACAGTCTATTTGCCTTTAGTAAATCAACCCCCATGTGTGTTATTTACTAAAGGAAAATCCACTTTTTACTATTTATTTATTTCAGGTACTTATATAGCTCCATCAATTTACGCAGCGCTTTACATTTTACATATACATTGTACATTCACATCAGTCCCTACCCTCAAGGAGCTTACAATCTAAGGTCCCTAACTCACATTCATATACTAGGGACAATTTAGACAGGATCCAATTAACCTACCAGCATGTCTTTGGAGTGTGGGAGGAAACCGGAGTACCCGGAGGAAACCCACGCAGGCACAGGGAGAACATGCAAACTCCAGGCAGGTAGTGTCGTGGTTGGGATTCGAACCAGTGACCCTTTTTACTGCTAGGTGAGAGTGCTACCACTACACCACTGTGCCGCCCACTACAAGTGCACTTGGAAGTGCAGTCACTGTAGATCCGAGGGGGATATGCAAGGAAAATAAAAAACAGCATTTTAGCTTGCACATGATTGGATGATAAAATCAGCAGAGCTTCCCCCTCATTTCAGATCTACCTCTTAGATTCAGAGACTTCCAAGGGCACTTGCAGTGCAAAAAGTAGATTTGCCTTTTCGTAAATAACCCCCCATAAGTCCTACACCTACCTCGCCCGTGCTGGTCCTCGTACTTACCCAGTCCGTTTAAAATTAGAGCAGTTCTGGGCAGTAATTGAAAGCTTTTTCCATAAGCTACTAAAGCCATCCAGCAAACCCAGCAGCTGTGCTATAATCTGAGAAATTTTCCATTGTACCTTAACCTCCCTGGCGGTATTCCCGAGTCTGGCTCGGGGTGGAATTTCAGAACCAAAAGCGGTAACCCCGAGCCAGACTCGGGATCGCAATGCAGGATCCATGGAACAGCTTACTTACCTTGTCCCCAGGATCCTGCGATGTCTCCCCGCAGTGTGAGCGGCTCGTCCTCCGCTCGATTCATCACGGAGCCGAGCTCTGTTCCCTGCAACGCACGAGGACGGAGAACGGCGCCAAATTCAAAAAGTGAAACACACAATACATACAGTACACTGTAATATTACAGATTACATTACTGTATGCAATTATTTCACCTCTTTTGTCCCTAGTGGTTTCTCCAGTGCCCTGCATGCAGTTTTATATTATATATACTGTTCTTTCTGCCTGGAAACTGGAGATTGTCCATAGCAACCAAAAAGTATCCCTTTACATCAAAAGTGGTTTTAGACCAGCTAGGAAACAGCGATAATAAATTAGAATCACTCGCAGAATTGAGCGATAGTGATTGGTGGGGAGATCCGTCATCAAACACTGAAAGTAATGACAACGACAATTCTGCAACTGAGCAAATTTCAGTGTTTTTGATTTGATTACATTATTGAATATTTTTTATTATTATTATATTATTATTTGTTATAATTATTTATAGTTATTTATTATATTATAATTTATGATTTTGTGTTTCAAACGTTACCATACCTGGGATGTCTTCTAGACTCTTGTTTGAACAGATTTAAGTGAGTTATTCCTAAGAATTACAGGCCTACAATATAAAACGCCAAATTTCCGTGCAAAACAACTGTACCGCTTTCAGCATCAAAAATCGGAAATAATCATACCGCCAGGGAGGTTAAAGTGGTTGTAAACCCTTCTATATACCCAGTGAAGTGACTGGCCTCAGGTGATACACAGAGATTAAACAAATCCTCCTACATAAGTTGTACCAGTTTATCTACAGCGATCTTTCCCCCTACATCCATTCAAAGTGCAGAATTTACACAGGATCTCTCAGCTCTAAAAAGCAGGGGGCGGAGAGCTGAAGTTACATTAGTGTAAAGGAGGGGGGGGGGGGGGCAGTTTGGGACTTTGAGTGAGGCACAAAGACGAACCGGACGTAGAAGCGATCGTTTATTGATCAACCAACAACATGACATCCCATAGCCAAAAATGGATGGTACAGTAAGGAAATGTTTACAAAAACTCAAAAAAACATAAATCATTAAACAAAAGTGGTAGACGAATATAGAATAACAGACCCGTTGTTGCCCCATGTGCAAATTCATATAAAACTTTAAAAGTTGGGTTTTTGTAAACATTTCCTTACTTACTGTACCATTAATTTTTTGTGATGTCATGTTCTTGGTTGATCAATAAACGATCGCTTCTACATCCGGTTCGTCTTTGTGCCTCACTCAAAGTCCCAAACTGCCCCCCTCCTTTATATTGAAACTAGGGATGGAGGCGCCTCTTTCCCCGAAGTCCCAACCTTCCTGTCTGTTACAAAAGTTACATCAGTGAGGAGAGCTCTGAGAGCTGATTGGAGGGAAGGGACTCTATATACACTATATTACCAAAAGTATTGGGACTACCTTTACACGCACATGAACTTTAACCGCTTGCCGACCGGCTCACGCCGATATACGTCAGCAGAAGGGCACGTACCGGCAGATTAACGTACCTGTACGTTGCCCTTTAAGAAGCAGCTTGCGGGCACGCGCGATCGCTGAGCGTGATCGTGGGTCCCGTGGACTTGATGTCCGTGGGGATACCCGCGATCGTCTCACGGAGAGGAAGAACGCGGAGATGCTGATGTAAACAAGCATTTCCCTGTTCTGCCTAGTGACAGGACACTGATCTCCCTGTAATCGGGAGCGGTGATCAGTGTCGTGTCACACGTAGCCCCTCCCCCCTACAGTTAGAATCACTCCCTAGGACACACTTAACCCCTACAGCGCCACCTAGTGGTTAACCCCTTCACTTCCCTTCCACTTGCATTTTTAATCGCACTGATCGCTGTATAAATGTCAATGGTCCCAAAATCGCGCCAAAAGTGTCCGATGTGTCCGCCATAATGTCGCAGTCATGATAAAAAACGCTGATCGCCGCCATTACTAGTAAAAAAAAAAAAAAATGAATAAAAATGCCATAAAACTATCCCCTATTTTGTAGACGCTATAACTTTTGCGCAAACCAATCAATAAACGCTTATTGCGATTTTTTTTTACCAAAGATATGTAGAAGAATACGACGATCGGCCTAAACTGAGGAAAAAAAAATGTTTTTTTTATGTATTTTTTGGGGGATATTTATTATAGCAAAAAGTAAAAAATAATGCGTTTTTTTTTTTTCAAAATTGTCGCTCTGTTTTTGTTTATAGCGCAAAAAATAAAAACCGCAGAGGTGATCAAATACCACCAAAAGAAAGTTCTATTTGTGGGGAAAAAAAGGACATTAATTTTGTTTGGGAGCCATGTTGCACGACCGCACAATTGTCAGTTAAAGTGGTGCAGTGCCGAATCGCAAAAAGTGCTCTGGTCTTTGGGCAGCCAAATGGTCCGGGGCTGAAGTGGATATACACTATATTACCAAAAGTATTGGGACACCTGCCTTTACACACACACATGAACATTAATGGTATCCCAGTCTTAGTCCGTAGGGTTCAATATTGAGTTGGCCCACCCTTTGCAGCTATAACAGTCACGCAATTACAAGTGAAGTTGCACGATTTCAAAGCCGCATTTAGTGTGAACCTAGACCCAGGGCCAGTTCACACCACATGCAGTCCAGTGAGTTCCAGAAAAAAAAACTAAACTGAACTGAACTGGAACACAGTAAAACGCATCAAAAACGCACTGGAAGGCACCTAAACGCACATGTCCTTATTAAAGGCCAGTTCACACCACATGCAGTCTAGTGCGTTTTTTTTTCTGCATCAACAACGCATGGATAGTAGGTTATACGGTTTTCAATGGAATTGGAGTTCACACCAGTACATTCCAGTTCCAGAAAAAGTAAGTAGAACGTGCTGCATGTTTCCTGCACTGGACTGTACTGGAACGCATAAAAAATGCACGGGAATGCACCAGAACACATCAAAAACACGCCCGACCCCAGTACAGTGGGAAAAAAAAAAAAAAGAAGAAAAAAAGCATCTGGAATGCATCTGTAAACGCACCAAAAACGCAGCAGAATGCACCAAAAACACGTTAGGGGCCAGTTCACACCACATGCAGTCCAGTGTGTTTTCTGCATAAAAAAAAAACGCATGGAAAGCCGGTTTCCAATGGTATAGTTCACACCAGGGCAGTCAGTTCCAGGAAAAAAAGTAGAACATGCTGCATTTTTTCTGCACCGAAACACACACTTATTATACCACCTCAATACCGGGACTCACACCCCCTTCCTGCCCAGACCAGTTTTCAGCTTTCAGCGCTGTCGCCCTTTGAATGACAATTGCGCGGTCATCCATCACTGTACCCATGTGACATTTTTATCATTTCCTTCACACAAATAGAGCTTTCTTTTGGTGGTATTTAATCACTTCTGGGGTTTTATTTTTTCCTAAAAAAAAAAAAAAAGACCAAAAATGTTGAAAAAAAAGTTTTTCTTAGTTTCTGTCAGTAAATTTTGTAAATAAGAAATGTTTCTACTTCACTGATGGGCACTGATTGGTGGGCACAGATAGGCAGCACTGATGGGTACTGACGGGCATTGATGGGTGGCATTGATTGGCAGCAGTGATGAGGATTGATGGGCACCAGTGATGTCCAGCACTGATAGCCAGCACTGACTGGCATCACTGATGGCCACTGATTGCTGGCACTTGTGGGCACAGATTGGTGCCAATTGTGGGCACTGATTGGTGGCAGTGGCATTGCTGGCACTTAATTGTAATCAGGGCACTGATGATCAGGGCCCTGATTACAACTAAGTGGCAGCAATGCCACTGCCAGCAATCAATGCCAACCTGTGCCCACAATTGGCACCACGAGAGCGGTCGTTCTAGAGAGCCGCCATATGACGTCCAACCAGAACAAGAGTCGCACCGCCCAGCCGTCATTTGACAGGCCGGGGGGCGGGGAAGAGGTTAAGGTGAAGAAAATAAAGGGGGGAAAAATGCACCAAAACGCATTAAAAACGCACCAGAAATGCATCAAAATTGTGCACTCCCGCCCCTTTTTTTTCTTCACCTTAAAGTGGGACATGTGCATTGTGGTGCGTTTATGTGCGTTTTACCGTATTCCAGTGCAGTTCAGTGCAGAAAAAATGCAGCATGTTGTACATTTTTTTCTGGAACTGACTTCACTGGTGTAAACGATGTCGTTGGAAACCATATAAACCTTTTATCCATGCATTTCTAATGCAGAAAAAAAATGCAATGGATTACATGTGGTGTGAACCGACCCTAAATAAGGACATGTGAGTTCTGGTGCGTTTTTGGTGCGTTTAGGTGCCTTCCAGTGCATGTTTGATGTGCTTTGCCACGTTCCAGTAAAGCTCCGTTTTTTCTGGAACTGGAATGTACCGGTGTGAACTATTCAATTAGAAACAAAAAAAAACAAAAACCTACTATCCGTGTGTTTCTGATGCAGAAAAAAAATGCCCTAGACTGCATGTGGTGTGAACCGAACCTAAAGCTGGCCAGAAAATCGATCCACTTGATTGTTCGACTTTTGAAGTGTTAGTGGGCTAATCTGATCATCGAAAAAGCAAAAAAAAAACCAAAATCGTTGTGTTGAATTTTTTTTAGCCTAAACGATCGATTTTCTAAACATAAGTAGTGGAATCGATCGGAAATAGATTGAAAAAATCGACAGCGCATTCCTGTGTTATGATGTAACCCCGAATCGTGTAATGGGTCAATGAAAAGTGTATCGTTCATGATGTTATCGATCGATAATATGGTGACGTGTATGGATACAATGATGGTGTTATCACATGCATGTTTAACAGATCTTTAGAAACCCGACCGTTTTTCTTTTCAAACGATTTTCTGTGTATGGCCAGCGTTAGGCTGAACTCCGAGACAGGCAAATATTGTTATATTCATTCGTCTTATGTATTCCTCCTTGAATCTCGGTGTGATTTGTGTATTTCTTCCAGATCTGTGCAGTGATCTCAGTGTGAGGCTTCCTGTAATAAAGACCGCTCACTGCTGCTCTCTCTCCCTATGCAGGGTGACTGGTCTTGTCTCCGCCCCCTCCTGTATTTTTCTATAGGCAGCCTGTAGTAGGTGGAGCCTGTCAGGCCCCTCCCACAGCTCTGCTCTCTTTCCCTATGCAGGGTGACTGGTCTTGTCTCCGCCCCCTCCTGTAGTTTTCTATAGGCAGCCTGTAGTAGGTGGAGCCTGTCAGGCCCCTCCCACAGCTCTGCTCTCTTTCCCTATGCAGGGTGACTGGTCTTGTCTCCGCCCCCTCCTGTAGTTTTCTATAGGCAGCCTGTAGTAGGTGGAGCCTGTCAGGCCCCTCCCACAGCTCTGCTCTCTTTCCCTATGCAGGGTGACTGTCTTGTCTCCGCCCCCTCCTGTAGTTTTCTATAGGCAGCCTGTAGTAGGTGGAGCCTGTCAGGCCCCTCCCACAGCTCTGCTCTCTCTCCCTATACAGGGTGACTGGTCTTGTCTCCGCCCCCTCCTGTAGTTTTCTATAGGCAGCCTGTAGTAGGTGGAGCCTGTCAGGCCCCTCCCACAGCTCTGCTCTCTTTCCCCTATGCAGGGTGACTGGTCTTGTCTCCGCCCCCTCCTGTAGTTTTCTATAGGCAGCCTGTAGTAGGTGGAGCCTGCTGGGCCCCTCCCACAGCTCTGCTCTTTGCACAGGCTATGTACAGCACAGTGATGACGTCACAAGGCTCAGCACTATGACATCACAGATACTATCGCTGTCTATGTGCCCAGTTTACACCAGAATTGCGTTGCAGTGCGCTGGGGAAAAATGTAGGCATGCTGCGTTTTTGTATTTTTTTTTCGCATAAGTAGTGTGTTTTTACTGAGGCCGCCAGCGTCCAAATTCAACCCAAGGATGGTATTTGGAATATTTCCATTATCCAGGTATAGAGAGAAGCATCACACCTCTGATTTCCACTGCTAATTACTCAGCACTGGCTGCCTGAATCCCACCAATGAATCTGATCTCAGTAAAATAATTCTGTTCCTTTAAAGTCTTTGTTCACACGTGCAGTGTGTGTGTGTGTGTGTGTGTGGGGGGGGGGGGGGGGGGGGGGGGGCAGTAAAACCAGGCAGTTGAGCCGCAGTTTTACCACCCTCCAGCTGCCCAGACTGCACACTAACAGGCAGCTGATTATGGCTGTCACCTTCTAACACCACCCAATGTGACTAATGCAGTTCTCTGGGGCTGGGCTGCAGCTGCATTCCATGCATGTGATTGTGGCATCCTAGTCTGCCAATTATAGGGTTCAATCAGAAGGTGAAGAGGGGAGATTGCCTGCTCATCACATGTCCTATGAAGAGTGATCCACAACATCCCCCCTTACATCAGAGTCCTCTGTCACATCAGAGTCCTCCCTTATATACCCCCCCCCCCAAAACAACAGAGTTCCCCTCTAACATCAGAACCCTCCCTTACCTCCCAACTTACATCAGAGTCCCTTTTTACCTCAGAATCCCAACTTACATCAGGGAGCGATTGTTAGCAGACCAAAAAACTGAACTGTCATTTGCTGGGAGTCCAATGTGTGCAATGTGTGCAATGTGTCCAATGTGTGCAATGTGTCCAATGTGTCCAATGTGTGCAATGTGTCCAATGTGTGCAATGTGTGCAATGTGTCCAATGTGTCCAATGTGTCCAATGTGTGCAATGTGTGCAATGTGTGCAATGTGTGCAATGTGTCCAATGTGTCCAATGTGTGCAATGTGTGCAATGTGTGCAATGTGTGCAATGTGTGCAATGTGTGCAATGTGTCCAATGTGTCCAATGTGTCCAATGTGTGCAATGTGTCCAATGTGTGCAATGTGTCCAATGTCCTGCAATGTGTCCAAAGTGTCCACTGTATCCAATGTGTGCAATGTGTCCAATGTGTGCAATGTGTCCAAAGTGTCCACTGTATCCAATGTGTGCAATGTGTCCAATGTGTACAATGTCCTGCAATGTGTCCAATGTGTGCAATGTGTCCAATGTGTCCAATGTGTGCAATGTGTCCAATGTGTGCAATGTGTCCAATGTGTGCAATGTGTCCAATGTGTCCACTGTATCCAATGTGTTCAATGCGTGCAATGTGTCCAATGTGTGCAATGTGTCCAATGTGTACAATGTCCTACAATGTGTGCAATGTGTGCAATGTGTCCAATGTGTCCAATGTGTGCAATGTGTCCAATGTGTGCAATGTGTGTAATGTGTCCAATGTGTGCAATGTGTCCAATGTGTCCAATGTGTCCAATGTGTGCAATGTGTCCAATGTGTGCAATGTGTCCAATGTGTCCAATGTGTGCAATGTGTCCAATGTGTGCAATGTGTCCAATGTGTCCAATGTGTGCAATGTGTCCAATGTGTCCAATGTGTGCAATGTGTCCAATGTGTGCAATGTGTCCAATGTGTCCAATGTGTGCAATGTGTCCAATGTGTCCAATGTGTGCAATGTGTCCAATGTGTGCAATGTGTCCAATGTGTCTAATGTGTGCAATGTGTCCAATGTCCTGCAATGTGTGCAATGTGTCCAATGTGTCCACTGTATCCAATGTGTGCAATGTGTCCAATGTATACAATGTCCTGCAATGTGTCCAATGTGTGCAATGTGTCCAATGTGTGCAATGTGTGCAATGTGTCCAATGTGTGCAATGTGTCCAATGTGTCCACTGTATCCAATGTGTTCAATGCGTGCAATGTGTCCAATGTGTGCAATGTGTCCAATGTGTGCAATGTGTCCAATGTGTCCACTGTATCCAATGTGTTCAATGCGTGCAATGTGTCCAATGTGTGCAATGTGTCCAATGTGTACAATGTCCTACAATGTGTGCAATGTGTGCAATGTGTCCAATGTGTCCAATGTGTACAATGTCCTGCAATGTGTGCAATGTGTCCAATGTCCTGCAATGTGTGCAATGTGTCCAATGTGTGCAATGTGTGCAATGTGTGCAGAGATGAGGGAGTGGGATCCATTGAAGCGTGTAAATCTGGTTCTCCAGGCAGATCACACACAGACATAGAATCTGATGATAAAGTGCTGCATGCACAATCCTCCTGGGTCTGTGCACCTGCTGGGCTTTTTTCTTGACCTTCCTTCCGCCCCAAACCTCGTGTTGTTGTAACCGTTCCACCCATTCCTTCAACATACGGTATCACAATGAACAATTGTATTTCTGTCCATCCAGTCCTGCACAGCTCTACTCTGCCAGGCATAGGAGGGGGTCTGGTCTTTCTCTGCTTAAGTTACACTTTTACTTCCCCATGCTGCAACTGGACAGTGAAAGGACAGGCAGCACGCCAAAGAGTTCTTCTGTCTCTCTGCTCTCTACTCCTGTCAGCATTCTCTTTGTACTGCAGCACACCTCACTGACCTTTAGTGCTGCTTCTACCTACTCCTCTCTGAGCTCTGCTGTATCATAGACTGCAAGGAGCGGTTCCTAAATAAAATTCAGGTACTTGCTATTAAAATGAGTGAATCCTAAATTAAAAGTTTGTTTTTATAATGAGCTTTGGATCCCAGAAGTTATCCTTCCTTGCCGATTGTATGTCTGTACAGTGCGGGTCTAACGTCGGACTTTCCTGTTCTGTTTGGATTCATGGACTGAGGATCTGCAGCTTTTCCTGGGTGAGTAGATTGTCAGCATTCATCTGTATGGCTGTGAGGGCTCAGGATTGCTTTATGCATGTTCTGTATTACTTCACAGGAATCAATAATAGATCAATAGTAAAATCAATGATTTGACATTTGAAATTGACAAATGTTTAAAGCTGAACTCCAGGCAGAATTAAATAAAATGCCAAATCATTCGGTCATGTATTCATTAAAGAAAATATATACATTTAAATGCAACTACACAGCAACTGTACAGCAGTGCTCAGACTAAAGCTGCGTTTTTGTACAGCATTTTTCAGCTTTGGCTTTTTTTTATTAGCCAATAGAGACAATTATCATCGGTTTCATCATTTGTTGCTATATTTTTCAGCTTTTTCATTCACTTGTAATTTTTATTTTATTATTATTATTATTTTTATTTTGTTAGGGTTAGAGGTAAGGGCCTAGGGGTTAGGGTTGGGGGTTAAGGTTTGAGGTCAGAATGAGGGGTTAGGGTTTGGGGTTAGAGTTAGGGATTGGGGGTTAATTTATTTATTTATTTGCTTATTATTATTTATTCATTTTTTTGTTAACGGTTAATTTTTGTAATTATTTTATTTATTATAATTTTTATTAATTTATGTCTTTATTTTATTTTATTTTTTTAGCTTTTTCATTTACTTTTAAATGATATTTATTTATTATTATTATTATTTTTGTTAGGGTTAGGGGTAACGGTCTAGGGGTTAGGGTTTGGGGGTAGGGTTAGGAGTTAGAGTTTGGGGTTTATTTATTTATTTTATTTTGTATTATTATTATTTTTATTATTATTATTAATTAATTTATTTTCTTCTTCTTATTTTTTTTGTACAGGGTTAATTAATTAATTAATTAATTTTATTTTTCAGCTTTTTCATTTACTTTTAATTTTAATGTATTTATTATTATTATTTTGTTAGGGTTGGGGTAAGGGTCTAGGGGTTAGAGTTAAGCTTAGGGGTTAGAGTTAGGTGTTAAGGTTTGCGGTTAGAGTTAGGGGTTGGAGTTAATTAATTAATGTATTTATTATTAATATTATTATTATTCATTTATTTATTTGCTTATTATTATTTATGCATTTTTTTAGGGGTTAATTTATGTATTTATTTTATTTATTATCATTTTAACGAATTACTTTATTTTATTTATTATTATTAAAGATAATTTCATAGATAATAGAGTAATGATGTTTATCTACAAAAATTATATTTTGTACTCAGTGTTTTGAATATATAGCACTTGTTTTAATCCGCAGTAGGGATGAGCCGAACACCTCCCGGTTTGGTTCGCAGCAGAACATGCGAACAGGCAAAAGATTTGTGCGAACACTGTTAAAGTCTATGGAACACGAACATGAAAAATCAAAAGTGCTCATTTTAAAGGGTTAAATGCAAGTTATTGCCATGAAAAGTGTTTGGGGACCCGGGTACTGCCCCAGGGGACATATATCAATGCAAAAAAAAGTTTTAAAAACGTCCGTTTTTTCGGAAGCACTGGGGGGTCCCCTTAGTCTGCCTGTAAAGTGGTAGATCTGTGTGATATGTAGAACAGTGCCACAGCAAAATGACATTTCTAAAGGAAAAAATATCATTTAAACTTGCTCGCGGCTGTAATGTATTGCTGGCTCCCGGCAGTATAGATAAAAAAAATCAAGGAAAATTTGCGTGGGTCCCCCCCGTCCATACCAGGCCCTTTGGGTCTGTTATGGATTTAAAGGGAAACTCTGCGTCAAAATGTAAAAAAAACTTGGCGTGGGATCCCCCCAAAATCCATACCAGCCACCTATCCAAGCATGCAGCCTGGTGGTCAGGATAGGGGTGGGATGAATGAGCGTCCCCCCCCCCCTTCTGAACCATACCAGGCCACTTGCCCTCAACATGGGGAAGGTGCATTGGGGTGTTGATGGGGACAAGAGCCTCTTCCCGACAACCCTGGCCATTGGTCGTCGGGGTCTGCAGGCTTTAACAAGGAGACCCCCAGATCCCGCCCCCCCCTCTATGTGAGTGGGTATCAGGTTCATTGTACCCCTACCCATTCACCAAAAACGTGTCAAAAAGTGAAAACTGCAATAGACAGTTTTTGACAATTTCCTTTATTAAAAAAGAAAAAAAAAGTGTCCCGCGATGTACATCTATTGTCAATTACACTGCCCGACAGACCCAAAAAATAGAAAAAAAAACTGAAAAAACCCTGCCTCCATGGGAGAGCTCCCGCCAAGTGTTGTCTTTTCCCTTTGACAGCTCTTATATAGGCAAGGGCGGGGCCACCCGCTGACGTAATCGGATGACCCCACCCTGTCTGACGACGGGTGGCCCCGCCCTTGTCTATATAATAGCTGTCACAGCCAAGAGACAGCAGTCGCCAAGACGCCTCCCATCGAGGCGGAGCTTTTTAATTTTTTTCTATTTTTCAGGTCCATCGGACGGCGTGATTGAAGACATCGCGAGACACTTACAAAATTTTAAAAAAACTTGGCGTACAATGTACCCATTACCCATTCACATAAGGGGAGGGGATCTGGCGATCCCGGGACCATCCCTAATCCGCAGCAGCCGAATTCACAGGAATTATTAATTTACACATTTTATGCACTTTAACTTATTATTTCCTGGGCATGAGATCTTTTTACTTTCTCTTTACTTATTATTATTATTGTTTATTTATTTTCTTCTTATTATTATTATTACTATTATTATTTATTCATTTTTTGTTAGGGGTTAATTTATGTATTTTTTTTTATTATCATTTTTATTAAGTTATTATATTCATTTACATATTTTATACACTTTAACTAATTATTTATTATTATTTCTTTATTTGCTTATTATTGTTATTATTATTATTATTATTTATTCATTTTTTGTTAGGGGTTTATTTATGTATTTATTTTATTCATTATCATTTTTATTAATTTATTTTATTGATTATTATTAAAGATGATTTTATAGAGAATATAGTAGCGCGGTTTATCTATAAAAATTATCTTTTGTACTCAGTGTTTTGAATATATAGCACTTGTTTTAATCCGCAGCAGCCAAAATTCACAGGAATTATTTATTTACACATTTTATGCACTTTAACTTATTATTTCCTTGGCGCAAGATCTTTTTAGTTTCTCTATATTTGTTATTGTTATTTATTTATTTGCTTATTATGTATTCATTTTTTTGTTGGGGGTTAATTTATGTCTTTATTTTATTTATTATCATTACTATTATTTTATTTATTATTATTTATTCATTTTTTGTTAGGGGTTAAATTATGTATTTATTTTATTCATTATCATTTTTATTAATTTATTATATTGATTATTATTATTAAAGATGATTTCATAGAGAATATAGTAGCGCGGTTTATCTATAAAAATTATCTTTTGTACTCAGTGTTTTGATTATATAGCACTTGTTTTAATCCGCAGCAGCCAAATTCACAGGAATTATTCATTTACACATTTTATGCACTTTAACTTATTATTTCCTGGGGGCGAGATCTTTTTTAGTTTCTCTTTATTTGTTATTATTATTTATTTATTTGCTTATTATGTATTCATTTTTTGTTTGGGGTTAATTTATGTATTTATTTTATTTATTATCGTTACTATTATTTTATTTATTATTATTAATATTAAAGATGTTTTCAGAGATAATATAGTAGCGCGGTTTATCTATAAAAAATTATCTTTTGTACTCAGTGTGTTTTGAATATATAGCACTTGTTTTAATCCGCGGCAGCCAAATTCACAGGAATTATTCATTTACACATTTTATGCACTTCAACTTATTATTTCCTGGGCATGAGATCTTTTTAGGTTCTCTTTATTTATGATTATTATTTATTTACAGTATTTGCTTATCATTATTATTTATTCATTTTTGTTTGTACTGTATTTAATTTTTTATCATTACTATTATTTTATTCATTTATTTTTATGTTTTTATTATTTATTTAATATATTTATCATTTCTTTCTTTATTGTTATTTATTTTTATTTAGTTATTGCATTTGAGTAGAAAAACACTCAAAACACATTAAAATGCTTAAAAACATGCAAATCACGTGTTTCATTGCATTTCGATGGGGAAGGAAATGTTTCCAAAGTGCACCGGTCTGCCCAAATCGAGCTACACAAGAAGTTCCAGAACGTTTTTGAGCGTCAGGCGACTTGGAGTGGAGATGTGAACCGACTCCATAGAGAACAATTGTTTTTTTTTTTTCTCCTCCAGCGGTTTGGAGCTTCCCTGTCTTGCCTTCCTTGCAAGGCGATGTCATAATTGATAAACTCACCTTAGAACGAAGCCCTCCAGCACTGCGATGTCACAGCGGAGACGGCTGGCATCTTCCTCGGGTCTTTCTTACAGGTTTGCGGCCTCTGGCTACATAAGTGGCCAGGGGCGCGATGACGTCACTCCCGTGCGTGCATGCGCGGTTTCCAGCACGGGCTCTGAAGGTCTAGCACAGTAAGACAGACCTTCAGAGCGCATGCGCCGGTGATGTCATCAGCTTCATACACTCTGAATATCTTCTAAACTGTGCAAGTTTAGGAGTTATACTATATTGCCAAAAGTATTAGGACGCCTGCCTTTACACGCACATGAACTTTAATTTCATCCCAGTCTTCGTCCGTAGGGTTCAATATTGAGTTGGCCCACCCTTTGCAGCTATAACAGCTTCAACTCTCCTGGGAAGACTGTCCACAAGGTTTAGGAGTGTGTCTATGGGAATGTTTGACCATTCTTCCAGAAGCGCATTTGTGAGGTCAGGCACTGATGTTGGAGGGCCTGGCTCGCAGTCTCCACTCTAATTCATCCCAAAGGTGTTCTAATCGGGTTCAGGTCAGGACTCTGTGCAGGCCAGTCAAGTTCCTCCACCCCAAATTTGCTAATCCACACTATATTGCCAAAAGTATTGGGCCACCCCTCCAAATCATTTGGTGAAGGGATTATAGTGTGGGGTCATTTTTCAGGGGTTGGGCTTGGCCTTCCAGTGAAGGGAACTCTTAAGGCGTCAGCACACCAAGACATTTTGGATAATTTCATGGTCCCAACTTTGTGGGAACAGTTTGGGTATGGCCCCTTCCTGTTCCAACATGACTGCGCACCAGTGCACAAAGCAAGGTCCATAAAGACATGGATGAGCAAGTTTGGGGTGGAGGAACTTGACTGGCCTGCACAGAGTCCTGACCTCAACCCGACAAAACACCTTTGGGATGAATTAGAGCGTAGACTGTGAGCCTGGCCTTCTCGTCCAACATCACTGCCTGACCTCACAAATGCTCTTCTGGAAGAATGATCAAACACTCCCATAGTAACATTCCTAAACCTTGTGGACAGCCTTCCCAGAAGAGGTGAAGCTGTTATAGCTGCAAAGGGTGAGCCAACTCAATATTGAACCCTACGGACTAAGACTGGGATGCCATTAAAGTTCATGTGCGTGTAAAGGCAGGTGTCCCAATACTTTTGGTAATATAGCGTATAAACAGGCAAGTCTTATTATAGGCTTGCCTGTAGGTACAAGTGGTGTAACAGAATTTACTACCACTTAAACAGACGATGAGGAGGCATTGTATTGCCTGCTCACTGCCTACTTTAACCTCTTGAAGCCCACAATAGCTTGTCGCAACCACGTGCATTGTATACAGTTGCAGGGCGCTTGAAAAGTGGCCCCATTTACTTGCAGCTCAACGGTGGGGTTTTACCACCCCCAACCACTGGTGTGAATTAACCCTTAAAGCTGGATTCCAGATATGAAATGTAACTATGCATATACCCAGGGCGTGGAGAAGGGGTGGGCAGAAGGGAAAGGCGCCCTGAGAGCAACACTATCACGGGGGGGGACATGCAGTGAGCAGAGATCCCCTTATTGCACACACGCATTTTAATACAGTTGAAATAAAGCTGAATTCCAGGAATGGCAATTTTTACCAGCTTGGACCAATGTCATTGTGCATATACCCAGTGTCAGGAGTGTGTAAACACTGCTGTTCTTTGACAGCTGCTGGTCTTATTCCAGCATCCTGGTTTTGGCTATGATGCATCCCTGTCTGTCTGTCCACCTGCAAGGTGATTGATGTGGCCAGTCTCTGAGTGGAGACCAAACCTGATTTAACAAGGAACCGAAGTCTGCTCACATCATTTGTAATAAAAACATCTTTGTTATTCTGAAGCTTCCCTCCAACCACTTTGCATATTATTTTATATATACTGTGATTCTGTAACTGACAAATATGCTGCAGAAATCTCCCTCCACTGAGTCTGGCTGCAACCATTTTAACTGTGGGCAGCTGAAGCTGCTGCCTGTTCACTGCCTGAATTTACACAGACACACAGAGGCACACCTCCAGCTCTGCAGCCCTGCAGCTCTCATTGGCCCTCTTATGACTCATCCCCCTCCCTTCCTGGCAAACTCTCACAAGAGTGCAAGAGAAGTTGAAAGAAGCAACAGCAAGTAGCTTTCTATAATGTGAACTATATATATGCATTATACATATCTATACCAGTAGGTGGCACCTGAGCATTATTGTTTGTATTCTCTGTGGTAATGTAATCACAGGATGTACCTTCTGTATCTAAGCATGCACTTGTATCCTCCTTGTTCCTGTGCTGTAAGACATGCATGGCTAATCCTCCATGAAGTAAAGTATTCTCTGCATTCAACAAGCATCCAAGCGCATTATTCAATAACCTGCTAATAAGAGAAAGCTGTGCATGATGTCATAAGCCTAGGCTTTTTACCAGACAAGAAACAGGAAGTGGGCTGTATAAGGTATTTACTGGCAGAAAAAAAAAATGTTTTACTATCCAAATTTAAAACAACAAGGGCAGAAGACGTAATAGATGAAAAGTTGAAAAAAATGACTGAAGCCAGCCAAGCCTGCAGTCTCATGCTTGTGATAGTGTGTGTAATATCCAATTAAGCTCTCTGTCTGTCTGTCCGTCCTGCTCTGCTGTTTGGATTCCCTCGTTGATGACCTAGGATCGAAGATCGACTATTCTCTGAACTCTGTCTGCCTTTTCTTTTATTTGATGGCCACAGTGGCTGCATTTGATGTTACAGTGGCTGCATTTGATAGGCACAGTGACTGCAATTGATGGCACAGTGGCTGCAATTGATGGGCAAAGTGGCTGAATTTGATAGGCAGTGAGGCTGAAACGGATTGGGATCCCGACTACTCTGAACCTTGCCTGCCTTGTACCTGGACTGTCATTGAACCACTCTGCCTGCATGCCAACCACAAGTGCCTGTTTGCTTTGCTCAGTTTGCACCTGCCCCAGCATGGTAGTCAGGCACTATAGCATTGTGGGGGCAACCGAGTAGCCGTCGGCCTGCTTGCCTTATGGGAAAGGGGGCTGCTATAGGTGAAGAACACAGAAGCCAGTTATAGTGTCTGACCACCTGCGTTAGGGGTAAGCCTGACACCCAGGACCAAGACAAGAGGTGGGCAGGCGCCCAAGAGCAGCACTATCACATGGGAGGGGGTGTCAAGCAGCGAGCAGAGATCCCTTTAATGCACACACGCTCCACATCAGTGGCTGGAGTGACATTTCAATACAGTTCTTTTCACAGCGGAGGCGTTTTGATGCGCAGGTTTGCGTCGCATCCCACTGCACTAAATAAAAGACTGTAATACTTTTTTGTACACAATCGGATACAAGGCCTTTAGCCATGTCTATGCATTGGGCTGTGCTGGAAATAGCCGACAGCATAGCCCCAATGCATCTGGTATGTAGGAGCCCTTAGGCATGGTATGGATGTGTGTAATTAATGGCGGTATTTACTTCCTATAATTGTATGAAGTCAGTGTATGTGATTGTGTTGTCTATTATCCAGCACTAGAATAAAGGAAGTGATGCCGGCTGTATTAGCTGGTCAAATATTTGTTTTTAATCTCTAACTTACTCCAGAAACATGACGGAAATTAATTGTTCTGCAGAGCAAATATGCGTCTGCGTGTTTACGTGATTTCTGTTTTTGTAGTAGCTTATTTGTGTTTTTGTTGACCATTCCAGGCAGTTATAAATGCACCAAATCCCAACAAGGGCTCATTCACACCAGGTTCAAGTGAGCTGCGTCAATCAATGTAGTCTCAACGCGAGAAAAAAAAATGTTTTCTTTGTGCCTTGTTCACACCATACACCTGCGGGATAAAAAAATACAGCATGTCTGCAATTTTACACAACGCGCAAAAACGCGTGTCAGAAAAAAATAAACCAAAATTCAAAAACAGAATCACTGGGTTGGAAAAAGGATCACCGCCTTGTGTCAGTATTTTGTTGAACCACCTTTAGTTTTAAAGGGGTTGTAAACCCTTGTTTTTTTTTTTTTTTTTAAAGTTTGTTTTGCACAGAGTGGCCCCGATCCACCTGTTCTGGGGTCCCCCGGCAGCGCTCTCAGCTCCTCCTCCGCATCGGTAAACCCCCTAGGAGAAGCACTCTACCAGGGGGTTATCGTGCGGGCGCGCTCCCGAGTCTAGCTTTTGCGTCCATAGACACAGGATGCCGGACTCGGCCCCGTCCCCCGCGCCATTGAATTTGATTGACAGCAGCGGGAGCCAATGGCTGCGCTGCTATCAATCTATCCAATCAAGAGCTGAGACAACGGCAGAGAGGTAGAGCGAGTGTCCGCCGTGGGAACGAACGGGCTCAGGTGAGTAAAACGGGGGGGTGGGTCAGTGTCAGAAGTTTTTTCACCTTAATGCATAGGATGCATTAAGGTGAAAAAACACAAGGATTTACAACCCCTTTAATTCCAGCCTTTATCCTGTTGGGATTTGTCTCTACTAACTTTGCACATCTAGACTTTGCAATATTTGCCCATATTTGCAATATTTATTTGCAGAACTGCTCAAGTTCAGTTAAATTTGATGGTGACCATTTATGGACAGCAGTCTTCAAGTCATTCCACAGATTTTCGATGGGGTTTAGGTCTGGGCTTTGACTAGGCCACGCAAGGACATTTACCTTTTTCTTCTTCAACCACTGTGTAGTCATTTTTGCTGTGTGCTTTGGGTCATTGTCATGTTGGAAGGTAAACCTTCTTTCCATTGACAACTTTCTGGCAGAGGGCAGCAGATTTCTCTCAAGAATCCATTTTTCTTCTATCCTAACAAGTGCTCCAGTCTCTGCTGCAGAGAAACATCCCCATAACAGGATATTACCACCTCTATGCTTTACTGTAGGAATTGTGTTATTTGGATGGTGAGCTGTATTGGATTTCCACCAGACATATCCTTTGGTGTTGAGGCCAAAGAATTCAATTTTAGTCTCATGAGACTATAATACCTTTTTCCATGTGACCTCAGAATCTTCAAGGTGTGTTTTGGCAAAGCTCAGTCGTGACTTCATGTGGCTTTTTTCTTGCAACCCTCCCATACAAGCCCTATTTGTGGAGAATTTGTGATATTGTTGTCACCTGCACACAATGACCACTCTGCCATAAAGTCCTGCAACTGCTTCAGAGTCACTGTAGGCCTCTTGGTAGCCTCTGACCAGTTTCCTTCTGGCTCCTTCAAACAGTTTGGAGCGACGTCCTGATCCAGGGGCAGAGGCGTAACTAGAACCTTCAGGGCCCCAATGCAAGAAACCATAAAGGGCCCCCTGACCCCCGGACAGGGCTCTTTTCTCCGAGCCTGATGGCGGAACACCAGGGTCTGGTCGCAAGTGGGTGGCTGCATATAAGGGAATCGATTTCTCCATTCTTCCCCCCCCCCCCCCTGCTTCTCCTCCTCTCCCTCCCACAGGCATTCAGCGGCTGCAGGAGGAAAATGGAGAGCTCAGTTCCTCTATGTCGGTGTTTCTCAATCTTTTTCCAGTCAGGGCACTTTTGAAGTACACCCCTAGGGGAATGGGGCTGCACTGCAACCACCCTGCAACTGTGTGCATTGCATGCAGTTGCAGCATAGTGATGATGCATTTAAGGGGTTAAAACAGGCGGTCAGGAGGCAACATATTGCCTCTTTACCAGCTGTCAAATGCATTTGAAAAGCGATCTGAGCATGGAACATACACACACACATATATATATATATATATATATATATATATATATATATATATATAAATGCACATATGCACACACACATAAACCAGTGGCAGCTGGTGCGCAAAATTTTTGGGGGGGGTGCAAGCAAACTGAAAAATTCTTAAAAAAAAAAACCCGCATCAGTTGCAGCCTCACTGTGCCCATCAATTGCCACCTCTGTGCCCTCAAACGCAGCCATTGTGCCCATCAAACGTAGCCACTGTGCCCATCAATTGCCACCACTGTGCCCTCAAACACAGCCACTGTGCCCATCAAACGCAGCCACTGTGCTCATCAAACGCAGCCACTGTGCCCATCAATTGCCACCACTGTGCCCTCAAACGCAGTCACTGTGCCCATCAAACGCAGCCACTGTGCCTATCAATTGCCACCACTGTGCCCTCAAACGCAGTCACTGTGCATATCAAACGCAGCCACTGTGCCCATCAATTGCCACAACTGTGCCTATCAAACGCAGTCACTGTGCCTATCAAACGCAGCCACTGTGCCATCAAATGCTGCCACTGTGACCCCCTTGCCTGCTCGCAATCTGCCCGGCACTTACCCTGTCTCCGTGGGGCAGCGGGTGACGGCGACGAGCAGGGTCCTCCATGCGTCTCCTCCCAGCCTCTCCTCCCGATAGGCATCCAATAGTGGCGCCTGTCGTTTCAGCCAATCAGGTGACAGGTAACAGACCCGAGCACCTGATTGGCAGAGAGGCAGTTCAGTGTTAGGAAAGCGAATATTCATTGGCTTTTCTAACAAACCTGGGTGGACTGTGAGCGCCAAGCATGGCACTCGCAGTTCACCTATTTTGAAGCCTATTAGTGCTTTAAAAACACCCCCGCCGGTGTAATTCAGGCGCCCGGCATCTGAAAAGGGGCCCGGCGCCTGAATAGGGGGGCAGTGGCAGCCATAGATAGATTCACGCTATGCATGAATCTATCTATTTGTGATAGAGGGGTGGCTGGAGAGAGGGGGCGGCGACCATGCGCCCTTGGTTGAGACAAAGGACCTTCCATTCTATTAGGCTCGGTTCACACTAGGGGCGGCATGACTTACAGGACACCTCACCGAGGCGACACGACTGCCACGGCGACTTGCAAAACGACTTCTGTATAGAAGTCTATGCAAGTCGCCCGAAGTCGCGCCCAAAGTAGTACAGGAACCTTTTTCTAAGTCAGAGCGACTTGCGTCGCTCCGATTAGAACGGTTCCATTGTACAGAACGGGAGGCGACTTGTCAGGCGACTATGTCGCCTGACAAGTCGCCCCTGTGTGAACCGGATCTTACTAGAGTAGGACCTACTAATTTGGGGTACTTTGTCGCAGTAAGTGGGCTTAGCACTATATGACCATATAGTGTGACCAAACACCCGTATTTTTTGAATATGTTCAGGGGTTTTTAACTAGCCCTACAGGAAATGTCATTCTTGAATGTGTGCGCTGTAAAATATTTTGTACCGTGCGCCTTATGGACGCAGCGCCACTGATATAAACACATACACATACATACACACATACATGCACATATACATACATGCACATGAGCACACGTACATACACACACACATATACATACATGCACACACATATACATACATGCACACACACACACATATACATACATGCACACACACACACATATAAACACACATACATGCACACACACACACATACATATAAACACACATACAGTAGATAAAAAACGGCAGACCTTTACCTTGTTCTTCCTGCCGGGTACTGCACTGTAGGGGGAGACAAAGAGCACAGAACTGTGCTTTAACTTTGTAATCAATGTGACCAGCTCCCCTCACAGTGCCGATTACAGTTCGGCTTAGGATCGGGGAGCTTGTCTCCACTCCTCCTATCGAAGTACTGTATACAGGGGGCACTCAAGGGCCCCCTGCAGCAAGGGGCCCGGTCGCCGTGGCAACCTCAGCGACCCCAATAATTCCGCCACTGTCCAGGGGGGTCTGTGTTGTACCAAATACCTTCCACTTCTTAATAATGGACTTCACTGTGCTTCTAGGCCTTGATAAAGCCTTTGCCTTTTTTTTTAAGCCATCTCCTGACTTGTTCCTGTCTACAACTTTACCTTGGAGATCCTGGTAACAGTGCCTTTTTACCCACAGTTGATTGTTTGCTTCAATTGCATTACCAGGGGCTGAAATGCTTCAGGAAAGCTCTTTTCATGCTGAGCCAATCAAAATGACCACAGCTGATCACAGTTGAAAGTCAAATGGCTTTGTGTGCCTTTGAGAAGGAGATTAGCTACACCTGATTGAGTCATTATTAGGAGGGGGTGATCCTTTTTCCAACTCAGTGATTCTGTTTTTGAGTTTTTTTTATTTTTTTATGACATGTTGGTGTTATATCTTTCACTTGGGTGTTATAAGTTGCACTGAGTAAATACAGCTGGATAAAACAAAAACTGTGTCTGTATTCATTTCAGGCTGCAAAGCAACAAAACATGATTTTTTTAAAGGGGGGTGATTCTTTTCTATAGCCACTGTACAAAAAGATGATAAAATTTTGACCCCTGATGTGGCCTGTACAAAGCGCATTTAAAAACACAGTTCTACCTGATTACAGAGAAAAAGTAGTTATTTTCCACAGTCGCCATCTTGGATCTGGGTACCAGCTGTTACTTCCTGATGAACAACAGCCAGCTCCCCATTGTGCATGCTCGAGATTGTGCGGCCCAGGAAGACTGGTCCTGCTGCCTTCTGGAACGTGTAGACGTGTCCCAGGAGGCTGCGGGTGGAGGAGGGGAATGGGACAAGCGACATCATCCCTGCCTAGGTAAGGATTGCGTTAGTGGGAGCGAGTACCAATAAAAAAAAACGTTACTCGCTCCTGCCTTTTTCCTCCCCTAAATAAACCTGCAACCCAGTTACAGGCAGGGAGGAGGAGGAGGAAGAGAAAAAGCGGTACTTCCCTTTTTGAGTGAAGTTCTACTATAACATGCATTGTGTAAAGCCGCCTATTCATTCTATTGGGTGACAACGTGCTACAGCAGACTTAAAATTAGATCTGTTTTTTTTTCCAATGTAGTGCAGCACAACGCACTGTAGCACTTTACTGTGTGTTGGTGGTGCATTTCCCTGAGCACTGTTGATGATTGCAGCACTGGACAGGAGGCATGTCAGATGGCTGCACTCTGTGCTGCACAGCGGTCCGGCTCTCTAGTGTGCTGCTAGCACAGGGGGTTTTAACCTTGGCTGCAGCAAAAGTTCTTATAAAAAAATAGTACTCTCAGATGTAGATGTGTAGGTGGTGAGCCAGACTTATGGAAGAACCAAGAGACTTGTTGACCTGGCATTGTTTTTTATGATAAAGAGATTAACAAATTCAATATTTAACCACAAGGCACAACCATCCATTATAGACTTGGCAGCACAGAAGCTCTGAGATATAAAGTTTCCTTGTCTGCAGAATACCGGTTAGAAAGTAGACTTTACTCCCGAGTAATACCAGTTTCACATGCTATTTCACTGTGCCGGAGGAGTGCTCCATTGGAGGGATGGTATTATGTTTAACTGTTGTTATGTTCCACCGGGCCACTGCGGTATAGGACGGCCTAAGGTGATCTGTCCAGGAACGGTGGAGAGTGGACTCCCTAGAAAGGAAATCTTCACATCCCTTCTCATCTGGATCCTCTCCCCAATCTGCACCCATGCTTTCCTACCTAGTGGAGCTTTTTCCCTGTCTCACTGCTGGTACATCAACTGATGTTGCCCCCCCCCCCCCAATGTTTACAAGCTCTTGCATTAAATGGCACCCAAATCTTGCAGGAATTCCGCATCCAACCTGATCACCATCCTCCACAAGATGGCTGTCTGGAGCCATTTTGTCCTCATTGAACTCCTACCAACCTGAAGGAATGGTGTGATGCCACCTTTAGGTTGGAGAATATACTGCAGCCTGCACCTACCTGCAGACAGGAGGTCAACTGAAGCAGGGTGGTGCACGCGTTCGGAGCATGAGCGCTCCTTCATCAGGCGACTTGTCTGATGAAGGAGCACACATGGGGTGGATTCTTTAACGTCAAGACTTGGTCAATACCTAGACATTTTTTTACAGCCTTTGGTAGAATCGATTCCAGTGTATCTGAAAGATACTAAACATTTACTTCAAATACTTGAAAATGTACAAATAGATAACTCGCCCTGTTTTTTGGTAACAGCGGACATATGATCCCTGTATACCATAATAGAACATATAGATGCTGAAGAGTCAGTCAAATGGGCATTAAGTAAGTCTACTTTAGAAAGAAAGCATAAGAGATACTTATTAGAATGCCTAGAGTTTGGATTGCTCCATAATTACTTTGGGTACGATAGTAATTACTATCTACAAAAGACTGGTGTTGCTATGGGAGCCCGCTTCGCTCCCAGTGTGGCAAATTTGTATGGGAGTCTCAGGAAGTCTTCTGTGATAAACCCTACGAGTTGGTTTGTTATTGTAGATTCATTGATGACCTGTTTATGATATGGAAGGGGGACAAAGTCAGTCTCCAAACCTTCAGGTTAAATCAGAACAATAAAAAGATTGTGTTAACCTGGAAATATGACCAACTGAGTATGATATTTTTGAATGTAGAGATGTCTATATAAGGGGGAAAGATATGTACTAGGAATTATTGCAAACCCACAGACAGAAATGAATACATAGCTATTGACAGCTATCATCATAGACCATGGTTACTTAACATACCAAGGGGTCAATTTGTGCGATTAAGGAGGAATTGCACTAAAGAGGAGGCATGTATGGAGCAAGCAACCCATTTTGGTTCAAAATTCCTACAGAAAGGTTATGAGGATAAGTTTATAAAAAAAGGAATTGGAAGTAGTTAGGAATATGGATAGAAAGGACTTATTAGTAAATAAAGATAAAATACGAGGCGAAGCGAAAATGGCAGATGAGTTTAGGATATTATTGGGATATAACATCCAAAGGCGTAAGGTAGAAAATATTTTTCAAAAACATTGGGAGATACTGTTGAGGGATAGGGTTTTGGGGGGAGCACTTCCACCTGCACCTAAATTTGTTTACAAAAAGGCCCCAAATTTAAGAAATTTTTTAGCGCCCAGTGTATTGGACCCACCCAATAAAGGGACATGAACTCTTACACCTTTAACTTCTATTCATGTAGTAGATGTTTAGCTTGTAAGGTTACAAAAGGAAGTATTGTGAAAAAGCGTAAAGATTTCCTTGCCACTGCCACAGGAAGAACTCATAAGATAAAAGAATTTATAACATGTTCATCAGAGGGGGTTGTTTATGTGTTGGAGTGCCCGTGCAAACTCCAGTATCTATGACGTACTTCTAGACCACTGCTGGTGAGGGTACGAGAACACTTAAACAATATTAAAAAAGGAAAGAAAGATCATAGCGTTCCTAAACAATTTAGGTCTATGGTAGGAAACCCCACTGTCTGTAATTCTGGGGGGTGGAAAAAGTAAAACAACATTGGAGAAGGGGGAATTACATCAGAGCTCTTAGTCAACGTGAGTCTTTCTGGGTTTACGAGACTAGGGTCTTGGCGCCCAGGGGTCTCAACGTTGACTTCGACCTGAACTGCTTTATCGGGAATAATTGGTGGTAGCCCTCCTTGTGTTCCCCACCCCCCACCTGACGGGGGGTTGGCAGTTAAAGTTTATTGATAATAATATTGTCATCACCTTTACCATCAAAATTAATAATAATGATGGGAATGACTATATATATTCGTTGCAACATAAAAATCTCAGGTATATACAGGGGGAAAATTATTACAATAGTAACATAGATTAAGATGAGGATACATATATCCCCGAATTTTAGTCTAATTTCCTTTAGATACCACAATTGTGGTATCGTATTGGTTTTGTGTGATCTGGTTTAAGGGAAAGTCAGCCCTTGGGGCCCGCCGGAAGTGGGCGCTCCTTGAGTCACTTGAAACTGCCGGGGAGAAGCCTGAGAGGTTGCCATAACAACGATAAAGAATTTAAAGCCTCGGGCAAGGCGTCCCACCCATCTGCTGATGAAGACCAATCAGAGGTCGATACGTGTGCAGAGGGCAGGAACCGAGCTTGTTAAGTCACGCAGCCACGATAGTGAGCGAGCGGACGCTCTTATTATACACACATGTGAGTGTTTGTTTTTTATCTTTTAAGTGTCCTCTTTGTTTGTAATTACATGACACTGGAAATGAGTACTTAGGAGAGGAGGAGAGTCTAAGGAGAGAGGCTGTTTTTATGAGAGATCGACCCTTTATCCATGTGAAGCACATTGAGAGTAGTTGGAACTACAAGAGGGCGGAAGGTGAAGAGCTGATCCATAATACAAGGGAGAGATCATTGAAGAGTCAAAGACAAGGAGCTATGTTTGAGTCTGCCTGACTCATTCTTGAGGTGAGAAGGTAAAATAGCCGGTGGAGTTGTGAACAAGTATACAGTGTTTAAAGAAAAGCACGGTGGTGATAGAATATCACAGACAATCACAGCAATCAAGAATTGTGTTTATAATAAGGACTTTTTCTGTTATGTGATATTGCAACTGATTATTATTATTATTATTATTATTATTAATTGTATTATTTGCACAAGGTGTGGTATTAGCGTTACCATTATAGTAGCGCTGCACTATATACACTTATATACACAGCTCTATAGATCTGCCACTGTGCACTCTGCTGTGTATGGACTCTTGCCTGTGCAGGTATGCTGGGGCAGCCACAAGCCTGAATTAGGGATTCGTTTAGGGAAAAGGCTGTGCACTTTGTTTTGGAACTGTTATGCTGAGAGTTTCCAGTAATTATTATTAAACTTAGTCATGCCTGGTCTGAAGTTACTTAAAGGGGTGCATGATGGTAATGGCACATTGGAATAACAGGTCCTGTAATGCACACACGGGTTGAAGTGGTGACATGTCGTGGCTAGGGGCAACAAGTATCAGAGAAAGATGATATGACAGCATAAATTAGAAAAAAATGATTGCACAGGTAGATATGAATAGTGAAATAACTGTAAGCTGCTGGCAACAACACAATAGGACCATTTGTGATGTAGCAGAGTAAATAACAAAAGTTGCCACTCTAGGTATTCAAAAAATAAAAGGATAAACAAATGTCCGTAAAGTGAAACCGTTCATGCTATTCTTTGTGATAAAAAGAAACAGATGGTTGCAAATAAAATCTCCTGATAAGTGTTGAATTTAGGTGAACAAAATAAATGCAAGTGCCGGTCAACCAGATGCACCTCCACCGTAAATCATATGGAATGCCTCCTTACCGGAAGCCTAGACTCCAAATTTAAGAGTCTAGACAAATGTAGTTTGTAAGCAAGGAAGTTCTGAACAACTCCCTCTGTTATGCTGAAGGGAATAGTGTCATGGCTGATGGTAAGGATCACTCAGTATCAAAGCCCATAGGAAAGAGATGAAAAACGCCCACATAGTGTAAAACTATATAACAATTTATTAGAAAAATAACCTACATGTGGTATATGACACCAGTCAAACTTAATCGCATGTTTCTAGACACTCCCTCTGAATGTTGGCATCAATGTGGACAAAATGGGCGACTTACACCACATTCTATGGAAATGCAAGGCCATATTGAACTTCTAGGAATCAGTGGTCACCTTAATCTCACACATCACTAGAACGGGCACTGAACCATGTCAACTAGTAGGCCTCTTTGGAATGCGACTAGAGCGCTTTCCCAAGCAATTCCTGACGATAGTCTCACATATGCTAATAGCAGCCCGAATTTCAATAACAAATAAATGGAAACAGACAATTATGAAGTCATCCACAGAGTGAACACAAACTGCATTTGTGAAAAATACATAGCGGGCCAAAACAACTCTATACATTAATTTGACCAAAAGTGGATGTCTTGGATACAAGTGTTTAATTTAACCCAATATTCACATATTCTTCCTTCAAACCCCTCTGAATGACATTTATTTATTTCAGGTACTTATATAGCGCCATCAATTTACGCAGCATTTTAAAGCGGAGCGCCGCCCAAAATTTTTTTTTTTAAAGTCAGCAGCTACAAATACTGCAGCTGCTGACTTTTAAAACATGGACACTTACCTGTCCAGGGCGCCCGCGATGTCGGCACCCGAGGCCGAACCATCTCTCCGTCCTCGGGTGCTGCCGCCTCCATCTTCGGTAAGGGAATCAGGAAGTGAAGCCGTGTGGCTTCACTTCCCGGTTCCCTACTGCGCATGCGCGAGTCGCGCAGCGCAATACGGATGGTCCCTGCTGTCTCTGGGACCCGTGTGTTTCCCAGCAGGCAGCGGGGAGGGAGCAGGAAGTGGCGTAAATAACTGCAGATTCTGCGGCTATCTATGCCGGAAGTGGGTACAGATACCTGTAATATACAGGTATCTGTACCCCCCTCCCCCCTGAAAGGTGCCAACTGTGTCACCGGAGGGGGGGGGGAAATCTGATGGAAGTTCCACTTTTGGGTGGAACTCCACTTTAAATATACATTGTACATTCACATCAGTCCCTACCCTCAAGGAGCTTACAATCTAAGGTCCCTAACTCACATTCATACATATACTAGGGCCAATTTAGTGTCATGACCTTGCAGTAATACATTCATGACCTGTCTGTCTCTTACCTGCTCTGTGTATCAGCCTTTAGGCTTGTACTCTCACACCTGCATGCTTAAGTAATCTTCCCTCTGTGTGGCTCCACCCTAGCCTCAACAGGAACCACTATTTAACACCGTATTCTCCAAGCCTGCCTTGTCATGCAATATTGTGTGTTTGGCTTCCTGTTTGCCGTGTGCTCTATGTTTGTCTCTGTCTCTGTTACCGATCTTGGCGTGTTCCCGACTATTCCTGTCTGCTTGTGACCCTGAGCTTTGGCGCGTTCTCGACTATCCCTGTTTGCCTGTGACCCTGACTTTTGGCGTGTTCTCTGTTATCCTTGTCTGCTAGTCGCCCCGACATTTGGCTACCTCCTTACTATTCCTTGCTGTCCTGGGCTGCTGTTTCCTCTCCATCCTCCTGTAGCCTACCGTGAGCGTGAGCTGGGAGACCCTGGGGGCCGCGACCTGGAGCCAGTTGCAGCCCAGTCCATCCTCACCACTAGAGGCTCTGGTGAACACCTACTGGCTCTTAGACTCCACGCCCTGGAATCTATGCTCTAACTCACTGTGGGATCCGTGTTGGTGCTCCAGGGGACCTGCCTTCCTGAACCACCCCGAGTTCCATCTGCAGCAGTCAGTCTTAAGGTCCACTATCATAGCGGTGCACTCCTGACCCCAACGGGGTGCATCTGTCACCTGGATACAGGTGACCTGACTTTTAGACATGATCCGATTTACCTACCAGCGTGTCTTTAAAGTGTGGGAGGAAAGCGGAGTACCCAGAGGAAACCCACGCAGGCACAGGAAGAACATGCAGATGGTGTCGTGGTCGGTGATTCGAACAAGCGACCCTTTTTACTGCTAGGTGAAAGTGCTAACCATTACCCCACTGTGCTGCCCATAGCCCTCCCCCCCGACCACTGGAGTGGGTGGGGAGAGCCGAGGTGACCTTGTCATATTAGTTTGTGTTTATGCAAATATTTTTTTTTTGTGAAAAATACTCAATAAAAACTTATTTGATTAAACAATTTATTAGAGGACAATGATGCTAAAAACTCACAGAAATCCAAATAAAATCCAGCATGTAATAATCAAAAATTCCCAGGAGCAGGTCAGCATGTAAACAAGTTAAGCGTGCGTGGTAACATCACAGACATGGACTCCGCGTTTCGTCAGAGTTGACGGGCGCATCAGAGGGAGTTGTTCAGATCTTCTGTGCTTAGAAACTATGTTTGTCTAGGCTCTTATAATTTGGAGTCTAGGCTTCCGGTAAGGAGGCCAGCGGCAGCCGGTCCATAAGGGGCACTGGGGCGCCGCCCCATAAAATCTTCATGCACCAGCCCCTAATCCCCATGCGGGGCCTCAGGCGCATAGATTTCTACAAGCTTTTTTTTTTTTTGAAGCTCATGATTAGGATGAGGCTCTAATTGGCTTTGAAAAGGTTGGGCTCGGGGCGCAGAGCACTGCGCCCGAGCCCACCCACTTGTGACATTAGCAAATCAACATTCGCTATTGTCTTCCTTCTTTTTCTCCTGGCCAATCAGTACAGGAAGCGGTTCTTAAAACCGGATTGGCCGGAAGGAGAAGGAAGGCTGGGAAAGCCGCCCGTGATCTGGATAGGGTAAGTGCAGACCCCCCCCAAAAAATGGAGCACCAGCCGCCACTGAGGGAGGCATTCTATATGATTTATGGTGGAGGTGCACCTGGGTGACCGGCACTTGCATTTATTTTGTTCACCTGAATTGGACACTTATAAGGAGATTTTATTTGCAACCATCTGTTTCTTTTTATCACGAAAAATAGCATGAACTGTTTCACTTTAACCACTTGCCACCCGCCATATAGCAATATGACGTGGCAAAATGGTTGCGATATCCTGACTGGACGTCATATGACATCGCCAGGATATCAAGCCGCTGCGCGCCCCCGGGGGCACGCATTGCGGCAATCGTTGTTGGGGTGTGTTAGTCAGTGTCCAATCACGGCTGATCATGATGTAAACAGGAAGAGCCATTGATCGGCTTTTCCTCACTCGGGTCTGTCAGACGCGAGTATAGGAGAGCCGATCGGCTGCTCTTCTGACAGAGGGGGTCTGTGCTGATTGATTATCAGCGCAGCCCCCCGAGGATGCCCACACTGGACCACCAGGGACACCACTGGTGATGCCCACCACTAGTCACCACCAGGTATGCTACCCATGGCCACCTGGGATGCCAATCAGTGCCCACAATGGATGCCAATCAGTGCCCACAATGGGCAATACTGAGATTAGCAGCCATTTTTGTTTGGCACTGATTGGCATCCATCATTACCATCCATTAATGCACATCAGTGCCAACTATCAGTGCCCATCCGTGCCACCTATCAGTGGCCATTGGTGCCACCTATCAGTGCCACCTATCAGTGCCCATATGTGCCACCTATGTGTACCCATCAGTGCTGCATATCAGTGCCACCTATCAGTGCCGCATATTAGTGCCCATCAGTGCCGACTATCAGTGCCGCATATTAGTGCAAATCAGTGCCACCTCATCAGTGCCACCTCATTGGTGCCACCTCATCGGTGCCCATCAGTGCTGCCTTATCAGTGCCCATCAGTGCAGCCCTATCAGTGCCCATCAGTGAAGGAGAAAACTTACTTATTTACAAAGTTTTGTAACAGAAACAAAAAAAAAATTTTTCTTTCAAAATTTAGGTCTTTTTTTTAATTGTTTAGCAGAAAATAAAAATCCCAGAGGGGATCAAATCCCACCAAAAGAAAGCTCTATTTGTGGGAACAAAATGATAAAAATGTAGTTTGGGTACAGTGTAGCATGACCGTGCAATTGTCATTCAAAATGCGACAGCGCTGGAAATTGGTCTGGGCAGGAAGGTGTATAAGTGCCGGGTATTGAAGTGGTTAAGGATGATATGACAGCAAGAGAGTGGGAGAGTGGTACCGGCAGGGGTGATAGGTCAAATGTATAATGTGGGGAGCGGTTCATAGCCTACCTCCTGAGCGGTCGGTGCCCTAGCAACCAGGACCGGACTCGCATGGTATGGGAAAGAAGAGAGTTAATTAGGCATTTGCATGGGGTCCGCACTGGTGCTTGGTGGGACCCAGTTCTGTAATTGGGAGATGGGTGGCAAAGTCAAGGTGGACCGGTGGAACAAGACAGTGCTCTGTGGTGGCTCCTTAAAAACCCTACAATCCACATCCTGAGCAGGTGTATGTATCATGGGACGGAGAGGCACCTGTATGACAGCTTCAGGTTATAATGCAGAGACACCGGGGTGTACGGCTCACTTCCAAGTTGGGGTACCACCATAATGCTGATGTCACGGGCATGGAGAGGAAAGAAAGAGAGCAAAAAGGCCCTGTGTGCCCCGGGCGAGTCAGCCTAGCTCACACGTTCATGGACACATAGAACACAAAAAAACTGCGCTCAGATCCGTAAAAAAACAACAACAAAAAAGAACGCTGTACTGATAAAAATTTGATTTTATTTACGGCTGTGTGGAGCACCCTAAAACACAAGAAGGTACACAAAAAGAAATAAAAACCCATTTGTTAAATAAGCAATGTATAAACCCAGCTACATGCCAAATATTGGATCTTTTGTCTTATTGAATGTCAGATCTACCCTTCCTTGTCTGATAGTAGAACGACGCTCACAGCGCCACTGTTTGCACTGAAAGAACCCCTCACCATCTCCTTCCTCATCAACAGAATTGTGTACTGACCCCCATTAGGAAGAGGCACACTCCTCCCAGCACAAACACTAATCAAGCATGTAACATACACACAGGGCACAATTACACACAACCAGATCCGCACAAGCAGAATTCTAATGAAAAAGAAAAAAAACGAACACCAGCTGGCCTGTTAAATAAGCCTTTATGCCCAAATCTACAAAAGCGAATCGGTAAACGCTCCCTTAAATCCAATAATGTGATTATATACACAAAGCTTCCAATTATATCAACATTATGCCAAGAGCTTGCGTTTTATGTTAATCTGGAAAGGGAGCACTTCTCCTCCTCCCCGGTCGGGCACCGTGCCCAGATGGCACACATGACACGGTCTCACCCCCCCAAGCGCCAGCACCAGGCAAAGCTCGAGGTCCTGCTTTCTCAGCAGCGTCAGTTTTTTTTCGGACAGTAAGCAGGAAAAGGGACTCGTAGGCATCAATCTCACTGATAAGAGTGCGAGCCGCGCACCACTGTGGAGGTAAACAAATCGATTGACGGTGTATTAGAAGCCTGCGCCAAAATATCGCAGTCCCTCATTTGCATGGTTAATAATTTGCGGTTCATTGGATTTCCGCCGTCAATATTATCGGGTTGCTTGATTACCTATTCTTGGAAGTCTCTGGGACGAACAATGGAGAGTTATTTTCTTAACAGCTGGCATCGAGTTAAATAACTCATAGTAGATCTAATCCTAATCAATAAATTCTCATATTAGTTTTAACACGGTGATACAATTTCAAACATTGTTTTCAGCTTTTTGTTTTTTTAAAGTGAACCAGCAGCCAGGCTATGGGCTATCAAGTATTTAAATATTCTTAGCAAACATTAAATGTGCTGCAAAATAAGCCCTCACTAATCTCTGTAACTGCAGGCACTGTGGATCAATTCATCGTCAAAGTTCACAGAAGATGCAGGGGAGTCCTTAACCAGTTCAGCTCCAGAGAAATTCTTTTTCTTTGTCACATACATGTAAAAATACAAACTTTTGGCAATAAAATTACATAAAACCCCAGAACAGTATATATTTTCTGAAAGCAGAGGCCCTGGAAAATAAAAAGGTCATAGTTGCAATTTTTTGTTTCACTTGCTTTTTACGCAACTGTTTATTAAACGCAAATTTTCCAGAAAAAAATGTAATAAAATTAATTTTAGTGCAAAACCACGCCAAATAATACCAATGTTTGGTTAAAATATAAAGGATAAGCTTTACAGCCAGCTGCCAACTGCGCATGCGCGAGCCACACTACATGTCGTAAATGGTCCTGCAGCCCTCTGGGACCAAACAAATGGCCACTTCCCCAACCCATACTGGTCCTTAACAGGAAGGAGCACATGGAAGGGCGATGCATGTCAAACAAAAACAAAGAAAAATTCCCAGCTCAACTTACCAACCAGCCTGCAACCAAACAAATTGTCCTGTCTTAGGCTCGGTTCACACTGGGGCGACTTGTCAGGCGACCTAGTCGCCTGACAAGTCGCCTCCCGTTCTGTGCTATGGAACCGTTCTAATTGGAGCGACGCAAGTCGCTCCGACTTAGAAAAAGGTTCCTGTATTACTTTGGGGGCGACTTGGGGCGACTTGCATAGACTTCTATGCAGAAGTCGTCTCGCAAGTCGCCCCGCAGTCGTTTGCAGGTCGCCTCGCTGAGGCGACCTGCAAGTCGTGCCGCCCATGTGTGAACCGAGCCTAACAGTTCACGTTAAAACCAGGAGTTTTGTTTGCACATATTTGCTAATACATGAAAATACATGCGTAAGCTGCAGAGGCAAGGCACCCCAGTATTATTTGCAATCCTGACTCTATAAATTTTGAGAGCCTCCATCAGTGGCGGCTGGTGTTCAAATTTCTTGGGGGGGGGGGGGGGTGCCCCAAGCACACCCTTGTTTTAAATCAATTAGAGCCTCTGGCTCTAATCATATGCTTCCAAAAAAAAACATTGAAATTGGATTAGGAGGGGCGGCGCCCTGCATGAGCGGCCACCACTGGCCTCCATAGAAAAATGCTCAATTGGTACTAAGGGGCCCAAAGTGTGCCAAGAAAAAATTTCCCACACCATTACACCACCACCACCAGCCTGAACCATTGATACAAGGCAGGATGGATCCATGCTTTCATGTTGTTTACCCCAAATTCTGACCCTACCATCTGAATGTCGCAGCTGAAATCGAGACTCATCACACCAGGCAACGTTTTTCCAATCTTCTATTGTCCAATTTTGGTGATCCTGTGCTAATTGTAGCCTCAGTTTTCTGTTCTTAGCTGACAGCAGTGGCACCCGGTGTGGTCTTCTGCTGCTGTAGCCCATCTTCTTCAATGTTTGATGTACTGTGCGTTCAGAGATGGTATTCTGCATACCTTGGTTGTAACGAGTGGTTATTTGAGTTACTGTTGCATTTCTATCATCTCAAACCAGTCTGCCCATTCTTCTCTGACCTCTGAAATTACCAAAGTATATTGGTCCACATAACTTGCGCTCACTGGATATTTTCTCTTTTTCCCACCATTGTCTGTAAACCCGAGAAATGGTTGTGTGTGAAAATCCCAGTAGATCAGCAGATTTTGAAATACTCAGACCAGCTCATGTGGCACCAACAACCATGCCAAGTTCAAAGTCACTTAAATCCCCTTTCTTCCCTATTCTGATGCTCAGTTTGAACTACAGGCGTTCCAGGGATTACAAACAAGATAGGGTTTGTAGGTTTGTTCTTAAGTTGAATCTGTTTGAAAGTTGGAACAGGTACATTTTTTAAGTGTAGCTCCAGCCAAAAAATCTATTTTTAAGCTTTTTGGATAACATAGGGAAGGGTTATCACCCCTGTGACATTTGTTTTGCTGTCTGTGCTCCTCTTCAGAAGATTTCACCTCACTTTCTGTCCCAATGACAAATGGATTTTGAAAATTTTGGGTTGTGGAAACAAGGATTGGTGATAAAGCTTCAGTGGAGGTACCTTTTTCCCATAATAACTTTTACAGAAGAGAATTTCCTTTCCTAGGGGTAGATTTCCACTCACTTCCTGTTGTCTCCCTCCAATCGTAAGTAGGAGTCGTTTGTAAGTCGGATGTTTGTAACTAGGGGACCGCCTGTATATAGAGAAGAGCAACCAAACTGATAAGAGGCATGGAGGAGCTCAGCTATGAAGAAAGATTAGAGGAACTGAATTTATTCACCCTGGAGAAGAGGAGATTAAGAGGGGAATATGATCACATCTACAAATACATAACTGGTCCATGAACTTGGTGTTGAGTTATTCACTTTAAGGTCATCACAGAGGACAAGGGGACTCTCTTTACACCTGAGGAAAAGCAATTTAATCTCCAAATACGGAAAGGCTTCTTCACAGTAAGAGCTGTGAAAATGTGGACTAGACTCTCTCAACAGCTGGTTCTGGCCAGCAAATTGGATCATACTTTATTGTTTTTTTTTGCTTTCCTCTGGATCAACTATGGATATAGGACTATACATGTGTATGTATGTATGTGTGTGTGTGTATATATATATATATATATATATACACACACATATACACATATATATATATATAGATGGATATATATAGATCTATATATATAGATATATATCTATATATATATATCTATATATATATAGATATATATATATATCTCTATATATATATTAGGTGGGGGGACCTGTTCATGCAATTCTGGCACAGTCCCCTAGGAAAAAATGGTGGAAAGAAAAAATGATTTCCCAAGAATCTCCTATAAGAAGGGGGTTCATGGGAGATGGGGATTTTTGTTTGCCCAAATGTTAGTAGTTATTCAAAAAGTAGTCCTTATAAAATCATTATATTTTATTTGTACAAAACCTTAAAAACACCAAAGGCACAAATCCTCTGGAAAGCACATAATGTTTTTTACATTTAACCATATAATACACAAATTCCACAAGAGGGTAAATCCTAGGAGGTGTATGGATCTGGATCGATGTGTTTCACCCAAGATAAGGACTTCTTCAGGATCCACTTTTCAAATATTTTAAAAAGCTAATAGTTAGTAAATAATACAAATTAAATATCAGTACAGAAGATCAATATATATATACACATGCTAAAAGCACAATAACCAATCATTTTTTTACAAAAAGAGGGAAGAGACAAGGCAAAAAATATATACTACAAATTCTTCAAAATACTCTAGTTGTAAAGTAAGTAAAAAGAGGAGATGAGGGCAAAGAGAAAAAAACAAACAAACATATACATATATGTGGAGGACTGTTTTGAAACGTCCTATTGGGGGAACAGGAGGCAGAAAAAATGGAGGAGTAACAGTGCTAAAAATAAATCTTACCTTATGAAAAAAAGAGGAAGACAACATGATAAATGTAAAATACACACATCATAAATAGTCAAAAGTGTGCTGCGATCCATAACAGATAAACTGTAGGGGTCAGGAGAAAAAGAGAGGGATAACCATTGTATGGGAGTCATCTGATAAGAATAAATGTGGTGAAGAGTAATGAAAAAAATGTAGTGCAATAATAAGTACAAATAATAACATTATGTGCAGTGCTTAATTATATATATATATATATATATATATATATATATATATATATATATATATATATAGGGACAGGGAAGCTGGTCAGAGTTGATGGGAAGATGGACTTGAGACTGGGGCGGAGGTTCACCTTCCAGCAGGACAACGACCCTAAAAATACAGCCAGAGCTACAATGGAATGGATTAGATTAAAGCATATTCATGTGTTAGAATGGCCCAGTCAAAGTCCAGACCTAAATCCAATTAAAAATCTGTGATAAGATTTGAAAAATTGCTGTTTACAGACACTCTCCATCCAATCTGACAGGGCATGAACTATTTTGTATATATATATATATATATATATATATATATATATAAACACACACACAGTGCCTTGAAAATTTGTTCATACCCCTTGAAATTTTCCACATTTTGTCATTATACAACCAAAAAACATAAAATGCCTTTTATTGGAATTTTATGTGATAGCCCAACACAAAGTGGCACATAATTGTGAAGTGGAAGGAAAATTATAAATGGTTTTCAAAATGTTTTACAAATAAATATGTGAAAAGTGTGGTGTATATTTGTATTCAGCCCCCTTTACTGTGATACCCCTAACTAAAATCTAGTGGAACCAATTCCCTTTAAAAGTCACCTAATTAGTAAATAGAGTCCACCTGTGTGTAATTTAATCTCAGTGTAAATACAGCTGTTCTGTGAACCCCTTACAGGTTTGTTTGAAAACCTTAGTAAACAAACAGCATCATGAAGGCCAAGGAACACATCAGACAGGTCAGGGATAAAAGTGGGGAGAATTTTAAAGCAGGGTTAGGTTATAAAAAAAATATCCCAAGCTTTGAACATCTTACAGAGCTCTGTTCAATCCATCATCCAAAAATGGAAAGAGTATGGCACAACTGGAAACATTCCAAGACATGGCCGTCCATCTAAACTGACAGGCCGAGCAAGGAGAGCATTCATCAGAGAAGCAGCCAAGAGGCCCATGGTAACTCTTGAGAAGCTGCAGAGATCCACAGCTCAGGTGGGAGAATCTGTCCACATGACAACTATTAGTCGTGCGCTCCACAAATCTGGCCTTTATGGAAGAATGGCAAGAAGAAAGCCATTGTTAAAAGAAAGCCATAAGAAGTCCCATTTGCAGTTTGCGTGAAGCCATGTGGGGGACACAGAAAACATGTGGAAGAAGGTGCTCTGGTCAGATCAAAATTGAACTTTTTGGCCTAAAAGCAAAACCCTATATGTGTCGGAAAACTAACATTGCACATCACCCTGAACACACCATCCCCACTGTGAAACATGGTGGTGGCAGCATCATGTTGTGGGGATGCTTTTCTTCAGCAGGGACAGGGAAGCTGGTCAGAGTTGATGGGAAGATGGATGGAGCCAAATACAGGGCAATCTTAGAAGAAAATCTGTTGGAGTCTGCAAAAGACTTGAGACTGGGGTGGAGGTTCACCTTCCAGCATGACAACGACCTGAAACATACCGCCAGAGCTACAATGGAATGGTTTAGATCAAAGCATATTCATGTGTTAGAATGGCCTAGTCAAAGTCCAGACCTAAATCCAATTAAAAATCTGTGGCAAGATTTGAAAAATCGCTGTTTACAGACACTCTCCATCCAATCTGACAGGGCATGAACTATTTTGCAAAGAAGGATGAGCAAACATTTCACTCTCTAGATGTGCAAAGCTGGTAGAGACATCCCCAAAAGGACTTGCAGCTGTAATTGCAGGGAAAGATGGTTCTATAAAGTATTGACTCAGAGGGGCTGAATACAAATGTACACCACACTTTTCACATATTTGTTTGTAACAAATGATGAAAACCTTTTATCATTTTCCTTCCAGTTCACAATTATGTGCAACTTTATGTTGATCTATCACATAAAAACCCAATAAAATATATATATATATATACATATATATATGTAGCACTGCCCCCTTGGGGGTTGCTTGGAATTTCATGTTCATCTGCGCCACTCTGACCCTGTAAACTTTCCAGCCCTCCTGACATTCTAGGGATACACATGTTGTATGTACCTTTAAATAATACACCAACACAATGCAGATTGATTAGCTCTCTCTGATTTCACTTGTTCAAAGGAAGACTCATGGAACAGGGTATTAGCTAAGTCCTGAGTAAACAGCCAAAACTCAGTTAGAAAGGTCCCCTTTGGAATAACAAATATAAAATAGCAATGTACATAGAAACAGACAATAAATAAATGAATAGCTAAGGAAAAGCTACTGATGGCTAAATGCACTATCACTTTCTTTCAAAAGTGGACCCCTAGGTAGCCTATTATACCTTCAACCCTAATGAGAGACTGGGTATTATAGATATTAGGAGTATGTCTCCTTTAAATAGCAATAAGATAACACTGTCCAGGATGCAAGGCCTTGCAATGATCTTCACCGGCAAGTTGGAGCTCACAGAACAAGGATCCTGAGTGTGGCACAGTGAGGTATAATCAAAACAAAACAGCTGTGCCTGGCTAGTTGTAATTCTTAGGGTAATTCCAGGTGTAAGTTGTCTGTATACAGTGTTCTGTGAGATAAGGTAAAGCAATTCCAGGTGTAAGGTGTCTATATACAGTGTTCTGTGAACTAGGATACAGTAGAGATTGTATTGACGGGCTGATGCCCTCTCACCAAACCTCGTGAAGAGTGATCCAAGTCGGTGTATCCTTCTGTGGAAGGAGCAGAGCTGCCGGACCGGCTGTGGGACCATGAGTCGTCTGATCTGGCTGGTTACTGCAATGCTGCGGTGATGCTCCTTGTGTAGAAAGCGCGACGCTGGACCCACCTGGGCCAGAGCTGGAATCGCGTGGTAGGCCACAGTCCTCTCGCACAGCAGCAGAGGGGTGTTTACTTGATGGAACCAGGGAAGCAAGAGAGCTTGGGCCTAGTTGACTGACCCTTTTAAAGCCTCTCCCAGAGTTCTTTCTCTGGAGCCGATGGCATGCTGGGATGTGTAGTCCAGGGATAGTTCTGCAGATCCAGAATGGCTGTTCAGGAGGCTACAGTCCCCACACTGCTCTCTGCTGGGATCAGGAAGATGATGCAAGTATTTTTGAGCCCAACACTAGAGGAACACATAGACAGTCTAAGAAAGGAGAGGGAAGTCTGCAATTCCAGATAATTGTAGTCTGCTGTCGGCTACATAAACATTTTAAAAACCTAACTAAATTACTAAAATAAAATGAACACCAAACCATTATAATTTTACTTAAAAGACACAACATTTACCCTGTTTCCCCGAAAATAAGACCTAGCGTGGTTGTCGGTGATGGCTGCAATATAAGTCCTACCCCCCAAATAAGCCCTACCCTGTTTCCCCGAAAATAAGCCCTACCCTGAAAAGAAGACCTACAAGGACTTTAACTAGGGCTTATTTGGGGGGTAGGGCTTATATTGCAGCCATCACCGACAATCACGCTAGGTCTTATTTTCGGGGAAACAGGGTAATAAAGAAGTGTGTGTATAAATAGGGCTGGAAAAAAATCTGTAGTGCCGAGTACACACGATCGCACATTCCAACAACAAAATCCATGTTTTTTTTCCGACAGATGTTGGCTCAAACTCGTCTTGCATACACACGGTCACACAAATCTTGTCGGAAATTCCGAACGTCAAGAACGCGGTGATGTACAAGGCGTACGACGAGCCGAGA